>NC_091285.1:501698039-502298039 GCF_032444005.1 Ranitomeya imitator
GGCGGCACGAGCCATCCGTATAGTGTGCGACAAATACGCATACATATTCCTGAAGGCAGGAAATTGCATCAGGCAACATCAGGAAGTTTGGCATACAGATTGTCCTAGCAACCAATAAAAAAGCAAGGAACATGCCTCCATGGATGCCAGCAACATGGCCAGACATATCAATGTGGAAATGCTGATTATTCTGGTGCAGGAGAGGCCTGTAATCAAGGACCAATACGATGCCAACTATGCGGACCGCAATAGAACGGATGCAGCTTGAAGACATACCGTATATGCTGCCAGATGTTCCCCAATCATGAAGAAAGTATGCGTGAGGCACAGCAGGACATTAGTAAAAAAAATAAATTAAACAAATTAAATATATTAATCCACATGATGTTATTTGAAATAACTGGCATGTTTGTCCAAACACACTTGGCAAACTGAAGGCAAGTTTACAATGTAACCTATCAATCAAAACGCAAAAAAAGGTGATCATACTTAGATTGATTTATTGTGTCACTTTGCAGTGGCTGATGTCACAAGACAGTGATGCAGCTGCCGTGATCAGTACTGCCGTGAGCGCCAGCAGTGGGCCAGGAGTGGTGTAGCAGCCAGTAAAAAGCGGAAATATATATATTATGATCGTTTGAATTTCCAAGCTACCATTCTGGATCTCTGTTCGTAAGTGCATGCTTAACATACATTTTTATACTTGGCCTTAATTTTGTACCTTTCAATTTTGTCAAATAACAGAACTGAATCCAACATTACTAATTGAGAAGCAGCATCGGATTCTATGGTCAGGTTGGACCTTGTGGGTGAAGTTGAAGATGAAGCTGGACCTTCTTCTGCACTATCATCAACAATCCAACCACCACCACCACAACCTTCTGCAGGACAGGAGTCCAATCAAGATGAGGATGAACATGGACATAGCAGTAGTCCTACACTACCATTGGATACCTCACCACAGACTGTGGCCATCCCACGCCGAGGCCGCGCAGCAGGGAGCTTCCCACCAAGGGTAACAGATGCCAAGTAGACATTGGTGCTTTGCATTATCACGCACTGTTATCAATGCTGGTGAGGAGATATATGGTCGGAGTCTTGTACGGTATCTGTGCATAATTCCCCGCGAGGTCAGGCTGTGTGCCAGAGGTGCGCTTCAAATTGTGATAGATTTATTAAGCAAAGAACCTAAAAATTCAAGTGTGGTTTTCAACTTCCTTGAAATATGGCAGATATTCACCGACAACCACCTACACATATCTGAAAGTGATCATGATCAGCCAATAGCACTCCCAGAACCACTTCCACCATGGATCCCATCACCTCAGCTACATCAAACCCCATACCAATACTGCCAACCACATGCGCTCTTCTCAAATCCAGCGTCACCTGCCTAATGTGGCCACTTGAACATACCCACTGTAGGAGAGTGGTCTCAACATGGCCATTCTGAGGGTTTTAGCCAAATGGGAAACACAAATCTACAACAGAATGGATACCTTTAATGGGTAATGTATTTGTTTGTTTCATGTTTCCATGGAATATTGTCCTAAGTTCCATATGATTTTAATATGCTTTGTTTTATTTTTTAAAAATACAGTTGTAAAAAATAAACTTGTTATTTGTAAGTATAATTTTGGTTTTTACAAATATATTGTCTTCACACACTTTGCTCCATAACAGTGTTTTATTGAAAAGAATTGAACAAAGGTTATTATAAGATAGACACAGCATAGTCTAGCCATGGGGTATATCCCTCTGGTGATAGAAAATAATTTGTTAATATGTCCCACACTTTAAGGCCATAGAGCTAATGACGTGGATTGGCAACATGTGTTAGAGCCCTGCCATTATTTCAATAGTCTCCACATCAAGACCCAATAGGGGGTGAGTTCAGCGGACAGCAAAACACACACAACGGGATAGCCAAGGGGAGAGGAAGGCCCTAAAAATAGGGAACGAGGGATGGGACACCTCCTGAGCTCCAACGGATTATGTTTGAGTAGCGGCAGCTGCATGATTTGCGGCTGCTAGACAGCCTGAATACATGTGGGGATTCCCTAACAAACAGGCAACCCCCACATGTATTCAGGCTGTCTTGCAGCTGCCGCGACTCAAACATAATCTCCGAGCATGCCCAAAATGCTCAAAGAACACCCGAGCATGCTCGGGAATCTCAAGTAATGAGCACACTCGCTCATCACTAGCTCTCACACATGTTTGTCATAAACCAGCAAAAACAAGACAATAGCAGGGCCTCAATTTGAAAGATTGGAGAAGGGAACTTCTTGTGGAGCCACTATATGGGCTCCTTAATTAGGTTTTGATTCATTTCCGACCATTGAGCTATTTAATTTAATGGAGAAAATCGGTGAGAAATGTAAAGCCATACACATGTCATACGGATGTCATACGGATAAATGGCTGAGAGAAAATTGCATCATTGCATTGCAAAAGCATTACACATGGATTACCATATGGAGAACACTTGTGCAACTCTTGGCAGGGAGACTTTGACCATTTTTTCATACATTTAGTGGGCTTAAAGAAATTATCAAAGTCTGAAAATTTACATTTTGTTGAAATTTAGGTAAAATTTCTGATATATTTATAAATAAACGCCAAACGTATCCACCTAAATTAACCACTATCATAAAGTACACTCTGCCTTAAAAAAATAATCTCAAAATCAATTGGATATGTTGAAGCATCTTAGAGTTATTACAGCATAAAGTGACATTGGTCAGATTTAAACAATTTAGCTTGGTCACTAAGGAGTTAAGATCCAGTTAATCCCTGGAATGAAATAATAATAACTGATTAAACTTTTCTCCCTTTCTTTTCCAGAAGAGACGAGACTGTATATTGTAGAATAGCCAGGAAAGAAAAAATGAATGCTTTTCAAACTTTGCGATTTGGAAGACATGACTCATTAGAAAGTTTGTAGAGGGACAAATCAGGATAGTCAGGAAAAGGAAACTCGTTTTAATGATCTATCACGTTATGCATTAGCAACATCTGGATTAGCATTCAATCCTGGAAAACCAAGTCTATTTGGGTTTCTTGTAATACTCATGCTGAGAAATTACTGGTAAATAAGTAGCTCAATAGGTATTCAAGAATGTTAACGTAAGGAAAAGATGTCTGTTGTATTCCCCATCACATCAACCCTAAAATTTGCTGAACACATAGATTTTTTCCAATGAGCACAATCAAGTTTAACAACAATGTGCTCTGACAAATTTGACACTTTGACCATTCACAATTGGAAATCTGTCATTGCATGTTATTGCTTCTCACTTTAGTTGGCAGAAACAACTATGTACATATATTCATTGTGAATTGTTTTAAATCTGGTATTAAGATGGCACAAAAACATATCCAAATGATTATCATGGTACTTGGATAACCTTAGCTATTGTCATTTAAAGGGTAACTAAGCTTTTGTTATTTTTCTTTACATGGGAGCATTATAAATGCTTTGTAGGTAGGTATGGGTCCATGACCTCAGACCTTAACCAATCACTCAGACAACTGGGCAGAAGTACAAAGCTCACCAGGCAAACAAGCATGAGTATGCACACAGCGGTATACACACTCAACATCAACTTTAGAGGTCCATACACAACTTAGCACTTCTTCTTGGAAAGCTGATCACTTGTGGGCAGAGATTTGAGCAATTGGTGTTGGTGGGGTAGTATAAGGACCCAGATGCAACTGATCTGCAAGGTATTTAAGGGATACTAGTAAAAATAATAAAAATTAGTTACTCTTCAAGGTAAAGTCTTACAACATCACAAAAAATCACTGGACAATGACCATTGAAACACCTGGTTTTTAAGATTGTCACTTTCGGCAATTCCTCATTTCTCTAAGGCAATGTTTGGAAAATGTTACAAAGAGAAAATCTATTTAAAGTGGAGTCATGGATTTTGTAACATTAAAGTCACAACATATATATGTATTCGTAGCAGGATATAATCCAAAAAAATAGAATGTGTAAAGCAATTGGACTAAAAATTAACTTTTAATAAATATGCTTAAAAAAGACAGACCAACGTGATATCGTCACCAAGTGATGTACAGACAAGGGGAAATTAAAAAAGAGGGACTTGCGTTCACTCTTATTGACACAAAGGGGTACGTAGGGAATAACTAACACACTTGTGCCGGTCTATTAGCACTCATAGACCCAGCGCATCTGCTAGTTGTTACTCAAAGAGGAATACGTCAGTATACAAACAAGTGCTGACAAGAAAAAGAGTGGTATAATGCAATATAAATTAAATATATACGCTGTATCTGCTAGAGATGCATAGGGTCATAAATTCACAGTTACCCTACTTGCATATGTATATACAGAATACCCTCTTGCTAAACCATATAGTTAGTCTTTTCCACTATTTCAAACTGACAACGTATCCACAACTCAAAGAGTAAACATATATAATTAAGCAGCGTAGAGGCCGTGAGAACACCGTCATGATGGAGCCCATCAAATCACATACACATCTTCCAGGAAAATATAAACACCCTTTCATAAGCAGGGTTTCCACGTGTGTTTAAATAATATTATGCTCCAATCATAAATGACAAGTGTAATCTGTCTTAGCCGTTTAAGCCTGGATGCCTAGTGGCACAAATAGCATGGTACGGTCTCACCCATTTGCTTTCATATGAGAAATGCTTTCGGCCTCATTCATATCAGATAGCATCTCCGACGCGTTTCGTCCTATCCAGGACTCATCAGGGGAATGACAGGGATACCTGCGAGGCTGCGTTACCTGGCGCCCGCTGTGTCTCCCTTATGTACATACCAGCCGGACCGCTAAACGCCGCTCATCATTCTCGGCGTGCACCACACTTCCGGTCCTTGTGCCCTCAGTTCCGGTTTGTCCCATGCTGGATTTGCGCATGCGCCCGGCGTGGAACGCATATAACCCATGCCGTGGAACGCAAACAATTTCTCGCTGTGAGGATTAACCATACAGAAATCGCGGAACATTTACATAATGTGAGGACTCATATAAAAAAGGCAATATCTCCGAAGAAATGTGATCCAGGAGAAATATTGCCTAAAAGGCTGCTTTACCGTGCAGACTATACACTTGCATAATAGTAAAGCAATCATGCCCAAGCGGAGGCCACCTGAATTGTGCTTGCAAGGTACTGCTCCGTTTATCCATCGGTCATGGTCCGGAATTTACTCCGGTATCATACCGCACCAACCAAAAATAGTGGGATGTGAGGTCAAAGAGGAAAAAAAATAAAATAAATTAGGCATAGGCTAGCAAAAGGAGACGGAATGAAAATATAAGGAGTACTATTTAAAAATGCAAGCATTGTTTCGACATATGGGACACCACAGAACCTTCAAAAGCCTATATGCCCTATAGGCAAACTACACTACCTGGCCCCTTCCTACGTGGAGGTTGGCACCCTTAAAACCTGCGCAGATGGTGCCCCCACTCAACGAAGGCTATCCCTAACTATCCATCCCTATGTGTCCCTACTATAAAGAGATGGAGAGGGGGAAGAGATGTGTAAGGCAACATGTATAAAGCGGACTGCCCCAGTTATTTGTATTTGGGTTATAGGGTCATCCCAAAACCAAAATGTAAGACACGGGAGTACCCATATGTAACCTGTCAAAAACAAGCCTATTAATATCTGCGCTGTAATGCTACAAACTGATGTCCTACCTATCGCGGGGGTTGGCACCCTAAGAATCCTGCGCATAGTGGCGCCCCCACTCCACGACGGCTATCCCTATCCTGTCCCTATTGCACCCTATAAAACATAGAAAGTAAGGAGGGAAGACGGTGGATTAAGCAACATGTCTAATCATAGGCTAACATATGTAACATATGTATGTGAGTGCTTATAGACATATTATAAAAAACACCCATATGATAATTGCTCATTTAAGCCATATGGTTGTGTAGTTTTAAGATTAAAAATCCATCTACACTCTTTTTGCAGTATTTGTTTATCCCAATCACCCCCCCCCCCCCCCCTAGGTGATGGTATGATCTTGCAGATCCCGACAAATTTGATTTTTTTGTGATCACCACTGTGATGTATATTCATATGGTTAGCCACTGGAGTGTCCCTTTTATTCAGAATGTCACGGACGTGTTCGCATATCCTTCTGTGTAATTCCCTTTTGGTTTTCCCAACATACTCCATACCGCACTCACAGGTGGCCTTATAGATCACACCCTTAGTTCGACAGTTTATAAAATGTCGGATGGAGTACGTGGCACCATTCACATTCCCGCGGAAGGACCTGCTAGGGAGGATAGAGTCGCAAGCCTTACACTTTCCACATCTAAAGCAGCCTATAGTCTGGGTAGTCAAAAAATTATTCCCTGAGCTCGATTGGAAATGACTGTGGACCAGTCGATCCCCCAGGGATCTCCCCCTCCTGTATGTCATTTGGGTTGTTTCAGGAAAAAACTCTTTGATATCACTATCCATACCTAATACCGACCAATGTCGTTGGAGGATAGTTCTGATATCATTTGCTCCATTGGAGTATTTTGTAATGAAGCGGACTTTAGTTTCCGCTTGCTCTCTCGTTTTGGGAATAAGCAATTCCCTCCTGTCCTTTTTGACTGATTCCTTGTAGGCTCTATTCAAAATTTCCTGTGAATACCCCCTTTCAAGGAATCTTGTTTGTAAATCATTAGCTTGTTCCTGGAAAGTCTCCATTTGTGAGCAATTTCTTCACATGCGGAGGTACTGTCCTTTTGGAATACCCCTCTTGAGTGGGACAGGATGGTTACTCTCCCATCTCAAGAGGGAATTGGTAGATGTATCCTTCCTGTGCGTTTTGGTGGATATTGCCCCATTGGAAGTCTTTTCGATACATATGTCCAAAAAGGACAGTTTGGTGGTACTGACCTCATACGTGAATCTGAGGCCTATGTTGTTGGCATTAAGGCCGTCCACAAATGAGCCAAAATCAGAAGAACTGCCCCTCCAAATGACCAGAATGTCATCGATGTAACGTAGCCATAGTACTACTTTATCATCGAGACATGGTGTAGCATCACTAAAGACTATTGTCTCCTCCCACCAGCCCAGGAGCAAATTTGCATACGAGGGCGCACACGGGCTACCCATCGCAGTGCCCCTGAGCTGGTGGTAGAGCTTCCGGTCAAAAAGGAAAATGTTCTTTGTGAGGCAAAATTCTAAACTTTTCAGTATGAATTTGTTGTGTTCATCAAATTGTGCGCCTCTAGTATTCAAAAAGTATTCCACAGCTGTTAGGCTCTTGTCATGTGGAATGGAGGAGTATAAGGCCTCGACATCTATGCTCCCTAATACCATATCAGGGTCCAGGAAAACATCATCCAATTTACTTAGAAGGTCCGTGGTGTCCCGTACAAACGAATTCAATGAACTCACAAATGGTTTAAGAACCTTGTCAATATAGATACAAAATTTTTCAGTAAGACTATTGTTCCCTGATACAATTGGTCTCCCCTTCAGGGGATTTGTACCCTTATGAATTTTGGGGAGACAATAGAAAGTGGGTAAGACAGGATATGTTGGAAGTAAAAAGTCTCTCTCCTCTCTCCCAAAAATTCCATCAGCAAAGCCTTGCTCAACAATTACCTTCAATTCATTGGAGAACTTGGTCAGAGGGTTAGTTTTGAGGAGCTGATATTCATCTCGTCTGTACATCACTTGGTGACGATATCACGTTGGTCTGTCTTTTTTAAGCATATTTATTAAAAGTTAATTTTTAGTCCAATTGCTTTACACATTAAAGTCACAACAGACTGATCTATAGAAACCAGGCAAAGTTCATTATGAGATGTATTTTGTACTCTAAAGATCCATTTTAGGTCTGTATTAAACCAATGAAAGTCATACCTTAATGGGGCTCTGTCAGTGATCTCTTGGCAGCTCTAAAATGGCTACCACAGACAGGCTTAGCGCAAGCAACTCCACTTACCAGATCACAGGGGCTGCCCTGACTTTCACAATTTAAACCCAGTACAGGTATCTGGACTTAAACAAGGTTTTCTGCATTGGGGTGCAGACTGGCAGGAGTTCTCAGGTATTAACAATATAAGATACTCAGCACTCCCAGACTTTCAAATAAAAAATACTTTTATTTATAAAGCAATCCCCAAATTGTCACATTTCGACTCTGCAATATGGGTCCTTTTCAGACTATGTGTCAAAAACAAACACAGTAAGAAAAAAGATAACATACTGTACATAATTGTTATCAGGATACCTTATCCTGTAACAACATAATTCAATACAATATAGACACAAGAACGTTCTAGGGTTCATTTACCTATTAAATTTCCTAGGCTATACCTGTTTTATCTATGGACAATCTATTACATGTTCAAATCTAGGCACAGAGAAGGATATACTGCTCATTGTAAATATATTAACATGACCATACTTTCAATCAAAAAATGTTATATCCAAAAAATGATAAGCACGATGGTTACAGCCTATTAGTGATGGCCATACTATTAGATTAGGGGGAATACCAAGCACTATCTAAGTGCATCCCATGAGAACAGACACCTTAGTTTACAAGGCAAAAATGCTGTGCTTGGATGCACCCTGAAAAATAAAATGCAAAAAATATATCTGCATAATATATGAGGTATTGGTTGATATTTTGGCCAAGATATGCAAGCTCGAAAGCTGCGTCAAGGGCCCTCACAATTGCGAGTCCTAACACTAAACTAAAAAGCAAAGTCGCAAAAAGAAGAATAAGAATCCACCAAAAACTCAAAAATTTTTGTGAGCTTGCATATGAGTCACTCGTCAGAGCAGTGGGGCGTTCGGTACCGGGTCCGGTACTTAAAGGGACGTGTCATGGCGGCGGCCACCCAGTCCGTGGCCCTGGGCACCCATGTTAAAGGGACAGTCTTTAAAGGAGTTTTTGAAATAAAGAAAGTTTGTGACGCCACCTGTGGTATTCGGTCAGTAGAGACCGACGCTGCTTGAAGGGGTCCTCTGGGGTGATGTTATGGCAGCTAAATGGCATAACTTCCCACAGGTGTAGTAGGTCCCAAGGGCTCCCATGTGTAGATGGAGATGATGAATGTTGCAACAAAGAACGAAGGACTCAGATTTGCAGTCGTTTTACCTGGTTTACTGATTGTAGCAGGCAGCCACAGTCCAGGGCACCAGATCACAGGTACATGAAGAAAATGAATCACTGCACACGTCAGGGCAAGTCAATTTTGCTGAAGTGAAAGTTTTTATTCAAGGTGCAAAAGTTGAAGACGTAACAAGGCAACAATTCTAACGTTTCAGCCACACAGTGGCCTTGATCACAGAGTGGTGCTGAAAAAACGGGAAAAAAATACGTATAAATATACAGTATGTACAGTGGTAAACAAAAATATATACATAATATATACAACATAAAAAGACTCAGTGTGGAACAACAAATCACATACTGAGCCCTGAGGGGAAACGGAACACATGTCAGTAGAAAATAACAGACTAGGCAGGAAAAGGTTGTCACCATCCTGCAGACTATGTTAAGTATCGGGCCATACAGACAAAGAAATGGGTCCTTCAGGAGTTTATACAGACAAGGATGAAGAAATGCAGCAGGAGGACAAGACGGACACACATACCCTTAGTAGTAGTCCAAATCATATCGTATGGTGAATATTGCATTCAATAATAAGTACGGCCCCGTGATCCCCTAGTGAGGCAATAGGAAAGCAAGAGAGGGTATTGGTATATGTATGAGATATATAGTAGAGGCCACATACAGGTGTAAAAGCTACTTCGTAAAAACAATGAAGGCTAAGGTGGTCAATGTGATCAGTACCTCAAATGAAATATATGGGGATAGATACATACGGAAAGGTATTTACCCAGATGGATGTCGGCGGGTACTTATTCTTAATAGTAAAAATATGTGTGGTTCAAGTACAATAGTCCAATGTAGGCTTCAGCTGAAACAAGAACACGTACATACATCTATATATATATACCATCTATATATATATACACATATCTAAATGTGAGAAGTTATATTGTAGTTGCAAAGTGATAACATGTACTAAAATAGAAAAGCTACTACCTAAGGTCCTTATGTAACACATGTTCCATGGCAATAAAAGGAAGGACTGTAAAAGGCAGAAGCAGAGGATACCATGCAGCATAAATGTACCCGTGTGGGGTGGATACACCTGTAAAGCTCTGTAGAGAGATGCACGTTATAAGTGTATGGTGGTAAAACCGCATAGGAGGCTAAATTAGAAAACGTGGTCCAACCACAATAGTACTTATAAAAATGGAAAACAGCACTACCTAGGGTCTTTATGCGGCAAGTGTTGCTTGGCAAGAGCAGGAGGAATGTGGGAAATGGACGCTGAGGATAACCCTTGGAGTGAATACCGGAGTGGCGTGGATTAACCCATAAAGAATCTATGGAGAGATGCATGTAAATAATAAGCGGTATAACCGCATGAAGCATTTATCTGGGATCTGGGTCTCACATCCATCGGTGGTACAGGGATCACGTTGTCCGCATAGGTGGTCCAGGGGAAAGCGCCGACACACAGCAGTGTCCTGGCGGAGGAGGGGGATACGTCACAGGTACAGGCAGGGTCCGTCTGGCTTGGAAGTGACTTCAGAGTCTAGCTTTACCAGGTGTAGTTAAAAGCTTTCCTCTTAGCACGGTGGTATTATAGTCCCATACTGCCTATGGCTTCTTGGCAAGGTCCTCTCAGTTATCTCTGTCCTTAATTGAAGTGGGACACAAACCCCTATGACAGGTGACTCGAGCCCTTTTGCAGGGTCTGTATCATGACCCGGGCTCTATGTGTCACTGTGTCTCCTAGGCATTAGGGAAGACAGGCTACGTGTAGTTAAGCTGTCCTACCGGTTTCTGCTGTGCCTCCTAGAGTATGACAAAACCTTGGTCTTCTGGTTACCAGTATCTGTGCTCTATCAGGGAAGTAGCCAAGTCATAGCTATTCTAGCTTGTTGTCACTCTCCTATGCTTCGCGCTCCAGCACATTAGCTAAAGGCTGTTCTTTCTTCTGTATCTCGCTATCTAGGAGCTACAGCACTTTAGGCTGTATGGCCCCCCACACGTCCTTCTACCGCAGACTGCTCCAGTCTGCTGTCTGGCACCAACTGTCTAACTCTTCCTATCTTCCTAGCAACTGCCTAGCAACTAACTCCTCCTCCTGACCAGAGAGAGCAGATCCCCTGAAGTTAGGTGTAGAGCTCCCCCTTCTGGCCTGGAGTTAGAATGGTGTTGTATGTGCTTTGTGGTTACCTGATAACGTGATAGCGTGACATCACTCTCCCCATGAGGAAAGCAATGCCACTGTGACAACTGGGACCCTGGGGTGTCACACATATCTTGGCCAAAATACCACCCACTTTTGTGCAATCATATATTAAGCAATCACCCCCTCCATTAGTTGGCAGGGTGTGAGTGGTTGTCTCACCAGTATTTTACACCTGTGTTGCCGCCATCCTTGCTACATGGGTTTGCTGCATCCTGAGAGTGCACTAGTTCTGAGACCTGGACAGGTAAGCTCTGCCACCCCTTTTTTACTGTATTAATAAAAGATGTCCAAGAAGTATCATTTCTCCTTGCGGAGACTGACATGTAAGTATGTCGAGATGAAGAGATTTAAAACCGCAATGCTCCTCTGGAAAATATGCAAATTGTCTCTTCAGAGAGGAAGAGGACTAGAACTCTAGTGCCACTTATTGGAAGTAGCAATCCTAACAGTCAATATCAACTCTTTAGCGAGCCTTGTCACATGACTTAGGAAAAAAAACCAAACCAGAATCTCAATTTGCAGACACTGTGTTTCGGTGTACTGCCCCTCGTAAGTGCAAAGTGGAGATCTGGTTTGGCCGAGTGAGAGGCGTCTGACCGGGATCCAAGAAGTATTGTTTCTCCTTGCGGAGAGTGACATGTAAGCAGGTCGAGCTGAGGAGACTAAAAGCCGCAATGCTCCTCTGGGAAATATGCAAATTGTCTCTTCAGAGAGGAAGAGGACTAGAACTCTAGTGCCACCTATTGGAAGTAGGACTGCTAGGATTGCTACTTCCAATAGGTGGCACTAGAGTTCTAGTTCTCTCCCTCTCTGAAGAGACAATTTGCACAGTAAAAGATGTGACACATACTTTCTAGCTGGAGCTGAGATTTGATTAATTAGAGAATAATTTTATGAAATCACTGGATTAATACAATTTTATCATTGAAGTTGTAAGTTGTATGAACTTTACTGCACAGTGAGCAATTAAAAAAAATGAAAGCATAGGAGACATCAATAAATACAAAGTATGCGGACAGGCATCTTCTTTTTTTGAGCACTTACAGTACATTTTATAGGATTTTTTTTCAAAGCTTTATTGTATTTTTGCAAACATAACTATTTGCACAGTTTCCTATTTTGAAAAGTTGCTAGAAATATATTGTAAGGTGTCATTTTGCTTTTTATGTGAATATAATATATTATTATATATAATGTAAAGTGATTTGAAATACTTTTGCAAATAAATTGGAAAATTTTGAATACTTGATAACATAAATCATTTTCAAGCAACAACATAGTTTAAGAGCAGTAAAGAACATATATCCCCCAAAATGCTTTTTTTGTGCTTGGACATTTATTTTTAGAAAAATGTAATAAATAAATTATGCAGTACTTGAGGGCTGTTCACATTATCTTTGATAAGAGAATGGGAGCACCCAAATGCCAAGTTTTTTCAGAAATTTCTAGAAGACATAGCAAATAAAGGGTACATTGTATTGTTTATTCAAAATTGTTGTTTATAACTACTCATTAAAATTGGTGACAGGTCCGGTTTAGATTAAAGAAAATGTATCTACCACTGAGGAAAATCGCAGATAGCACAAAATAAACTGTAAGTTAGTTGTTCAATGGTATAATTAGCAAAAAAGTCAAAAATTGGATAAGTACCGTAACATTGAATCGTGAGAACCATTCAACTATTTTCTATGGATCTAACAGACTCTATACCATATACCTGGTAAATAGTAATGGCCAAATACACCCACAATCAATACACCTACAAAAGCAACGTGCGGGAAAAAATGGGAATATTTACTTTATTAATTAAAAGTTAAAGTAGTAGCCATTAAAGCACACACAAATGCATAACGGTGGAGGTTAGAACAGAAAAAAGACAGTGTTAATAAATAGTGCGGTAAGTCCTTAATGCTCAATATAGGCATATAAAATGGTCACTGTATGGAAAAAAGGGGAATAATATTCAATAAAAACTTCACACTGCATAACTGGTATAAATGCTGTAAGAAAATGAATAGGAGGCAAAAGTGCTCTGAGATAATCTGTTCACCCACCTAACACAAATGATGCACATGATCACTTGGTCTAACGTACTATCAATATTGGTGGTATTTTGATCTGGTGACTTTATGGGTTTATATTGTGATTAGAAGGTCAGAGTCATTTTAGTTTTTGTTTCATAATTCAATGGTAAATAATTCAAATGGCAATTTTGTAACATGCAGTATCAGAGAAGTCTGTTTCTGTTTATTCAGTGATTGATATTTCATGCTAAATTTATGGGTAAAATCTGTGTTCGGTGAAGACAGATTTCCCATTAATGAAATAGGAGATGACATTAATATTACGTGTTAATTAGAGATGAGCAGATCTGACAAAATTAGAATTTGCCGAAAAGCATGGATTCTCCAGAATTTGATTTGTAGCAAAGTTTTTATCTGTGAATTGAAGGTCTGTTATACTTAGTAGTAAAGAGGAGGCCAATAGCACGTTGAGCGGGTTGTGCTGTGATAAATAAGAGGCCCTTTATGTTCCAAAATGGTTGCTTATTGTTTCGCATTCCAGCACCAGAGTGGTGCATTCATCAAGGTAAAAAAGAGTCAATATCAAACTAAATATCCTATTATATTCTGGAGTCTCTCTCTACCGTGGGACTTCCGACTGCAATCAGGTTGGCGCTATGATGGCAAAAAGAGACCCTGAGGACCAGATGATGAGCAGTGCTGCCCGCTGTCCGGTCCACTTCTTTCCACTGTTGCATCTTCGACGTGTTCACAGTAGGTTTGTCAATGACCAGGCCTCATAGATCACTATGTGTCGCACGTCCATGACATCATGACAACCGGCGTGCAGTGACCTTCGTGGTCAGGCCAAGAGTGAACAAGAGATGCGGCTCATGACGGGGAAAGAATAGAAGGCTCTGAGAACAAGATGGCTAGTAGGTATTGGTGAGTACAATTTTTTTTTTGCTTGCTTTTTTTTTATCGTTTACGAAGCGTCTGCGGTTTTGTTAAAATGTCAGTCCGCCGAATACAATTTTGCTGAAACCATAGAAAGTGAATTTACTAAAAATCTGTTTTCTCAAAATGATGATGTTTTGTATATTCAGGTAGAGTTCAATTCTACTAGAATAAATTCACTCTTCCCTAGTGTTGTACAAACAGATTTCCACCCACGAGGACACAAGTGGCATGCATCCCTATTTATGGCATCTTTGTATTTGCGCTCTCTGGTTTGTTCACAACACTGAGAAAATATGAAGTTTTTATCACTGTAGCGACTGGCAATATATTCAGCTACAATAATAGATTTAGTCAGGAATGTTCAAACTAAAATAGAACACGTTTTCCTTTTTTTTGAACTGAGAGCAGTATTTTGATAAGTTTGTTTTTAGCTTCATTATTTTAGCTGCAATATATGGTAGTTTGCATTGCTCACGCTTAGCAAAGCCGTCTCTAGGACATGGCAGTTAACTTTACAGAGTGATCACAAGTCGACTAATAGTTGCTGAGCAACATTAAAAAGTAAAAATAGTTTGTGAAGACTTTGCCACATGGATAAAGCTTATGTACGAGTAAATCGTTTTGCAATTAATAAGTAATTATGAGTGACTTAATGCTGAACCAGAATCGATGTTGTGCTGAGATCATAATAATAAAACTAATTAGTTTTAAATATGTGCCTCACAAGTATTAGTATTTAATCAACTGGATCGTTTATTGCCTTGTGGAATAACCTAGATTTGTGTCAATACTCAACATTCAGTGGATGAGTCAGTCCTCCTTCTGCCCTTAATCTGCAAATAACAGGTTTTTTATAATCAGCTACTAATGAAAACAGGCAAAATGCCAGATCTCTCAAAGTTCATGTTGCATTTCTATTTGTTTTGCTTAATATTCTACATATTTAGTAAGAAATATAGACTATAATAAGTGTAAGGGTTAGGACTATAACTAACACTAATATTTGGCAGAACTACTACTATTTGTGCTGTTGGTCTTACTATCCTTATTTGTCACTTGTAGCATAAGCTTTGAAGTACGTATCAGATGTAGGCAGACTCGGAGTGGCCCACATGGGAATAGGCAAATCCCCCTGTAGTCCCCTGCCCCTCTATATATGCAGTAGTTTGCACGGTGTATGGAATTCACTACGTATATAAAAAGGCAGCATCTCACCATTAATTTAACAGATTGCCAGTAGTGTAGCTAACGGGGATGGAAAAGTGGACAGCTGCCCTGGACACCCTGCACACAGAGGGGCAACCAATATAGTTAAGCCCTCTGGTAGTGTAGGGAGCAGGGCTGGCTTTAGACAAATTGCGGCCCTGGGCATAATTCAAAGTGGGCCATTACACTAAAATGTTTCTGGGCTAGAAAATACAGTGGCGTCATCACTCCAGCGCAAACCACAGAGCCGGCTGTGCAGGATACTCATCAGGTATCAGTCATTTTTTAGATTATTTTATGTTTGTGCCTTTTTCATCTTTTTTATACTCATTATTTGGTAGATTTGTGTTGCTGTGTAGTGTGTGACTGGTGATGAAGTGCAGCTACTGTAAAAGTTCTCCTGGGTGGTAACACAGGTATTGTACTGTGTCCTGACAGTTGCTGCTGTGCAAGGTAAGAACTGTGTAAGTGGTCAAGTGTCTGACACTGAACAGCAGGTGTCAGGGCACAGTATAGGTTATACGTCTGGCACTGTGAGGATGGATGGCAGATCCCAAACATGGGAAGATGCAGAGGGCATGGCCATAGTACAGGACTGACTGCTTCTGCCTCCAAGATAGAAACATAAATAACAATGAGCAGCTGCTGTGCCAGGAAGAGCATTGCAAGAGAAAGGAAGCAAAGATCTGCTTATCTCTGCTTCTTCTGCTGAGTGCAGCACTGATTGTAGCTGCATGCCGAAGCCAGAAGTTGGGCGTGTACTACAGACCTGCTCTCTGAAACTTCTTCTGTCTGGTCTCCAGCTGCACACAGTTTAAGTTAATGCAGCTATGAAGACTCCTTAGGCTACATCCTCATGGTCAGTAATCCGCAGTACTTTGGACATAGCACATGTCCACTGCGTCCAAAGCGCTGCCGGCTTTTAAACGCAGGTGATTCCGCAAGTGTTAACTAAACCGTGTGGAAACACTGCGTTCAATACTTTGGACGAGTAAAATTTATCTTGCGGATAAATTGACATGCTACGGTCTGGAAAGACGAGCTGCATGTCCATCTCCATAGGGAAGTCGCGGGCGCTGGTGCACACATAGTAGGCATGGGATTTATTGAAATCCTATTCACTATGCTATAACATCTGCCCGCTGTGGGCTGGATGCTGCGAATGTACGCAGCATCCAACCCGCAGCGTTTACTGATTGTGGGAACATACCATTACAGCCAGAGTCAGGCTGGGGTGACAAGGGCTCACAGGTGGCCTTTACTCTGGGAGTCCATCCTACTTCTACTGTACACAGGATCGGACTGGGGTGTCTGGGACCCACCAGGGGAATGGACTCTAGGGGCCCACCCTGCAGCTATATGCAAATATCTCTCAGTCGTTATCCCCATTATAGTGGACCATCAGCTGTAAAACACAAGGGGCTTCTGCACATCTACTGTGCGCCCCCATAACTGGGATGTATAATTACGGTAGTTTACATTAATGGGGTTCTTTTGTTAAAACAAGTTATCTATCATCCATGGGCTGCACAGGATAGGTGATCGCTACCTCCGACCATGTTTTATGGTTGATAGGACACATCTCATTTTAAAATGGAGCGACATGTGGGATATCTGACCGCAGCTCCATTCATTCTCTTTGGGGCTTCTAGAAAAAAACAAGTTCAGCCACTGGGGGAATGAATGGATCAGTGGTTTAGTCGGACATACCACTCCAGTCTAATGGGAATAAAAAGTTCCACATTTTCCTGAATTGGTTTAAGTAGTCAGACCCCACCAATCAATACTTATCCTGTGGATAGGTGATTCCTTTATTCACAGGAAAACCCCTGTAAATGCATCTCTGCCGCTGTGTACCAAGTATCTAATCTCTAATGGAAAATAAAGAATCTTCTAATTAATATCAGAGAGAACAAATGACCATCATACACAACACAATCCCCTATGCCAAGACCAATACTACCACATACAGGGAAGAAATGCCACCACACCATGACCAGACTACATAGTGACCAAATAATACTACATACAAGGGACAAATACCGCCACACAATAACCCGACCACATATTACCACCACATAGTGGTCGAACAATATGACATATTACCAGCATATAGGGACCAAATAATACCACATACAAGGAGAAATACTGCCATACTGTGACCAGACCTCAAATTATCACCACATAGTGACCATAAACTGCAATACTGATCATGAATACAAACCACAATACTAACAACACTGTTATTACCACCAGTGACATTATACACAATAGCTGTGTATATGGTGTCAGTGTACAGGTAATACAGTGATCATCAGTGACATTATATACAGGAGCTCTGTATATAGTGTCAGTGTACAGGTAATACAGTGATCACCAGTGATATTATACACAGGAGCTCTGTATATAGTGTCAGTGTAAAGTAATACAGTAACCACCAGTGACATTATACACAGGAGCTCTGTATATAGTGTCAGTCTACAGATAATACAGTGATCACTGGCGACATTACACACAGGAGCTTTGTATATAGTGTTAGTGTACAGGTACTACAGTGATCACCAGTGACATTATACACAGGAGATCTGTATATAGTGTCAGTGTACAGGTAATGCTACGTTCACATTTGCATTGTTGGGTGCAGCGTCGTCGACGGATACCGACGCATGCGTCATGCACCCCTATCTTTAACATGGGGGGCGCATGGACATGCGCCGGTATGCGTTGTAATGAGTTTTACGACGCATGCGTCATTTTGACGCAACAGACAGGGCGCGGACGACGCTACATGTAGCATTTTCCCTGCACCCAATTTCCTGAACTTTACTATTTTATGACAACGCATGCGTCCTAAAATGCTGCGTTGTGTATATACATTTTGGGTTGCGTCGACGACGCTGCGCCCAACAACGCAAATGTGAACGTAGCATTATACAGTGATCACCGGTGACATTATACACAGGAGCTCTGTACACAGTATATAGTGAATAGTGTGCGTGAACATGTAATTCAATGACTCACCAGTGACATCTATAGTTGATGTCCTTCATCTTCGCTTTTCTTCTTCAACCAGCACAGACCACCATCACTGCTTCCAGCCAGGACTCTCTGCAAAAAATAACACACAGCCATCAATAGTTGATCACTTCCAGAGCACTTTCCCCACTTTTTCTTGACTTCTACACTATGTCTGATGAAGAAGAAAAGCGATGTAGTGCCGCCCTGCACAGTAACTGGATCTCCCTTTTGTTCCCTGCATGGAAAACAGTTTCCTAAAAAGTAAATTTTATTATGGTAGTAATAATGTCCCTAAAGAAATAGTATTCCCCACTTGTCACCATAAACAAATCTAGCAATTGTTAGGTGTCGAGTTCCCACCTCTGCACAGGGGGAATCTCAAACCATGCATGCTGCGGTTTCCCATTTTTCTCCAGCCGCAGTGGAACCTGCTCAGCGGAGACATCTGTCCCAGTGTCTGTCTCAAGCTGATACTGTGCGACCGGTTACTGCAGCCTTTTTCCAGGCTCTGCCTTTGTAGCCAGTATTGATCAGCAGTGAGCCGGCCTTTCTGGGACTAAGTACCGCTTTTCTCTTACTGAGCATGCCCACGGGGCGATCTCCCATTGGAGGTCGGGGGTCACATGTTCTGGTCCTGTTGCGGCTCCTATTGGACTATCTGGAATGTCCCGGTGTGCTACTGCTATAAAAGGTTCGCATGGCCACTCGGCCATGCGCTAGTGTAAACTTGCTAATGGGTATGTGTAGATGAATGTCTGTCAATGGATGAAAGCTCCAAATCATTCCCATCTTTAGTGTTGATGACTGCTCGCAAATGGTGGAAGCCACCTAGCGCCCGACAGTGCAAACCTGCACACTCAGCACACGTTACAGTGTCTCTTTGCAGTGCCCGCCAGTGTGGCACTGTACGCACTCTTGTGCGATAAATTATTATACTGTTTCTTCTCTGACACCACGGCAGCGGTGTCGAGTGTAGGAACTCTAGAGTAACTCTTCCCGAGTCTAGGGACAGGCTTCTGTGACTCTAGCTTACACTCTCTGCGCTGTATCGCGTCTCTGTGAACTAAGGGTTCTCTTCCTTCTTACCAGGTGAAGTTATCCCGTGTGAGTATTTTCTCTATACCGCCATATAGTCCGCCATTACCGAGCAGCAGGTGTCATCTCTGCACGGTGGACCCCGGACTGCGAGCGCACCTCATATTCTCTATTACTATTATTTGGTGCGTTCCGCCAGTCCTAACAGCATGTTCCTCATTCTGGCCCTCGAACAGTAATTAAGTCCCTCATCATGGCCCCCTTTATTTACTAATCTCTCCCAGACTGCCCCCCCTATATTTTATAATATGTCCGAGCCTAGCCCCCTTTATTTTATATGCTCCAGCCTGGCCCCCTATGTCCCTTGTCTAGCCTGCCCCCCAGATATCCATCCTGCTTCCGCAGCTATACATACTGGCCCTCATATGTCCCTTGTCTTGCCCCACCATATATCTCTCCTGGACCCCATATATTCTTCCTGGTCCCTTGTTTTGGCTCCCCCACATATCCATCCTGCCCCCCATATATATGATTCCTGGTCTCTTGTCCTGCCCCCCATATATGTATCCTGGCCTCACATATATTCAACATGCCCTCCTATATACTGTATATATATATATATATATATAATAATCCAAATAGTAAAGAAGAATCGCAAATGCACTCACCAACTGCAGTTGAAGGTGTTTATTCAAACATAAAGCAGGACATCTTCACGGCACGGGGGAGAGGGAAATGACCAAAGGGAGTGCGGCAAACAAGACGACGGCCGTTTCGCGCTACACAAGAGCGCTTCTACGGGTCGTGAAGATGTCCTGCTTTATGTTTGAATAAACACCTTCAACTGCAGTTGGTGAGTGCATTTGCGATTCTTCTTTACTATTTGGATTCATATGGACTTTTTTTCATGCAAATAGCACCTCCTTCTCTCTCTCGGACTGCTACAGCGGACCTGAATGTGTTAATTTGGATTTTCTCTACGTTGGTGGGGGGTTGTGCTGCTCCTTTCTTCTTTTGTTTTCTGATATATATAATAATAATAATAATAATTTTATTTATATAGCGCCAACATATTCCGCAGCACTTTACAAATTATAGAGGGGACTTGTACAGACAATAGACATTACAGCATAACAGAAATCACAGTTCAAAATAGATACCAAGAGGAATGAGGGCCCTGCTCGCAAGCTTACAAACTATGAGGAAAAGGGGAGACACGAGAGGTGGATGGTAACAATTGCTTTAGTTATTCAGACCAGCCATAGTGTAAGGCTTGGGTGTTCATGTAAAGCTGCATGAACCAGTTAACTGCCTAAGTATGTTACAGTACAGACACAGAGGGCTATTAACTGCATAAAGCGTATGAGAACATGATACGATGACCTTTTTTTTTTTTTTATGATAGGCCACACCGGGATCATTAGGTTAATGTGTTGAGGCGATAGGCAAATCTGAACAAATGAGTTTTTAGGCCACGCTTAAAACTGTGTGGATTGGGGATTAATCGTATTAACCTGGGTAGTGTATTCCAAAGAATCGGTGCAGCACGTGTAAAGTCTTGGAGACGGGAATGGGAGGTTTTGATTATTGAGGATGCTAACCTGAGGTCATCAGCGCAGCGGAGGGCACGGGTAGGGTGGTAGACTGAGACCAGAGAGGAGATGTAGGGTTGTGCTGAGCCATGGAGTGCTTTGTGGATGAGAGTAGTAGTTTTGTACTGGATTCTGGAGTGGATGGGTAGCCAGTGTAATGACTGGCACAAGGTAGAGGCATCGGTATAACGGTTGGTGAGGAATATGATCCTGGCTGCAGCATTCAGGACAGATTGGAGCGGGGAGAGTTTGGTAAGAGGGGGGCCGATTAGTAGAGAGTTACAATAGTCCAGACGAGAATGAATAAGTGAAACAGTAAGAGTTTTTGCAGAGTCGAAAGTAAGAAAAGGGCGAATTCTAGAAATGTTTTTGAGGTGCAGATAAGAAGAGCGAGCCAATGATCGGATGTGGGGGGTGAATGAAAGCTCGGAATCAAGGATGACCCCAAGGCAGCGGGCATGTTGCTTTGGAGTAATGGTGGAACCGCACACGGAGATGACAATGTCAGGCAAAGGTAGGTTAGTAGAGGGAGAAAACACGAGGAGTTCAGTTTTTGACAGGTTCAGTTTCAGATAGAGGGAGGACATGATGTTAGAGACAGCGGTAAGACAATCACTGGTGTTTTCTAAAAACGTCGGCGTGATAACAGGAGAAGAGGTGTATAATTGGGTGTCGTCAGCATAGAGATGGTACTGGAAACAAAATCTACTGATTGTTTGTCCAATAGGGGCAGTATACAAAGAGAAGAGGAGGGGGCCTTGGACTGATCCTTGAGGAACCCCAACGGCATAGGGAAGGTGAGAGGAGGAGGAACTAGCAAAACATACAGTGAAGGATCGGTCAGAGAGATAGGAGGAGAACCAGGAGAGAACGGTGTCCTTGAGGTCGATAGAGCAGAGCATATTGAGGAGGAGCTGATGATCCACAGTATCGAATGCTGCGGAGAGATTCAAGAGAATTAGCATGGAGTAGTGACCATTAGATTTAGCTGTTAGTAGGTCATTAGAGACTTTAGTGAGGGCAGTTTCAGTAGAGTGTAAAGAGCGGAAACCAGATTGAAGAGGGTCTAGAAGAGCGTTATCTGAGAGATAGCGGGTAAGACGGGAGTGGACCAGGCGTTTGAGGCGTTTAGAGATGAAGGGAAGATTAGAGACAGGTCTATAGTTAGCGGCACAGTTAGCGGCACATCCATCCTGGCCCCCCATATATATGCTTCCCGGTCTCTTGTTTTGCCCCCCCATATATCGAACTTGGCCCCACAAATATGCAACCTGGCTCTCCCATATATATCCATCCTGGCCCATCCCCATATATCCATCCTGCCCCCCAAATATATATATATATATATACTAGATGGTGGCCCGATTCTAACGCATCGGGTATTCTAGAATATGCATGTTCACGTAATATATTGCACAGCCCACGTAGTATATTGCCCAACCACGTAGTATATTGCCCAGTCACGTAGTATATTGCCCAGAGACATAGTATATTGCCCAGTCACGTAGTATATTGCCAGTGACGTAGTACATTGCCCAGCCACGTGGTATATTGCCCAGTCACGTAGTATATTGCCCAGCCACCTAGTATATTGCCCAGTTACGTAGTATATTGCCCAGTTACGTAGTTTATTGCCCAGTCACGTAGTATATTGCCAGTGACATAGCACATTACCCAGCCACGTGGTATATTGCCCATTCACGTAGTATATTGCCCAGCCACGTAGTATATTGCCCAGTTACGTAGTATATTGCCCAGTCATGTAGTATATTGCCCAGTGACGTAGTATATTGCCCAGCCACGTAGTATATTGCCCAGCCACGTAGTTTATTGCCCAGTGACGTAGTATATTGCCCAGCTACGTAGTATATTACCCAGTTACGCAGTATATTCCCCAGTTACGTAGTATACAGCACAGAGCCACGTAGTATATTGCACAGCCACTTAGTATATTGGCCAGTCACGTAGTATATTGCCCAGCCACGTATGTCACAGGTTAAAAATAAAAAAAAAACATATACTCACCTTCCGAGGGAGCCCTTGTTGTCATGTCGCCTGTGTGCGGTGCACTCAGCAGCTTCCGGTCCCAGGGTTGGTAGCGCAGGACCCGTGATGACGTCGCGGTCACATGACCGTGATGTCATGGCAGGTCCTTGTCGCATATCATCCTTGCCACCGGAACCTGCCGCTTGCATGGAGCAGTTACCGGAGCATCGCGAGGAGCGGGAAAGGCGGCGGAAGGTGAGTATATAATGATTTTTTATTTTTTTTATTATTTTTAACATTAGATCCTTTTACTATTGACGCTGCATAGGCAGCATCAATAGTAAAAACTTGGTCACACAGGGTTAATAGCGGCGGTAACGGAGTGAGTTACCCGCGGCATAACGTGGACCATTACCGCTGGCATTAACCCTGTGTGAGCGGTGACTGCGGGGAGTATGGAGCAGGCACCAGGCACTGACTGCAGGGGAGTAGGGAGGGACTAATCGGACTGTGGCGGTCGCTGATTGGTCGCGGCAGTTATGACAGGCAGCTGGCGAGACCAATCAGCGACTTGGATTTCATGACAGACAGAGGCCGCGACCACTGAATATCCGGGAAAGACAGAAAGACAGAAGTGACCCTTAGACAATTATATAGTAGATTTATATGCATTCTGGTCCCTTGTCTTGCCCCCTTCCCACATAAATCCATCTTGGCTTCCCATGTGTATGCATCCTGGCTGTACCATGTATTTGCATCCTGGCTCCCCATATATCCATCCTGGTCCCTAGTCCTGCCCCTCCCCCATATATCCATCCTGGCCCCCCATAAATGCATTCTGGCCCCCTCATATATATCCATCCTGCCCCCACCATATAACCATCCTACCCCCTTATATCCATCCTGGTCACCCCGATATATCCATCCTAGCCACCCCATATATCATCCTGGTCCCTTGTACTGCCCCCCATAAATCCATCCTGACCCCCCTATGTATTCTTCCTGGTCCCTTGTCCTGCCCCCCATGTCTCCATCCTGGCCCCCATATGTATCCATTTGGCCCCCTGTCCTGCCCTCCCATTTCTGCATCCTGGCCCACCATATGTATCCATCTGGCCCCTGTCCTGCCCTTCATATATCCATCCTGGCCCCCATATGTATCCATCCGGCCCCTTGTCCTTCCCCCCCATTTCTCCATGCTGGACCCATGTGTATCCATCCTGCCACCCATATGTATCCATTCTGGCCCCCAATATGTGTATCCACTCTGCCCCCCATATGTGTATTCATCCTGGCTCCCCGCATATGTTTATCCATTTGGCATATGTTTATCCATCCTGACCCTCCCGTATGTGTATCCATCCTATCCCATTGTCCTGCCCTCCATGTGCGGTCCCGGCGGCGACATCCTCCTTCTCTGCACGTCGGCATGCACATACTAACATGGCCGTCGACATAGCAGAGGCTGGCTGTGAATCTGTGCACCCGTCGCATGCGGCGCATGGCACTGACGTAATACGCCAGTGACGACGGGCACATACTCTTCAGTTGATCGGGACGTGCGCCACAGCAGTTCAGGTAATAAACGTTGCATGTGCGCACCCCTGCACATATGCGGCCTTAGCTTTTAAAGGGCCAGTGCCCTAAAAACTGCAGACTTTTTTATTCTTCTTTCTTCTTCTTCTTTTCTCCTTCCCACAGCCAAGGACCCACCGGGGAAATCCCCAGCACGCCTCCAGGCCAGTCCGACCCTGACTGTACATGTCCATATTTAAGCCCTGTGTATGTGACAATTTTAACAAACAATACAGTATGCAAAACTGAACAGTTTTATCCCCTGAACTACATCAAAGCGTATTTGCCCTTAAAGTGGTTATGCTACGGTTGGAAGTTATCCCTTATCTCTGGAGCAAGAGATAACTCCCCAATATCTGGAGGTGCGATCCCCTGAGATGTGTGTGTCCAACCTCTGCCCTATTCAGACTATGCACTTTAGAGGCTCTTTAAAACCCTGGTCATATGAAATTCAATCCAGAAGAGGAACTGAGGAGATCAGTTGGGGATATGCAGTACGGTCCCAAGTCCCACTGAGCAGCATGAGTTCAGAAGGTGAGTTTATAATTATTATTTTTATTATTACAGACCATGGGTAACTTTTTAAAAGGGAAATAAATATTTTGAATGGAGCAGCAAAGTGCAGCACCAATCAATGTTTAGCAGATGCTGTCAGGTCCTACAGATTATTATTATTTATTTATTTATATAGCACCATTCATTCCATGGTGCTGTACATGAGAAGGGGTTACATACAAGTACAGATATCACTTACAGTAAACAAACTAACAATGACAGACTGATACAGAGGGGCGAGGACCCTGCCCTTGCGGGCTTACATTCTACAGGACTATGGGGAAGGAGACAATAGGTTGAGGGTTGCAGGAGCTCCGGTGTTGGTAAGGCAGTATCTCTGGTAGTCATGAGGAGGCAGCGGGGTCAGTGCAGGCTGTAGGCTTAACTGAAGAGATGTGTTTTCAGGTTCCGTCTGAAGGATCCAAATGTGGTTGATAGTCGGACGTGTTACCCTATGCACTTACCCTAGATGTGAGAATACATTAATAAATCGCGGGTCAGCTGCTGCTGATTGTTATATATCTAAATATACATAACAGGAGATCGCTGCATATTTACTTAGGCGCTTGAGGCAGTTATCTCACTACTGCAGCACAGCCACATCCCTCCCGCTGCTCCTATAAATGGGTTGTCCCATAAACTACATATATTATCTATCCACAGGATAAGTGACAAACGTATGATCGTTGGGGACTGAACAAAAAGACCCTCCACTGATCACAAGAATAGGGGTCCCAAAGTCCCCTGTGTGACTGTAGCAGTAGTGATCATGGACAAACACTGCTGTACCTTATCTATAGGAGTGGTGGATACATATAGATGCTAATGCTCAAGGGAGCCTTTGGACTTGCATTCTTGGGAATGGTGGTGTGAGCAGGTGGCAAGATGCAGTAACAGTCAGTAGGCAGAGCAAGGGTTAAAGTTAACTATACTGCAACAGGGGTATACTCCACGCAGGGAGAGGGAAAGATTCTCATGGACATGGTCGGCACGTGATGAATCTGGTGTCGTCCTGCAGGCATTGATTGTCTGGTTCCTGGCGGAGATGGTGAGTTCTCGACGTCTTGCATGGGGTCCTAGGTTGCAAAGTGAAGAGCGGTCTCTAATACTGTCGGGGCTTGACAGAGCTTGGCAGAAGTATGCGGGTGAGAAAGGGTTAAGTTCTTGGTAAGTCACCCGTTATCTCTTAGGCGGCACACACACGTTATTCACTGGCCCGTGGCGTTGAGTACCTTGAGCAGTGAGGGCCAACGGGCTGAATACAGTTCTTTGGTCACAGTCTTTGTAAGTGGCAGTCGAGAGGGTGCTAAGAGGATGGAGCACCAAACTTCTCCTGCTGCGTGCAGCGTGTTCCCACCAAGTCTGTCTGTGATTTTGCATGCTCTGCCCTTTTTGTCCTAACTACGCCCACTGCTGTCGAGTGAAAAGGTCGGTCTGGGTCTCTAAGCTTTCCCCCAGACAACAAAGGTGACAGTTCCAGCCCAGGCATGAAAAAGGTACCTCCAGTCCGGTCTCTCTTCTTACAGTGGCGTGTCTCTGCAACAAGACCCCAGTGATGGTATTTTTATCATGGGTCTCAGTAGCTGGACATGTGGGTAGGTGAAATATGTTGTTTATTACACAATTCTCAATTCACCCTATTAATACAGAGCTGAACATTGCAAAAAAAATGGAGTGTCATCCTTATTGCAGTACCTGCTGTGATTTATGCATAACGCCCTCCACAATGTCACACACGGAAGCCCTAAACACCAGTGTCCTAAACTCCGCACTCACAAGTCGTGTCATATATTGAAAGAGGTTGACCAACCTTTACAAATTGATGGCTTATCTTTAGGACATGCCATTATTACATCGGTGGGGATCCATCTATTGACCGACTACACAGGGGTTCCTGCAGGTGTTGCAATGTTGTATCATTGATGCGAATAGAAAAAGATTATAGGTTAGGTTAATACTGACAAACAGAAGACAAAATGACAACAGGCCCAACACATACAACCACATTTCCCACACAGAATTTAAATAACCAACAACTATAGAGTCTTGGTTTAACATAGTAACATAGTAACATAGTTAGTAAGGCCGAAAAAAGACATTTGTCCATCCAGTTCAGCCTATATTCCATCATAATAAATCCCCAGATCTACGTCCTTCTACAGAACCTAATTGTATGATACAATATTGTTCTGCTCCAGGAAGACATCCAGGCCTCTCTTGAACCCCTCGACTGAGTTCGCCATCACCACCTCCTCAGGCAAGCAATTCCAGATTCTCACTGCCCTAACAGTAAAGAATCCTCTTCTATGTTGGTGGAAAAACCTTCTCTCCTCCAGACGCAAAGAATGCCCCCTTGTGCCCGTCACCTTCCTTGGTATAAACAGATCCTCAGCGAGATATTTGTATTGTCTAGTGTTGAGCGATACCTTCCGATATCGGAAAGTATCGGTATCGGTTTGGATCGGCCGATATTCAAAAAATATCGGATATCGCCGATACCGATACCCGATCCCAATGCAAGTCAATGGGACCAAAATATCGGAATTAAAATAAACCCTTTCTTTCCTTGTAGGTTCATTCTACCTGAAGGAAAACAACTAAGAATAATGTAGGATGTATGGGGGAGGTGGCGGAGACATTAAAGGCAATGAGGATTAGTCCAATCAAATAGAATAGCATGTTTTTTTTTTTTTTTTAAAGAAGTTCGGATTGAAAAAGATATTGAGTATGTAAATTTTTTTTATTTTGTCAGATATTGATGTTTCACTATTCCACGCCCTTCCCCTTCTTTTTTTTCTTTTTTTTTTTTTTTTCTTTTCCCACACTTTCATCTTCATCATCATCAGCATCCTTGACATCAACTTCTTCACCTTATTCATCTTCTTCTTCATCTTCTACCTATTTTTTTTTTTATTACATTCTTCATATTCATTTTCTTCAACTATTATTATTCTTCCTATTCTACATATTCTTTTTATTCCACTGTTATTATTCTTCCTATTCTACTTCTTCATCATATTCTCATTTGTGACAGGCATTCCCGTAGTTGTTGTCTATAAAAGTTGGAAGATTACACCTTCCGTTCTGCCAGTCACAAAAGTTACATTTGTCCGCGTTCAGTTTGGCCTGCAGCATCAGGCTTTATCCAGGGGCACCACGAGGAGGAACGGACTCACCCCCATACACTGCTTAGTCTTCTTCTGCATATAATTTAGATAATATCTTTTGCTCTGATATTAAGTCTTATGCTTAATGTTCTTCTGCTCTTTGTTCTGCAGCCTCTTGTTCTTCTGCTTCTCGGTCTTCCATGTTGTCGTCTCCAGGGTCTTCGTCTCCAGTGTCGTCATCTCCGCCGTCGTCGTCTCAGCCGTCGTCGTCTCCGCCGTCGTCGTCGTCGTCGTCATCGGGGTGGTCTTCCGGGTCGTCGTCATCGGGGTGGTCTTCCGGGTTGTCGACGTTAGGGTCTTCAACTTGGAAATGTAGCAGAAGGTACAAGAAGGCTGAGAAAATGCCAAGAACCAGCTGATGGAACTGGAACTCGGATGGCTACCCGAAGGTTCAAGAGCCTATGGAACTACCGAGGACCAGCTGACGTTACTGGAACCCGGTTACTAAGCAGGAGGTACCCGTGCTAAAAAGCACTACCAAGGACCGCCTGACGTTGGCGGAACTCGGATACCCAGAAGGAGGCACCTAAGCCAAAGGCTCTGCCCGGAACCAGATGACGTTACTGGAACCAGGATGGGGAGCAGAAGGTACAAGAGCAAAAGACACTGCCGAGAACCAGCTGACGGTACTGGAACCCGGATGGGTAGCCGAATGTCCAAGAGCCAATGGAACTACCAAGGACCAGCTGACGTTACTGGAACCCGGTTACTAAGCAGGAGGTACCCGTGCCTGAAAGCACTACCAAGGACCACCTGACATTGGTGGAACTTGGATACCCAGAAGGAGGCACCTAAGCCAAAGGCTCTGCCCGGAACCAGCTGACGGTACTGGAACCAGGATGGGGAGCAGAAGGTACAAGAGCAAAAGACACTGCCGAGAACCAGCTGACGGTGCTGGAACCAGGTGGTGGACCCCAAGGCCCACAGGAGAGGAGAGAACAGCTAGGCCGCGAGGCAGCCGCAGTTACCGAACCCCAACAGTCCTACAGGGGGAGCTGGGCCTACTGGCACTACAGAACCAGCCTTGACTACCAGTTCACGCAGCCCACATAGGAAGCTCCTAAACTGGAGGCACCCTGGAGTTGGCTAACTCGACCGCCCCACGACGGGGCAAGCATAGGCGTCTCAGTGAAGTTGACACAACCCGGAAACAGCTGACGGTGCTGAAACCAGGCTTGGCACGAGGGAGTACCTGTGACAAGAACACTGCCGAGAACCAGCTGGCGGTGCTGGAACCCGGATGCGTTGCCCCAGTGTGCAAGAGCCAATGGCACGACCGAGGACCAGCTGACGGTGCTGGAACCCGGTTACTAAGCTGTAGGTGCCCGCGCTTAAAAGCACTACCAAGGACCGCCTGGCGTTGGCGGAACTCGGATACCCAGGAGGAGGCACCTAAGCCAAAGGCTCGGCCCGGAACCAGCTGACGGTGCTGGAACCAGGTGGTGGACCCCAAGGCCCACAGGAGAGGAGAGAACAGCTAGGCCGCGAGGCAGCCGCAGTTACCGAACCCCAACAGTCCTACAGGGGGAGCTGGGCCTACTGGCACTACAGAACCAGCCTTGACTACCAGTTCACGCAGCCCACATAGGAAGCTCCTAAACTGGAGGCACCCTGGAGTTGGCTAACTCGACCGCCCCACGACGGGGCAAGCATAGGCGTCTCAGTGAAGTTGACACAACCCGGAAACAGCTGACGGTGCTGAAACCAGGCTTGGCACGAGGGAGTACCTGTGACAAGAACACTGCCGAGAACCAGCTGGCGGTGCTGGAACCCGGATGCGTTGCCCCAGTGTGCAAGAGCCAATGGCACGACCGAGGACCAGCTGACGGTGCTGGAACCCGGTTGCTAAGCTGTAGGTGCCCGCGCTTAAAAGCACTACCAAGGACCGCCTGGCGTTGGCGGAACTCGGCTACCCAGGAGGAGGCACCTAAGCCAAAGGCTCGGCCCGGAACCAGCTGACGGTGCTGGAACCAGGTGGTGGACCCCAAGGCCCACAGGAGAGGAGAGAACAGCTAGGCCGCGAGGCAGCCGCAGTTACCGAACCCCAACAGTCCTACAGGGGGAGCTGGGCCTACTGGCACTACAGAACCAGCCTTGACTACCAGTTCACGCAGCCCACATAGGAAGCTCCTAAACTGGAGGCACCCTGGAGTTGGCTAACTCGACCGCCCCACGACGGGGCAAGCATAGGCGTCTCAGTGAAGTTGACACAACCCGGAAACAGCTGATGGTGCTGAAACCAGGCTTGGCACGAGGGAGTACCTGTGACAAGAACACTGCCGAGAACCAGCTGGCGGTGCTGGAACCCGGATGCGTTGCCCCAGTGTGCAAGAGCCAATGGCACGACCGAGGACCAGCTGACGGTGCTGGAACCCGGTTACTAAGCTGTAGGTGCCCGCGCTTAAAAGCACTACCAAGGACCGCCTGGCGTTGGCGGAACTCGGATACCCAGGAGGAGGCACCTAAGCCAAAGGCTCGGCCCGGAACCAGCTGACGGTGCTGGAACCAGGTGGTGGACCCCAAGGCCCACAGGAGAGGAGAGAACAGCTAGGCCGCGAGGCAGCCGCAGTTACCGAACCCCAACAGTCCTACAGGGGGAGCTGGGCCTACTGGCACTACAGAACCAGCCTTGACTACCAGTTCACGCAGCCCACATAGGAAGCTCCTAAACTGGAGGCACCCTGTAGTTGGCTAACTCGACCGCCCCACGACGGGGCAAGCATAGGCGTCTCAGTGAAGTTGACACAACCCGGAAACAGCTGACGGTGCTGAAACCAGGCTTGGCACGAGGGAGTACCTGTGACAAGAACACTGCCGAGAACCAGCTGGCGGTGCTGGAACCCGGATGCGTTGCCCCAGTGTGCAAGAGCCAATGGCACGACCGAGGACCAGCTGACGGTGCTGGAACCCGGTTACTAAGCTGTAGGTGCCCGCGCTTAAAAGCACTACCAAGGACCGCCTGGCGTTGGCGGAACTCGGCTACCCAGGAGGAGGCACCTAAGCCAAAGGCTCGGCCCGGAACCAGCTGACGGTGCTGGAACCAGGTGGTGGACCCCAAGGCCCACAGGAGAGGAGAGAACAGCTAGGCCGCGAGGCAGCCGCAGTTACCGAACCCCAACAGTCCTACAGGGGGAGCTGGGCCTACTGGCACTACAGAACCAGCCTTGACTACCAGTTCACGCAGCCCACATAGGAAGCTCCTAAACTGGAGGCACCCTGGAGTTGGCTAACTCGACCGCCCCACGACGGGGCAAGCATAGGCGTCTCAGTGAAGTTGACACAACCCGGAAACAGCTGACGGTGCTGAAACCAGGCTTGGCACGAGGGAGTACCTGTGACAAGAACACTGCCGAGAACCAGCTGGCGGTGCTGGAACCCGGATGCGTTGCCCCAGTGTGCAAGAGCCAATGGCACGACCGAGGACCAGCTGACGGTGCTGGAACCCGGTTACTAAGCTGTAGGTGCCCGCGCTTAAAAGCACTACCAAGGACCGCCTGGCGTTGGCGGAACTCGGCTACCCAGGAGGAGGCACCTAAGCCAAAGGCTCGGCCCGGAACCAGCTGACGGTGCTGGAACCAGGTGGTGGACCCCAAGGCCCACAGGAGAGGAGAGAACAGCTAGGCCGCGAGGCAGCCGCAGTTACCGAACCCCAACAGTCCTACAGGGGGAGCTGGGCCTACTGGCACTACAGAACCAGCCTTGACTACCAGTTCACGCAGCCCACATAGGAAGCTCCTAAACTGGAGGCACCCTGGAGTTGGCTAACTCGACCGCCCCACGACGGGGCAAGCATAGGCGTCTCAGTGAAGTTGACACAACCCGGAAACAGCTGACGGTGCTGAAACCAGGCTTGGCACGAGGGAGTACCTGTGACAAGAACACTGCCGAGAACCAGCTGGCGGTGCTGGAACCCGGATGCGTTGCCCCAGTGTGCAAGAGCCAATGGCACGACCGAGGACCAGCTGACGGTGCTGGAACCCGGTTACTAAGCTGTAGGTGCCCGCGCTTAAAAGCACTACCAAGGACCGCCTGGCGTTGGCGGAACTCGGATACCCAGGAGGAGGCACCTAAGCCAAAGGCTCGGCCCGGAACCAGCTGACGGTGCTGGAACCAGGTGGTGGACCCCAAGGCCCACAGGAGAGGAGAGAACAGCTAGGCCGCGAGGCAGCCGCAGTTACCGAACCCCAACAGTCCTACAGGGGGAGCTGGGCCTACTGGCACTACAGAACCAGCCTTGACAACCAGTTCACGCAGCCCACATAGGAAGCTCCTAAACTGGAGGCACCCTGGAGTTGGCTAACTCGACCGCCCCACGACGGGGCAAGCATAGGCGTCTCAGTGAAGTTGACACAACCCGGAAACAGCTGACGGTGCTGAAACCAGGCTTGGCACGAGGGAGTACCTGTGACAAGAACACTGCCGAGAACCAGCTGGCGGTGCTGGAACCCGGATGCGTTGCCCCAGTGTGCAAGAGCCAATGGCACGACCGAGGACCAGCTGACGGTGCTGGAACCCGGTTACTAAGCTGTAGGTGCCCGCGCTTAAAAGCACTACCAAGGACCGCCTGGCGTTGGCGGAACTCGGATACCCAGGAGGAGGCACCTAAGCCAAAGGCTCGGCCCGGAACCAGCTGACGGTGCTGGAACCAGGTGGTGGACCCCAAGGCCCACAGGAGAGGAGAGAACAGCTAGGCCGCGAGGCAGCCGCAGTTACCGAACCCCAACAGTCCTACAGGGGGAGCTGGGCCTACTGGCACTACAGAACCAGCCTTGACTACCAGTTCACGCAGCCCACATAGGAAGCTCCTAAACTGGAGGCACCCTGGAGTTGGCTAACTCGACCGCCCCACGACGGGGCAAGCATAGGCGTCTCAGTGAAGTTGACACAACCCGGAAACAGCTGACGGTGCTGAAACCAGGCTTGGCACGAGGGAGTACCTGTGACAAGAACACTGCCGAGAACCAGCTGGCGGTGCTGGAACCCGGATGCGTTGCCCCAGTGTGCAAGAGCCAATGGCACGACCGAGGACCAGCTGACGGTGCTGGAACCCGGTTACTAAGCTGTAGGTGCCCGCGCTTAAAAGCACTACCAAGGACCGCCTGGCGTTGGCGGAACTCGGATACCCAGGAGGAGGCACCTAAGCCAAAGGCTCGGCCCGGAACCAGCTGACGGTGCTGGAACCAGGTGGTGGACCCCAAGGCCCACAGGAGAGGAGAGAACAGCTAGGCCGCGAGGCAGCCGCAGTTACCGAACCCCAACAGTCCTACAGGGGGAGCTGGGCCTACTGGCACTACAGAACCAGCCTTGACTACCAGTTCACGCAGCCCACATAGGAAGCTCCTAAACTGGAGGCACCCTGGAGTTGGCTAACTCGACCGCCCCACGACGGGGCAAGCATAGGCGTCTCAGTGAAGTTGACACAACCCGGAAACAGCTGACGGTGCTGAAACCAGGCTTGGCACGAGGGAGTACCTGTGACAAGAACACTGCCGAGAACCAGCTGGCGGTGCTGGAACCCGGATGCGTTGCCCCAGTGTGCAAGAGCCAATGGCACGACCGAGGACCAGCTGACGGTGCTGGAACCCGGTTACTAAGCTGTAGGTGCCCGCGCTTAAAAGCACTACCAAGGACCGCCTGGCGTTGGCGGAACTCGGATACCCAGGAGGAGGCACCTAAGCCAAAGGCTCGGCCCGGAACCAGCTGACGGTGCTGGAACCAGGTGGTGGACCCCAAGGCCCACAGGAGAGGAGAGAACAGCTAGGCCGCGAGGCAGCCGCAGTTACCGAACCCCAACAGTCCTACAGGGGGAGCTGGGCCTACTGGCACTACAGAACCAGCCTTGACTACCAGTTCACGCAGCCCACATAGGAAGCTCCTAAACTGGAGGCACCCTGGAGTTGGCTAACTCGACCGCCCCACGACGGGGCAAGCATAGGCGTCTCAGTGAAGTTGACACAACCCGGAAACAGCTGACGGTGCTGAAACCAGGCTTGGCACGAGGGAGTACCTGTGACAAGAACACTGCCGAGAACCAGCTGGCGGTGCTGGAACCCGGATGCGTTGCCCCAGTGTGCAAGAGCCAATGGCACGACCGAGGACCAGCTGACGGTGCTGGAACCCGGTTACTAAGCTGTAGGTGCCCGCGCTTAAAAGCACTACCAAGGACCGCCTAACGTTGGCGGAACTCGGCTACCCAGGAGGAGGCACCTAAGCCAAAGGCTCGGCCCGGAACCAGCTGGCGGTGCTGGAACCCAGATGCGTTGCCCCAGTGTGCAAGAGCCAATGGCACGACCGAGGACCAGCTGACGGTGCTGGAACCCGGTTACTAAGCTGTAGGTGCCCGCGCTTAAAAGCACTACCAAGGACCGCCTAACGTTGGCGGAACTCGGCTACCCAGGAGGAGGCACCTAAGCCAAAGGCTCGGCCCGGAACCAGCTGACGGTGCTGGAACCAGGTGGTGGACCCCAAGGCCCACAGGAGCGGAGAGAACAGCTAGGCCGCGAGGCAGCCGCAGTTACCGAACCCCAACAGTCCTACAGGGGGAGCTGGGCCTACTGGCACTACAGAACCAGCCTTGACTACCAGTTCACGCAGCCCACATAGGAAGCTCCTAAACTGGAGGCACCCTGGAGTTGGCTAACTCGACCGCCCCACGACGGGGCAAGCATAGGCGTCTCAGTGAAGTTGACACAACCCGGAAACAGCTGACGGTGCTGAAACCAGGCTTGGCACGAGGGAGTACCTGTGACAAGAACACTGCCGAGAACCAGCTGGCGGTGCTGGAACCCGGATGCGTTGCCTTGCCTATTAAAGATTGTCTTCCTAGAGCCCCAACTAGCGGTGTTGGAGCAAAGGGTAAGCAGGGGGAGATGAGTGTAGGCCGAAGCCTGCACTGGAGGCAGCTTTGTGTCTGCGTTGCGTTTGCAGGACACTTTGCCGGCTACACACTGGGGGAACAGCTGGCGTTGCTGAACCCCACTAACACAATGGCGTGTGTTTTTATCTGTGCAGCTAGCACTTGCGGGCAAAAACTTGCGATGTTAGAGCCCGTGTTGAAGCAGGAGGAGGAGGAGAGGAGCAGAGTGTAGGCCGAAGCCTAGTTGAACCAATTTCAAAGGAAACCTTTAACCCCCCCCTCAGGTGTTACAAAGTACAAGAGACACACCTTGTGCAGTATTAATGCTGCACAAGTGAAAGGTTGCTCTATTAATTTGTCTACTTGCACACGCTGAATGAAAGACATACACAATTTACCCCATTCTACGGTCAAACTGTAGTGGATGCGTGACTTGGTTTTTTGATGAGACGCAGCACAGGTGTCCAAAATAACGCCTTGGTGCTTGGCGCAGCTTCCTGAGCGTTGTTATTTGCTGTACAGGAGTCTGCGCTCTTGTGTTATCCCTTGGCAATGCCCTGTTAGCGCTGCCCATCTTATGACCTCATTTCATGTTGGCCGGTGCGGTTAACGATGGCCATAAATCCCAGACCCACAGTGTCTTTTCATAAAGCCACACTGCGGTGCTGGGATTCGTGGCCTTGAGCAGTAAATATTTTGGCCGCTCACACACGTCCTTACACCTGCTTCAGACTGGGCGGCCTCTGCTGATCCCTTCTCGCATGCCGTGGCCATGAGGCTGCACAGTCTGAAGAAGGCGGAAGGAGATGAGTTAAGACAGGCGAAGATATGCACTGCTCGTGCCCATCAATCACACCCTCGCAGTCAAAATAATTAAGACAACGAGGAGCATTTTATTCAGGCAGGGCGGACGAACAGGCGCAAGTAGCCAACCAATGATGTCAGAAGACGGGAAGCGCTACCAAGGGGGGTGCTGCGTATCATTAGAAAGGAAAGTCACACCTCAGGGACAGTGGAATGGTCTCAAAGAGACACATTTTGTACGTGTTGAGTTCCACGTGGGCAAGGAGAAAACGTCAGCCACCTTGTACAAATGCAGCAGTACTGCTGTACAAGGTGGCTGTTATACATAGAAACACCTGGGGGTGGTGGCCAGGCTCCCTTCAATTTCAGTTCATGTGCCTGCGTGGCGTTTGCAGGTCACGTTGCAAGCTACACAGCAGGGGAACAGCTGGCGTTGCTGAACCCCACTGACACATTGACTGGTGTTTTTCTCTGTGCAGATTGCATGTCCGGGCAAAAACTAGCGGTGTTAGAGCCCAGGGTCAGCAGGAGGAGGAGGAGAGGAGCAAAGTGTAGGCCGAAGCCTGCACTGGTGGCAGCTTTTGGTCGGTTGTGCCAGCGTGGCTTGTGCTGGACACGATGCCGGCTACACAGCGGGGGAACAGCTGGCGGTGCTGAACCCCACTAACACATTGGCTGGTGTTTTTCTCTGTGCAGCTAGCATGTCCGGGCAGAAACTGGCGTTGTTTGAGCCCAGGGTCAGCAGGAGGAGGAGAGGAGCAAAGTGTAGGCCGAAGCCTGCACTGGTGGCAGCTTTTGTTCTGTTGTGCCAGCGTGGCTTGTGCTGGACACGTTGCCGACTACACAGCAGGGGAACAGCTGGCGGTGCTGAACCCCACTAACACATTGGCTGGTGTTTTTCTCTGTGCAGCTAGCATTTCCGGGCAAAAACTAGCGGTGTTTGAGCCCAGGGTCAGCAGGAGGAGTAGAGGAGCAGAGTGTAGGCCGAAGCCTAGTTGAACCAATTTCAAAGGTTACCTTTAACCCCCCCCTCAGGTGTTGCAAGGTACAAGAGCCACACCTTGAACAGCATTAATGATGCACAAGTCAAAGGTTGCTCTATTTAATTTTGCTCCTTGCACACGCTGAATTAAACACGTACACTATTTAGCCCATTATACTGTCAAACAGTTGTGGAGGCGTGACTTGTCTTTTTAACGAGACGCAGCACAGGTGTCAAAATTTGCACCTAGGTACTGGGCGCAGATTCCTGAGCGTTGTTATTTGCTGTACAGGAGTCTGCGCTCTTGTGTTATCCCTTGGCAATACCCTGTTAGTGCAGGCCGTCTCATGACCTCATTTCATGTTGGCCGGTGCGGTTAACGATGGCCATAAATCCCAGACCCACAGTGGCTTTTCCTAAAGTCACACTGCGGTGCTGGGATTCGTGGCCTTGTGCAGTAAATATGTTCGCCGCTCACACATGTCCTTACACCTGCTTCAGACTGGGCGGCCTCAGCTGATCCCTTATCGCATGCCGCGGCCATGAGGCCGCACAGTCAGAAGAAGGCGGAAGGAGGGGAGTGAAAACAGGGGAACATATGCACTGCTCGTGCCCATCAATCACACCCTCGCAGTCAAAATATATGAGACAACGGGGGGCGTTGTGTCGGGCAGGGGGGACGCACAGGCACAGCCAGCCAACCAATGATGTCAGGAGACGGGCAGCGCTAACAATGGGGGTGCTGCGTGTCATTAAAAAGGAAAGTCACACCTCAGGGACATTGTAATGGTCTGTAATGAGACACATTTTGTACTTGTTGAGTTCCACGTGTGCAAGGAGAAAAAGTCAGCCACCTTGTACAAATGCAGCAGTACTGCTGTACAAGGTGGCTGTTATACATAGAAACACCTGGGGGGGTGGGGGGCAGGCTCCCTTCAATTTCAGTTCATGTGCCTGCGTGGCGTTTGCAGGTCACGTTGCAAGCTACACAGCAGGGGAACAGCTGGCGTTGCTGAACCCCACTGACACATTGACTGGTGTTTTTCTCTGTGCAGATTGCATGTCCGGGCAAAAACTAGCGGTGTTAGAGCCCAGGGTCAGCAGGAGGAGGAGGAGAGGAGCAAAGTGTAGGCCGAAGCCTGCACTGGTGGCAGCTTTTGGTCGGTTGTGCCAGCGTGGCTTGTGCTGGACACGATGCCGGCTACACAGCGGGGGAACAGCTGGCGGTGCTGAACCCCACTAACACATTGGCTGGTGTTTTTCTCTGTGCAGCTAGCATGTCCGGGCAGAAACTGGCGTTGTTTGAGCCCAGGGTCAGCAGGAGGAGGAGAGGAGCAAAGTGTAGGCCGAAGCCTGCACTGGTGGCAGCTTTTGTTCTGTTGTGCCAGCGTGGCTTGTGCTGGACACGTTGCCGACTACACAGCAGGGGAACAGCTGGCGGTGCTGAACCCCACTAACACACTGGCTGGTGTTTTTCTCTGTGCAGCTAGCATTTCCGGGCAAAAACTAGCGGTGTTTGAGCCCAGGGTCAGCAGGAGGAGTAGAGGAGCAGAGTGTAGGCCGAAGCCTAGTTGAACCAATTTCAAAGGTTACCTTTAACCCCCCCCTCAGGTGTTGCAAGGTACAAGAGCCACACCTTGAACAGCATTAATGATGCACAAGTCAAAGGTTGCTCTATTTAATTTTGCTCCTTGCACACGCTGAATTAAACACGTACACTATTTAGCCCATTATACTGTCAAACAGTTGTGGAGGCGTGACTTGTCTTTTTAACGAGACGCAGCACAGGTGTCAAAATTTGCACCTAGGTACTGGGCGCAGATTCCTGAGCGTTGTTATTTGCTGTACAGGAGTCTGCGCTATTGTGATCCCTTGGCCATGCGCTGTGAGCGCTTCCTGTCTTCTGACCTCATTTCATGTCGGCCGTTGCGGTTAGCGATGGACATGAATCCCAGACCCACAGTGTGTTTTTAAAAAATCACACTGCGGTGCTGGGATTTGTGCCCTGGTGCACTAAATATGTTTGCCGCTCACACATGTCCTTACACCTGCTTCAGACTGGGCGGCCTCATCTGATCCCTTATCGCCTGCCGCGGCCATGAGGACACCCAGTCTGAAGAAGGCGGAAGGAGATGAGTGAACACAGGCAAACATATGCACTGCACATGCCCATCAATCACACCCTCGCTGTCCAAAAAAATAAGACACCGAGGGCCGTTGTTTCGAGCAGGGGAGATGCACAGGCGCAGCCAGCTAACCAATGATGTCAAAAGACGGGCAGCGCTAACAAGGGTGGTGCTGCGTGTCATTACAAAGGAAAGTCACACCTCAGGGACATTGTAATGGTCTCTAATGAGACACATTTTGTACGTGTTGAGTTCCACGTGGGCAAGGAGAAAAAGTCAGCCACCTCGTACAAATGCAGCAGTACTGCTGTACAAGGTGGCTGATATACATAGAAACACCTGTGGGTGGGGGGCAGGCTCCCTTCAATTTCAGTTCATGTGCCTGCGTGGCGTTTGCAGGTCACGTTGCAAGCTACACAGCAGGGGAACAGCTGGCGTTGCTGAACCCCACTGACACATTGGTGTTTTTCTCTGTGCAGATTGCATGTCCGGGCAAAAACTAGCGGTGTTAGAGCCCAGGGTCAGCAGGAGGAGGAGGAGAGGAGCAAAGTGTAGGCCGAAGCCTGCACTGGTGGCAGCTTTTGGTCGGTTGTGCCAGCGTGGCTTGTGCTGGACACGATGCCGGCTACACAGCAGGGGAACAGCTGGCGGTGCTGAACCCCACTAACACATTGGCTGGTGTTTTTCTCTGTGCAGCTAGCATTTCCGGGCAAAAACTAGCGGTGTTTGAGCCCAGGGTCAGCAGGAGGAGTAGAGGAGCAGAGTGTAGGCCGAAGCCTAGTTGAACCAATTTCAAAGGTTACCTTTAACCCCCCCCTCAGGTGTTGCAAGGTACAAGAGCCACACCTTGAACAGCATTAATGATGCACAAGTCAAAGGTTGCTCTATTTAATTTTGCTCCTTGCACACGCTGAATTAAACACGTACACTATTTAGCCCATTATACTGTCAAACAGTTGTGGAGGCGTGACTTGTCTTTTTAACGAGACGCAGCACAGGTGTAAAAATTTGCACCTAGGTACTGGGCGCAGATTCCTGAGCGTTGTTATTTGCTGTACAGGAGTCTGCGCTATTGTGATCCCTTGGCCATGCGCTGTGAGCGCTTCCTGTCTTCTGACCTCATTTCATGTCGGCCGTTGCGGTTAGCGATGGACATGAATCCCAGACCCACAGTGTGTTTTTAAAAAATCACACTGCGTGGCTGGGATTCGTGGCCTTGTGCAGTAAATAGGTTTGCCGCTTACACATGTCCTTACACCTGCTCCAGACTGGGCGGCCTCAGCTGATCCCTTATCGCCTACCACGGCCAGGAGGCCGCACAGTCTGAAGAAGGCGGAAGGAGATGAGTTAAGACAGGCGAACATATGCACTGCTCGTGCCCATAAACCACACCCTCGCTGACAAAATAAATATGACAACGAGGGGCGTTGTTTCTAGCAGGGCGGATGCACAGGCGCAGCCAGCTAACCATGATGACAAAAGACGGGAAACGCTACCAAGGGGGGTGCTGCGTATCATTACAAAGGAAAGTCACACCTCAGGGACAGTGGAATGGTCTCAATGAGACACATTTTGTACGTGTTGAGTTCCACGTGGGCAAGGAGAAAAAGTCAGCCACCTTGTACAAATGCAGCAGTACTGCTGTACTAGGTGGCTGTTATACATAGAAACACCTGGGGGGGTGGGGCCAGGTTCCCTTTAATTTCAGTTCATGTGCCTGCGTGGCGTTTGCAGGTCACGTTGCCAGCTACACAGCAGGGGAACAGCTGGCGTTGCTGAACCCCACTAACACATTGGCTGGTGTTTTTCTCTGTGCAGCTAGCACTTCCGGGCAAAAACTAGCGGTGTTTGAGCCCAGGGTCAGCAGGAGGAGGAGAGGAGCAGAGTGTAGGCCGAAGCCTGCACTGGTGGCAGCTTTTGTTCTGTTGTGCCAGCGTGGCTTGTGCTGGACACGTTGCCGACTACACAGCAGGGGAACAGCTGGCGGTGCTGAACCCCACTGACACATCACCTAGTCTTTTTTTCTGTGTAGACAACACTTCCAGGTGGCAACTGACAGTGTTGAAACCCAGGGAATCAAAGAGGAGCAGAGTGTAGGCCGAAGCCTGCAGTGGAGCAAGTTGAAAGGGAACCTTTAACCCCCCCCCCCCAGGCATTTGTTGCTGAAAGAGCCATCTTGTACAGCAGTAATACTGCACATGGAAAATGGTGGCTCCGAAAATTATGCTCCTTGCAAACGCTGAAGTACACACTCATATAATGTGTCCCCTCACACCGTCAAACCATCCCGGAAGTGGGACTTTCCTTTGTAATGTGACACAGCACAGCCGTCATTCCAACCCCCTTGGTGCCGGGCACCACCTCCTCAACGTTGTTTGGTTCTGTCACGGAGCCCGCACTGTAATGTTATCCCTTGGCCATGCACAGTTAGCGGTGCCCGTCTTCTGACATCATGTAGGTGTCAGGCTGGCAGTGCCTGTGCGTCCAAGCTGCCCGAGATCCAACCTTGCAGTGTCATCTAATGTAGTCCCACTGCGGGCCAGGGATCCATGGGCATGCGCAGTGCATATCATCGCCTCTCACTCACCTCCTTCCTGCTTCTTCAGACTGTGCGGCGTCACGGCCGTGGCATGCTATTAGGGATCAGCTGACGCCGCCTAGTCTGAAGAAGCGTGAAGAAGGGGAGTGAGAGGCTAGTATATGCACTGCGCATGGCCATGGATACCAGGCCCACTGTGGGATCACATTAGACGACACTGCGAGGTGTGATTTCGGGCAGCGTGGACGCACAGGCGCAGCCAGGACGACAACAAATGATGTCAGAGGACGGGCAGCGCAAACTGTGCATGGCCAAGGGATAACATAACAGCGCAGGGTCCATGACGGAATCAAACAACGCTAAGGAGGCAGCGCACGGTGCCAAGGGGGTAGCAATGACGGCTGTGCTGCGTCACATTACAAAGGAAAGTCCCACCTCCGGGACGGTTGGACGGTGTGAGGGGACACATTACATGAGTGTGTAGTTCAGCGTTTGCAAGGAGCATAATTTCAAGAGCGACCTTTCCCTTGTGCAGTATTAGTGCTGCACATGGTGGCTCTTTCAGTAACAAACGCCTAGGGGGGGGGGGGGGACAGGTCCCCTTACATTTTAGTTGTGCCAGCGTGGCGGTCGCATGACACGTTGCCGGATACACAGCTGGGGATCAGCTGACGTTACTGAACCCCAATAACAGAGGAGCGACTGTTGACTGTGCACACAGCACTTCCAGGCACCAACTGGCGGTGTTAGAGCCCAGGGACAGCAGGAGGAGCAGATTGGAGGTATTGCCGCACACACAGCTGGGGATCAGCTGACGTTACTGAACCCCAATAACAGAGGAGCGACTGTTGACTGTGCACACAGCACTTCCAGGCACCAACTGGCGGTGTTAGAGCCCAGGGACAGCAGGAGGAGCAGAGGAACAGAGTGTAGGCCGAAGCCTGATTGGAGCAAGTTGAAAGGAAACCTTTAACCCCCCCCCCCAAGACGTTTGTAGCTGAAAGAGCCATGTTGTGCAGCACTAAGGATGCAAAAGGAAAAGGTTGCTCTTTTAATTATGCTCCTTGCAAACACCGAAGTAAACACTAAAAATGTGTCCCTTTATACCGTTAAACCGTTCCGGAGGTGCGAATTTCCTTCGTAATGGGACACAGCACAGCTGTCATTCCTATCCCCTTGATGCCGTGCGCTGCCTCCTCAGCGTTGTTTTAAGCTGCCACGGAGCCTGCGCTGTTCTGTTAGCCCTTGGCCATGCCCAATTAGCGCTGCCTGTCTTCTGACATAATTTGGTGTCAGGCTGTCAGTGCCTGTGCGTCCACGCTGCTCCAGATCCCACCTCGCAGTCTCATCTAACGTAATCCCACTGCGGGCCTTGGAACCATGGGCATGCACAGTGCATAACCTCGACTCTCACTCCCCTCCTTCCCTCTTCTTCAGACTGTGCGGTGTCACGGCCGTGGCATGCTAGGGATCAGCTGACGGCGCACAGTCTAAAGAAGGCGGAGGGAAATGAGCGAGAGCCCGAGGGGAAGATATGCACTGCGCATGCCCATGGATCCCAGGCCCGCAGTGTGACTCAATCAGAAGACACTGCGAGGCGGGATCTCGGGCACCGCGGCCGCACAGGCGCAGCCAGCCTGACACCAAATTATGTCAGAAGACAGGCAGCACAAATAGGGCATGCCCAAGGGATAACAGAACAGCGCAGGCTCCGTGACAGCTTAAAACAACGCTGAGGAGGCAGCGCATGGCACCAAGGGGGTAGGAATGACGGCTGTGCTGCGTCACATTACGAAGGAAAGTCCCAGCTCCGGGACGGTATAACGGTATCAGTGAACACATTTTATAAGTGTTAAGTTCTGCGTGTGCAAAGAGCTAAAAAAAAAGAGCTACCTTTTCCTTGTGCAGCATTACTGCTGCACAAGATGGCTCTTTCAGTAACAAACGACGGGGGGGGGGGGGGGGACAGGTTCCCTTACATTTAGGTTGTTGTGCCAGCGTGGCGGTCGCAGGACACATTGCCGGCTACACAGCTGGGGATCAGCTGACGTTACTGAAACCCAATAACACTGGGTCGTATGTTTTTACTGTGCAGCCTGCACTTCTGAGCCGCAACTGGTGGTGTTGGAGCCCAGGAATAGCAGTTCAGGTGGTAGAAAGATGAACACAGCAGGAGACCTGGATGACACCCAATTACTTAATCAGGCAGAGGAGTGGCAAATTCCTGCGAGATCCAGGCCTGGTTCATTTTCAGGAAAGTAAGCCGGTCAACGTTATCGGAGGATAGTCGCATGCGACGGTCTGTTAGTACACCACCTGCGGCACTAAAGACACGTTCCGATAAGACACTAGCCGCAGGGCAAGCCAGCACCTCCAATGCATACTGGCTTAGCTCTGGCCATGTATCCAGCTTAGAGACCCAAAACTTGAACGGGGAAGAGCCGTCTGGGAGTACAGTAAGAGGGCAAGCCATGTAGTCTGTCACCATCTGACGGAACCGTTGCCTCCTGCTGACTGGAGCCGCCGGTGATGGTGTAGACATTTGGGGCGGGCACACAAAAGTGTGCCAGAGTTGTGCCATACTGGGCTTGCCTTGGGCAGAGGCACTGCTTCTGCTCCCTCTTTGGGCAGAGCCTCCCCCACTGCCTCGACGCACTGAGCTGCTTTGTAAAGCACTAGCAGCACTCCTCTCAGTTGGACAGGAGAAGATGATGGAATTCACCAGTGTGTCGTGGTACTCCCGCAATTTACGCTCCCGGGTCAACGCAGGGATGAGGTTTTGGACGTTGTCCCGGTAGCGAGGATCGAGGAGGGTGAACACCCAATAATCAGGCATGTTGAGAATGTGGTCGATGCGGCGGTCGTTTCTCAGGCACTGCAGCATGAAATCCACCATGTGCTGCAGAGTGCCAACCGGCCCAGAAACGCTGTCCCCTGCTTGAGACATGATCTCTGCCCGCTCGTCATCACCCCACCCTCGCTGTACACACTGACCACTGGACAATTGTGTCGCTCCCTCCTCTGGACGGAGCTCTTCCTCCTCCATTGACTCCTCCTCATCCTCCTCACAAATTGGCCCCTGCGTACCCCTTTGTGAGGAACCACGTGGCGCTGACTCTCCAGAAGCTGATGGAAAAGGTGACTCCTCATCCTCCACCTCTTCCACCACATCATCCCTTAACCCTTGCAAAGTTTGCTGAAGCAGGCAGATAAGGGGGACAGTCATGCTGACTAGTGCATCATCTGCACTTGCCATCCGCGTGGAATAATCAAAAGGACGCAAAACCTGGCAGACGTCCTTCATAGTGGCCCACTCTGTGGTTGTGAAGTCTGATCGGCGCTGACTGCGACTTCTTTGCGCCTGATGCAGCTGGTACTCCATAACTGCTTGCTGCTGCTCACACAACCGCTCCAACATATGTAACGTGGAATTCCACCGGGTAGGTAGGTCACATATGATGCGGTGTTCCGGAAGGCGGAATCGGCGCTGCAGAGCAGCAATGCGGGATCTGGCCAAGCTGGAACGCCGCAAGTGAGCACACTCTAGGCGGACCTTGTGCAGCAGGGCATCAAGATCCGGATAGTCCCTCAGAAAACTCTGCACAACCAAATTGAGCACATGTGCCAGACATGGGATGTGAGTGAGGTTGCCAAGGGCCAAAGCTGCCACCAGATTTCGGCCATTGTCACACACTACCATGCCTGGCTGGAGATTCGCTGGCAGTAACCACACATCGCTCTCCTGCTTTATGGCATTCCAGAGCTCCTGCGCTGTGTGGCTTCGATGCCCCAATGAAACTAGTTTCAAGACGGCCTGCTGACGTTTGGCCACGGCTGTGCTCATGTCGGTCATAGGTAAACGTTCACGGGTCCATGTGGGGGTGGACTGTGACGGATCCTGCAGAGAGGAATCAGAGGAACTGGTGTAAGAGGAGGAGTCGATGCGTACAGACTGGATTCCTGCAATCCTTGGAGTGGGCAGGACACGTCCTGCGCCACTCGCACGATCTGTACCTGGCTCAACAACATTAACCCAATGGGCAGTGAGGGAAACATATCGCCCCTGTCCATGCTGACTGGTCCACGCATCGGTGGTGAGGTGGACCTTGCTACTGACGGCGTTCAGTAGCGCATGTTTTATGTTTGCCTCAACATGCCTGTGCAGGGCAGGGACAGCCTGCCTGCTGAAGTAAAAGCGGCTGGGCACCTTGTACTGTGGGACTGCCAATGCCATCAAGTCACGGAAGCTGTCAGTCTCCACCAGCCTGAACGAGAGCATTTCCAGGGACAACAGTTTGGCAATGCCTGCATTCAGAGCCTGTGCTCGGGGGTGGTTGGCCGAGAATGCCCGCCTTTTCTCCCATGCCTGTACTACCGATGGCTGTAGAGTAGACTGGGAGTGTGAGGATGACTGGGAAGGTGGTGCTGTGGGTGGAATTACACAAGGTCTCTGGGAGGAAGCCAAACCAGCTGTGCGTGAGCTGGAGGAAGAGGCAACACGAGCTGAAGAGGTGGTAGCTGCCGCTGTTGGTTGGCCTACATCTTCAGTGTGTTTCTGTAACTCCACCGCGTGCCTGGTCCGCACATGTTTCCACATATTTGTGGTATTGAGGTTGCTGACATTTTTCCCTCTTTTTACTTTATGATGACACAGCTTGCATTTGACAAAACAAATGTCATCTGCAACTGTGTCAAAAAAGGACCAGGCACTGCAAGTCTTGGGAGCGCCCTTTTTGGCTTTGGAAAGAGACAGGCTCCTAACGGGTGCCAAAGTGGAGGCTACAGGCTCCGCAGTCTTCCCCCTCCCTCTCCCTCTTTGGCCCGTAAGAGGAAGCTCTTCCTCTGAGCTGCTCCCACCACCTTCCTGTTCCTCACGCCACGATGGGTCAAGGACCTCATCATCTCCACTACCCTCTGCCACCAACTGCTCCTCCTGGGTAGTCTCAGCAGCACAGTACGCACGAGAAAGCGGCACCTGAGTTTCATCATCAGATGCGTACTGCGCTGTGGTCACCGGAGGCACTGGCCCACCTGCCTCTTCAGAGTCAGAGAGAAAAAGGTGTTGGGCATCACTGCACACTGCCTCTTCTTCCATTTCTCCAATGCTGCTTGGCTGGCCCCCTGTTTCCAAGCCAAGAGATTCAGAGAACAGAAGTAGAGACGGCTCCTGTCCTGGGCTCTCTGACTGCCTGGCCAATTTGGCAGGTGGTGAAGAGACAGATGGCTGCTCTCCAGTGCTCTGTGCCTGAGAGGATGTGGCACTAACTGAAGTCGATGCCGAGGCGTTAGCTGCCATCCACCCGACAACGGCTTCAATTTGGTCTTCACGCAGCAGCGGTGCACGGCGCTCTCCGACAAAGCTGCGCATGAAGGACTGTTCCCTGCTGAAACTGAGTGACGACGAGTCACCGGCGCCCGCAGCAGGCACAGAATCACCACGTCCTCTCCCTGCTCCTCTCCCTGCTCCGCGCCCACGCCCACGTGCCTTACTCCCTGCCCTCTTCATCTTGGTTGACAGATAAAGATAAGCAGAAAAGTACTAAGGCCTTAGTGTGCTTATTCCTGTAATGCTCCTCCTAACAGGTGTAAGAAACACTAATGTTGTAAATTGTGGACTAAACTTTATTATTTTTCAAATGTGGCCTACACAAGTGTAAGTTGTGTTTGGTGAACTTAACCTTTTTTTTGGTGCAGATCGGGCTACAGAGCTAGTTTAAATCACACGGAGACCGTGCAGACAGCCGTAAACGGCGCTGCAAGGCCAAGAAACCCTCCTCTAGGTTATCCTATATAGTGTTTTTCCACTATTTAGCTGGATACAAGTGGAAAGACACTAATAGGAATTTTTTTTTTCAAATTTTAAACTGGCTGCACTATTTGAAAAAAAGGAAATTGTTTTTCAAGGTATGAGGCAGTAACGCACCCTGAGCTGAATCCAACCGGCTATGGCTGCACACAGACTACAGGGCGAGCTGCGCTCACACAGAGACCGTGCAGACAGCCGTAAACGGCGCTGCAAGGCCCCCAAAAAAACCTCTAGGTTATCCTATGTAGTGTTTTTCCACAATTGAGCTGGAGACTGGTGGAAAGACACTAATAGGAATTTTTTTTTTTTTCAAATTTTAAACAGGCTGCACTATTTGAAAAAAAGGAAAATTTTTCTCAAGGTATGAGCCAGTAACGAACCCTGAGCTGAATCCAACCGGCTATGGCTGCACACAGACTACAGGGCGAGCTGGGCTCACACGGAGACCGTGCAGACAGCCGTAAACGGCGCTGCAAGGCCAAAAAACCCTCCTCTAGGTTATCCTATATAGTGTTTTTCCACTATTTAGCTGGATACGAGTGGAAAGACACTAATAGGAATTTTTTTTTTCAAATTTTAAACAGGCTGCACTATTTGAAAAAAAGGAAAATTTTTCTCAAGGTATGAGCCAGTAACGAACCCTGAGCTGAATCCAACCGGCTATGGCTGCACACAGACTACAGGGCGAGCTGGGCTCACACGGAGACCGTGCAGACAGCCGTAAACGGCGCTGCAAGGCCCAAAAACCCCCCTCTAGGTTATCCTATGTAGTGTTTTTCCACAATAGAGCTGGAGACTGGTGGAAAAACACTAATAGGAAATTTGAGAAAAAATGTGCAGCAGGCTGCACTAAGAGCAAAAAAGAACAACTGTGTGAGGCAGTGTGAACCCCCCCTGAGCTGAATACAACCGGGTATATGGCTGCACACAGACTACAGAGTGAGCTGCACACACACACACACACAGAGACCTTGCAGAACGCTGTTAAAACAGCGCTGCAAGGCAAGAGCAAGGTGAACAGTGAAGAACACACAGCGTTTTGCTAAATTAGCCTTTGGAAAGGAAAATAAAGCAATTAGCAAGCTCAACTGGCCCTCAGTTAGAACACAGCGTCCTGTCCCTAACTGAAATCACAGCAGAGTGAGCGCAAAATGGCGGCAGCGCTTTTTTATAGTGCAGAGTGACATCATTTCAGCAGCCAATCCCAGCCTTGCCAGTACTTACATGCCCACCATGCTAAACAGGATGTGCCCACACTTTCATTCATTCCTCATTGGCTGCTGCGTTCAATTTGAATTCTGGGAACTTCCGATTCCGGTATCCGATACGCGGGAAGTATCGGAATTCAGTATCGGAATTCCGATACCGCAAATATCGGCCGATACCCGATACTTGCGGTATCGGAATGCTCAACACTAGTATTGTCCCCTTATATACTTATACATGGTTATTAGATCGCCCCTCAGTCGTCTTTTTTCTAGACTAAATAATCCTAATTTCGCTAATCTATCTGGGTATTGTAGTTCTCCCATCCCCTTTATTAATTTTGTTGCCCTCCTTTGTACTCTCTCTAGTTCCATTATATCCTTCCTGAGCACCGGTGCCCAAAACTGGACACAGTACTCCATGTGCGGTCTAACTAGGGATTTGTACAGAGGCAGTATAATGCTCTCATCATGTGTATCCAGACCTCTTTTAATGCACCCCATGATCCTGTTTGCCTTGGCAGCTGCTGCCTGGCACTGGCTGCTCCAGGTAAGTTTATCATTAACTAGGATCTCCAAGTCCTTCTCCCTGTCAGATTTACCCAGTGGTTTCCCATTCAGTGTGTAATGGTGACATTGATTCCTTCTTCCCATGTGTATAACCTTACATTTATCATTGTTAAACCTCATCTGCCACCTTTCAGCCCAAGTTTCCAACTTATCCAGATCCATCTGTAGCAGAATACTATCTTCTCTTGTATTAACTGCTTTACATAGTTTTGTAGCATCTGCAAATATCGATATTTTACTGTGTAAACCTTCTACCAGATCATTAATGAATATGTTGAAGAGAACAGGTCCCAATACTGACCCCTGCGGTACCCCACTGGTCACAGCGACCCAGTTAGAGACTATACCATTTATAACCACCCTCTGCTTTCTATCACTAAGCCAGTTACTAACCCATTTCCACACAATTTCCCCCAGACCAAGCATTCTCATTTTGTGTACCAACCTCTTGTGCGGCACGGTATCAAACGCTTTGGAAAAATCGAGATATACCACGTCCAATGACTCACCGTGGTCCAGCCTATAGCTTACCTCTTCATAAAAACTGATTAGATTGGTTTGACAGGAGCGATTTCTCATAAACCCATGCTGATATGGAGTTAAACAGTTATTCTCATTGAGATAATCCAGAATAACATCCCTCAGAAACCCTTCAAATATTTTACCAACAATAGAGGTTAGACTTACTGGCCTATAATTTCCAGGTTCACTTTTAGAGCCCTTTTTGAATATTGGCACCACATTTGCTATGTGCCAGTCCTGCGGAACAGACCCTGTCGCTATAGAGTCCCTAAAAATAAGAAATAATGGTTTATCTATTACATTACTTAGTTCTCTTAGTACTCGTGGGTGTATGCCATCCGGACCCGGAGATTTATCTATTTTAATCTTATTTAGCCGGTTTCGCACCTCTTCTTGGGTTAGATTGGTGACCCTTAATATAGGGTTTTCATTGTTTCTTGGGATTTCACCTAGCATTTCATTTTCCACCGTGAATACCGTGGAGAAGAAGGTGTTTAATATGTTAGCTTTTTCCTCGTCATCAACAACCATTCTTTCCTCACTATTTTTTAAGGGGCCTACATTTTCAGTTTTTATTCTTTTACTATTGATATAGTTGAAGAACAGTTTGGGATTAGTTTTACTCTCCTTAGCAATGTGCTTCTCTGTTTCCTTTTTGGCAGCTTTAATTAGTTTTTTAGATAAAGTATTTTTCTCCCTATAGTTTTTTAGAGCTTCAATGGTGCCATCCTGCTTTAGTAGTGCAAATGCTTTCTTTTTACTGTTAATTGCCTGTCTTACTTCTTTGTTTAGCCACATTGGGTTTTTCCTATTTCTAGTCCTTTTATTCCCACAAGGTATAAACCGCTTACACTGCCTATTTAGGATGTTCTTAAACATTTCCCATATATTATCTGTATTCTTATTTCTGAGGATATTGTCCCAGTCTACCAGATTAAGGGCATCTCTATCCTGGTCAAACTTTGCCTTCCTAAAGTTCAGTGTTTTTGTGACTCCCTGACAAGTCCCCCTAGTGAAAGACAGGTGAAACTGTACAATATTGTGGTCGCTATTTCCTAGATGCCCGACCACCTGCAGATTTGTTATTCTGTCAGGTCTATTAGATAGTATTAGGTCTAAAAGTGCTGCTCCTCTGGTTGGATTCTGCACCAATTGTGAAAGATAATTTTTCTTGGTTATTAGCAGAAACCTGTTGCCTTTATGAGTTTCACAGGTTTCTGTTTCCCAGTTAATATCCGGGTAGTTAAAGTCCCCCATAACCAGGACCTCATTATGGGTTGCAGCTTCATCTATCTGCTTTAGAAGTAGACTTTCCATGGTTTCTGTTATATTTGGGGGTTTGTAACAGACCCCAATGAGAATTTTGTTACCATTTTTCCCTCCATGAATTTCGACCCATATGGACTCGACATCCTCATTTCCTTCGCTAATATCCTCCCTTAAAGTGGACTTTAGACAAGACTTTACATAGAGACAAACCCCTCCTCCTCTCCGATTTTTACGATCCTTTCTAAACAGACTGTAACCCTGTAAGTTAACTGCCCAGTCATAGCTTTCATCTAACCATGTCTCGGTTATTCCCACTATGTCAAAGTTACCTGTAGATATTTCTGCTTCTAGTTCTTCCATCTTGTTTGTCAGGCTTCTGGCGTTTGCGAGCATGCAGTTTAGAGGATTTTGTTTTGTTCCAATCTCCTCGCTGTGGATTGTTTTAGAAATGTTCTTACCTCCCTTCTGAGTATGTTTTCCTGGATCTTCTTTGTTCAAGTCTAATGTTTTTCTTCCCGTCCCCTCTTCTTCTAGTTTAACGCCCTCCTGATGAGTGTAGCGAGTCTTCTGGCGAATGTGTGTTTCCCAGGTTTGTTGAGGTGTAGTCCGTCTCTGGCGAGGAGTCCATCGTACAAATAATTCACACCGTGGTCCAGGAATCCGAATCCTTGTTGTCTGCACCATCGTCTTAGCCAGTTGTTTGCATCTGTTTAGATGTTGATTAGTAGAAATCGCAGCACCATTGTCTTTCCTGTAAGCTGAAGTGAAGTCATTAATACTTATTGTGAGTATTTTAATTGCAAAACAATTCCGACTGTCAATAATAGCCTTTATTTCACTTTTTATACTATTAAAGGTAAAACAGGCAAGATAATCTGAGCTCATTTATGCCACAGACCATTAATTCTAATTATATTGCATATGGAGGTAATTATCTAACTTGAGCAATAACATTATTTTAGTGTACATGGTAATGTTAAGCAGCCTACACGCCATCCATAAGATAACTGTATTGCATTTAATGGCAGTGCATTTAATCATGACAGAATAGCAAGTTAACCACAACCATAATTTGAACGATCTCTGTGTCAATGCAAATGTAAGCTGAAAAAATATGTAAAAATGGAAGATCTTAAAGGGACTCTGTCACCTGAATTTGGCGGGACTGGTTTTGGGTCATATGGGCGGAGTTTTCGGGTGTTTGATTCACCCTTTCCTTACCCGCTGGCTGCATGCTGGCTGCAATATTGGATTGAAGTTCATTCTCTGTCCTCCATAGTACACGCCTGCGCAAAGCAATCTTGCCTTGTGCAGGTGTGTACTATGGAGGACAGAGAATGAACTTCAATCCAATATTGCAGCCAGCATGCAGCCAGCGGGTAAGGAAAGGGTGAATCAAACACCCGAAAACTCCGCCCATATGACCCAAAACCAGTCCCGCCAAATTCAGGTGACAGGTTCCCTTTAAGATCCTGTGGCAAATAAGCTTTAACCCCTTTCTGACATTTGACATAATGATCCATGTGCCCTGGGCCTATCTGACCAGGGACGGATCATTACATCTAAGCAATCGCCGCCGGGTGTCAGCTGATTCTGACAGCTGACACCCGGCAGTAAGTGCCAGGAGCGGTCACACATTGCTCCCGCCACTTTATCCCCCGAAATGCTGCGATCAAACACGATCACAGCATTCTGGAAGCCAGCAGAGGGCTGACAGCCCCTCTGCCTTTGGATCGGAGACCCCATGGCGTGACGCGGGGTCCCGATCGTTGCCATGGTGAACAGACCTGGCAAACTTGCTGATCATGCCCAGTGCATGATGAGTAAGTTTCTCTGCAGAGCTGACAGTTTCTATAGCATGGCGATGCTGTTTCTTCTCCATGCTATAGAAGTGATCAGCATGCAAAAAATGATAGTCCCATAGTGGGACAAAGTACCTTATAAGTTCCAGAAATGCTCATGATTTGCATGGGACAAGTTAAAGGGGTTTTTACACTAACAATTTAATTAATTAATTGCATTTTAATTACCGTAATAGATCTTTTAATAGATACTTTTTTAACCACATCCGATTTTGGAGCCTATTATTATTCAAAGATCTATTGATTAACATGTTGATAAAAATTAACTTTTTTTCAGGGAAACCTCTTTTAACCCGTTGACGCCGCAGCCCATTTTGGTTTTTGTGTTTCAGTTTCTTGCTCCCCTGCTTCGCAGAGCAATAACATTTTTATTTCTCCATCAATATGGCCATGTGAGGGCTTATTTTTTGCGGGACGAGTTGTACTTTTGAAGACTCCATTGGTTTTACCATATCGTGTACTGGAAAATGGCAAAAAAAAATGCCAAGTGCGTTGAAATTGCAAAAAGTGCAATTCGACAACTTTTTATTTTTACCATATTCACCGAATGCTAAAACTGACCTATCATTTTGATTCTCCAAGTCATTACTAATTTGAAGGTACCAAACATGTATTTGTTCTTTTTTATTTAAGTGGTAAAAAAACCTGTAGCATCTCCATTTTTCATCATCTGGGTCTGGGTGAGGGCTTATTTTTGCTGTACAAAGCTGATTTGTTTAGGTATACTATTTTGGTGCAGATGCGATCTTTTGATCACCATTTATTGCATTTTAATGCAATATTTTAGCGACCAAAAATCAATATTCTAGAGTTTTTACTTTTTTTCCGCTACGCCGTTTTTACTGATCAGATTCATTATTTTAATATCTTGATAGATCGGGCGATTCTGAATGCAGCAATGTAAGCAGTGGGAACAGAAGTCATGTGCTGAAAGTATGTGATTTGCATACGTCACAATCTGACTATGCAAGTAAATTGAGCGAGCCGTGCTCATCTAATCAAATTGTGGCCAGGAGTATGAATATTGCATACTTGCGGTCACATGACTACCATTCTCGATTCTGACACCAGAAAATCCTCACATCATGCAGTGTGTCATGTGAGGATTCACAAGTCTGCAGTCACAGAGAGTGACTGCAGATTTATAGTTTTAGACTGACAACCCCTTAATACTTCTTAAAGGAGTTATTTTAAGTTGGAAAGTTATCCGCTCTGCTGGTGGTCGGACTCCCAGCATTTCTGAGAACTGGAGCAGAGGTCAATCATCCTCACTATCACTCTATTCATTCCTTTTTTCATTCATTCTTAATGGTAGGGCCAGAAATTACTGAGCGCTGTGCTCTACTGATCTTTGGCATTCCCTTTACGCCGGTTTCACACGTCAGTGGCTCCGGTACGTGAGGTGACAGTTTCCTCACGTACCGGAGACACTGACTCATGTAGACACATTGAAAGCAATGTGTCACTGCACATGTCAGCGTGTTTTCACGGACCGTGTGTCCGTGTGCAAAACACGGAGACATGTAAGTGTTCGTGGGAGCGCACGGATTACACGGACCCATTAAAGTCAATGGGTCCGTGTAAAACACGTACCGCACAAGGACGTTGTCCGTGTGCAGTCCGTGTGCTGTGCAGGAGACAGCGCTACAGTAAGCGCTGTCCCCCCCACATGGTGCTGAAGCCGAGATTCATATCTTCTCTGCAGCAGTGTTTGCTGTAGAGAAGATATGAAAAATCTTTTTTTTTTTGTTTCTCGTGTTTAAAATAAAGATCCCTGTCCCCACCCACCTCCCACCTCCTGTGCGCCCGACCGCTGTTATTAAAATACTCACCGGCTCCCTCGCAGTGTCCTGTCCAGGCCGCAGCTTCTCCTGTATGCGGTCACATGAGGCCGCCCATTACAGTCATGAATATGCGGCTTCACCTCCCACCTCCCTGCACGGTGCGTGTGGTACCCAGTCGGCACACGGGCGGCACACGTGTGCCGCACGTGTGCCACACTGATGTGCCACAGAAACGCACGGGCACACGGACATGGATAATTCCGGTACCGATTTTTCCGGTACCGGAATCATCTGGATGTGTGGGACTGCCCTTAGAATGAATGGGGCAGTATTTTGGATGCCTGTGCTCCATTCAACTGGGGCTTTTCAGATCCCCAGTCATCAGGAATTGGTGGGAACCACAGATCTTGGACCCCCAGGGAGATCCGCTTTAAAGAGTATCTAAACTTTTGGAATTATTTTATGTTTTATATCTATTCTGAGAAGATTAATGGGTCACCCAGTTCTGATTCCCCCACCAGTTGCTAAACAAAGACCTTCTAGAAGACCGCAGCTCAGGAGACAGGAGAGCATGTACACAATGCAGAGTGGATCCAGTGAGTAGAAAGTCATATTCCTGTCTCCTGAACTGTGCATTTCTAAGAGCCCTTTTGAGCAGTCGGTGGGGGGTCTCAGGTCACACCCCATGAAGCCCCTTCTCCACACTGTGACAACTTAAGACTCACACCACTCTGCTGAAAATTAATGGATCTAACACATCTAAGATATCTTCCAAAAGTTAAGTCACTCTTTAAATGTTTAATAAAGCTCCTGCCTAGAACCAAGCAGTTCTGTGATTCCTATATGGTCTGCAGTCTGATGTTGGTATTTGGGGCTGACCTGACACTACAATTGATTGCTGTACTGGGCTTGTCAATGTATTCATGTACTGATAGAGATTCTGATGGTGTATTACTGTACTGACAGTGATTGTCGTGATGTACTTTTGTTTTGACAGTGGTTGTGATGATGTATTATTGTATGGACGGTGGTAATGGTGATGCATTAGGTTATTTGCCTACGATCAGAAAGTAGCAGCGTTTTGGATGTGGCGTATTTTCGCTGCGTTCTATTGAATGCAGGTAAATCTGCAAGTGTTCATTTAGCCATGTGTATTTATCCTATTCAATACATTCTATTGAATAGTTGCGAATAGGGTTGAGCGACCTTGACCTTTTTAGAGTCGAGCCGTGTTTCGCGAAACCCGACTATCTTAGAAGTCGAGTCGAGTGGAATCGGCCGATTATCGCGAAAAGTCGGGTATCGCCCGAAACACGAAACCCAATGCAAGTCAATGGGGGAGCATAGTCGGCAGTGAGTGGAGGCCAGGAAAACACCTACACTGCCCATTTTAATGGCAAAAACATCCATTCTTGTTACAGAAGCTTGTCAATCGTAATTTACCTTATAATAATTGGAAGGCATTGGAAATTGGGGGTCATTTGGCTAAACTTGTGGGGGGTAGGGCTGGTTCAAGTAATTAGTGGGCCCAGGAAATCTGGAACACGTCACGGCAGTGGAACAGGGAGAGGTAAGTATTTCAACTTTGCAAGTGCTGTGATCCTGAGCAAGCAGGGGGGGCCCACTAGTTGGCATTGGCACTGGCACAGGGCCCCTCAAAGTACAGCGGTGTGTTTGCACGGCGGGGGCGCCTCCCACCGGCAGCAACACTTTTGCGTACCATGAGAGGCCCTGTGCCAGTGACGTCGCCAACTAGTATTCCTCCCCCCACCTGATGAAGGAACCTGCACTTTCATCTGCACCTTCCTCTTTGTCCCCATGTAAGGTGGTATGGTATGCGGGAAGGGGGACCTGACTTTCAGCAGTGTCACAATCTTGCTGTGTAGCGTGCACGGGGAATTTTGCGTTATGGGTCAATGTACCAGCAGACTCATCTATCACTGGCTGGGCAATAGGCAGGATGAGGAGGAAACACAGATATAGGCCCAAAGAATAAAGTTGGCTAAATGCAGTTCAAAATTGGTAACACAGGACTAACCAGGGGGCATTGCAGTGGAGGACAACTGGAATGAGAGGCTGACACAGAGAGTAGGCCCAAATCAGTAAGTAGTTGAAATGCAGTTCAAAATTGGCAACCGTAGTAAACAGGCGGCACAGCTTTGTTCAGTGGAGGAGAACAGCAAGGAGTGGCAGACACCGATAGTAGGCCCCAACCCAACTAGTAGGCCAAATGCAGTCTAACATTAACAACTACTTAACGAGAGCCTGAAAATGGAATTTCAGGACAGGAAACCAGGAGAACAGCAAGGAGCGGCAGACACTGTTAGTAGGCCCCAAACCAACTAGTACGCCAAATGCAGTTGTTCCATTTAACCACTATTTAAATAGAGCCTGAAGATAGAAGCTCAGGAAAGGCAACCTGGAGAACACCTTGGAGTGGAACACACTGTCTCTACACCCCATACCCAATTTGTAGGCCTAATGCAGTGTAGTTTCCAACAACTACTAAACGAGAGCATTAAGATCGAAGCAATGGCGAGGAAACCTGGGGAACACCTTGGAGTGGAACACACCATCTCTCTACACCCCATACCCAATTTGTAGGCCTAATGCAGTGTAGTTTCCAACAACTACTAAACGAGAGCCAGAAGATCGAAGCAATGGAGAGGAAACCTTGGGAACACCTTGGAGTGTAACACACCATCTCTCTACACCCCACACCCATTTTGTAGGCCTAATGCAGTGTAGTTTCCAACAACTACTAAACGAGAGCCTGAAGATAGAAGCTCAGGAAAGGCAACCTGGAGAACACCTTGGAGTGGAATACACCGTCTCTACACCCCATACCCAATTTGTAGGCCTAATGCAGTGTAGTTTCCAACAACTACTAAACGAGAGCATTAAGATCGAAGCAATGGTGAGGAAACCTGGGGAACACCTTGGAGTGGAACACACCATCTCTCTACACCCCATACCCATTTTGTAGGCCTAATGCAGTGTAGTTTCCAACAACTACTAAACGAGAGCCTGAAGATAGAAGCTCAGGAAAGGCAACCTGGAGAACACCTTGGAGTGGAACACACCGTCTCTACACCCCATACCCAATTTGTAGGCCTAATGCAGTGTAGTTTCCAACAACTACTAAACGAGAGCATTAAGATCGAAGCAATGGCGAGGAAACCTGGGGAACACCTTGGAGTGTAACACACCATCTCTCTACACCACATACCCAATTTGTAGGCCTAATGCAGTGTAGTTTTCTACAACTACTAAACGAGAGTCGGAAGACCGAAGCAATGTGGATGAAACCTGGGGAACACCTTGGAGTGTAACACACCATCTCTCTACACCCCATACCCAATTTGTAGGCCTAATGCAGCGTAGTTTCCAACAACTACTAAACGAGAGCATTAAGATCGAAGTAATGGCGAGGAAACCTGGGGAACACCTTGGAGTGGAACACACCATCTCTCTACACCCCATACCCAATTTGTAGGCCTAATGCAGTGTAGTTTCCAGCAACTACTAAACGAGAGCCTGAAGATAGAAGCTCAGGAAAGGCAACCTGGAGAACACCTTGGAGTGGAACACACCGTCTCTACACCCCATACCCATTTTGTAGGCCTAATGCAGTGTAGTTTCCAACAACTACTAAACGAGAGCCTGAAGATAGAAGCTCAGGAAAGGCAACCTGGAGAACACCTTGGAGTGGAACACACCATCTCTCTACACCCCATACCCAATTTGTAGGCCTAATGCAGTGTAGTTTCCAACAACTACTAAACGAGAGCCTGAAGATAGAAGCTCAGGAAAGGCAACCTGGAGAACACCTTGGAGTGGAACACACCGTCTCTACACCCCATACCCAATTTGTAGGCCTAATGCAGTGTAGTTTCCAACAACTACTAAACGAGAGCATTAAGATCGAAGCAATGGCGAGGAAACCTGGGGAACACCTTGGAGTGGAACACACCATCTCTCTACACCCCATACCCAATTTGTAGGCCTAATGCAGTGTAGTTTCCAACAACTACTAAACGAGAGCATTAAGAACGAAGCAATGGCGAGGAAACCTGGGGAACACCTTGGAGTGGAACACACCATCTCTCTACACCCCATACCCACTTTGTAGGCCTAATGCAGTGTAGTTTCCAACAACTACTAAACGAGAGCCTGAAGATAGAAGCTCAGGAAAGGCAACCTGGAGAACACCTTGGAGTGGAACACACCGTCTCTACACCCCATACCCAATTTGTAGGCCTAATGCAGTGTAGTTTCCAACAACTACTAAACGAGAGCATTAAGATCGAAGTAATGGCGAGGAAACCTGGGGAACACCTTGGAGTGGAACACACCATCTCTCTACACCCCATACCCAATTTGTAGGCCTAATGCAGTGTAGTTTCCAACAACTACTAAACGAGAGCCAGAAGATCGAAGCAATGGAGAGGAAACCTGGGGAACACCTTGGAGTGTAACACACCATCTCTCTACACCCCATACCCAATTTGTAGGCCTAATGCAGTGTAGTTTTCTACAACTACTAAACGAGAGTCGGAAGACCGAAGCAATGTGGACGAAACCTGGGGAACACCTTGGAGTGGAACACACCATCTCTCTACGCCCCATACCCAATTTGTAGGCCTAATGCAGCGTAGTTTCCAACAACTACTAAACGAGAGCATTAAGATCGAAGCAATGGCGAGAAAACCTGGGGAACACCTTGGAGTGTAACACACCATCTTTCTACACCCCATACCCATTTTGTAGGCCTAATGCAGTGTAGTTTCCAACAACTACTAAACGAGAGCCTGAAGATAGAAGCTCAGGAAAGGCAACCTGGAGAACACCTTGGAGTGGAACACACCGTCTCTACACCCCATACCCAATTTGTAGGCCTAATGCAGTGTAGTTTCCAACAACTACTAAACGAGAGCATTAAGATCGAAGCAATGGCGAGGAAACCTGGGGAACACCTTGGAGTGGAACACACCATCTCTCTACACCCCATACCCATTTTGTAGGCCTAATGCAGTGTAGTTTTCTACAACTACTAAACGAGAGTCGGAAGACCGAAGCAATGTGGACGAAACCTGGGGAACACCTTGGAGTGTAACACACCATCTCTCTACACCCCATACCCAATTTGTAGGCCTAATGCAGTGTAGTTTTCTACAACTACTAAACGAGAGTCGGAAGACCGAAGCAATGTGGACGAAACCTGGGGCACACCTTGGGGCGGCAGACACCATTAGTAGGCCCTACCAAAGTTGTACCCCCAATGCAGTTTTAAAATTCCTAGAGGCTGAAAACAAGACTATTGACGCTCAGCTTTTTTCAAAGGAACACAGCTGAATTGAGTGGCACAGACAGACACAGGTAGTAGGCCTTAAACCAAAAATGTGGCTCACTGCAGCTTAAAAAAGGTTACAGGGGTACACAGGCAGCATTGCTCTGGGCAGTGGAGGACAATTTCAAAAGTGGACCGCAGACAGACTTTGTATGCCTACTATTAAATAAAGGATGCTCTATGCAATAAAAAATAGGTTCCAGGGGTACATGGGCAGCAGTGGTCTGGTCAGTGTAGTAGTAGTAGAAAGAAGGGACCGCAGACAGGCTTCGAAAAAAAAATTGGGCTGTAGGCAATTTAAAATTGGTTCCAGGGGTACACGGGCAGCAGTAGAATGGTCAGTGGAGGCCTAGTGGAAGGAGGGACCGCAGACAGGCTTCGAAGGCCTAACATAAAAAAATTGGGCTGTAGGCAATTTAAAATTGGTTCCAGGGGTACACGGGCAGCAGTAGAATAGTCAGTGGAGGCCTTGTGGAAGGAGGGACCGCAGACAGGCTTCGAAGGCCTAACACTACAAAATTGGGGTGTAGGCAATTTAAAATTGGTTCCAGGGGTACACGGGCAGCAATGGTCTGGTCAGTGTAGTAGTAGTAGAAAGAAGGGACCGCAGACAGACTTCGAAGGCCTAACATAAAAAAAATTGAGCTGCAGGCAATTTAAAATTGGTTCCAGGGGTACACGGGCAGCAGTAGAATGGTCAGTGGAGGCCTAGTGGAAGGAGGGACCGCAGACAGGCTTCAAAGGCCTAACATAAAAAAATTGGGCTGTAGGCAATTTAAAATTGGTTCCAGGGGTACACGGGCAGCAGTAGAATGGTCAGTGGAGGCCTTGTGGAAGGAGGGACCGCAGACAGGCTTCGAAGGCCTAACATAAAAAAATTGGGCTGTAGGCAATTTAAAATTGGTTCCAGGGGTACACGGGCAGCAGTAGAATGGTAAGTGGAGGCCTTGTGAAAGGAGGGACCGCAGACAGGCTTCGAAGGCCTAACATAAAAAAATTGGGCTGTAGGCAATTTAAAATTGGTTCCAGGGGTACACGGGCAGCAATGGTCTGGTCAGTGTAGTAGTAGTAGAAAGAAGGGACCGCAGACAGGCTTCGAAGGCCTAACATAAAAAAAATTGGGCTGCAGGCAATTTAAAATTGGTTCCAGGGGTACACGGGCAGCAGTAGAATGGTCAGTGGAGGCCTAGTGGAAGGAGGGACCGCAGACAGGCTTCGAAGGCCTAACATTAAAAAATTGGGCTGTAGGCAATTTAAAATTGGTTCCATGGGTACACGGGCAGCAGTAGAATGGTCAGTGGAGGCCTAGTGGAAGGAGGGACCGCAGACAGGCTTTGAAGGCCTAACATAAAAAAATTGGGCTGTAGGCAATTTAAAATTGGTTCCAGGGGTACACGGGCAGCAATGGTCTGGTCAGTGTAGTAGTAGTAGAAAGAAGGGACCGCAGACAGGCTTCGAAGGCCTAACATAAAAAAAATTGGGCTGCAGGCAATTTAAAATTGGTTCCAGGGGTACACGGGCAGCAGTAGAATGGTCAGTGGAGGCCTAGTGGAAGGAGGGACCGCAGACAGGCTTCGAAGGCCTAACATAAAAAAATTGGACAGGCTGTAGGCAATTTAAAATTGGTTCCAGGGGTACACGGGCAGCAGTAGAATGGTCAGTGGAGGTCTTGTGGAAGGAGGGACCGCAGACAGGCTTCGAAGGCCTAACATAAAAAAATAGGGCTGTTGGCAATTTAAAATTGGTTCCAGGGGTACACGGGCAGCAGTGGTCTGGTCAGTGGAGGTCTAGTGAAAGGAGGGACCACAGACAGGCTTCGAAGGCCTAACATAAAAAAATTGGACAGGCTGTAGGCACTTTATAATTGGTTCCAGGAGTACACGGGCAGCAGTAGACAGGTCAGTGTAGTAGTAGTTGAAAGAACGGGCCGCAGACAGGCTTCGAAGGCCTAACATAACAAAATGGGCTGGCTGTAGGCAATATAAAATTGGTTCCTGGGGTAGACGGGCAGCAGTGGTCTGGTCAGCGGAGGCCGATTGTAATGAGTGTCTGCCAGTTAGTAGTCCAAAACAATAAATAAATGTGAATGTCTCGCATTAAAACAAAACGAAAACACTAAAGAGTGCAATCATTAGGTTCAGGGGTGGGATCCTCTGAGTAGTTTCAGACCTACTAATTTAGCGCAAAGTATTTACTGTGGTAAATAAAGGACACTGCCCCTGACTATGTTAAGTACCATCATACATGTCAACACAATGGTATTGTCAGTGGCAGGAATGGAAGGATGTCAGCGCATAGACTAAACATTGGTGGAAGTGTGAGAGATAACTGTGGAAGTGGTAGAGCAATGTTTGACCTGGGGTTGGGTGAACTCTCTTGTGGCCGGCGGTACAGGCCCAGGGCCCCTCATGTTACAACAGTGTGTCTGACATTGGGTGCGCACCACCACCACCAGAGACACTTTATTGTACTATGAGGGACCCAGTGGCAGTGCCGTCGACCAAAAGCGGCACACCCACCTCTTCAGACAAACAGCACTCTCACGGGTGCTTGCGCCAAGTCGCGATACCACGGCCCCGTGTGGGGAGTTTGGCCATTTAGGGAGGTGTAAACATGTCGTATGCTGGACAATCAGCTGCAGCAAATTAGACATTCGAAAAGTAATTCACAGTAGTCCACAGGCAAGAGCTTTTCATAGGAAAGCTAGGTGTCTGCCGGGCAAGGTGGGGCAAAAGAATTCGAAATCCAGTTGTGGTTCATTTTAATGAATGTTAGATCATCAACATTTTGGGTAGCCAGACGAGTCCTTTTTTCGGTTAATATTGAACCTGCAGCACTGAATACTCTTTCTGATAGGACACTAGCTGCCGGGCAAGCAAGCTCCTGCAATGCATATTCTGCCAATTCTGGCCAGGTGTCTAATTTTGATGCCCAGTAATCAAATGGGAATGACGGTTGAGGGAGAACATCGATAAGGGATGAAAAATAGTTAGTAACCATACTGGACAAATGTTGTCTCCTGTCACTTTCAATTGATGCAGCAGTACCTGTCCTGTCTGCGGTCATAGCAAAATCACTCCACAACCTGGTCAGAAAACCCCTCTGTCCAACGCCACTTCTGATGTGTGCACCCCTAACACTCCTGGTCTGCTGCCCCCTGGAGCTCGTGTGAGAACGATCACGTGCGCTGTGTGCTGGGAATGCCTGAAGCAAACGGTCAACAAGAGTTGATTGTTTGGTTGCTAATATTAGTTCCAAGTTCTCATGTGTCATAATATTTTGCAATTTGCCTTTATAGCGTGGATCAAGGAGGCAGGCCAACCAGTAATCGTCATCGTTCATCATTTTAGTAATGCATGTGTCCCTTTTGAGGATGCGTAAGGCATAATCCGCCATGTGGGCCAAAGTTCCAGTTGTCAAATCTGCGGTTGTGATTGGTTGAGGGGCAGTTTCAGGCAAATCTACGTCACTTGTGTCCCTCAAAAAACCAGAACCCGGCCTTGCCACGCAACCAATTTCCAGTGCCCCCGGGAAAGCTTCCTCATTAAAAATATACTCATCCCCATCATCCTCCTCGTCCTCCACCTCCTCTTCGCCCGCTACCTCGTCCTGTACTGCCCTGACCAGACAATGGCTGACTGTCATCAAGGCTTTCCTCTTCCTCTGGTGCAGACGCCTGATCCTTTATGTGCGTCAAACTTTGCATCAGCAGACACATTAGGGGGATGCTCATGCTTATTATGGCGTTGTCTGCACTAACCAGCCGTGTGCATTCCTCAAAACACTGAAGGACTTGACACATGTCTTGTATCTTCGACCACTGCACACCTGACAACTCCATGTCTGCCATCCTACTGCCTGCCTGTGTATGTGTATCCTCCCACAAAAACATAACAGCCTGCCTCTGTTGGCACAGTCTCTGAAGCATGTGCAGTGTTGAGTTCCACCTTGTTGCAACGTCTATGATTAGGCGATGCTGGGGAAGGTTCAAAGACCGCTGATAGGTCTGCATACGGCTGGAGTGTACAGGCGAACGTCGGATATGTGAGCAAAGTCCACGCACTTTGAGGAGCAGGTCGGAGAACCCAGGATAAGTTTTCAATAAGCACTGCACCACCAGGTTTAAGGTGTGAGCCAGGCAAGGAATGTGTTTCAGTTGGGAAAGGGAGACGGCAGCCATGAAATTCCTTCCGTTATCACTCACTACCTTGCCTGCCTCAAGTTCTACTGTGCCCAGCCACGACTGCATTTCTTGTTGCAAGAACTCGGACAGAACTTCCGCGGTGTGTCTGTTGTCGCCCAAACACTTCATAGCCAATACAGCCTGCTGACGCTTGCCAGAAGCTGGCCCATAATGGGACAAGTGGTGTGCAACAGTGTCAGCTGCCGATGGAGTGGTTGGCCGACTGCGGTCTGTGGAAGAGCTGTCGCTTCTGCAGGAGGACGAGGAGGAGGAGGAGGGGGTGCGAACGGCTACAGCCAACTGTTTCCTAGACCGTGGGCTAGGCACAACTGTCCCGAAATTGATGTCCCCTGTGGACCCTGCATCCACCACATTCACCCAGTGTGCCGTGATGGACACGTAACGTCCCTGGCCATGCCTACTGGTCCATGCATCTGTAGTCAGGTGCACCTTTGTACTCACAGATTGCCTGAGTGCATGGACGATGCGCTGTTTAACATGCTGGTGCAGGGCTGGGATGGCTTTTCTGGAAAAAAAGTGTCGACTGGGTAGCTCGTAGCGTGGTTCAGCGTACTCCATCAGGGCTTTGAAAGCTTCGCTTTCAACTAACCGGTAGGGCATCATCTCTAACGAGATTAGTCTAGCTATGTGGGCGTTAAAACCCTGTGTACGCGGATGCGAGGATAAGTAGTTCCTTTTTCTAACCAGAGTCTCATGTAGGGTGAGCTGGACTGGAGAGCTGGAGATCGTGGAACTTGCGGGTGTGCCGGTGGACATGGCAGACTGAGAGACGGTTGGAGACGGTATTGTTTCCGCCGGTGCCCTAGATGCAATATTTCCTCCTACAAAACTGGTGATTCCCTGACCCTGACTGCTTTTGGCTGGCAAAGAAACCTGCACAGATACTGCCGGTGGTGCGGAAAATGGTGGCCTTACAGTGACGGAAGGGATGTTGCGTTGCTGACTAGCTTCATTGGCCGAGGGTGCTACAACCTTAAGGGACGTTTGGTAGTCCCTGACGAAGCGGTTGCGAAACGTGCGTTGGAGTGGTGTGTGGGGGAGCTGTGGCGCACATTCCTGGTTGGTATTCATGGTTTATTTTCCTTTTGTGCATGATTTATCCTTCTGGATACTTATGTGCATGTTCATTGGGGTACTTGTGTCTAAATAAAATTAAAACTGCCTGCTACATTTGTTTTCTTTGATATATGGTTGATGATTAATATAGTTTTTAACACATATTATTTTTCTTCACATCTCAATATTGAATACAGGTATATTATTTATCTTACCAAACCCATCACTGCATTATATAGACTTATATACAGATATCAAACACTAATACACTTTTTTCACGTTTTTATTTTTAATTGACACACATTTTTTGATATTCACTTTTTTGAGTTTGCAATATACATCGTTGTTGTATACAATTTCACAATAATTATTTATAATATTCCACTGGTTTATTCATTTATATATATTTTTTGTCATTTCACCAATCATATATCAAATACAGGCTCATCACATATGGATATGCGCATGATAATTTTTTTGGATAATCTTCATTGAATTTTAAATTTTAATTTATGCACAATTATTTTATTAATTTACTTTTTATCTATTTATACCATCACATGAAATGTTACTTATCTAATTATTTATATATACAGTGTTGATATATTTCAATGTGAATGGTTGTTTTTTCTTTAGCCGTGATATTATTTATTTTAGTTTTTATTTCTGCCGATCAGGTTTTGTGCGCCCTAGCCCCCCCACATGCTGATCTAGATTGCACATGCATATTTATTGTTTTTTCTCTATTTGTAGATTATATATATCTCTATATGTGGATATATTTTAATAAAAATGTTATTGATTGTGCTATGTCTTTGTTATAATAAAAATTTTTGAATTTTTTAAAAAAATTGTCTTTGTATTTGTTGTTCAGTAAATATTTTCTTTTGGGTATTTACATTTGGTAGTTAGTCCAGGCTTGAAAATGCATGGTGGTTAAATGTCTATGCATGCAACTTGTATTGAGACTTTTCAGATTCTGACCTCTGCTTAAGCTAGTTGAACATTTTTGACAGATGACTTTGCGCTGATCAATTGGATGTTGTTTAAAAAAATGCCAGACTGCACTCTTCCTAGCATCGGATTCCTTTTCAGGGATTGCAGACTGAGCTTTAACCGGATGGCCACGCTGTCCTCCAACAGGTTTTGGCTTTGACACGCGTTTTGGGCCAGATACGGGCCCGGCAGATGGAACCTGTTGCGATGTTGATGCCTGCTGCGGCCCCTCCTCCACCTCCGCTTCTGAACTACTGCCGCCTGCACCCTGTTCCCCCAATGGCTGCCAATTGGGGTCAACAACTGGGTCATCTATTACCTCCTCTTCTAGCTCGTGTGCAACTTCGTCTGTGTCACCATGTCGGTCGGTGGTATAGCGTTTGTGACGGGGCAACATAGTCTCATCAGGGTCTGATTGTGGATCAGTACCCTGAGAGGGCAATGTTGTGGTCTGAGTCAAAGGACCAGCATAGTAGTCTGGCTGTGGCTGTGCATCAGTGCACTCCATGTCAGAATCTACTTGTAATGGGCATGGCCTGTCAAGTGTTTCACTTTCTAAGCCAGGGACGGTATGTGTAAAGAGCTCCATGGAGTAACCCATTGTGTCGCCTGCTGCATCCTTCTCTCTTGTTGTTGTTTTTGCTGAAGAGGACAAGGAAGCGACTTGTCCCTGACCGTGAACATCCACAAGCGATGCGCTGCTTTTACATTTACCAGTTTCAGAAGAGGAGGCAAAAGAGCTAGAGGCTGAGTCTGCAAGGTAAGCCAAAACTTGCTGTTGCTGCTCCGGCTTTAAAAGCGGTTTTCCTACTCCCAGAAAAGAGAGCGTTCGAGGCCTTGTGTAGCCAGACGACGAACCTGGCTCCACAGCTCCAGACTTAGGTGGAATATTTTTTTTCCCACGACCACCTGATGCTCCACTACCACTACCATCATTACCAGCTGACAATGAACGCCCACGGCCACGACCTCTTGCACCAGACTTCCTCATTGTTTTAAAAACTTAACCAAAGTAACTTTATTTGTTGCTGTCAAACAACTTACACGGTGACCTATAACTTCAGTATGATTTCAATATCCCTTTACAGGTTGGTGAGACCACAAAAAAAATCAGGCACAATGTTACACACTCTGTTTTCTGTGGCACCAAATCACAGAGATGCCACACACGCAGGACTGTCACTCAAGCACAAATGTCAATATTAATCTCCCACTGTTTTATTTTTTGTTTTTTGTTTTTCAGGGAGACTTTATAAACAAAATAAAATAAAATAATTTTAAAAGGAAGAATTTAGAAACTAAATAAAATAAAATGATTTTTTCAGGGACAATTTAGAAACCAAATAAAAAAACAAAAAAAGGCTTTCTATGGCCCACTGAGTGAGAGATGGCACACACAGGAGTCAGGAGTGGCACGCAAGCCCAGAGGCCAATATTTTTCTCCCACTGATTGATGTAGTGATTTTTTCAGGTAGATTTGGGAACCCAAATCAAGCAAAAAAATAAATAGGCTTTCTATGGCCCACAATTTGAGAGAGAGAGAGAGATGGCACACCCAGGAGTCAAGACTGGCACACAAGCAGAAAGGGCAATATTAATCTCCCACCTATTTTTTTTTTTTTTTTCAGGGAGACTTTAGAAACAAAATAAAATAAAATGATTTTTTCAGGAAGAATTTAGAAACCAAATAAAATAAAATGATTTTTTCAGGGACAATTTAGAAACCAAATAAAAAAACAAAAAAAGGCTTTCTATGGCCCACTGAGTGAGAGATGGCACACACAGGAGTCAGGAGTGGCACAAAAGCCCAGAAGCCAATATTTTTCTCCCACTGATTGATGTAGTGATTTTTTCAGGTAGCTTTTGGAACCCAAATCAAGCAAAAAAATAAATAGGCTTTCTATGGCCCTCAATTTGAGAGAGAGAGAGAGAGAGAGAGATGGCACACCCAGGAGTCAAGACTGGCACTCAAGCAGAAAGGGCAATATTAATCTCCCACTGTTTTATTTTATTTTTATTTTTTTCAGGGAGACTTTAGAAACAAAATAAAATAAAATGATTTTTTCAGGAAGAATTTAGAAACCAAATAAAATAAAATGATTTTTTCAAGGACAATTTAGAAACCAAAAAAAAAAAAAAAAAAAAGGCTTTCTATGCCCCACTGAGTGAGAGATGGCACACACAGGAGTCAGGAGTGGCACACAAGCCCTGAGGCCAATATTTTTCTCCCACTGATTGATGTAGTGATTTTTTCAGGTAGGATTTAGAACCCAAATCAAGCAAAAAAATAAATAGGCTTTCTATGGCCCACTGAGTGAGAGATGGCACACACAGGAGTCAGGAGTGGCACACAAGCCCTGAGGCCAATATTTTTCTCCCACTGATTGATGTAGTGATTTTTTCAGGTAGATTTTAGAGCCCAAATCAAGCAAAAAAATAAATAGGCTTTCTATGGCCCACTGAGTGAGAGATGGCACACACAGGAGTCAGGAGTGGCACACAAGCCCTGAGGCCAATATTTTTCTCCCACTGATTGATGTAGTGATTTTTTCAGGTCGATTTTAGAACCCAAATCAAGCAAAAAAATAAATAGGTTTTCTATGGACCACTGAGTGAGAGATGGCACACACAGGAGTCAGGAGCGGCACACAAGCCCTGAGGCCAATATTTTTCTCCCACTGATTGATGTAGTGATTTTTTCAGGTAGATTTTAGAACCCAAATCAAGCAAAAAAATAAATAGGCTTTCTATGGCCCACTGAGTGAGAGATGGCACACACAGGAGTCAGGAGTGGCACACAAGCCCTGAGGCCAATATTTTTCTCCCACTGATTGATGTAGTGATTTTTTCAGGTAGATTTTAGAGCCCAAATCAAGCAAAAAAATAAATAGGCTTTCTATGGCCCACTGAGTGAGAGATGGCACACACAGGAGTCAGGAGTGGCACACAAGCCCTGAGGCCAATATTTTTCTCCCACTGATTGATGTAGTGATTTTTTCAGGTAGATTTTAGAACCCAAATCAAGCAAAAAAATAAATATGCTTTCTATGGCCCACTGAGTGAGAGATGGCACACACAGGAGTCAGGAGTGGCACACAAGCCCTGAGGCCAATATTTTTCTCCCACTGATTGATGTAGTGATTTTTTCAGGTAGATTTTAGAACCCAAATCAAGCAAAAAAATAAATAGGCTTTCTATGGCCCACTGAGTGAGAGATGGCACACACAGGAGTCAGGAGTGGCACACAAGCCCAGAGGCCAATATTTATCTCCCACTGATTGATGTAGTGATTTTTTCAGGTAGATTTTAGAACCCAAATCAAGCAAAAAAATAAATAGGCTTTCTATGGCCCACTGAGTGAGAGATGGCACACACAGGGATGGCACTCTAGCAGAAATGCCAATCTTAATCTCCCACAAAAAAAAAAAAACAGGGACTGTCCTGCAATTACTATCTTCCTGCAGTAATCTCAGCCAGGTATGGCAGGCAGCAATAAGGAGTGGACTGATGCACAAATTAAATAAAAAGTGTGGACAAACAAACAAGATAGCTGTGCAGAACGGAAGGAACAACATGATTTGTGCTTTGAAAAAAGCAGTTGGTTTGCACAGTGGCGTACACACAGCAATGCAGCTATCAGGGAGCCTTCTAGGGCAGCCCAATGAGCTACAGCGCTGAGAAAAAAAAAAAAAATGTAGCTTCCACTGTCCCTGCACACCGAAGGTGGTGTTGGACAGTGGAAATCGCTACAGCACAAGCGGTTTGGTGGTTAATGGACCCTGCCTAACGCTATCCCTGCTTCTGACGAAGCGGCAGCAACCTCTCCCTAAGCTCAGATCAGCAGCAGTAAGATGGCGGTCGGCGGGAACGCCCCTTTATAGCCCCTGTGACGCCGCAGACAGCAAGCCAATCACTGCAATGCCCTTCTCTAAGATGGTGGGGACCAGGACCTATGTCATCACGCTGCCCACACTCTGCGTTCACCTTCATTGGCTGAGAAATGGCGCTTTTCGCGTCATTGAAACGCGACTTTGGCGCGAAAGTCGCGTACCGCATGGCCGACCCCGCACAGGGGTCGGATCGGGTTTCATGAAACCCGACTTTGCCAAAAGTCGGCGACTTTTGAAAATGAACGACCCGTTTCGCTCAACCCTAGTTGCGAAGTCTAATGTCTCCATAAGTGAAATTAACATGCTGCGGTCCTGAAAAACGTGCTGCATGTCAGTATCCATGGGTGATCCGCAGGTGCATATACACGCATAGTGAACATGGAATTTCTAGAAATACCATCCACTATGCTGTAACATCTGGCTGCTACGGTTTTGACGATGCATAAATATATTGTTGTGTTTATCCAAATTTAGTCTATTGTGTATGGTCTTAAGTTGCTGAAGGATTTGGGCATTGTCAGGATACAAACAACTTCCTTTAGGCATTTGCAAATGCCTTGAGTTTTTCAGACAGAAGACTCTTCAGGACTCATAGTTGTCATTTTGTTCTGAATTAACTTTTTTTTTGCTCTTTTTCTGTTGTCTGTTCAGACATCTTTTAGTCAACAATTTTTATTTAATTTTTACTTTTTTATAAACTGGAAAGCAGCTTCCAAACAGAAGCTGCCCAAATAATGGACTGGTCATTTCTTGTCTTAGGAAACTTGAAATTGTTTAAAAAACTTAAAAAGGACTGGAAATTTGAACAGCAAATCATCTTGAAGTGTATGGGTTCATTGTTTTTAGCATATATTTAGCTCTTTTTCAGGTTGGTTACAGATCGAATCTGGGGCACAGTCTTGCTTGGGTATGAAAGCCTAACAACTAGGTTTACTTGAAAGGGATGAGACAGATCAGTATGCTCATATGACAAACTTTGTATGTAACCAAATATTCTAATGCAGCAATCAATTTGCTTGGATAGACTGTGCTTTATGTGCAAAACCTGACTACAGATTCCTCTCATACTTTTGCTATATTTTCAAAAGTGGTGGCTCTGTTTCCAGAAGGATGTGTGCTTCATTCTGGCTTTACCAAATCAGTGCTGTTTGTATCAGACAATGTAGTACACACCCCATTAAATCACTAAACGGTAACACCTACTTGTCAATTTATTCATAAATTCTCAGGCAGTAAAACAAAGGAATGTCATAATTCAGAGTTATGAGAAAACAAGTTCCAGAATGATTATTTCATGAATAGCAAATGCATTTTTACTAAGACACACATGTCAGGAGTGGAGACAAATCATATCTAAATGGTTTTGATGCACAGAATTGTCCTTAAGGGAAAAGTCTTTACTACTTGATTATTTGCAGACTACAGCATTCTCTGAGGACGATATTACAGCTCCTGGTTCGCCAAGTAGAACATATGACAGAGCTTTGACCTAAGCCACAGCATGTATGATAATGGTGTCTATAATAATGTCAAGGTATCTTGCAAAGGGGCTATTAGGCCCCCACACAGAGCCTGGCTGCTATAGTTGCACCATTCTAATGATACCTCTTGTCAATTTTGTCTATGTATAATGATAACTTTAAAGAGAACCCATCAGCACGATTTTGTAATGTAAAGCTTTGACCTGTCATTCAAAGACTGGACGCAGGCGGAGGAATTACATACAGGGAGGAGAAGACCCAGTGCACAGTTCGGCCCAGAAAACTTCAAACCGTCATTAACGAATAACAGCAATGTGGATTTCTTCACCAAAGGTATCAATGTAATCTGTACTACAGCGCCCTTACATCCTTGTCTTTAATTTTCATTACAAAATGGTGTTGACAGATTCTCTTTAATATGATGCTTAGCCTGCAATTGTCAATATGTTTTTGTTGATAGGGTCTCATTCCAAGCTTATACATACTTTAGTTTATTGAAGTTGACCTTCATCACATGTGCTACAATATAAAAAAAAGGAAGTTGAAAAAGTATTTGAGCCATGAAAATGATTTGGGATTCCCATGACCTCTTGTGTGGTAAGGAGTATGAAGGTGGCAAGCAGCACCTGAAAGACGCCTAAGGCCGGGATCACACATGCGAGAAATACTTCCGAGTCTCGCATGGTAATCCCTGGCCCTGCACTCGACACTCAGGAGCGGAGCGTGCGGCTTCATGCATTGCTATGCGGCCGCACGCTCCGCTCCGGAGTGCAGGTGGCAGGGCCGGGGATTACTATGCGAGACTCGGACATATTTCTCGCATGTGTGATCCCGGCCTAATTGTTATCATTTCAATGTTAAGTTGACTCTCTCTCAGCCAAACCAGATCTCCACTTCGCACTGACGAGGGGCAGTACCCCGAAACACGTGTCTGCAAATTGAGATCTGGTTTGGCTCTTATCCTAAGTCATGTGACAAGGTTCATTAAAGGGTCGACATTGATTGTTAGGATTGCTGCTTCCAATAGGTGGCACGTTCTAGTTCTCTTCCTCTCTGAAGAGACAATTTGCAAGTTGATAAATAGTAGTTCTCCATAGTTAGGTGGTGAGCCCACAGAATCATTTCATGATAATAATTTTAATTCTCTAGCAGCAGCATACACCTCAGCACTTTACATTTTATCTTCTCTTATGAGCTAACATAACAACTATGAAAAAAATTTTGGTACAATATTTTTTAAGATTTGTGAAATTTTTTCAAGATACATGTGTAATCAAAACTGAATCATTTATGTTATTCCATGAACAATCAGTATTATTCCATGAACTATCCATAGGTTGAATGATTGCTAGGGGCATGTCTATGTAACTCCCTCAGATCATGGGGGTCCCAAAGTCTCCTGTGTGAATGATGCAGTAGTGATCACTTCTTCCTTCATCGACTATAGGAGCGGTGGTCGTGTAACAAAAAGCTATGAGCCCTCTGGAAAATTAGTGCAGGATGTGCCATTAATGAGGAGAGACTGCAATCTGCTTGCCAACCGAAATCAAGTGGAACCAAAGTATGCTGGAAGATCTGCAGGGGGAAGGACTTTGTGTGCTGGACTGGATCAGATGACCCTATGTAATGACTTCCCTGATGTAAAAGCCCTGCTCACCAAACCACAAGGATTTTTGGCGCCAGTGAAGAGAGCGGGGCAGATGTGCTCCAGAGACACCGCTGAGACCAACATGACAGGCCTCAATGGGGAGTCTGTGCTACCCAGGTGTTGGTCACCATCCGGCAAGGTCCAGATCCCCCAGATGATATCCCCAAGTATACAGGTTGGGAGGGAGCCAGTTGGTGCATGGGAAGTTCAAAGAGCTTTAATAGACTACATCAGGAAGAGACTTGCGGCCTAGCAGGAACACCGAGTGACCCCCGCTAGGGCCAGAGCTTCAAGTGAGAACTCACGTGGTGACTCCCAAGACTGGGTGCACCACTAATGTTAAGTACTGAGGGAATTTCTAGCTTGTTTTTAACCTGTTGTGATCCCCTATACTGTTAAATTGCATATCTACTAACCCTAATTGTTTAGAAGTTGTTGTTGTATAATATTACCAATATATCAACTTCTGACAGTTTCCGCCTCATGATCTCTGTTCTTTGAATTCAGGCATCGGCATTACAGTCGCACATGCTCACTACCCCTCCATTCACACAAGGCACCTAAGACTCCCCCATTCTCAGGACCGGTAGAAGTCTCATAACTTGAGCAGTCATAAATATGTCATCTGTCCTGTGTAAAGATATTGAATCTTGTATATGAAACAAAGCTTTTAATATAATTCAAAAATGTATTTTATTATTACAGCATATCTTTTGCTTCCAATAATATTTAGAACAAAATACTTTTTTGACCAGGGCTTTATGCGACATTGAAAAATTATGTCTGCATCCTTGTAGAGTCAACATCAGATATAACATGAAAAGCTGTTAAACTGACTTTGCAAGTTGAAGATTTAAGTAGCTATTTTACATCTTAATAAATCTTGCCCTTTGTTCATAATTATATTTGACCCATCTTTTCAGTAGAACAGATGGAAGTAGGTCACCAGGACATTGAAAGGACAACTCAGAATATATATGAGACTCAGCACTATCTTGTCAAGATAGTCACATTCAGAAATGACAAAAGTGACATAGCTGAGAGTCAATTATAAACTGTTAGTTACAAAGACTCAATTGCAAACTAATAAACACATTTAAATACTAGTGAGACTTAGAATTATAACTGTAAATCCATAAAAAAACACACATCATTCAATATTTTAACCTTATATCAAACAATTCCAATGTAAAAAAAGTATGATTGGCATTACCTACTTGTGAAGAATTCCCAAAAAAACAATTCACGTTTGGTAAATTGTAGAGTGATGTTTATTTGCCTAAGTAACACATTACTAAGTGTATAACTTCTATCTCCTCAGCATATTTAGTTATATTAATCTGGTATCATTCTGCAAAGATCTTTATACAAATTAAATTGCAAATGGCTGCCTCCTAAAGATGATTTAGGACTCAACCTTACTGTTTTTACAACTGCTTAGCTCAGCCAGACACTCCTGTGTTTTCTATGAGAGAGTTGCTGTCATAGTCATCTGGTGATGTATCTCCATACAGAACAAAAGGACTGGCTCTTGAAATTCTGCAGGCTAGTTCTTTTTTTCCATCATGCCTAAGTGTTAAGTCAGGAAGATTCAATAATTTTGAACTTTCTGTTCAATCTTTTCTATATCGGTGGATTTTGATGTCTTACTTCTCCAACTCACCGATCAGGACTTGACAACTGAAACCTTCAACCTCATCAACAAAGATAAAAATCTAAACTTAAATATGTTTGGATATTACCAACACATTGCCCCTTAAAAAAATCCAAAAATGTCAAATAAATTATATCTTTATATTTAGGTCTATGTGTAGACAGCAACTTCATAATGTCACACCTATAGATTGCAAGGTTTTGGAAAAATGCCACTCAGCAAAAAATGGTGAGAAAACCAAAGCAAGAACAAATGTTTATATTTGAGGACATCAATTTTTTCTATAGAATACTAGCAATATTTTGTCAGGAGGCAAAATAAATTTTAAAGCTAAAAACCTTAGACTTCACCTAATGCTTTGTGTAAAGACAAAAAATATTCTGTATTAAAGAAGTGGTCCACTACAATCTTTATTGTGTACATCGATTTAAACCATTGAAATAAGTATTTTTTCAAATACATTCTTTATTCATATTTGCCTGTGAGCTGCGCTATATCTGTTCACTCAGTGTCTATCACGTGACCCCCGTCTGCAGTCACCGTAGATATGAGGTGATGTCATGTCAACATTCGAACTTTGGAAGTTGAGGTTGTGATCACTCCCCCCTGAATGACTGGGCTGTGGGTGGTTTTTCACCGCATGTCACAGGCCAGTATCGAGTGCGTGCTGTAGAAGATTTTACTCTCTCCTTCTATGCTTTCATTGGCATGTGCCAATGAAAGCAGAGAAGAAGAGAGGTAAATCTTCTACAGTGTGAGCTCGATACTGGGCTGTGACGTATGCTGAAACTCTGCTCCCAGCCCAGTTAATCAGGGGGAATGACTGCAATCTGCATGAGACTAGGTCACGCCTCAGTGATGCAACCTCATTTTCCACAGTCCGAACATTGACGTGTTATGACCGGACATCAGCGACGGCTGCAGCCTGGGTTCACCTAACCGGCACTGAGTGAGCAGAGATAGCACCGATCACATGCAAATATGGAAAAAACAATGTATTTGAAAAAATACTTATTTCAATGGTTTAAATTGATGTGCACAATAAAGAATGTAGTGGACCACCTGTTTAAATAATGTTTCTTCTCTTTTTATTTTTTGGAAAAAAACAAATGGTAATAATGTCCAAAACAAATCAGTTTAATAACTGATGGAGATGGAAGTATAGGGACCCCATTGGATATAATGGCTTCTGTTTGTTTTCCGATATTTGTCACTTTCAAGAACATAACAAATTCACATCATGCAGAACTTTTCTTTCTCTATTAAGAACTAACACGTAATGAAACCCCCAAAATGTTCCATAATAATTAATGGTGCTCCTCTGCTTTTGTTTGCATCATCTATACAACGTTTCCACAAACTCCATTAACAAGGAGTAGGCACAAAAAAATCCTGAAAGCAGAAGTGAACCCCACCATATAACTGGATATATGGTACTGGCAGCCAAAATTGTTATTCCACCATGGTGTTTCAGGTTTTATTTTAGCAGTGTTCATTCTGCAATAGGTCCGCTACCAGAAGGAACCATTTGAGTGGTAAGGGGAGCTGCACATAAATTACAACCTTTACTACAAAAAGATGCCAGATTATAATCCATATTTCCAGACCCTCCACTACTGTGTTTTAGGCAGCCCCCAAATCTAAGAAGCATCATTGTCAGAAGCTACCTGTGCTCTCCAACAACTACAGGAACCTTTCTTTGCAACCAGAAAAAATGAAAAAAACCTGTCCATTTATATTGACCACGGACAAGCTAAAGATGCCAAACTCACATCAGGACTACATGATCCCAGGTACTTTCAGCTGTATCCCTTCTAATGTGTTGTGCTTAATTATTTGTACTAAATGTCCAACTGGGGGTCTGTATGTAGGGGAGACAGGGCAAAGACTTAGAACAAGGATGAATTCTCATTGCCACACAATAAGAGAAAAAAATGGATCTACCTGTGGCCAAACATTTTTGTATGTCTGACACAGCACCACGGACATAACATTACTGGTATTAAAAGATAACTTCAAATCTCAGAGACAGAGAAGGGTCTGGGAGTATAAACTCATGACAACCTTTGAAACACTCAGTGCAGGAATGAATGTGTCACATGGATTTATGTCTTTTTACATCAATTAAGGATTTTTGCTTCTCAGACCTTGTTGGGGCATCAAAACACAGAACCAGACCCCAATCAGCGGACAATAAAACTTTCACACTCTTTATCTATGAACTGTTCCAATATTTATAACCACAACTGTTTATCCCTCTCTCATAATGATAGTTCTGCTTCACGTCACCTGTCATATCTATTGCATTATTTCTGTGCACTGTTGTGTATAAATATGTGACTCTTCAGATTTTTGTACTATTCTATGCCTGATGAAGAGACCCGAGTAGTCTCAAAAGCTTGCAATTTGTTACCATCTTTTCAGTTAGCCATTAAAAGGTATCAACCACTGAAAATTGTACTATGAAAATTACATGGGAACATGATTTTCTGTGTTAGTACATTAGAGTGTACAAAACTTGTATAGTTTTTTCATATCAATAGTGAAAAAAATTTGTTAAACCAAAACGTTTTTTCAGGCCCATAACTTTTTTATTTTTCTACCAATTAAACTGTGTGCGGGTTGTTTTTCGGGAACTAGGGTCACTAAAAGTCTGCAAATCTAGAGATTTAAATATTTTTTGTTTTCAGTTTGTGATTACTATGTAAGGCCGCAAGGGCTGGGTCCTCTCCCCTCTGTACCAGTCTGTCATTGTTAGTTTGTTTACTGTAAGTGATATTTGTATTTTGATGTAACCCCTTCTCATGTACATCACCATGGAATCAATGGTGCTACATAAATAAATATTAACAATAATAAGTATTATTATTATTATTTTGTATTATTACTGTTGTTATTTCTCTATTTCTTTATTTTAAAACTTTGAAAGTTTTATAAATGCTTATATTTTTTTTTCAATATATTTTTTATTCTTACTATATTTTTAAGTTCTTTTTGGGAATTTTACCATATGATCCTTAATCGCTTATACTATACACTGGAATACATGTGTATTGCAATGTATACCGTAGTATAAATCAAAGTCTTCTTTGAGACTGAGGCTACGTAGGGGTCACATGATCATTTTCTCAACAGTTGAGAAAAATTTAATTTGATCAGACTTTGATTAATTTGATCAGACTTTGATCAGAGGGGCATCAGTTTCTCTCAGACATGGAAAGAAAAAGAGAAGAAAGTTTCCTAATCTTCTCCATTCTGTCAGTCCGTGAAAATCGGACTGTGCTCGAATGTCAACCGAGGCTAATTTTTATCATGGACCTGTAGACTTGCATTGCCGATGTTGTTCTGACACTCAGATCAAAATCAGACATGCCTCCACTTTTTTTCCATAGATCATTCGGTCTTGACTAAGTACAGTATTACAGCTAGAATCTGCTTTGCAGGCACAGCTCCTTTGCCCACTCTGTACAAGTACACCCCTGTGTGGCAGGGTGCACATGGGGGTTAAGCAGAAGCATATCCACGCTTGTGTGCTGACTGAGTGTTTTCTGTGTGCTCCAAAAATATGTTTGAGTCCCCATGGCTGCCTGTTTCGTTGCTGTTTGACAGCCGGAACACAAGCAGGGATTGCTGTTTGTTAGACACGTTCACTCATCACTATTGACCATGTGTGAAATAAGTCATTTCAGCCATTACAATGTATGTTTTCTATTCGAATTACAAGATTAAGAAGAATTTATTTCATTTTTATATTACGTATGCTCATAAAGAGTAATTCTCAGTCGGGTCTATTGTTTCTATTGCGTTCTTTAAAATCAGCTGATTCTTGCATTGCCTGTATCAATAGATTGCTCTAAACAACATTTTTATGACCTGGGGAAGGAATCAATCTTTTGAAGAGTAAGCAGATTTAATATTTCTACAGTTTTACAACTGCCAGTAAACATAAGTAGCAGGCAAAAGAAATAAACTGGCATCTTAAGGAACACGCAACTTAGCGTGATATTCCACAGCTTCCAACACATGAGTCTGAGTACACAACAATAAGAGGCACACTGTGTTTAATGAGACCTTAATGCTGTGTTTGTTGAGACAGTCTCTTAAAATATACATTATTGAGATATGACAATAAATCGTGATGGAGCGGTGCTCTTGACCTTATTGCTAAGAGAGGGGAAATAAAAAGCCGCGAGAGAAGGAGAAGCTTGTGTAAAATCATGAAATGCTATAATGCATTTTGAAGAGCACTTGAACCCTACTCAAACCCTCCTTTTCTAACCCAATGGCATCAGAGTATATAATTTTAATTAAATTAAGTAATGGTAGATGGTTTTCAGATATGAAAGCTAATAATTCTTGAATGGAAGCAATTAGAAGTCCCATAATAATGGTATGTAATTATACATCATTTCCTTCTCAGCTAAATAATTAAATTAGAGGCTCTTGAATCTGATGCAGCAAAAGGGGCTTCTCTAGAATAAAGACAGACGTAGAACAGAAATCAAGTTTGATCATAAGAAAGAAATAGGTAAGTTAACCGCAACAATTACTCTTTATTCTCACAGCATTTTCTTTATGTCTCCTAAATGTGCACTTGGCAGAAATGACAAATTGATAGGAAAGGCTCGGGCACATGTCCATATTTTTAATTCGAGTGTGATCCGACAAAACATCAGCTCACACTCGGACCATTGCTATTCTATAGGGCCGTGCACATGCCCAATCTTTTCCTCAGACCAAGCCAGCCTGAGGAAAAAAAATCTATGCATGTACGAGTTTGATCAGATATTCGGATCGCACTTGGCCATGAAAGTCAATGAATCTGAGGAAAACATCAGACTGCAGATATTTTTTTCTATACCTTCTCCTCATCTGATAGAATCAGATCACACTATGCTCACACTGCTTTCAGCGTTTGATCAGTGTCATTTGCATAATCTTCCCCATTTTCTCGGATGACAGAGTATACGCTCCTTTGACCCCGGTCTAATAAGTACTTATTTACAAATTAAAAAACAAGTTTCAAACTCATGACAGCCACAAGATTAAAGGTGAAACCTGCCACACAGACCACTGCACGTATGCCACATGGTATAAAGTAGCAAACAAGTTTGATTGAAATAAAATATCAAAACTAATTTTTCAATTGATCCATTCTTGTCTGCTGATACGAGAAATGGAAGAAACATTGTTCCAACCTCCCTAGGACCTTCCAGGCAATGATTATAGCTGTGTAGACTACTAAGGCAACCCTTTCTAAATTGATTGGCCCCAATAAAATAAAAAAGCCTATAATCACCCACCGTGCCAGTATCATTCCAGCGGTATATATATATATATATATATATATATATATATCTTGGTAAAAACAACAATTATATTACAAAATTTCTGTCAGCCTCATATGGTTCCCTATGTAAGGGCATATTATTACTTCAGGTCAACAAGCTATTGGGATGACTGAAAAAAAAAAATACACTGACCACATATTTTATTATTAACATATATTATATTATTTTATTATTTTATTAGGCCAGAGTCACACTCTAGAGGAATACGAATGAGTGCTATGCGAGAAAAAATAGCATAATACTCGGACCAATGTTAATCTATGGGGCAGCTCCAATCATCCGTTTTTTTTCTCGGCCGTATTATACGTGCGAGTGAAATCGCAGCATGATGCGATTTGCACCGTATTACGTCCGAGACTCGCCAATGAAAGTCTATGGGTGCGAGAAAAACTCGCACACCACACGGACCATCAGTGTGACATCCGTATGACATCCGTATGTAATGCGATTTTAATATGAGCTTTTACATAGAGAGAACTGCTGTATGTAAAAGCTCATGTTAAAATCACATTGCATATGGATGCCACACAGATGTCATACTGTTACTAGATGCAAGGAAATCACATCCTCACATTGCAAACGGATGACATATGGATCACTGTTCAGGGAACATTTGTGCAATTCTCGGCCGTCAAAATCTGACGGATTTTTTTATACGGTAAGTGTGTGACTCCAGCCTTATAAAAACGTTCCCTTTACCTCTCCCTGCCTACTCTGCTGTTATGGGCAACGATAGGCAGAATGCTGAACATGCACAGGTCACTGCACAAGTCATTGCAGAAATGGTAGATGAATGTGGCCTACAACGTGAAACCGTATCACAATTGTGCCAAAATTTGGTGCAAATTATTGGAGCAATGTATGACAACTAGTGTTGAGCGATACCGTCCGATACTTGAAAGTATCGGTATCGGATAGTATCGGCCGATACCCGAAAAGTATCGGATATCGCCGATACCGATATCCGATACCAATACAAGTCAATGGGACACCAAGTATCGGAAGGTATCCTGATGGTTCCCAGGGTCTGAAGGAGAGGAAACTCTCCTTCAGGCCCTGGGATCCATATTAATGTGTAAAATAAAGAATTAAAACGTGGCCGATACCCGATACTTGCGGTATCGGAATGCTCAACACTAATGACAACCTATATAGTGTATAACCTTAGCCTAGACCTAAATTGTACCAAACTTTTTAAACAATATGAAGAATGTTAATACATTTTGGCAGATTTTTTTACTGACTAATTGAAATTTACTCCATCTAAAAATTATTTATAATTCTGCTAATATGTACCCTATGTATTCTTTCAAGAATGTTGCCTGGCATCCAATTTAATGTGAAATTAGAGTTCAGGGGTGTAAGAGATAACCATAGCACCCCATACCAAAATTTTAAATAATTTTCATATAGTACCCTGAGGATAGGGAATATAAAAGGGACAGCACCGTGCAGGATCTAAGCGCAATATTAAAAGTGTCACAAATAAACGTGCAAAGCTGATGCACTCACCAAACTGTGGTTGAAGGAACAGCGTTTTGGCCCTGGGGGAGTGGCCCAAACCAAGATCCTAGTTGCTCGGTCTGCTGCACGGCTGGCTCCTGGTCAATGGGGCGATCCTCAGTCGTCCGCAGGTGAAAAGTAAAAGGAACATGTTACAATTTTCAGGAGCGCTTGCACCAGACTGGATTTCTGTTCATTTTAAAACTTTAACTAAAAATGCAGTTCTTGAAAAACTTGATTATTCCTGTATTGTTGATGTATCCTGAGCCATACGGTGCTCTTCTAGTTATCCACCTTCACTTTTGAATTTGCGCTACTTTATTCAATACGATTATAACTATATGCCACCTTTGGGTGGAGATGGGCCACCTTGGCTGCTGAGTTCTATAGCAGCTGCCATTTTTGCTACTCTGGCATTTAGGCCGGGGTCAAACTTGCCAGTGCAATGCAAGAAACTCACACGAGTCTCTCGCCTCAATACCCGGCACTCAGGACTGGAGTGTGCAGCTGCATGTATTTCTATGTAGATGAACACTCAGTTCCCGAGTGCCGGTGGCAGTGCTGGTTATTAATGCGAGTGTGACCCTGGGCCTTACTTCTATGATCTTGGTTACCTCCAGGTACTGAATTAGCCTATATGCTGGTTTATCAAATGTTTAGCAAAGTAAATGCAACTTTTTATTCCGTTTGCTAAAAAACATGACCATCAGAGTTGTTTTCAATGAACATACATCTTACGGCAAACTATCTTACCTATGATAATAAATTCAGTGAGGCATGTCTGTAGAAATAGTGTCCAGTATAAAACAATCACGCACTTCTCTGCTTATTAATAGCTCTTTAGAAGCACATTTCACACCTGACTGTATATTTAACAAGCGACAATGCAATGTCACAGCCTAACAATTTAATAATTTCATACTCAATTTAAAATTAATTTTGGGTTTGTGTGATTTTGAGCAAATTTAAAAAAAAAATGCTTTGGCGTATCAGCTGGCAAGGACTTCTTACTGTGGTAATGTCCACTTTCAGGGCAAGTTAAAAATGCTCTTTTCAGCTGGAGCGCACTTTGCTTTACAGTTCTGTTCTTTACGAAGTTGATTGTGTATAAAGTCATATCACAGGGGCACTGAAGCGTGTAACACTGTGACAGAGCAACATAAAAAGAACAGTGTGTAGTGGGAAATGTCTTATGCTATAAAAATTCTGTCCTTTATCAGCTTTTTATATTGGCATATAGACCATAGACAACTCACAGGATAACAAAGACGTAAAAGTCATTACCCTATGCACTTTTTTGAAAGACAAAACTAGTTCAGAATAAGTCCTCAAATCCCACGCATTTATTTTATTTTTATTGCATACGCTATTAGGTTTAGGTTTTCCATTGCAATGAGCAACTATCTGCATGTACACGAGACTGCCCTGACTATTACAAGGGGTAAACACAATATTGAGCTTACATACATACAAGATGTGGTCAAGAGCGGTTAGGTAGAGGTGAGGAACGGAGGGCTTGGACAGGTGAGCAATGAAGTGAATATAAAGATTTTTTTAATGTTTTTTACATTTATAATCATTTAATGGCACATTATGCTTAAAAAATTGCAGCTTGCACCCGCCATTTTGCTGGATACGCGTGGAAGCAAATAAAGAAAAAACAGATTTTGGCGAATCTGGATTATTGTAAAATTCAGATAGAATTCAGTTGCAGTCAAAATTAGGGTTGAGCGACCTTGACCTTTTTAGAGTCGAGTCGTGTTTCGCGAAACCCGACTATCTTAGAAGTCGAGTCGAGTGGAATCGGCCGATTATGGTGAAAAGTCGGGTATCGCCCGAAACACGAAACCCAATGCAAGTCAATGGGGGAGCATAGTCGGCAGTGAGTGGAGGCCAGGAAAACACCTACACTGCCCATTTTAATGGCAAAAACATCCATTCTTGTTACAGAAGCTTGTCAATCGTAATTTACCTTATAATAATTGGAAGGCATTTGAAATTGGGGGTCATTTGGCTAAAGTTGTGGGGGGTAGGGCTGGTTCAAGTAATTAGTGGGCCCAGTAAATCTGGACCACGTCACGGCAGTGGAGAAGGGAGAGGTAAGTATTTCAACTTTGCAAGTGCTGTGATCCTGAGCAAGCAGGGGGGGCCCACTTGTTGGCATTGGCACTGGCACAGGGCCCCTCAAAGTACAGCGGTGTGTTTGCACGGCGGGGGCGCCTCCCACCGGCAGCAACACTTTTGCGTACTATGAGAGGCCCTGTGCCAGTGACGTCGCCAACTAGTATTCCTCCCCCCACCTGATGAAGGAACCTGCACTTTCATCTGCACCTTCCTCTTTGTCCCCGTGTAGGGTGGTATGGTATGCGGGAAGAGGAACCTGACTTTCAGCAGGGTCACAATCTTGCTGTGTAGCGTGCACGGGGAATTTTGCGTTATGGGTCAATGTACCAGCAGACTCATCTATCACTGGCTGGGCAATGGGCAGGATGAGGAGGAAACACAGATATAGGCCCAAAGAATAAAGTTGGCTAAATGCAGTTCAAAATTGGTAACACAGGACTAACCAGGGGGCATTGCAGTGGAGGACAACTGGAATGAGAGGCTGACACAGAGAGTAGGCCCAAATTAGTAAGTAGTCGAAATGCAGTTCAAAATTGGCGACCGTAGTAAACAGGCGGCACAGCTTTGTTCAGTGGAGGAGAACAGCAAGGAGTGGCAGACACCGATAGTAGGCCCCAACCCAACTAGTAGGCCAAATACAGTCTAACATTAACAACTACTTAACGAGAGCCTGAAAATGGAATTTCAGGACAGGAAACCAGGAGAACAGCAAGGAGTGGCAGACACCGATAGTAGGCCCCAAACCAACTAGTACGCCAAATGCAGTTGTTCCATTTAACCACAATTTAATGAGAGCCTGAAGATAGAAGTTCAGGAAAGGCAACCTGGAGAACACCTTGGAGTGTAACACACCATCTCTCTACACCCCATACCCAATCTGTAGGCCTAATGCAGTGTAGTTTTCAACAACTACTAAACGAGAGTCGGAAGACCGAAGCAATGTGGACGAAACCTGGGGAACACCTTGGAGTGTAACACACCGTCTCTCTACACCCTATACCCAATTTGTAGGCCTAATGCAGTGTAGTTTTCTACAACTACTAAACGAGAGTCGGAAGACCGAAGCAATGTGGACGAAACCTGGGGAACACCTTGGAGTGGAACACACCATCTCTCTACACCCCATACCCAATTTGTAGGCCTAATGCAGTGTAGTTTCCAACAACTACTAAACGAGAGCATGAAGATCGAAGCAATGGAGAGGAAACCTGGGGAACACCTTGGAGTAGAACACACCACCTCTCTACACCCCATACCCAATTTGTAGGCCTAATGCAGTGTAGTTTTCTACAACTACTAAACGAGAGTCGGAAGACCGAAGCAATGTGGACGAAACCTGGGGAACACCTTGGAGTGTAACACACCGTCTCTCTACACCCTATACCCAATTTGTAGGCCTAATGCAGTGTAGTTTTCTACAACTACTAAACGAGAGTCGGAAGACCGAAGCAATGTGGACGAAACCTGGGGAACACCTTGGAGTGGAACACACCATCTCTCTACACCCCATACCCAATTTGTAGGCCTAATGCAGTGTAGTTTCCAACAACTACTAAACGAGAGCATGAAGATCGGAGCAATGGACAGGAAACCTGGGGAACACCTTGGAGTGGAACACACCATCTCTCTACACCCCATACCCAATTTGTAGGCCTAATGCAGCGTAGTTTCCAACAACTACTAAACGAGAGCCAGAAGATCGAAGCTCAGGAAAGGCAACCTGGAGAACACCTTGGAGTGGAACACACCATCTCTCTACACCCCATACCCAATTTGTAGGCCTAATGCAGCGTAGTTTCCAACAACTACTAAACGAGAGCATGAAGATCGAAGCAATGGAGAGGAAACCTGGGGAACACCTTGGAGTGGAACACACCATCTCTCTACACCCCATACCCAATTTGTAGGTCTAATGCAGTGTAGTTTCCAACAACTACTAAACGAGAGCCGGAAGATCGAAGCTCAGGAAAGGCAACCTGGAGAATACCTTGGAGTGGAACACACCATCTCTCTACACCCCATACCCAATTTGTAGGCCTAATGCAGTGTAGTTTCCAACAACTACTAAACGAGAGCATGAAGATCGAAGCAATGGAGAGGAAACCTGGGGAACACCTTGGAGTAGAACACACCATCTCTCTACACCCCATACCCAATTTGTAGGCCTAATGCAGTGTAGTTTCCAACAACTACTAAACGAGAGCATGAAGATCGAAGCAATGGAGAGGAAACCTGGGGAACACCTTGGAGTAGAACACACCATCTCTCTACACCCCATACCCAATTTGTAGGCCTAATGCAGTGTAGTTTTCTACAACTACTAAATGAGAGTCGGAAGACCGAAGCAATGTGGACGAAACCTGGGGAACACCTTGGAGTGGAACACACCATCTCTCTACACCCCATACCCAATTTGTAGGCCTAATGCAGTGTAGTTTCCAACAACTACTAAACGAGAGCATGAAGATCGAAGCAATGGAGAGGAAACCTGGGGAACACCTTGGAGTGGAACACACCATCTCTCTACACCCCATACCCAATTTGTAGGCCTAATGCAGTGTAGTTTCCAACAACTACTAAACGAGAGCATGAAGATCGAAGCATTGGCGAGGAAACCTGGGGAACACCTTGGAGTGGAACACACCATCTCTCTACACCCCATACCCAATTTGTAGGCCTAATGCAGTGTAGTTTCCAACAACTACTAAACGAGAGCCGGAAGATCGAAGCTCAGGAAAGGCAACCTGGAGAACACCTTGGAGTGGAACACACCATCTCTCTACACCCCATACCCAATTTGTAGGCCTAATGCAGTGTAGTTTCCAACAACTACTAAACGAGAGCATGAAGATCGAAGCATTGGCGAGGAAACCTGGGGAACACCTTGGAGTGGAACACACGATCTCTCTACACCCCATACCCAATTTGTAGGCCTAATGCAGCATAGTTTCCAACAACTACTAAACGAGAGCCGGAAGATCGAAGCTCAGGAAAGGCAACCTGGAGAACACCTTGGAGTGGAACACACCATCTCTCTACACCCCATACCCAATTTGTAGGCCTAATGCAGTGTAGTTTCCAACAACTACTAAACGAGAGCATGAATATCGAAGCAATGGAGAGGAAACCTGGGGAACAACTTGGAGTGGAACACACCATCTCTCTACACCCCATACCCAATTTGTAGGCCTAATGCAGTGTAGTTTTCTACAACTACTAAACGAGAGTCGGAAGACCGAAGCAATGTGGACGAAACCTGGGAAACACCTTGGAGTGGAACACACCATCTCTCTACACCCCATACCCAATTTGTAGGCCTAATGCAGTGTAGTTTCCAACAACTACTAAACGAGAGCATGAAGATCGGAGCAATGGACAGGAAACCTGGGGAACACCTTGGAGTGGAACACACCATCTCTCTACACCCCATACCCAATTTGTAGGCCTAATGCAGCGTAGTTTCCAACAACTACTAAACGAGAGCCAGAAGATCGAAGCTCAGGAAAGGCAACCTGGAGAACACCTTGGAGTGGAACACACCATCTCTCTACACCCCATACCCAATTTGTAGGCCTAATGCAGCGTAGTTTCCAACAACTACTAAACGAGAGCATGAAGATCGAAGCAATGGAGAGGAAACCTGGGGAACACCTTGGAGTGGAACACACCATCTCTCTACACCCCATACCCAATTTGTAGGCCTAATGCAGTGTAGTTTCCAACAACTACTAAACAAGAGCCGGAAGATCGAAGCTCAGGAAAGGCAACCTGGAGAATACCTTGGAGTGGAACACACCATCTCTCTACACCCCATACCCAATTTGTAGGCCTAATGCAGCGTAGTTTCCAACAACTACTAAACGAGAGCATGAAGATCGAAGCAATGGAGAGGAAACCTGGGGAACACCTTGGAGTGGAACACACCATCTCTCTACACCCCATACCCAATTTGTAGGCCTAATGCAGTGTAGTTTCCAACAACTACTAAACGAGAGCATGAAGATCGAAGCAATGGAGAGGAAACCTGGGGAACACCTTGGAGTAGAACACACCATCTCTCTACACCCCATACCCAATTTGTAGGCCTAATGCAGTGTAGTTTTCTACAACTACTAAATGAGAGTCGGAAGACCGAAGCAATGTGGACGAAACCTGGGGAACACCTTGGAGTGGAACACACCATCTCTCTACACCCCATACCCAATTTGTAGGCCTAATGCAGTGTAGTTTCCAACAACTACTAAACGAGAGCATGAAGATCGAAGCAATGGAGAGGACACCTGGGGAACACCTTGGAGTGGAACACACCATCTCTCTACACCCCATACCCAATTTGTAGGCCTAATGCAGTGTAGTTTCCAACAACTACTAAACGAGAGCATGAAGATCGAAGCATTGGCGAGGAAACCTGGGGAACACCTTGGAGTGGAACACACCATCTCTCTACACCCCATACCCAATTTGTATGCCTAATGCAGTGTAGTTTCCAACAACCACTAAACGAGAGCCGGAAGATCGAAGCTCAGGAAAGGCAACCTGGAGAACACCTTGGAGTGGAACACACCATCTCTCTACACCCCATACCCAATTTGTAGGCCTAATGCAGTGTAGTTTCCAACAACTACTAAACGAGAGCATGAAGATCGAAGCATTGGCGAGGAAACCTGGGGAACACCTTGGAGTGGAACACACGATCTCTCTACACCCCATACCCAATTTGTAGGCCTAATGCAGTGTAGTTTCCAACAACTACTAAACGAGAGCCGGAAGATCGAAGCTCAGGAAAGGCAACCTGGAGAACACCTTGGAGTGGAACACACCATCTCTCTACACCCCATACCCAATTTGTAGGCCTAATGCAGTGTAGTTTCCAACAACTACTAAACGAGAGCATGAAGATCGAAGCAATGGAGAGGAAACCTGGGGAACACCTTGGAGTAGAACACACCATCTCTCTACACCCCATACCCAATTTGTAGGCCTAATGCAGTGTAGTTTTCTACAACTACTAAATGAGAGTCGGAAGACCGAAGCAATGTGGACGAAACCTGGGGAACACCTTGGAGTGGAACACACCATCTCTCTACACCCCATACCCAATTTGTAGGCCTAATGCAGTGTAGTTTCCAACAACTACTAAACGAGAGCATGAAGATCGAAGCATTGGTGAGGAAACCTGGGGAACACCTTGGAGTGGAACACACGATCTCTCTACACCCCATACCCAATTTGTAGGCCTAATGCAGCATAGTTTCCAACAACTACTAAACGAGAGCCGGAAGATCGAAGCTCAGGAAAGGCAACCTGGAGAACACCTTGGAGTGGAACACACCATCTCTCTACACCCCATACCCAATTTGTAGGCCTAATGCAGTGTAGTTTCCAACAACTACTAAACGAGAGCATGAAGATCGAAGCAATGGAGAGGAAACCTGGGGAACACCTTGGAGTGGAACACACCATCTCTCTACACCCCATACCCAATTTGTAGGCCTAATGCAGTGTAGTTTTCTACAACTACTAAACGAGAGTCGGAAGACCGAAGCAATGTGGACGAAACCTGGGGAACACCTTGGAGTGGAACACACCATCTCTCTACACCCCATACCCAATTTGTAGGCCTAATGCAGTGTAGTTTCCAACAACTACTAAACGAGAGCCGGAAGATCGAAGCTCAGGAAAGGCAACCTGGAGAACACCTTGGAGTGGAACACACCATCTCTCTACACCCCATACCCAATTTGTAGGCCTAATGCAGTGTAGTTTCCAACAACTACTAAATGAGAGCATGAAGATCGAAGCATTGGCGAGGAAACCTGGGGAACACCTTGGAGTAGAACACACCATCTCTCTACACCCCATACCCAATTTGTAGGCCTAATGCAGCGTAGTTTCCAACAACTACTAAACGAGAGCCGGAAGATCGAAGCTCAGGAAAGGCAACCTGGAGAACACCTTGGAGTGTAACACACCATCTCTCTACACCCCATACCCAATTTGTAGGCCTAATGCAGTGTAGTTTTCAACAACTACTAAACGAGAGTCGGAAGACCGAAGCAATGTGGACAAAACCTGGGGAACACCTTGGAGTGGAACACACCGTCTCTCTACACCCTATACCCAATTTGTAGGCCTAATGCAGTGTAGTTTTCTACAACTACTAAACGAGAGTCGGAAGACCGAAGCAATGTGGACGAAACCTGGGGAACACCTTGGAGTGGAACACACCATCTCTCTACACCCCATACCCAATTTGTAGGTCTAATGCAGTGTAGTTTCCAACAACTACTAAACGAGAGCCGGAAGATCGAAGCTCAGGAAAGGCAACCTGGAGAATACCTTGGAGTGGAACACACCATCTCTCTACACCCCTTACCCAATTTGTAGGCCTAATGCAGTGTAGTTTCCAACAACTACTAAACGAGAGCATGAAGATCGAAGCAATGGAGAGGAAACCTGGGGAACACCTTGGAGTAGAACACACCATCTCTCTACACCCCATACCCAATTTGTAGGCCTAATGCAGTGTAGTTTTCTACAACTACTAAATGAGAGTCGGAAGACCGAAGCAATGTGGACGAAACCTGGGGAACACCTTGGAGTGGAACACACCATCTCTCTACACCCCATACCCAATTTGTAGGCCTAATGCAGTGTAGTTTCCAACAACTACTAAACGAGAGCATGAAGATCGAAGCAATGGAGAGGAAACCTGGGGAACACCTTGGAGTGGAACACACCATCTCTCTACACCCCATACCCAATTTGTAGGCCTAATGCAGTGTAGTTTCCAACAACTACTAAACGAGAGCATGAAGATCGAAGCATTGGCGAGGAAACCTGGGGAACACCTTGGAGTGGAACACACCATCTCTCTACACCCCATACCCAATTTGTAGGCCTAATGCAGTGTAGTTTCCAACAACTACTAAACGAGAGCCGGAAGATCGAAGCTCAGGAAAGGCAACCTGGAGAACACCTTGGAGTGGAACACACCATCTCTCTACACCCCATACCCAATTTGTAGGCCTAATGCAGTGTAGTTTCCAACAACTACTAAACGAGAGCATGAAGATCGAAACATTGGCGAGGAAACCTGGGGAACACCTTGGAGTGGAACACACGATCTCTCTACACCCCATACCCAATTTGTAGGCCTAATGCAGCATAGTTTCCAACAACTACTAAACGAGAGCCGGAAGATCGAAGCTCAGGAAAGGCAACCTGGAGAACACCTTGGAGTGGAACACACCATCTCTCTACACCCCATACCCAATTTGTAGGCCTAATGCAGTGTAGTTTTCTACAACTACTAAATGAGAGTCGGAAGACCGAAGCAATGTGGACGAAACCTGGGGAACACCTTGGAGTGGAACACACCATCTCTCTACACCCCATACCCAATTTGTAGGCCTAATGCAGTGTAGTTTCCAACAACTACTAAACGAGAGCATGAAGATCGAAGCATTGGCGAGGAAACCTGGGGAACACCTTGGAGTGGAACACACGATCTCTCTACACCCCATACCCAATTTGTAGGCCTAATGCAGCATAGTTTCCAACAACTACTAAACGAGAGCCGGAAGATCGAAGCTCAGGAAAGGCAACCTGGAGAACACCTTGGAGTGGAACACACCATCTCTCTACACCCCATACCCAATTTGTAGGCCTAATGCAGTGTAGTTTCCAACAACTACTAAACGAGAGCATGAAGATCGAAGCAATGGAGAGGAAACCTGGGGAACACCTTGGAGTGGAACACACCATCTCTCTACACCCCATACCCAATTTGTAGGCCTAATGCAGTGTAGTTTTCTACAACTACTAAACGAGAGTCGGAAGACCGAAGCAATGTGGACGAAACCTGGGGAACACCTTGGAGTGGAACACACCATCTCTCTACACCCCATACCCAATTTGTAGGCCTAATGCAGTGTAGTTTCCAACAACTACTAAACGAGAGCCGGAAGATCGAAGCTCAGGAAAGGCAACCTGGAGAACACCTTGGAGTGGAACACACCATCTCTCTACACCCCATACCCAATTTGTAGGCCTAATGCAGTGTAGTTTCCAACAACTACTAAATGAGAGCATGAAGATCGAAGCATTGGCGAGGAAACCTGGGGAACACCTTGGAGTAGAACACACCATCTCTCTACACCCCATACCCAATTTGTAGGCCTAATGCAGCGTAGTTTCCAACAACTACTAAACGAGAGCCGGAAGATCGAAGCTCAGGAAAGGCAACCTGGAGAACACCTTGGAGTGTAACACACCATCTCTCTACACCCCATACCCAATTTGTAGGCCTAATGCAGTGTAGTTTTCAACAACTACTAAACGAGAGTCGGAAGACCGAAGCAATGTGGACAAAACCTGGGGAACACCTTGGAGTGGAACACACCGTCTCTCTACACCCTATACCCAATTTGTAGGCCTAATGCAGTGTAGTTTTCTACAACTACTAAACGAGAGTCGGAAGACCGAAGCAATGTGGACGAAACCTGGGGAACACCTTGGAGTGGAACACACCATCTCTCTACACCCCATACCCAATTTGTAGGTCTAATGCAGTGTAGTTTCCAACAACTACTAAACGAGAGCCGGAAGATCGAAGCTCAGGAAAGGCAACCTGGAGAATACCTTGGAGTGGAACACACCATCTCTCTACACCCCTTACCCAATTTGTAGGCCTAATGCAGTGTAGTTTCCAACAACTACTAAACGAGAGCATGAAGATCGAAGCAATGGAGAGGAAACCTGGGGAACACCTTGGAGTAGAACACACCATCTCTCTACACCCCATACCCAATTTGTAGGCCTAATGCAGTGTAGTTTTCTACAACTACTAAATGAGAGTCGGAAGACCGAAGCAATGTGGACGAAACCTGGGGAACACCTTGGAGTGGAACACACCATCTCTCTACACCCCATACCCAATTTGTAGGCCTAATGCAGTGTAGTTTCCAACAACTACTAAACGAGAGCATGAAGATCGAAGCAATGGAGAGGAAACCTGGGGAACACCTTGGAGTGGAACACACCATCTCTCTACACCCCATACCCAATTTGTAGGCCTAATGCAGTGTAGTTTCCAACAACTACTAAACGAGAGCATGAAGATCGAAGCATTGGCGAGGAAACCTGGGGAACACCTTGGAGTGGAACACACCATCTCTCTACACCCCATACCCAATTTGTAGGCCTAATGCAGTGTAGTTTCCAACAACTACTAAACGAGAGCCGGAAGATCGAAGCTCAGGAAAGGCAACCTGGAGAACACCTTGGAGTGGAACACACCATCTCTCTACACCCCATACCCAATTTGTAGGCCTAATGCAGTGTAGTTTCCAACAACTACTAAACGAGAGCATGAAGATCGAAACATTGGCGAGGAAACCTGGGGAACACCTTGGAGTGGAACACACGATCTCTCTACACCCCATACCCAATTTGTAGGCCTAATGCAGCATAGTTTCCAACAACTACTAAACGAGAGCCGGAAGATCGAAGCTCAGGAAAGGCAACCTGGAGAACACCTTGGAGTGGAACACACCATCTCTCTACACCCCATACCCAATTTGTAGGCCTAATGCAGTGTAGTTTTCTACAACTACTAAATGAGAGTCGGAAGACCGAAGCAATGTGGACGAAACCTGGGGAACACCTTGGAGTGGAACACACCATCTCTCTACACCCCATACCCAATTTGTAGGCCTAATGCAGTGTAGTTTCCAACAACTACTAAACGAGAGCATGAAGATCGAAGCATTGGCGAGGAAACCTGGGGAACACCTTGGAGTGGAACACACGATCTCTCTACACCCCATACCCAATTTGTAGGCCTAATGCAGCATAGTTTCCAACAACTACTAAACGAGAGCCGGAAGATCGAAGCTCAGGAAAGGCAACCTGGAGAACACCTTGGAGTGGAACACACCATCTCTCTACACCCCATACCCAATTTGTAGGCCTAATGCAGTGTAGTTTCCAACAACTACTAAACGAGAGCATGAAGATCGAAGCAATGGAGAGGAAACCTGGGGAACACCTTGGAGTGGAACACACCATCTCTCTACACCCCATACCCAATTTGTAGGCCTAATGCAGTGTAGTTTTCTACAACTACTAAACGAGAGTCGGAAGACCGAAGCAATGTGGACGAAACCTGGGGAACACCTTGGAGTGGAACACACCATCTCTCTACACCCCATACCCAATTTGTAGGCCTAATGCAGTGTAGTTTCCAACAACTACTAAACGAGAGCCGGAAGATCGAAGCTCAGGAAAGGCAACCTGGAGAACACCTTGGAGTGGAACACACCATCTCTCTACACCCCATACCCAATTTGTAGGCCTAATGCAGTGTAGTTTCCAACAACTACTAAATGAGAGCATGAAGATCGAAGCATTGGCGAGGAAACCTGGGGAACACCTTGGAGTAGAACACACCATCTCTCTACACCCCATACCCAATTTGTAGGACTAATGCAGCGTAGTTTCCAACAACTACTAAACGAGAGCCGGAAGATCGAAGCTCAGGAAAGGCAACCTGGAGAACACCTTGGAGTGTAACACACCATCTCTCTACACCCCATACCCAATTTGTAGGCCTAATGCAGTGTAGTTTTCAACAACTACTAAACGAGAGTCGGAAGACCGAAGCAATGTGGACAAAACCTGGGGAACACCTTGGAGTGGAACACACCGTCTCTCTACACCCTATACCCAATTTGTAGGCCTAATGCAGTGTAGTTTTCTACAACTACTAAACGAGAGTCGGAAGACCGAAGCAATGTGGACGAAACCTGGGGAACACCTTGGAGTGGAACACACCATCTCTCTACACCCCATACCCAATTTGTAGGTCTAATGCAGTGTAGTTTCCAACAACTACTAAACGAGAGCCGGAAGATCGAAGCTCAGGAAAGGCAACCTGGAGAATACCTTGGAGTGGAACACACCATCTCTCTACACCCCTTACCCAATTTGTAGGCCTAATGCAGTGTAGTTTCCAACAACTACTAAACGAGAGCATGAAGATCGAAGCAATGGAGAGGAAACCTGGGGAACACCTTGGAGTAGAACACACCATCTCTCTACACCCCATACCCAATTTGTAGGCCTAATGCAGTGTAGTTTTCTACAACTACTAAATGAGAGTCGGAAGACCGAAGCAATGTGGACGAAACCTGGGGAACACCTTGGAGTGGAACACACCATCTCTCTACACCCCATACCCAATTTGTAGGCCTAATGCAGTGTAGTTTCCAACAACTACTAAACGAGAGCATGAAGATCGAAGCAATGGAGAGGAAACCTGGGGAACACCTTGGAGTGGAACACACCATCTCTCTACACCCCATACCCAATTTGTAGGCCTAATGCAGTGTAGTTTCCAACAACTACTAAACGAGAGCATGAAGATCGAAGCATTGGCGAGGAAACCTGGGGAACACCTTGGAGTGGAACACACCATCTCTCTACACCCCATACCCAATTTGTAGGCCTAATGCAGTGTAGTTTCCAACAACTACTAAACGAGAGCCGGAAGATCGAAGCTCAGGAAAGGCAACCTGGAGAACACCTTGGAGTGGAACACACCATCTCTCTACACCCCATACCCAATTTGTAGGCCTAATGCAGTGTAGTTTCCAACAACTACTAAACGAGAGCATGAAGATCGAAACATTGGCGAGGAAACCTGGGGAACACCTTGGAGTGGAACACACGATCTCTCTACACCCCATACCCAATTTGTAGGCCTAATGCAGCATAGTTTCCAACAACTACTAAACGAGAGCCGGAAGATCGAAGCTCAGGAAAGGCAACCTGGAGAACACCTTGGAGTGGAACACACCATCTCTCTACACCCCATACCCAATTTGTAGGCCTAATGCAGTGTAGTTTCCAACAACTACTAAACGAGAGCATGAATATCGAAGCAATGGAGAGGAAACCTGGGGAACAACTTGGAGTGGAACACACCATCTCTCTACACCCCATACCCAATTTGTAGGCCTAATGCAGTGTAGTTTTCTACAACTACTAAACGAGAGTCGGAAGACCGAAGCAATGTGGACGAAACCTGGGGAACACCTTGGAGTGGAACACACCATCTCTCTACACCCCATACCCAATTTGTAGGCCTAATGCAGTGTAGTTTCCAACAACTACTAAACGAGAGCATGAAGATCGAAGCAATGGAGAGGAAACCTGGGGAACACCTTGGAGTGGAACACACCATCTCTCTACACCCCATACCCAATTTGTAGGCCTAATGCAGTGTAGTTTCCAACAACTACTAAACGAGAGCATGAAGATCGAAGCATTGGCGAGGAAACCTGGGGAACACCTTGGAGTGGAACACACCATCTCTCTACACCCCATACCCAATTTGTAGGCCTAATGCAGTGTAGTTTCCAACAACTACTAAACGAGAGCCGGAAGATCGAAGCTCAGGAAAAGCAACCTGGAGAACACCTTGGAGTGGAACACACCATCTCTCTACACCCCATACCCAATTTGTAGGCCTAATGCAGTGTAGTTTCCAACAACTACTAAACGAGAGCATGAAGATCGAAGCATTGGCGAGGAAACCTGGGGAACACCTTGGAGTGGAACACACGATCTCTCTACACCCCATACCCAATTTGTAGGCCTAATGCAGCATAGTTTCCAACAACTACTAAACGAGAGCCGGAAGATCGAAGCTCAGGAAAGGCAACCTGGAGAACACCTTGGAGTGGAACACACCATCTCTCTACACCCCATACCCAATTTGTAGGCCTAATGCAGTGTAGTTTCCAACAACTACTAAACGAGAGCATGAAGATCGAAGCAATGGAGAGGAAACCTGGGGAACACCTTGGAGTGGAACACACCATCTCTCTACACCCCATACCCAATTTGTAGGCCTAATGCAGTGTAGTTTTCTACAACTACTAAACGAGAGTCGGAAGACCGAAGCAATGTGGACGAAACCTGGGGAACACCTTGGAGTGGAACACACCATCTCTCTACACCCCATACCCAATTTGTAGGCCTAATGCAGTGTAGTTTCCAACAACTACTAAACGAGAGCCGGAAGATCGAAGCTCAGGAAAGGCAACCTGGAGAACACCTTGGAGTTGAACACACCATCTCTCTACACCCCATACCCAATTTGTAGGCCTAGTGCAGTGTATTTTCCAACAACTACTAAATGAGAGCATGAAGATCGAAGCATTGGCGAGGAAACCTGGGGAACACCTTGGAGTAGAACACACCATCTCTCTACACCCCATACCCAATTTGTAGGCCTAATGCAGCGTAGTTTCCAACAACTACTAAACGAGAGCCGGTAGATCGAAGCTCAGGAAAGGCAACCTGGAGAACACCTTGGAGTGGAACACACCATCTCTCTACACCCCATACCCAATTTGTAGGCCTAATGCAGTGTAGTTTCCAACAACTACTAAACGAGAGCATGAAGATCGAAGCAATGTAGAGGAAACTTGGGGAACACCTTGGAGTGGAACACACCATCTCTCTACACCCCATACCCAATTTGTAGGCCTAATGCAGTGTAGTTTTCTACAACTACTAAACGAGAGTCGGAAGACCGAAGCAATGTGGACGAAACCTGGGGAACACCTTGGAGTGGAACACACCATCTCTCTACACCCCATACCCAATTTGTAGGACTAATGCAGTGTAGTTTGCAACAACTACTAAACGAGAGCCGGAAGATCGAAGCTCAGGAAAGGCAACCTGGAGAACACCTTGGAGTGGAACACACCATCTCTCTACACCCCATACCCAATTTGTAGGCCTAATGCAGTGTAGTTTCCAACAACTACTAAACGAGAGCATGAAGATCGAAGCATTGGCGAGGAAACCTGGGGAACACCTTGGAGTGGAACACACCATCTATCTACACCCCATACCCAATTTGTAGGCCTAATGCAGCGTAGTTTCCAACAACTACTAAACGAGAGCCGGAAGATCGAAGCAATGGAGAGGAAACCCGGGGAACACCTTGGAGTGGAACACACCATCTCTCTACACCCCATACCCGATTTGTAGGCCTAATGCAGTGTAGTTTTCTACAACTACTAAACGAGAGTCGGAAGACGGAAGCAATGTGGACGAAACCTGGGGAACACCTTGGAGTGGAACACACCATCTCTCTACACCCCATACCCAATTTGTAGGCCTAATGCAGTGTAGTTTCCAACAACTACTAAACGAGAGCATGAAGATCGAAGCAATGGAGAGGAAACCTGGGGAACACCTTGGAGTGGAACACACCATCTCTCTACACCCCATACCCAATTTGTAGGCCTAATGCAGTGTAGTTTCCAACAACTACAAAACGAGAGCCGGAAGATCGAAGCTCAGGAAACGCAACCTGGAGAACACCTTGGAGTGGAACACACCATCTCTCTACACCCCATACCCAATTTGTAGGCCTAATGCAGTGTAGTTTCCAACAACTACTAAACGAGAGCATGAAGATCGAAGCATTGGCGAGGAAACCTGGGGAACACCTTGGGGTGGAACACACCATCTCTCTACACCCCATACCCAATTTGTAGGCCTAATGCAGCGTAGTTTCCAACAACTACTAAACGAGAGCCGGAAGATCGAAGCTCAGGAAAGGCAACCTGGAGAACACCTTGGAGTGGAACACACCATCTCTCTACACCCCATACCCAATTTGTAGGCCTAATGCAGTGTAGTTTCCAACAACTACTAAGTCTAAGTTCACATTAGCGTTGCGCCGCTGTTGCGTCGGCGACGCAGCGGCGACGCAGCGGCGACGCGCCCCTATGTTTAACATAGGGGACGCGTGCGTCTTTTTGGTTGCGTTTTTCGCCACGTGCGTCGTTTCCGACGCTGGCGTCGGACGCACGAAAACGCTACAAGTTGCATTTTCTGTGCGTCCGATTTTGGTCAAAAACGACGCACGCGTCGCAAAACGCGCGCGTTTTTCGATGCGTCGTGCGTTGCGTCGCCGACGCAGGGCGGCGCAACGCTAGTGTGAACGTACCCTAAACGAGAGCATGAAGATCGAAGCAATGGCGAGGAAACCTGGGGAACACCTTGGAGTGGAACACACCATCTCTCTACACCTCATACCCAATTTGTAGGCCTAATGCAGTGTAGTTTTCTACAACTACTAAACGAGAGTCGGAAGACCGAAGCAATGTGGACGAAACCTGGGGAACACCTTGGAGTGGAACACACCATCTCTCTACACCCCATACCCAATTTGTAGGCCTAATGCAGTGTAGTTTCCAACAACTACTAAACGAGAGCATGAAGATCGAAGCAATGGAGAGGAAACCTGGGGAACACCTTGGAGTGGAACACACCATCTCTCTACACCCCATACCCAATTTGTAGGCCTAATGCAGTGTAGTTTCCAACAACTTCTAAACGAGAGCCGGAAGATCGAAGCTCAGGAAACGCAACCTGGAGAACACCTTGGAGTGGAACACGCCATCTCTCTACACCCCATACCCAATTTGTAGGCCTAATGCAGTGTAGTTTCCAACAACTACTAAACGAGAGCCGGAAGATCGAAGCTCAGGAAAGGCAACCTGGAGAACACCTTGGAGTGGAACACACCATCTCTCTACACCCCATACCCAATTTGTAGGCCTAATGCAGTGTAGTTTCCAACAACTACTAAATGAGAGTCGGAAGACCGAAGCAATGTGGACGAAACCTGGGGAACACCTTGGAGTGGAACACACCATCTCTCTACACCCCATACCCAATTTGTAGGCCTAAGCAAGTGTAGTTTCCAACAACTACTAAACGAGAGCCGGAAGATCGAAGCTCAGGAAAGGCAACCTGGAGAACACCTTGGAGTGGAACACACCATCTCTCTACACCCCATACCCAATTTGTAGGCCTAATGCAGTGTAGTTTCCAACAACTACTAAACGAGAGCATGAAGATCGAAGCATTGGCGAGGAAACCTGGGGAACACCTTGGGGTGGAACACACCATCTCTCTACACCCCATACCCAATTTGTAGGCCTAATGCAGCGTAGTTTCCAACAACTACTAAACGAGAGCCGGAAGATCGAAGCTCAGGAAAGGCAACCTGGAGAACACCTTGGAGTGGAACACACCATCTCTCTACACCCCATACCCAATTTGTAGGCCTAATGCAGTGTAGTTTCCAACAACTACTAAACGAGAGCATGAAGATCGAAGCAATGGAGAGGAAACCTGGGGAACACCTTGGAGTGGAACACACCATCTCTCTACACCTCATACCCAATTTGTAGGCCTAATGCAGTGTAGTTTTCTACAACTACTAAACGAGAGTCGGAAGACCGAAGCAATGTGGACGAAACCTGGGGAACACCTTGGAGTGGAACACACCATCTCTCTACACCCCATACCCAATTTGTAGGCCTAATGCAGTGTAGTTTCCAACAACTACTAAACGAGAGCATGAAGATCGAAGCAATGGAGAGGAAACCTGGGGAACACCTTGGAGTGGAACACACCATCTCTCTACACCCCATACCCAATTTGTAGGCCTAATGCAGTGTAGTTTCCAACAACTTCTAAACGAGAGCCGGAAGATCGAAGCTCAGGAAACGCAACCTGGAGAACACCTTGGAGTGGAACACGCCATCTCTCTACACCCCATACCCAATTTGTAGGCCTAATGCAGTGTAGTTTCCAACAACTACTAAACGAGAGCATGAAGATCGAAGCATTGGCGAGGAAACCTGGGGAACACCTTGGGGTGGAACACACCATCTCTCTACACCCCATACCCAATTTGTAGGACTAATGCAGCGTAGTTTCCAACAACTACTAAACGAGACCCGGAAGATCGAAGCTCAGGAAAGGCAACCTGGAGAACACCTTGGAGTGGAACACACCATCTCTCTACACCCCATACCCAATTTGTAGGCCTAATGCAGTGTAGTTTCCAACAACTACTAAACGAGAGCATGAAGATCGAAGCAATGGAGAGGAAACCTGGGGAACACCTTGGAGTGGAACACACCATCTCTCTACACCTCATACCCAATTTGTAGGCCTAATGCAGTGTAGTTTTCTACAACTACTAAACGAGAGTCGGAAGACCGAAGCAATGTGGACGGAACCTGGGGAACACCTTGGAGTGGAACACACCATCTCTCTACACCCCATACCCAATTTGTAGGCCTAATGCAGCGTAGTTTCCAACAACTACTAAACGAGAGCCGGAAGATCGAAGCTCAGGAAAGGCAACCTGGAGAACACCTTGGAGTGGAACACACCATCTCTCTACACCCCATACCCAATTTGTAGGCCTAATGCAGTGTAGTTTCCAACAACTACTAAACGAGAGCATGAAGATCGAAGCAATGGAGAGGAAACCTGGGGAACACCTTGGAGTGGAACACACCATCTCTCTACACCCCATACCCAATTTGTAGGCCTAATGCAGTGTAGTTTCCAACAACTACTAAACGAGAGCATTAGGATAGAAGCAATGGCAAGGAAACCTGGGGCACACCTTGGGGAGGCAGACATCGTTAGTAGGCCCTACCAAAGTTGTACCCCCAATGCAGTTTTAAAATTCCTAGAGGCTGAAAACAAGACTATTGACGCTCAGCTTTTTTCAAAGGAACACAGCTGAATTGAGTGGCGCAGACAGACACAGGTAGTAGGACTTAAACCAAAAATGTGGCTCACTGCAGCTTAAAAAAGTTACAGGGGTACACAAGCAGCAGTGCTCTGGGCAGTGGAGGACAATTTCAATAGTGGACCGCAGACAGACTTTGTACGCCTACTATTAAAAAAAGGATGCTCTATGCAATTAAAAATAGGTTCCAGGGGTCCACGGGCAGCAGTGGTGTGGTCAGTGGACGAGTATTGGAAAGAGGGACCGCAGACAGGCGTAGTAGGCCTAACATAACAAAATTAGGCTGTAGACACTGTAAAATTGGTTCCAGGGGTACACGGGCAGCAGTGGTGTGGTCAGCGGAGGAAAATTGGAATTAGGGACTGCAGACAGACTTTGTAGGCTGTCCCCTGTGGACCATGCATCCAACACATTAACCCAGTGCGCCGTAATGGACACGTAACTTTTTGTGGACATGCCTACTGGTCCATGCGTCTCTTGTCAGGTGCACCTTTCTACTGTTTGATTGCCTGAGTGCTATGACAATGCAGACTTTTTCATGCCGGTGGAGGGCTGGGATGGCTTTTCTCGCAAAAGAAATGTCGACTGGGTAGCTTGAACCGTTGCACAGCGTAGTTCATCTGGGCTTTCTAAATATAAAACAAAGAAAAAAAGGAGGCTACATGCACTTTCAGCTGGGTTCCAGGGGTACACGGCCAGCATTGGTCTGGTCAGTGGAGAACTATTGGAAGGAAGGACCGCAGACACGCTTCGAAGGCCTAACATAATAACAGATGGCTGTAGGCAATTTTAAATTGGTTCCAGGGGTACACGGGCAGCAGTGGTGTGGTCAGTGGAGGCCTAGTGGAAGGAGTGACCGCAGACAGGCATCGAAGGCCTAACATAATAACACATGGCTGTTGGCAATTTTAAATTGGTTCCAGGGGAACACGGGCAGCAGTGGCCTGGTGAGTGTAGTAGTAGTAGAAAGAACGGACCGCAGACAGGCATCGAAGGCCTAAAATAAAAAAATTGGGCTGGCTGTAGGCAATTTTAAATTGGTTCCAGTGGTACAAGGGCAGCAGTACAATGGTCAGTGGAGGCCTAGTGGAAGGAGTGACCGCAGACAGGCATCGAAGGCCTAACATAATAACAGATGGCTGTAGGCAATTTTAAATTGGTTCCGTGGGTACACGGGCAGCAGTGGTGTGGTCAGTGGAGGCCTAGTGGAAGGAGTGATTGCAAACTGGCATCGAAGGCCTAAAATAAAAAAATTGGGCTGGCTGTAGGCAATTTTAAATTGGTTCCAGGGGTACACGGGCAGCAGTGGTGTGGTCAGTGGAGGCCTAGTGGAAGGAGTGACCGCAGACAGGCATCGAAGGCCTAAAATAAAAAAATTGGACTGGCTGTAGGCAATTTTAAATTGGTTCCAGGGGTACACGGGCAGCAGTGGTGTGGTCAGTGGAGGCATATTGTAAGGAGTGACGGCAGACAGGCATCGAAGGCCTAAAATAATAACACATGGCTGTAGGCAATTTTAAATTGGTTCCAGGGGTACACGGGCAGCAGTGGTGTGGTCAGTGGAGGCCTAGTGGAAGGAGTGACTGCAGACAGGCATCGAAGGCCTAACATAATAACACATGGCTGTAGGCAATTTTAAATTGGTTCCGTGGGTACACGGGCAGCAGTGGTGTGGTCAGTGGAGGCCTAGTGGAAGGAGTGATCGCAAACTGGCATCGAAGGCCTAAAATAAAAAAATTGGACTGGCTGTAGGCAATTTTAAATTGGTTCCAGGGGTACACGGGCAGCAGTGGTGTGGTCAGTGGAGGCATAGTGGAAGGAGTAACCGCAGACAGGCTTCGAAGGCCTAATATAATAACACATGGCTGTAGGCAATTTTAAATTGGTTCCAGGGGTACACGGGCAGCAGTGGTGTGGTCAGTGGAGGCCTAGTGGAAGGAGTGACCGCAGACAGGCATCGAAGGCCTAACATAATAACACATGGCTGTAGGCAATTTTAAATTGGTTCCGTGGGTACACGGGCAGCAGTGGTGTGGTCAGTGGAGGCCTAGTGGAAGGAGTGATCGCAAACTGGCATCGAAGGCCTAAAATAAAAAAATTGGGCTGGCTGTAGGCAATTTTAAATTGGTTCCAGGGGTACACGGGCAGCAGTGGTGTGGTCAGTGGAGGCCTAGTGGAAGGAGTGACCGCAGACAGGCATCGAAGGCCTAACATAATAACACATGGCTGTAGGCAATTTTAAATTGGTTCCGTGGGTACACGGGCAACAGTGGTGTGGTCAGTGGAGGCCTAGTGGAAGGAGTGACCGCAAACAGGCATCGAAGGCCTAACATAATAACACATGGCTGTAGGCAATTTTAAATTGGTTCCAGGGGAACACAGGCAGCAGTGGCCTGGTCAGTGTAGTAGTAGTAGAAATAACGGACCGCAGACAGGCATCGAAGGCCTAAAATAAAAAAATTGGGCTGGCTGTAGGCAATTTTAAATTGGTTCCAGGGGTACAAGGGCAGCAGTGGTGTGGTCAGTGGAGGCCTAGTGGAAGGAGGGACCGCAGACAGGCATCGAAGGCATAACATAATAACAGATGGCTGTAGGCAATTTTAAATTGTTTCCAGGGGTACACGGGCAGCAGTGGTGTGGTCAGTGGAGGCTTAGTGGAAGGAGGGACCGCAGACAGGCTTCGAAGGCCTAACATAACAAAATAGGGCTGTTGGCAATTTAAAATTGGTTCCAGGGGTACACGGGCAGCAGTACAATGGTCAGTGGAGGCCTAGTGGAAGGAGGGACCGCAGACAGGCTTCGAAGGCCTAACATAAAAAATAGGGCTGTTGGCAATTTAAAATTGGTTCCAGTGGTACAAGGGCAGCAGTACAATGGTCAGTGGAGGCCTAGTGGAAGGAGGGACCGCAGACAGGCTTCCAAGGCCTAACATAAAAAAATAGGGCTGTTGGCAATTTAAAATTGGTTCCAGGGGTACACGGGCAGCAGTACAATGGTCAGTGGAGGCCTAGTGGAAGGAGGGACTGCAGACAGGCTTCGAAGGCCTAACATAACAAAAATGTCAATACAATGGTATTGTCAGTGCCAGGCATTGAGGGATGTCAGCGCATAGACTAAACATTGGTGGAGCTGTGAGAGATAATTTTGCAAGTGGTAGAGCACTGTTTGAGCTGGGGGGGGGGGGGAACTGTCTTGTGGCCGGCGGTACAGGCCCAGGGCCCCTCATATTACAACGGTGTGTCTGACGTTGGGTGCGCACCACCACCGCCAGAGACACTTTATTGTACTATGAGGGACCCAGTGGCAGTGCCGTCGACCAAAAGCGGGCACACCCACCTCTTCAGACAAACAGCACTCTCACGGGTGCTGGCGCCAAGTGGCGATACCACGGCCCCGTGTGGGGAGTTTGGCCATTTAGTGAGGTGTAAACATGTCGTATGCTGGACAATCAGGTGCAGAAAATTACGAGATTGGAAAAGTCATTCAGAATAGTTCACAGGCAAGACCTTTTCATAGGAAAGCTAGGTGTCAGCCGGGCAAGGTGGGCCAAAAGATTTCGAAATCCAGTTGTGGTTCATTTTAATGAAGGTTAGATCATCTACATTTTGGGTAGCCAGACGAGTCCTTTTTTCTGTTAGTATTGAACCTGCAGCACTGAATACTCTTTCTGATAGGACACTAGCTGCCGGGCAAGCAAGCTCCTGCAATGCATATTCTGCCAATTCTGGCCAGGTGTCTAATTTGGATGCCCAGTAATCAAATGGGAATGACGGTTGAGGGAGAACGTCGATAAGGGATGAAAAATAGTTTGTAACCATACTGGACAAATGTTGTCTCCTGTCACTTTGAATTGATGCTGCAGTACCTGTCCTGTCTGCGGTCATAGCAAAATCACTCCACAACCTGGTCAGAAAACCCCTCTGTCCAACGCCACTTCTGATTTCTGTCCCTCTAACACCTCTGGTCTGCTGGCCCCTGATGCTCGTGTGAGAACGATCACGGGCGCTGTGTGCAGGGAATGCCAGAAGCAAACGGTCAACAAGAGTTGATTGTTTGGTTGCTAATATTATTTCCAAGTTCTCATGTGGCATTATATTTTGCAATTTGCCTTTATAGCGAGGATCAAGGAGGCAGGCCAACCAGTAATCGTCATTGTTCATCATTTTAGTAATGCGTGTGTCCCTTTTGAGGATACGTAAGGCATAATCCGCCATGTGGGCCAAAGTTCCAGTTCTCAAATCTGCGGTTGTGCTTGGTTGAGGGGCAGTTTCAGGCAAATCCACGTCACTTGTGTCCCTCAAAAAACCAGAACTGGGCCTTGCCGCGCCAACAATTTCCAGTGGCCCCGGAAAAGCTTCCTCATTAAAAATATAATCATCCCCATCATCCTCCTCGTCCTCCTCCTCCTCTTCGCCCACTACCTCGTCCTGTACACTGCCCTGGCCAGACAATGGCTAACTGTCATCAAGGCTTTCCTCTTCCTCAGCTGCAGACGCCTGATCCTTTATGTGCGTCAAACTTTGCATCAGCAGACGCATTAGGGGGATGCTCATGCTTATTATGGCGTTGTCTGCACTAACCAGCCATGTGCATTCCTCAAAACACTGAAGGACTTGACACATATCTTGAATCTTCGACCACTGCACACCTGACAACTCCATGTCTGCCATCCTACTGCCTGCCCGTGTATGTGTATCCTCCCACAAAAACATAACAGCCCGCCTCTGTTCGCACAGTCTCTGAAGCATGTGCAGTGTTGAGTTCCACCTTGTTGCAACGTCTATGATTAGGCGATGCTGGGGAAGGTTCAAAGAACGCTGATAGGTCTGCATACGGCTGGAGTGTACGGGCGAATGGCGGATATGTGAGCAAAGTCCACGCACTTTGAGGAGCAGGTCGGATAACCCCGGATAACTTTTCAGGAAGCACTGCACCACCAGGTTTAAGGTGTGAGCCAGACAAAGGAATGTGTTTCAGTTGGGAATGGGAGACGGCAGCCATGAAATTCCTTCCATTATCACTCACTACCTTGCCTACCTCAAGATCTACAGTGCCCAGCCACGACTGCGTTTCTTTCTGCAAGAACTCGGACAGAACTTCTGTGGTGTGTCTGTTGTCGCCCAAACACTTCATAGCCAATACAGCCTGCTGACGTTTGCCAGTAGCTGCCCCATAATGGGAGACCTGGTGTGCAACAGTGGCAGCTGCAGATGGAGTAGTTGTGCGACTGCGGTCTGTGGACGAGCTCTCGCTTCTGCAGGAGGACGAGGAGGAGGAGGAGGGGGTGCGAACGGCTACAGCCAACTGTTTCCTAGACCGTGGGCTAGGCAGAACTGTCCCAAACTTGCTGTCCCCTGTGGACCCTGCATCCACAACATTCACCCAGTGTGCCGTGATGGACACGTAACGTCCCTGGCCCTGCCTACTGGTCCATGCATCTGTTGTCAGGTGCACCTTTGTGCTCACAGATTGCCTGAGTGCATGGACGATGCACTCTTTAACATGCTGGTGGAGGGCTGGGATGGCTTTTCTGGAAAAAAAGTGTCGACTGGGTAGCTCGTAGCGTGGTACAGCGTAGTCCATCAGGGCTTTGAAAGCTTCGCTTTCAACTAACCGGTAGGGCATCATCTCTAACGAGATTAGTCTAGCTATGTGGGTGTTCAAACCCTGTGTACGCGGATGCGAGGCTAAGTACTTCCTTTTTCTAACCATAGTCTCATGTAGGGTGAGCTGGACTGGAGAGCTGGAGATCGTGGAACTAGCGGGGGTGCCGGTGGACATGGCAGACTGAGAGACGGTGGGAGATGGTATTGTTGCCGCCGGTGCACTAGATGCAGTGTTTCCTACTACGAAACTGGTGATTCCCTGACCCTGACTGCTTTGGCCTGGCAAAGAAACCTGCACAGATACTGCAGGTGGTGCGGAAAATGGTGGCCCTACACTGCCGGAAGGGACTACAACCTTAAGGGACGTTTGGTAGTTAGTCCAAGCTTGCAAATGCATGGTGGTTAAATGTCTATGCATGCAACTTGTATTGAGACTTTTCAGATTCTGCCCTCTGCTTAAGGTAGTTGAACATTTTTGACAGATGACTTTGCGCTGATCAATTGGATGTTGTTTAAAAAAATGCCAGACTGCACTCTTTCTAGCATCGGATACCTTTTCAGGCATTGCAGACTGAGCTTTAACCGGATGGCCACGCTGTCCTCCAACAGGTTTTGGCTTTGCCACGCGTTTTGGGCAAGATACGGGCCCGGCAGATGGAACCTGTTGCGATGTTGATGACTGCTGCGGCCCCTCCTCCTCCGCTTAAGAACTGCTGCCGCCAGCACCCTGTTCCCCCAATGGCTGCCAATCGGGGTCAAGAACTGGGTCATCTATTACCTCTTCTTGTAGCTCGTGTGCAACTTCGTCTGTGTCACCATGTCGGTCGGGGGTATAGCGTTCGTGATGGGGCAACATAGTCTCATCAGGGTCTGATTCTTGATCATTACCCTGCGAGGGCAATGTTGTGGTCTGAGTCAAAGGACCAGCATAGTAGTCTGGCTGTAGCTGTGCATCAGTGCACTCCATGTCAGATTCAACTTGTAATGGGCATGGACTGTTAACTGGTTCACTTTCTAAGCCAGAGACGGTATGTGTGAAGAGCTCCATGGAGTAACCCGTTGTGTCGCCTGCTGCATTCTTCTCTGTTGTTGTTTTTGCTGACTTGTCCCTGACCGTGAACATCCACTAATGACGCGCTGCTTTTACATTTACCAGTTTCACGAGAGGAGGCAAAAGAGCTAGAGGCTGAGTCAGCAAGATAAGCCAAAACTTGCTCTTGCTGCTCCGGCTTTAAAAGCGGTTTTCCTACTCCCAGAAAAGGGAGCGTTCGAGGCCTTGTGTAGCCAGACGACGAACCTGGCTCCACAGCTCCAGACTTAGGTGGAATATTTTTTTTCCCACGACCACCTGATGCTCCACTACCACTACCATCATTACCAGCTGACAATGAACGCCCACGGCCACGACCTCTTGCACCAGACTTCCTCATTGTTTTAAAAACGTAACCAAACTAACGGTATTTGTTGCTGTCACACAACTTACACGGTGAGCTATAACTTCAGTATGATTTAGCTACCCCTTTACAGGTGGGTGAGACCGCAAGGAAAATCAGGCACAATGTTACACACTCTGTTTTTGGTGGCAACAAATGAGAGAGATGCCACACACGCAGGACTGTCACTGAAGCACAAATGTAAATATTAATCTCCCACTGATTTGATTTTTTTTTTTTTTTTCAGGGAGACTTTAGAAAAAAAAATAATAGAATAAAATGATTTTTTCAGGAAGAATTTAGAAACCAAATAAAATAAAATGATTTCTTCAGGGAGAATTTAGAAAACAAATAAAACAAAAAATAGGCTTTCTATGGCCCACTGAGTGAGAGATGACGCACACAGGAGTCAGGAGTGGCACACAAGCCCAGAGGCCAATATTTATCTCCCACTGATTGATTTATTGATTTTTTCAGGTAGAATTTAGAACCCAAATCAACCAAAAAAATAAATAGGCTTTCTATGGCCCTCTATTTGTGAGAGAGATGGCACGCTCAGGACTGGCACACAAGCCCAGAGGCCAATATTAATCTCCCACTTTTTTTTTTCAGGGAAAATTTATAAACCCAATTAAAAAAATAATAAATAGGCTTTCTATGGCCCACTATCTGAGAGAGAGAGATGGCACGCTTAGGACTGGCACACAAGCCCAAAGGCCAATATTAATCTCCCTTTTTTTTTTTCAGGGAGAATTTATAAAACCCCAAAAAAATAAATAAATAGGCTTTCTATTGGCTGAGAAATGGTGCTTTTCGCGTCATTGAAACGCGACGTTGGCGCGAAAGTCGCGTACCGCATGGCCGACCCCGCACAGGGGTCGGATCGGGTTTCATGAAACCCGACTTTGCCAAAAGTCGGCGACTTTTGAAAATGAATGACCCGTTTCGCTCAACCCTAGTCAAAATTATTAATTCATCTCTAATCCAGAGATGAGGAAAACTTTGGTGAGAAGAGGATCTCATAGAACCTTGAACAACTGCTGCTTATAGGTTGGATGCTAATTTTGGTACTGTATAATATTATCATCATCAATTGTATGACACTTATTTTGGAAATGTACAACTGTATTATTTTGAATGTTATATTGGGGAGTAGGGATGAGGGAACCAGAACAGGAAAGCTCAGGGATTGTACCAGGCACCGAGTGTCCTGTACCGAAGACATTTTACCATATGTCCGGATTCCTGTTCGGGTCTACCAGTATAAGAAAGCTTGTTGAAAGGCTGCTGCACAGTCAATCAACAAGCTTTTAAACTGTGGGCACTTCCAGAGCATTCACAGCCATGCAAAGTATAAAGGATGGATCCTGAGTGCTGCCACCATTATGTTTTCGTTAGTGTAGGGATACGATGCATCTGGAGTGAGGGACAGATTTTGACTGCACACTCTGCAAACACAACGGTGTGTGTACTCTGCAACCCCTAAACATGCTATTCCTATAGTAAACACCACATACCACCACATCCACCTCCTCCACCTCTACCTCCTTTTGGACCTGTTCCTCCTGGTTCAAGATTCTTATGTTTTTTTTCTACTCTGCTTAGCGTAGGGAAAAGATGCAGCTGTAGTGAGGGACAGCATATTGTTTTGCATGTGTGCAGTTTTGCAAAAACACTCTGCACATGTCTCTGTGATAGTATTCCACATAACCAAAACTTTTTAGAATCTTGAACTCAGTCAGTGGGAGTCTTATGTGTGTCAACACTTTTTCTATTCTTAAGCAACCCTGTCTGTCATAGCACTGTTGCAAAATGTGCTGTGTGTATTCTTCAACCCATTTCTGTAGGAGTAGGTTGCCAAAAGCTGCTGTTTGTACTCTGCAACTCAGCATTGAGGGTGGCAGGACTTTTTGTCCCTCCTTTTTAGCATACAGGCACTCTATCTCCATGCACAAGCAAGTCCCCTGAAGATTTGGCTTGGATGAAACGCGTCGGGACAGACTATACAGGGAGAGTGCAGGGCATGTTTTGACAGGGGTAGCTGTGGACTGCCCTTGTAAGGGCAGGAGCTTTGGGGATAGTCTATCGATAGCCCCATAGGGACTGACATAGGGACTGTCGTCTCCGTCACTATTCCGGATTACCTTCTGACCAGAAATTTTCCGGCGCTCCTGGGCCCTCATCTTGGAACCGGTGAGATTGTTCCTTTTTTATGTTATCTATAGCCATCAGTGGCACTGCCTATATGCTACTTGTGATGGTTTTTATTGTTCGTTCATGTAACTAGTCTGACGTTAGGTGCTGTTGATGTTATTCTACTCCAGCCTCATATGTCATTATCTAGTTTTCATGATATCTCCAATACGCTGTGGAGGATATCATCTTGTCCTTTCTGGGGATAACTAGTCTCCGTGGTTACCATACCAATTGTTTGAGACTTTGCCCCAGTTTTTTATTTCACTTGGGTGTTTGGTTATAGTTTTTTTGTTGTGTGGCTTTAGCTATAATAAAAGTTACGTTTTATTCCTTTCCACTTATGCTTTGTTAGATATATGATTTATAGTGGTACTGTCTACGTGACCTCCAGTCATTATATAGACTCTGCTTTGTTTCTACTCTGCAACTCTGCCTGCGGTGTTACTGTGGGCCATTGAGTGGGTGTGAAATTTGTTATCAGCTTCTATGGGGAAAATTTGCAAACATGCTCTGTGGGTGCAATTTTTAACTGGACTGCTGATGGCAATCCTCGCTGCGGACTGCCAGCTCAATCCAAGATCATACTACAAGCTTTTCATCAGCGGCATTTGGAACATATGCTACTGGAACAAACATTTGGGAGCTGTGAGTGTACTCTGACCCCTGCCGCTTTGGGGAAAATTTGTAAACTGCTTCTGAAGGGGTACTCTGCCCCATGGTCTGTGGGTAAAATTTGTAAGCTGCTTTGTAGAAGGCTCTTCCCATGGTGTGTTGGTGAAATTTGTAAGATGCTTCTTAGGGGGTACTCTTCCCCAAGGTCCGTGGGTAATATTTGTAAGCTGCTTCTTAGGGAATACTTTGCCCCATGGTCTGTGGGTGACATTTTTTTTACTGGACTGGGAGTAGCTATCCTCAGTCTAATTAAGGGCACCGTTAACATTTTTATGCTATTTATTTACTTCTTATTTCTCCAATAATTGCTATGGTGACAGAACCCCTTACAGTCATTTCTCTAGTCACATATTTTTGTAGGGCAATTGTCCTGCTCTTACCCTGTTTAGCTTCCTTCTCTCATCCCTATTGGTGAGCTGTGTTATATGAGTATTGTATGGTGTCATTATTAGGGCTCTATTAGGGTATGTGCACACATTGCGGATTTTGATGCGTTTCTGCAGCTTTTTGGACACGTGGAATTGCCTCAAATCCGCAGTGCTTTGTGCACATAATGTTAATCAATGGGAAATACTAAAATGATGCGCACATGCTGCGGAACAAAAACTTGCGGAATCATAGTGTTTTATTTTCCGCAGCATGTCAATTCTTTTTGCGGATCTGCAGCGTTTCTGCACCCATTGACTTCCATTGAGTCAGTCAAATCCACAGCAAAGGGAGGGAGTGTGTTGATGGAGTGTGGATGGAGTGTGGGCGGAGCTATGTGCATGTATGTGTGTGTGCCAGTGTCTGTGGGCGGGTCTGTGTGTGTGCTTGTGTCCCTGTGTGTGTGCGGGTCTGTGTAAGCAGCCATTGCCTGATGGGATTACTGCTCCCATCCGGCAATGAATTCTAACAGTGACAGCATTGCCGATGTTGGGAAAGTAGTACCATCAGACAATGGCTGCGTTCTGTAGATAAAAACATACAGAACATGCACATAACAAACAACACATAACATGAAGTACATACTAACATACAGGACATGCACATAACAAACAACACATAACACGGAGTGCATACTTACCAAACACCTAGTCCCCGAAGCCCTCAATTCTCCTGTAATAACAATAACATAATAAACCAACCTCTACTTACCTTTCTGCTGTAGTCCAGTTAATAACAAGTGTCCCACGACGATCTCTCCTGAAGAACAGTGACATCGGTCGATGTCCTTGCTCTACAGGAGCCCTGCGATGAACTGACAGCAGAGGTCATCCTCCGCGGTGTATTTCCCTCGCTGCTGCTGGGAGAAAGGTCACTTAAGTTCATTTTCTCACCAGCAACGCTGTGTGAGAAAATTCCCACACAGTATTGCCATAAAGCGAGACAATGAACTCAAGTAACCTCTTCAGCATTGCACTGCAGGAGCCATTGTCTCCTGTCAGTGCATCACAGGAGGCCTATAGAGCAGTGACTTCACCCGATGTCACTGTTCTATAGGGGAGATTGTTGTGGTACACTCGTTATTAATTGGACTGCGTTGTACCAGGGAGTATACGGTTGGTTGATTTATTTTATTTTTTTTGCAGGTGATCGATGGTGGTTGTAAGTATGGTGAAATTAAGAATATTAAAATACTTTTTCTGGCTGTATGTATTTTTTAACCCTTTCACTACTATAGGATTAGTAATGGATATGTGTCTTATTGATGCATCTCCATTACTATCCAGGTTTTATGTCACCTTACAATACAAAGGTGACATTAACCCCTTACAGATGCGCCATTTCTGGGGCAACTGGGTGCTGGTATTTGTAACCAGGGGGGTCAATATCCATGGCCCCTCTCTAGGCTATGAATATCAGCCCGCAGCTGTCTGCATAGCCTTTCTGGCTATGAATTATAGAGGGACCCCACATCATTTTTTGGGGGGTCCCCATATTTTAATAGCCAGTAAAGGCTACGCAGACAGCTGCGGGCTGATATTCATAGCCTGGGAAGATCCATGGGTATTTCCCCCTTCCCAGGCTATAAACATCAGCCCCCAGTCGCTGGCTTTCCCACTCTGGACTTGAAAATTGCGCGGGAGCCCAAGCAATTTTTTTCCATTTTTTAAAAAATTAAACAGATATTGCATTTAAGGTCAGGGTTACACGTACGAGAAACTCGCATGAGTCTTGCACCTCATTACCTGGCACTGCCGCCGGCATTTGGGACCGGAGTGTGAGGCTGCATGTATTTATATGCATCTGAATGCTCCAGTCCGAGTGCTGGTGGCAGTGCCGGGTATTGAGGTGCAAGACTCGTGCGAGTTTCTCATAAAGTGTGACCCCAGCCTAACACCCTTTTTTTAATCTATCTATCTATCTATCTATCTATCTATCTATCTATCTATCTATCTATCTATCTATCTATCTCAATCCATCTATCTATCTATCTATCTATCTATCTATCTATCTATCTATCTATCCCATATCTATCTCATATCTATCGGTAGATAGATAGATAGATAGATAGATAGATAGATAGATAGATAGATAGATAGATATGGGATAGATAGATAAAAGAAATGAGATAAATAGATAGATAGATAGATCTATAGAAAGATCTATCTATCTATCTACGTATCTATCTATCTACAGTACAGACCAAAAGTTTGAGAATAATTCTCATTTAAAGATTTTTGTGTATGATCATGACTATGAAAATTATACATTCACACTGAAGGCATCAAAACTATGAATTAACACATGTGGAATTATATACATAACAAAAAAGTGTGAAACAACTGAAAATATGTCTTATATTCTAGGTTCTTCAAAGTAGCCACCTTTTGCTTTGATGACTGCTTTGCACACTCTTGGCATTCTCTTGATGAGCTTCAAGAGGTAGTCACCGGGCAACGGTTTTCCATCAATCTTGAAGGAGTTCCCAGAGATGCTCTGATAGAAAGCAGAGGGTGGTTATAAATGGTATAGTCTCTAACTGGGTCGCTGTGACCAGTGGGGTACCGCAGGGGTCGGTATTGGGACCTGTTCTCTTCAACATATTCATTAATGATCTGGTAGAAGGTTTACACAGTAAAATATCGATATTTGCAGATGATACAAAACTATGTAAAGCAGTTAATACAAGAGAAGATAGTATTCTGCTACAGATGGATCTGGATAAGTTGGAAACTTGGGCTGAAAGGTGGCAGATGAGGTTTAACAATGATAAATGTAAGGTTATACACATGGGAAGAAGGAATCAATGTCACCATTACACACTGAATGGGAAACCACTGGGTAAATCTGACAGTGAGAAGGACTTGGGGATCCTAGTTAATGATAAACTTACCTGGAGCAGCCAGTGCCAGGCAGCAGCTGCCAAGGCAAACAGGATCATGGGGTGCATTAAAAGAGGTCTGGATACACATGATGAGAGCATTATACTGCCTCTGTACAAATCCCTAGTTAGACCGCACATGGAGTACTGTGTCCAGTTTTGGGCACCGGTGCTCAGGAAGGATATAATGGAACTAGAGAGAGTACAAAGGAGGGCAACAAAATTAATAAAGGGGATGGGAGAACTACAATACCCAGATAGATTAGCGAAATTAGGATTATTTAGTCTAGAAAAAAGACGACTGAGGGGCGATCTAATAACCATGTATAAGTATATAAGGGGACAATACAAATATCTCGCTGAGGATCTGTTTATACCAAGAAAGGTGACGGGCACAAGGGGGCATTCTTTGCGTCTGGAGGAGAGAAGGTTTTTCCACCAACATAGAAGAGGATTCTTTACTGTTAGGGCAGTGAGAATCTGGAATTGCTTGCCTGAGGAGGTGGTGATGGCGAACTCAGTCGGGGGGTTCAAGAGAGGCCTTTATGTCTTCCTGGAGCAGAACAATATTGTATCATACAATTAGGTTCTGTAGAAGGACGTAGATCTGGGGATTTATTATGATGGAATATAGGCTGAACTGGATGGACAAATGTCTTTTTTCGGCCTTACTAACTATGTTACTATGTTACTATGCTTAGCACTTGTTGGCCCTTTTGCCTTCACTCTGCAGTCCAGTTCACCCCAAACCATCTCAATTGGGTTCAGGTCTGGTGACTGTGGAGGCCAGGTCATCTGGTGTAGCACCCCATCACTCTCCTTCTTGGTCAAATAGCTCTTACACAGCCTGGAGGTGTGTTTGGGGTCATTGTCCTGTTGAAAAATAAATGATGGTAAAACTAAACGCAAACCGGATGGAATAGCATGCCGCTGCAAGATGCTGTGGTAGCCATGCTGGTTCAGTAAGCCTTCAATTTTAAATAAATCGCCAACAGTGTCACCAGCAAAGCTCCCCCACACCATCACACCTTCTCCTCCATGCTTCACGGTGGGAACCAGGCATGTACAGTCCATCCATTTATCTTTTCTGCATCACGCAAAGACACAGTGGTTGGAACCAAAGATCTCAAATTTGGACTTATCAAACCAAAGCACAGATTTCCACTGGTCTAATGTCCATTCCATGTGTTCTTTAGCCCAAACAAGTCTCTTCTGCTTGTTGCCTGTCCTTAGCAGTGGTTTCCTTGAAGCTATTTTACCATGAAGGCCTGCTGCACAAAGTTTCCTCTTAACAGTTGTTATAGAGATGTGTCTGCGGCTAGAACTCTGTGTGGCATTGACCTGGTCTCTAATCTGAGCTGCTGTTAACCTGCGATTTCTGAGGCTGGTGACTCGGATAAACTTATCCTCAGAAGCAGAGGTGACTCTTGGTCTTCCTTTCCTGGGGAGGTCTGTTATGACCTGGTGGTCAGGACAATAATGGACCTGGTGGTTAAGAGCACACGGAAAGACCTGATAGTTACTGAAAATAAAGGACGAGCTCTGGGACGTGGGAACTCTGCTGACCGCAATCCCTAATCCTATCAAACACACTAGAAATAGCCGTGGATTGCGCCTAACGCTCCCTATACAACTCGGCACAGCCTAAGGAACTAGCTAGCCCTGAAGATAGAAAAATAAAGCCTACCTTGCCTCAGAGAAATTCCCCAAAGGAAAAGGCAGCCTCCTACATATAATGACTGTGAGTAAAGATGAAAATACAAACACAGAGATGAAATAGATTTAGCAAAGTGAGGCCTGACTTACTGAACAGACCGAGGATAGGAAAGGTTACTTTGCGGTCAGCACAAAAACCTACAAAAAGACTACGCAGAGGGCGCAAAAAAGACCCTCCGCACCGACTCACGGTGCGGAGGCGCTCCCTCTGCATCCCAGAGCTTCCAGCAAGCAAGACAACAACAAAAATAGCAAGCTGGATAGAAAAATAGCAAACCAAAGAAATACAAGCTGGAACTTAGCTTCTGCTGGGAAGACAGGTCACAAGAACGATCCAGGAGTGAACTAGACCAATACTGGAACATTGACAGGTGGCATGGAGCAAAGATCTAAGTGGAGTTAAATAGAGCAGCCAGCTAACGAATTAACCTCGTCACCTGTGGAAGGAAACTCAGAAACACCCACCAGAGGAAGTCCATAGACAGAACCAGCCGAAGTACCATTCATGACCACAGGAGGGAGCCCGACAACAGAATTCATAACAGTACCCCCCCTTGAGGAGGGGTCACCGAACCCTCACCAGAGCCCCCAGGCCGACCAGGATGAGCCAAATGAAAGTCACGAACCAGATCGGCAGCATGAACATCAGAGGCAAAACCCCAGGAATTATCTTCCTGACCATAACCCTTCCACTTGACCAGGTACTGGAATTTCCGTCTCAGATCACGAGAATCCAAAATCTTCTCCACCACATACTCCAACTCCCCCTCAACCAACACCAGGGCAGGAGGATCAACGGATGGAACCACAGGCGCCACGTATCTCCGCAATAACAACCTATGGAACACATTATGGATGGCAAAAGAAGCAGGAAGGGCCAAACGAAATGACACAGGATTGATAACCTCAGAAATCTTATACGGACCAATGAAACGAGGCTTAAACTTAGCAGAGGAAACCTTCATAGGAACATAACGAGACGACAACCAAACCAAATCCCCAACACGAAGTCGGGGACCCACACAGCGCCGGCGGTTAGCGAAACGTTGAGCCTTCTCCTGGGACAATGTCAAATTGTCCACCACATGAGTCCAAATCTGCTGCAACCTATCCACCACAGTATCTACACCAGGACAGTCCGAAGACTCAACCTGCCCTGAAGAGAAACGAGGATGGAAACCAGAATTGCAGAAAAACGGCGAAACCAAAGTAGCCGAGCTGGCCCGATTATTAAGGGCGAACTCAGCCAACGGCAAAAAGGACACCCAATCATCCTGATCAGCAGAAACAAAGCATCTCAGATATGTTTCCAAAGTTTGATTAGTTCGTTCGGTTTGGCCATTTGTCTGAGGATGGAAAGCCGAGGAAAAAGACAAATCAATGCCCATCCTAGCACAAAAGGATCGCCAAAACCTCGAAACAAACTGGGAACCTCTGTCAGAAACGATGTTCTCCGGGATACCATGTAAACGAACCACATGCTGGAAAAATAATGGCACCAAATCAGAGGAGGAAGGCAATTTAGACAAAGGTACCAAATGGACCATCTTAGAAAAGCGATCACAAACCACCCAAATGACCGACATCTTTTGAGAGACGGGGAGATCCGAAATAAAATCCATAGAAATATGCGTCCAGGGCCTCTTCGGGACCGGCAAGGGCAAAAGCAACCCATTGGCACGAGAACAGCAGGGCTTAGCCCGAGCACAAGTCACACAGGACTGCACAAAAGAACGCACATCCCGTGACAAAGACGGCCACCAAAAGGATCTAGCCACCAAATCTCTGGTACCAAAGATTCCAGGATGCCCAGCCAACACTGAACAATGAATCTCAGAGATAACTCTACTAGTCCATCTATCAGGGACAAACAGTTTCTCCGCTGGGCAACGGTCAGGTCTATCAGCCTGAAATTTTTGCAGCACCCGCCGCAAATCAGGGGAGATGGCAGAAAAAATTACCCCCTCTTTGAGAATACCCGCCGGCTCAGGAACACCCGAAGAGTCAGGCACAAAACTCCTTGACAGGGCATCAGCCTTCACATTCTTAGAGCCCGGAAGGTACGAAACCACAAAATCAAAACGGGAGAAAAATAACGACCATCGAGCCTGTCTCGGATTCAACCATTTGGCAGACTCAAGATAAGTCAAATTCTTGTGATCTGTCAAGACCACCACGCGATGCTTGGCTCCTTCCAGCCAATGACGCCACTCTTCGAATGCCCACTTCATGGCCAACAACTCACGATTACCAACATCATAGTTACGCTCAGCAGGCGAAAACTTTCTAGAAAAGAAAGCACATGGCTTCATCACCGAGCCATCAGAACTTCTTTGCGACAAAACAGCCCCTGCTCCAATCTCAGAAGCATCAACCTCAACCTGAAATGGGAGCGAAACATCTGGCTGGCACAACACAGGGGCAGAAGGAAAACGACGCTTCAACTCCTGAAAAGCCTCTACAGCTGCAGAAGACCAATTGACCACATCAGCACCCTTCTTGGTCAAATCAGTCAACGGTTTAGCAACAGTAGAAAAATTAGCGATGAAGCGCCGATAAAAATTAGCAAAGCCCAGGAACTTTTGCAGGCTCTTCACAGATGTCGGCTGAGTCTAATCGTAAATGGCCTGGACTTTAACAGGGTCCATCTCGATAGTAGAAGGGGAAAAAATGAACCCCAAAAATGAAACCTTCTGAACTCCAAAGAGACACTTTGACCCCTTCACAAACAAGGAATTTGCACGAAGGACCTGGAACACCATTCTGACCTGCTTCACATGAGACTCCCAATCATCCGAAAAGACCAAAATATCATCCAAATAGACAATCAGGAATTTATCCAGGTACTCTCGGAAGATGTCATGCATAAAGGACTGAAATACTGATGGAGCATTGGAAAGCCCGAATAACATAACCAGGTACTCAAAATGGCCCTCGGGCGTATTAAATGCTGTTTTCCATTCATCGCCTTGTTTAATACGCACAAGATTATACGCCCCTCGAAGATCTATCTTGGTGAGCCAACTAGCCCCTTTAATACGAGCAAACAAATCAGATAGCAACGGCAAAGGATACTGAAATTTGACTGTAATTTTATTAAGAAGGCGGTAATCATTACAAGGTCTCAAAGAACCATCCTTCTTGGCCACAAAAAAGAACACTGCTCCTAACGGTGATGACGACGGGCGAATATGGCCTTTCTCCAAGGACTCCTTTATATAACTCCGCATAGCGGCGTGCTCTGGCACAGATAAATTGAACAATCGGCCCTTAGGAAACTTACTACTAGGAATCAAATTAATTGCACAATCGCAATCCCTATGAGGAGGTAGGGCACTGGCTTTGGGCTCATCAAATACATCCCGATAATCCGACAAAAACTCCGGAACTTCAGAAGGAGTGGAAGACGAAATAGACAAAAATGGAACATCACCATGTACCCCCTGGCAACCCCAGCTGGACACAGACATAGATTTCCAGTCCAATACTGGATTATGAACCTGTAGCCATGGCAACCCCAAAACGACCACATCATGCAGATTATGCAACACCAGAAAGCGGATATCCTCCTGATGTGCAGGAGCCATGCACATGGTCAATTGGGTCCAGTACTGAGGCTCATTCTTGGCCAAAGGCATAGCATCAATTCCTCTCAATGGAATAGGATACTGCAAGGGCTCCAAGAAAAAACCACAGCGCCTAGCATACTCCAAGTCCATCAAATTCAGGGCAGCGCCTGAATCCACAAATGCCATAACAGAATAGGACGAAAGAGAGCAAATCAAAGTAATGGACAAAAGAAATTTAGACTGTACCGTACCAATGGTGGCAGACCTAGCGAACCGCTTAGTGCGCTTAGGACAATCGGAGATAGCATGATTGGAATCACCACAGTAAAAACACAGCCCATTCCGACGTCTGTGTTCTTGCCGTTCAGCTCTGGTCAAAGTCCTATCACATTGCATAGGCTCAGGCCCATGCTCAGATAGTACCGCCAAATGGTGCACAGCTTTACGCTCACGCAAGCGTCGATCAATCTGAATGGCCAAGGACATAGACTCATTCAGACCAGCAGGCATGGGAAACCCCACCATGACATCCTTAAGGGCTTCAGAGAGACCCTTTCTGAAGATTGCTGCCAGGGCACATTCATTCCACTGAGTGAGCACAGACCACTTTCTTAACTTCTGACAATATATCTCCGCTTCATCCTGACCCTGACACAGAGCCAGCAAGATTTTCTCTGCCTGATCCACTGAATTAGGTTCGTCATAAAGCAATCCAAGCGCCAGGAAAAACGCATCAACATCACGCAATGCCGGATCTCCTGGCGCAAGGGAAAATGCCCAGTCTTGAGGGTCACCACGTAACAAAGAAATAATGATCTTTACTTGTTGAACAGGGTCACCTGAGGAGCGAGGTTTCAAGGCAAGAAACAATTTACAATTATTTTTGAAATTCAAGAACTTAGATCTATCACCAAAACACAAATCAGGAATTGGAATCCTAGGCTCTGACATCGGATTCTGAACCACAAAATCTTGAATGTTTTGTACCCTTGTAGTGAGATTATCCATCCTAGAGGACAGACCTTGAATGTCCATGTTTACACCAGTGTCCTGAACCACCCAGAGGTAAAGGGGAAAAGAGAGACAAAACACACTGCAAAGAAAAAAAAATGGTCTCAGAACTTCTCTTATCCCTCTATTGAGATGCATTAGTACTTTGGGCCACCTGTACTGTTATGACCTGGTGGTCAGGACAATAATGGACCTGGTGGTTAAGAGCACACGGAAAGACCTGATAGTTACTGAAAATAAAGGACGAGCTCTGGGACGTGGGAACTCTGCTGACCGCAATCCCTAATCCTATCAAACACACTAGAAATAGCCGTGGATTGCGCCTAACGCTCCCTATGCAACTCGGCACAGCCTAAGGAACTAGCTAGCCCTGAAGATAGAAAAATAAAGCCTACCTTGCCTCAAAGAAATTCCCCAAAGGAAAAGGCAGCCCCCCACATATAATGTCTGTGAGTAAAGATGAAAATACAAACACAGAGATGAAATAGATTTAGCAAAGTGAGGCCCGACTTACTGAACAGACCGAGGATAGGAAAGGTTACTTTGCGGTCAGCACAAAAACCAACAAAAAGACCACGCAGAGGGCGCAAAAAGGACCCTCCGCACCGACTCACGGTGCGGAGGCGCTCCCTCTGCGTCCCAGAGCTTCCAGCAAGCAAGACAACAATAAAAATAGCAAGCTGGACAGAAAAATAGCAAACCAAAGAAATACAAGCTGGAACTTAGCTTCTGCTGGGAAGACAGGTCACAAGAACGATCCAGGAGTGAACTAGACCAATACTGGAACATTGACAGGTGGCATGGAGCAAAGATCTAAGTGGAGTTAAATAGAGCAGCCAGCTAACGAATTAACCTCGTCACCTGTGGAAGGAAACTCAGAAACACCCACCAGAGGAAGCCCATGGACAGAACCAGCCGAAGTACCATTCATGACCACAGGAGGGAGCCCGACAACAGAATTCACAACAGAGGTCCTCATGTGAGCCAGTTTCTTTGCAGCGCTTGATGGTTTTTGCCACTGCACTGGGGAACACTTACAAAGTTTTCCCAATTTTTCAGACTGACTGACCTTCATTTCTTAATGTAATGATGGCCACTCATTTTTGTTTACTTAGCTGCTTTTTTCTTGCCATAATACAAATTCTAACAGTCTATTCAGTAGGACTATCAGCTGTATATCCACCAGACTTCTGCACAACACAACTGATGTCCCAACCCAATTTATAAGGCAAGAAATCCCACTTATTAAACCATTCCCAGTGACTACCTCTTGAAGCTCATCAAGAGAATGCCAAGAGTGTGTCATCAAAGCAAAAGGTGGCTACTTTGAAGAACCTAGAATATAAGACATATTTTTAGTTGTTTCACACTTTTTTGTTAAGTATATAATTCCACATGTGTTAATTCATAGTTTTGATGCCTTCATTGTGAATGTACAAATTTCATAGTCATGAAAATTCAGAAAAATCTTTAAATGAGAAGGTGTGTCCAAACATTTGGTCGGTACTCTATCTATCTATCTATCTATCCCATATCTATCTATCTACCTGTCTATCTACCTATCTATCTATCTATGTATCTATCTATCTATCTGTAATGGAGTGTGTGTTGGACAAATGTTAAAGAGAAGGTTGGACCAGAAATTACATCACAATTCTTTTCTTTTTTTTGTTCAATAATAGATTTTTATGTAGCATACAAATCAGCATAAAAAAAGTATTAAAAAATGCATCAAAAATGCATCAAATCCGCACCTGCGTTTTCTGCCAAGAGATGCAGATTTTGTGCAGAAAATTGTGCAGGCCAATCTGCAACGTGTGCACATACCCCTAGAAAATGTTGATGAGTTGAGTCCAGTGAAATTGTTGTCATTTATTGTACAAACATAAAATAAGCCAGTAGCTGTTTGGTAGGCAGAGAACCTGTACTGTTTAGTGATTATTGCTATGGCAATGTATGATATTATAATCATATCATGATTTAGTCACATAATGCATGATTAATAATGTGCTAGACCGAAATTAGAAATAGCTTTTGATTGATTAAGGCTGTGTTTATTTTTACACTTGGATTGTGTTTTAGCCTTCATTTCAACAACTGGTGTTTTGTTATATTCATCCCAGGGCGTTCATGTACTAGTGCCATTAAATTTCTCAACACGTGAGGGAAAAAAATAGTATGCAGATCAATATTGTGTTCACATTGCTGTCATTGACTTAAAGAAAAAAGAAACCAGATGTCTAATCCTGACAATCAATTTCAACTCTAAATAAAGCTAAATAAGAAAATATTTTAGATGAAGCTTGTTCTTAGCAATAACACGAAGGACTGTAATGTGCTTTATTCACTTTGTCTATGTTATTATAGTCCAAGGCTCTGTTCACACTGGAGTCATAGCTTTTTTAATGAGAGTTACAAATTATATGATATATCCTAAACCATGTCTATTGACTTGTGATTAAGATGGCAAACAGATATAATGTTTCTGATTGTAGGAAGAGATTCCCTACTTCCACAATTCAAATTATAAATTGCTAATAAAAACACCATATTTTCATAGTTCACATTTTACATGTCTGACAGTTTCACTCTGTTATTCTAGTTGTTTGCAATTTTAGATCACTTTGTTATTAAAATGATTATTCTATGGAAATCATTTTACCCAATGAGTTAGTATAATGCATTTTGGGAACAGAAGCCAAAGTTTCCTGAAAAAGTTGCATACGTCGAAACGCGTTGACGATTAAATCATTTATACTCATATTGGCCTCCTTTACCCCTTCCACACGGCAGAGCAGAATTAGACCGTTTGTTTCTCCACTGCCTACACTGTTTAAAAATACACGTCTATCAAGTTCAACTGAGGAATGAGATCGTAGCCACAGTGTGCTTTAAAAGAGCTAGTTTTTTGGTACTGATCCAAAGTGTTCATCTAATGGATCAGTATTTATGTTGTTTTCTTCTAAAAAAAAAAGCATTTAAGCTTTTTTGAAGCCATTGATGGTTCCCACTATGACCAGCTTCAGAAATAGACTGTTCCACATTTTAATAGTTCACATGGAAGAGATTGAACCTTTTTTTTCTTTAAACATTTATAAAGCCAAGAAAGTTCACCAGTCCTCTTCACTGTGTGCCTAATTATTAGACAAGTATTTTGATCATATCACTATTTTTATCGAGATTTTCCATCTTCAAGCTGTATACATTTGAATGCTTATTGGATGAAGCAAATCAGGTTATGTGTATTTGCCTAAAGAGGGAGGGTGAGGCCTCAGGAGACAACACCCTTTATCAAGGTGTAAAATGGGCCAAAAAAAGATTTACCACACTGAAAAGTCAGACATTGTTACAAGTCTTAGGCTAGGTTCACATTGCGTTAATGGGTTAACGCTAGCGGACTCTGTCACATGGCGAAATTGTCGCAATTAACGCCATGCAACGGATCCGTTGGCGCACCCACTGACGGCAATGTGCTAACAGATCTCTAGCGCATCGCTAGTGCATGCCATTTTTGCCATGCGCTAGCGATGTCCCGTTAGTTTCGGATGGACCGCGGACGCTGCAAGCAGCGTCCGAGGTCCGTTCCTCGCTAGCGCAGATTGGGTATCTGCGCTAGCGGGATCGGCAAACGAGATCCCTTTTGAGACATTGCATTAGCGCAGTCCGTAGCGCTATGCGCTAAACGGACTGCCCTAATGCAATGTGAACCTAGCCTTACAGAGGGATGTAGCACTCTTGAAATTATGAAAATTATTAGGCTTGATTGCAGAACCATCAAAAGTTTTGTTGAAAATAGTGAACAGGTTTGCAAAAAACGTGTTGAAAAATGACGCACATTAACTGACAAAAATTTAATAATAATCAAAAATGTAGCGAGCAGGAACTCATTATCCTCCAGTGTTGTTATACTCCAGAACTGCACCCTCCCTAGAGTGCATTAAAATGTCAAGATTGGGCCAATAAATATCTGAAGAGAGTTTTTCAAGTTTTATGGACTCTTGAGATGAGAGTGGCTCTCGATGGACCAGAAGGATGAGTCCATGGCTGGATCAGTAATAGCAACAGACCTCCACTTCAACTCATATCAGCAAGGTGACGGTTTGAAACTGCTAAGGGATGGTATTATTAAAAATGAGCTTTTCAGGTTGAGGATGGATTCAAGAACAATGCATAAACCTACTGCAAGTTTTCTGAAGTCAATTTCTGATTATTTTAATGCCTGACAATGCTTCACGGCATGCATTGAAGTACTCCACTCTTGGCTACCTAGAAAAGGCCTTGAATAATGACATAGCCTCTTCCTCACCTGACCTAACTCTATTTAGAAATTCACTTCTTATATGGGGGTTTTATGGTAAAGGAAAATAGTACACATCTGCTCAGTGTCTGGGAGACTGTGGTTGGTGCTGCTCAAAAATTGATTGTCAACAGATTAAGAAACTGTCAGGCTCCATGGATGGAAGGCTTATGGCTATTACTGGTCAGTGATATTTTGTTTTGCTTTTTTAAATATCAGAAATGTATTTTGCACATCATGAACTGTTTGGTTATTATTCTCACTTCAGCAGATGCAAATAAGCAATTGAGATGGGAGAATTGATCTTTTTCATTTAGTTTCATAACAGCTCTGCACACTAATATTTGTCCAATTCATCAACTGCACCCAGGACATCAACCAGACACTCCTCACAACACACGGTTATATGAACCTTTGGGAACCCGCCAACACCCCATAAATTCTTCTCCTCCTTACCATAGTCTTCGTGAACCTGCAAATTCACAGCCACAGCAGATGGTAACTCTCAGGGTATGTGTCCACGTTCAGGATTGCATCAGGATTTGGTCAGGATTTTACCTGCACAAATCTGCACCTGAGGTCACTGGCAGGTCACCTGCGTTGTTTCAGCAATATAAGGACATGCTGCGTTCTTAAAAGACGCACCGCATGTCCGTTTCCACGGGTCTGCCGCATGCGTCTTTTAATGCATAGTGGAGACGGGATTTCATGAAATCCCCTCCACTATGCTGTAACATCTGGACGCTGCGTGTTTGATGCTGTGGCTCTACACAGCGTCAAACACGCAGCGTCTCCTGAATGTTGAAACATACCCTCACTGTCTGATGAAGCTGTTGCCCTTAGCAAATTGCGTTGACTGCATTCTCCACCATATTGTAACAAGTGAGGGCATTGTTGGGCATCGTGACAGTGACACAGGCAGGCACAGTCCAAATACGGAAAAAGTAGGGCTTTATTTTTAGCCCAAAAAAGTAGCAAACTAACATACCATACCTCTGACTCACACTACCAGGGATATGTACAGGCTTGCCTCTCCAACAACTCAGAATTTATCACCTTTATCTGCTGGGCATGTACTTATCAGAACTACACCCTATCAGTCCACAGGCTGTGACCCTTTTCTGTGTCAGTAATGAGATAACCTCTCTCAGCTAAGTCTCAAGCAAAACTTCTACTGGAGTAGGAGTAATGAGCCCCACCACTAAATCCTTTTCATCACTTCAATAAAATTTGGTCCGAAACTATCATTAGTAAAACAGCTCAACACCTAAGCTGCTGCACCAACCAGTACTACCCAGCTTTTAATATGTTGCTCAGCTTAACTTTCTGGGAGAGATTTACATTCTGTCCAGTATCATCCCTGTTGGTCACCGATACTTTGCACATCTTTAACACTTAAACATATGTAACTTCTATTTTGCATTCAATTCCGGTGCGTGTCACATGGGTGGTGCACATGGATGGCATATTGATGTCACTCAGATGGTACACACATACACATGGACAGCCAACAGTAAGCCACACTGATAGCAAAAGAAGAAAGAGTCTTAGGGGCACGGGACGTGCAGAAGCCCCCCGTGGAGCCCGCATCCAGGCTGACCAGCGTCAGGTGGAGGGACCAGGTCACCGTAAGGGGAACAGGCCCCTGATCTAGTGGAAGAACTACAGGTCTCAACTAGGAATCCGGAGGCTGTCGTGTCTGTAAGAGCGACAGCCAATCTCACACCTACTTCATTGAAAAGGTGGGCACTGAGGGTCAAGGTGACACCGAAGACATCGCCTGACAGAACCTGTGTTTACCGGCGTGGGACACTGGGTGTGAAGCGCAGGGCAGGAGAGGGAACAGCCAGCACAGTGAGATGGCCAGGAAAGGCATATACAGTTAAGTCCATATATATTTGGACAGAGACAACTTTTTTCTAATTTTGGTTATAGACATTACCACAATGAATTTTAAACAAAACAGTTCAGATGCAGTTGAAGTTCAGACTTTCAGCTTTCATTTGAGGGTATCCACATTAAAATTAGATGAAGGGTTTAGGAGTTTCAGCTCCTTAACATGTGCCACCCTGTTTTTAAAGGGAACAAAAGTAATTGGACAGATTAAATAATTTTAAATAAAATGTTCATTTCTAGTACTTGGTTGAAAACCCTTTGTTGGCAATGACTGCCCCAAGTCTTGAACTCATGGACATCACCAGACGCTGTGTTTCATCCTTTTTGATGCTCTGCCAGGCCTTCACTGTGGTGGTTTTCAGTTGCTGTTTGTTTGTGGGCTTTTCTGTCTGAAGTTTAGTCTTTAGCAAGTGAAATGCATGCTCAATTGGGTTGAGATCAGGTGACTGACTTGGCCATTCAAGAATATTCCACTTCTTTGCTTTAATAAACTCCTGGGTTTCTTTTGCTTTATGTTTTGGGTCATTGTCCATCTGTAGTATGAAACGACGGCCAATCAGCTCGGTTGCATTTGGCTGGAACTGAGCACACAGTATGGCTCTGAATACCTCAGAATTCATTCAGCTGCTTCTGTCCTGTGTCACATCATCAATAAATACTAGTGACCCAGTGTCACTGGCAAGCATGCCCAAGCCATCCACCATGTTTTACAGATGATGTGGTATGCTTTGGATCATGAGCTGTACCACGCCTTCGCCATACTTTTCTCTTTCCATAATTCTGGTAGAGGTTGATCTTGGTTTCATCTGTCCAAAGAATGTTCCACCAGAACTGTGCTGGCTTTTTTAGATGTTTTTTAGCAAAGTTAAGTCTATTCTTTTTATTCTTGATGCTTATGGCTTGCACCATGCAGTGAACCCTCTGTATTTACTTTCATGCAGTCTTCTCTTTATGGTAGATTTGGATATTGATACGCCTACCTCCTGGAGAGTGTTGTTTACTTGGTTGGTTTGTTGTGAAGGGGTTTCTCTTTACCATGGAGATTATTCTGCGATCATCCACCACTGTTGTCTTCCGTGGGCGCCCAGGTCTTTTTGCATTGATGAGTTCACCAGTGCTTTCTTTCTTTCTCAGGATGTACCAAACTTTAGATTTTGCCACTCCTAATATAGTAGCAATTTCTCGGATGGGTTTTTTCTGTTTTCGCAGCTTAAGGATGGCTTGTTTCACCTGCACGGAGAGCTCCTTTGACCACATGTTTACTTCACAGCAAAACCTTCCAAATGCAAGCATCACACCTCAAATCAACTCCAGGCCTTTTATCTGCTTAATTGAGAATGACATAAGGAAGGAATTGACCACACCTGTCTATGAAATAGCCTTGGAGTCAATTGTCCAATTAGTTTTGGTCCCTTTAAAAACAGGGTGGCACATGTCAAGGAGCTGAAACTCCTAAACCCTTCATCCAATTTTAATGTGGATGCCCTCAAATGAAAGCTGAAAGTCTGAACTTCAACTGCATTTGAATTGTTTTGTTTAAAATTCATTGTGGTAATGTCTATAACCAAAATTAGAAAAATGTTGTCTCTGTCCAAATATATATGGACTTAACTGTAAAAAGGGGGTTCTGGACAGATGCCCCAATTTGCTGGAGAGTTTTCTGGACCGCTCACCTGGAGGACACAGCACCCCGGCTGGGGAATAACACATTTTTCCTAAGGGGTTGTTTCAACCACTTTTTATAAGACTTAGGAGAAATGTATCTTGCCACCTTCACAAGTTTTCTGACAGAAAAAAGTAGCAAATTATGGCCTCTCAAGCCACCTTCTTAAAAGAAGAAAAAAAACAGTGGATGCTTAGCAGAAAGGGTGCAGCCTCTACAGCCCAACAAGTTTTCACCTGAAATTGGTGTGTGTAATGCTGGGGAGCAAATGTAATGCTAGTAGACGTAAACCAACTGCGCCACGGGCTTGGATTACCTTGAAGGGATGTGACTAAGTGACAACCTGAACAGGACTCTAGCTGAACAAATAGGCTAAAAACAAATGTTTGGACCAACAGTGAAGGTTGAAGACATTCTGAAATGGATTGATAAGGGAACTTGCAGTTGTGCTCAAAAGTTTACATACCGGGCCGAATTTTGCTTTCTTGGCCTTTTTTCAGAGAATATGAATGATAGCACCAAAACTTTTTCTCCACTCATGGTTAGTGGTTGGGTTAAGTCATAATTTGCCAAACTATTGTGTTTTCTCTTTTTAACCCTCCGTCACATACAACTGATCTGACAGGCGCTTCTCTTTTACTTTCATTTCTCCTTCCTCACCAGATTGTGAGGAAACCCCCTCCCTCCAGGTAGTCTCCTGTCTCTTGAAGGTCTGTGAAACCTGATATCACAGTTGGATTTCAGAGCTTCAGGGGAGAGGATATAGCTGCACAGATCTCTCAGGCTCATTGTATGTGAATACGTCACATTCAGTAAGGTTGGTATTTTATGTTTTTATTCATCACAATAGTTTATTTAGCTTGTTTTATGAATGTATAGCACAAAATGTGAGGATATTTCATAGAAATAAGGGAGATTTTATAAAAGAAAGTGTGCTGCTCAGGCATATACAGTAGTTCCCTAACATATTCCTTCTCTTGCTTCAGATTATCTGCTGAAATGGAGAGGAAAATGTACAATTTATCCAAACAACTTGATGTTGAGGAAGTAACAAACATGCTGTTAGATGATAGAGACCTCACACTGAATGAGGATTTAGGAGAGGAAAGTGAGATTGATTCTCATGATGAGGTGGAAGAATGTGTCCTGGATTCTGAAACAGAGCAAGATGGTGACAGTGGTGAGGATGAAGAAGTTGGATCATTTTGGAAAAGATAAAAATACTAAATGGAACAAGAAGCCATTCCAGAAAAAACGTAGGGAACCTTTAAACATTATTACTCACCTTCCTGCAGTAATAGGAACTGCACGTAATGCAAAAACTGCAGTTGAATGCTGGAACAGTATATTTACAGATGACATTCTGGACTCTATTGTCACATATACCAACCAATATATAGACATTATAAAGGACAAGTACATCTGCAACAGAACCATCAAGCCCACAGATGAAATAGAACTGCGTGCTTTTTTTGGATTACTGTACCTTGCAGGAGCTTATAGGGCAAATAGACAAAGTTTGGAGGAACTTTGGGGTAAAGATGGGGATGGAGTTGAAAAATTTAGCCTTGTTATGTCCATAAACAGATTCAAGATTCTAATTCGTTGCCTTCGGTTTGACGACAGAACTACCCGAACCGAACGCAAAACACATGACCGACTTGCTCCAATTCGTGATATATTTCAAAGATTTGTTGTAAACTGTAAACAAAGTTATTACCCTGGAGAGAATCTCACTATTGACGAAATGCTCCCTGGTTTTCGTGGTAGATGTGCCTTTCGTCAATATATTCCATCAAAGCCAAACAAATATGGAATAAAAATTTATGCCCTTGTTGATGCCAGTAAGACCTACACTTACAACCTGGAAGTTTATGCAGGAAAACAACCAGAAGGTCCTTACTGTGTGAGCAACAAACCCATTGATGTTGTAAAAAGACTGGCTGAACCCTTATTTGGATCGGGTCGCAATATTACAGCTGACAATTGGTTTACAAGTTGTGATCTGATTGATTATCTGAAAATTCAGAAGCTGTCATATGTGGGAACTGTAAGAAAAAACAAAAGGGAATTGCCGCCACAGTTTGTAAGTGTGAAAGAGAGACAACAGTACAGCAGTATGTTTGCATTCCATAATGGAAAGGCTTTAGTTTCCTATGTACCACATGCCAAAAAAATCGTACTTCTTCTATCAACACTTCATGATGATGCTGCCATCGATCCTGGGACTGGGGCAGAAAAAAAAATGGAGATAATTACATTTTACAATGCCACCAAAGGGGGTGTGGATACAGCAGATCAGATGTGCTCCACTTTCAACGTCAGCAGAAACATCAAACGCTGGCCAATGGTCATATTTTTTGCTATGTTTAATTTGGGTGGTATAAATTCACAAGTAATTTATCTTGAAAACAAGCTTGAACCACTCCGTAGACGATTGTATCTGAAAAAATTGGCCAATGAACTAGTACTTGGAGAGCTACGCAGGAGAAGCGTGAAAACAATCGGTATCCCCTCTCGCCTTCAAGTTCAGCTCAAAAGGTTCCGCCCAGAAGATGATGGTGAAAAGTCACCATCTGCACCACCTCACAAAAGAAGGAGATGCACCACCTGCCAAACGGAAAGCGGAACCAGAAGGCTTTCAAATTATGAATGTCTCAAATGTCATAAAGCAATTTGCCTGACACATGCAAAAATGGTGTGTAATTCTTGCTATTTGCTCTGCAAGTGTGACTTTTCTGGGGAAACCTCAGCATCTACTTCTGATTGAATATGTTTTTAATAGTACTTAAGGTACCTTAAAATTAAGTTTGTGTTCAAAAATTTTCTTTGTACATTTTTTTGAGAGAGTCGAACTGGGGACTATTTGGCGGGAGTTTTGAAAAGTTTGTATTTCATAGTTATTAGTTTTATGTTAAGTAAATGTGTTTTTTGCAACTGATTATGTGTAGTCTCTTTTATTACATCCCTATGAAGGTCACTGATCACTTTTAGAGCACTGAAATTGCAAACATTAGATATTATAGGTATTTTTCCAGCAGGCGCCTGACAGGCACATTGTATGTGAACTCGTTAGTCCGAATATTGTATGTGACGGAGGGCTAAATCATAATGACAACCCAAAACATCCAATTGACCCTGATCAAAAGTTCCTATACCCCATTTCCTAATACCGTATATTGCCCCCTCTAACATCAATGACAGCTTGAAGTCTTTTCTGGTAGTTGTGGATGAGGTTCTTTATTTTCTCAGATGGTAAAGCTGCCCACTCTTCTTGGCAAAAGCCTCAAGTTCCTATAAACTCCAGGGCTGTCTAGAATGAACTGCACGAACTGTAAGGTTGAGATCTCCCCAGGGTGTCTCAATGATATTGAGGTAAGGAGACTGAGATGGTCACTCCAGAACCTTCACTTTGTTCAGCTGTAGCCAATGACAAGTCAACTTGGCCTTGTGTTTTGGATTGTTGTCATGTTTGATCGTCCAAGTATGTCCCATGCACAGCGTCTGGGCTGATGAGTGCAAATTTGCTGCCAGTATTTGCTGATAACGTGCTGCATTCATCTTTCCTTCAACTTTAACCAAGTTTCATGTGCCTTTGTAGCTCATACAGCCCAAAACATCAGCGATCCACCTCTGTGCTTGTTACCGCTGCTGTGCCTGCCGCTGTCCATCGGTTCTCCCCCTGTCCCCTCTCCCGCTGTTGCTGATGGCTCCTCTGGCTCTGCTCCTGGGTTTTGGCGTGTTCTCGCTCAGTCCCACAGCGCTCCTCCTCGATGTCTGGTCACACGCTCTGCAGGAAGTTCCCGGCATCTGCGCATGCACCCTGAGATATATACAGTGGGGCAAAAAAGTATTTAGTCAGTCAGCAATAGTGCAAGTTCCACCACTTAAAAAGATGAGAGGCGTCTGTAATTTACATCATAGGTAGACCTCAACTATGGGAGACAAACTGAGAAAAAAAAATCCAGAAAATCACATTGTCTGTTTTTTTTAACATTTTATTTGCATATTATGGTGGAAAATAAGTATTTGGTCAGAAACAAAATTTCATCTCAATACTTTGTAATATATCCTTTGTTGGCAATGACAGAGGTCAAACGTTTTCTGTAAGTCTTCACAAGGTTGCCACACACTGTTGTTGGTATGTTGGCCCATTCCTCCATGCAGATCTCCTCTAGAGCAGTGATGTTTTTGGCTTTTCGCTTGGCAACACGGACTTTCAACTCCCTCCAAAGGTTTTCTATAGGGTTGAGATCTGGAGACTGGCTAGGCCACTCCAGGACCTTGAAATGCTTCTTACGAAGCCACTCCTTTGTTGCCCTGGCGGTGTGCTTTGGATCATTGTCATGTTGAAAGACCCAGCCACGTTTCATCTTCACTGCCCTTGCTGATGGAAGGAGGTTTGCACTCAAAATCTCACGATACATGGCCCCATTCATTCTTTCATGTACCCGGATCAGTCGTCCTGGCCCCTTTGCAGAGAAACAGCCCCAAAGCTTGATGTTTCCACCACCATGCTTTACAGTAGGTATGGTGTTTGATGGATGCAACTCAGTATTCTTTTTCCTCCAAACACGACAAGTTGTGTTTCTACCAAACAGTTCCAGTTTGGTTTCATCAGACCATAGGACATTCTCCCAAAACTCCTCTGGATCATCCAAATGCTCTCTAGCAAACTTCAGACGGGCCCAGACATGTACTGGCTTAAGCAGTGGGACACGTCTGGCACTGCAGGATCTGAGTCCATGGTGGCGTAGTGTGTTACTTATGGTAGGCCTTGTTACATTGGTCCCAGCTCTCTGCAGTTCATTCACTAGGTCCCCCCGCGTGGTTCTGGGATTTTTGCTCACCGTTCTTGTGATCATTCTGACCCCACGGGGTGGGATTTTGCGTGGAGCCCCAGATCGAGGGAGATTATCAGTGGTCTTGTATGTCTTCCATTTTCTAATTATTGCTCCCACTGTTGATTTCTTCACTCCAAGCTGGTTGGCTATTGCAGATTCAGTCTTCCCAGCCTGGTGCAGGGCTACAATTTTGTTTCTGGTGTCCTTTGACAGCTCTTTGGTCTTCACCATAGTGGAGTTTGGAGTCAGACTGTTTGAGGGTGTGCACAGGTGTCTTTTTATACTGATAACAAGTTTAAACAGGTGCCATTACTACAGGTAATGAGTGGAGGAAAGAGGAGACTCTTAAAGAAGAAGTTACAGGTCTGTGAGAGCCAGAAATCTTGATTGTTTGTTTCTGACCAAATACTTATTTTCCACCATAATATGCAAATAAAATGTTAAAAAAACAGACAATATGATTTTCTGGATTTTTTTTCTCAGTTTGTCTCCCATAGTTGAGGTCTACCTATGATGTAAATTACAGACGCCTCTCCTCTTTTTAAGTGGTGGAACTTGCACTATTGCTGACTGACTAAATAATTTTTTGCCCCACTGTAGATGGCGGCCGCATGCTTCTCCAGGTTCTTATGCTCCCAGAGGTCCTGACCCGTAAGTCCCCTGCAACCAATCCGGGTAATGCGTGAGGTATTTTAGGCTGCCTCCTCTTAGTGGAGGTGCCTAGTTATCGTTTAAGCTCTCTGCTTAGTGACTCATGCCAGCGCCTGCTCCTTTGTGCACTTCTGTACGCTTGTATCCCCGTACACTGCCCCGTCAGCATCCTGTACACTCGTACTTCTGTGCACTGCTCTAATAGCATATACCTCTTCCCTCTAACTCTCCCCCTCTCTCCGCATTAGGTTCTGTCGCATCTCTCCTGAAGTCCTGTCTCTGCATCCTTCAGTTCTCATCCTGGGCTCATCCGCTCTCCCTGAATCTGTACCCCGGCTCCTGCACGCTTGTGTCCACTGCTCTCCCAGAGTCCCTTTCTGTGTCACTCCCTGTTCACTATCTTAGCCGCTATCGGCTACTGTGGTCCAAGAGACCTCTGGGCTTGCCCCCGATGTTCCCTGTCTAGGGGTCAATCTCCTTTAGGTCAGCTCGCCCAGAGGTAGGTATGTTCCACGGTCCAGAGGAACTAGTACTCACCTCCCTGAGGCGTCACAGTACTTTACAGTAGAAATTGTATTTCTTTCATAATAGGCCTTGTTGACCTCTCTCCATATGTAATGTTTATGTTTGTTGCCAAAAAGTTCAATTGTGTCATGACTTTTTGCACTGGTGTGCCACATGGCCAATCCCTGATTGAAGGCTGGCTGTCTCATTTGGTATTATTGCTCCTGTGCAGTTCCAATTTTACTTGGGTCCGCTGCACCCTGTTAGTGCTTTTGTATTGAGGCCTAGTTAGACAGGTAAGCATCTATGCCTGTTTTTGTTTTTTCTTATCTTTCTGACCGTCCCAAGGTGCTGGAGGACTCTGAGCCTCACTGTGCACTGACAAACATGATGCCCCTTGTTTACACAGTACATGCATATGTTGTCATGATACCTTCACTGTCAGTCTTGTACATAGACTTTTGCTTGCCCTACCTGCATCGGCTCTACAACAGGAGGAGGAGCTTGTGACAGCAAAGGGTACTGAAAGGTTGGAACTGACCTGGTAGGTTCCCCAAAAACAGAAGACTCTTGAGCATGTTCTATAGCTTGCTTATGGTATTGGAAATTAATCTTAGTAGTGAGGTGAATGATGGCACCACAGAAGACTGTAGTTCTCTGCCTGCGAACTAGTCCTTGATAAGACCACACAGACCCTGCCAGAAAGTTATCAACAGGGCTACTTTATTCCAGAACATCTCTTCTGCCAGGGTGCAAAAGAGTAAGGCACACTTTTCCCCATCTCACGCGACCCCCCCAACAAACCTATTCATTAGAGTAAACGGCTGTCACTCTCCCCAGTCCCAAAAGCTTGCTGTCTCGGGGTAATCCTTGCCACTGATCTCTCCTTCAAACCACATATCCAAGCCCTTTCCACTTCCTTCCGCCTTCAACTCAAAAATATTTCATGGATCCGTACATTCCTAAACCAAGAATCTGCAAAAACCCTTGTCCACGCCCTCATCATCTCCCGACTCGACTACTGTAACCTCCTGCTCTGTGGCCTCCCCTCTAACACTCTCGCACCCATCCAATCTATCCTAAACTCTGCTGCCTGACTAATCCACCTGTCCCCCCGCTATTCCCTGGCCTCTCTCCTCTGTCAATCCCTTCACTGGCTCCCCATTACCCAGAGACTCCAGTACATAACCCTAACCATGACATACAAAGCCATCCACAACCTGTCTCCTCCATACATCTGTGACCTCCTCTCCCGGTACTTTCCTGCACGCAACCTCCGATCCTCACAAGATCTCCTTCTCTACTCACCTCCTACCTCCTCTTCTCACAATCGCATACAAGATTTCTTTTGCGCATCACCTTTACTCTGCAACTCTCTACCACGACATATCAGATTCCTGCCTACCATCGAAACCTTCAAAAAGGACCTGAAGACCCACCTCTTCCGACAAGCCTACATCCTGCAGTAACCACTGATCCACCAAACCGCTGCATGACCAGCTCTACCCTCGCCTACTTTATCCTCAACAATACCTTGTAGATTGTGAGCGCTCGAGAGCAGGGTCCTGTCTCCTCCTGTACCAGTTGTGATCTGTATCGTTCAAGATTATTGGACTTGTTTTTATTATGTATACCCCTCCTCACATGTAAAGCGCCATGGAATAAATGGCGCTTTAATAATCTAATATATAATTGCCTAGAATACTACTTCCTGCAATTTGTGCCAACTTCCGTGGCTTTGTCCGGAGCTAATGTCCGGAGCTAATGTCCGGAGCTTATGTCCGGAGCTAATGTCCGGAGATAAGTGACGTCAACAGTGTCCAGTGTCTGATTGGTTGCCGCCTGCTGCGAGCGACCAATCAGAAACGTGCCGTACTGTGACACACTCCGCCCGCCATTTTGGTGTGATTTTTGAATTTTTACCTCACAGCAAGTTTCTACTGCGTGGAGGCGGGCCCAGTGACGTTGCTCTTCAAGCTCCTGCCGAATTTCGTCAAAAAAATGATAATACCATTTACCAAAACTATATATATTTAGTTGTGAAGTGGTTCAGTGACATTTTCACACCAATTTTGAACTTTTATTTGGTGTTTTCTCCATATACTGCCTATTATTTTTGTTCTTTCTTACTATTATTTATTAATTGTATTATTCTTACATTTGAATAAATAAAGTATATATGGATTCTAGACTCCCGATTCTTTAGAATCGGGCTGCCATCTAGTAATAAATAATAATAATACCGAGCCATCGTATCCGTACCCTGTCTTAGAATCAGCAGGGTCAAGGCAGAAGATGAGGTATGGCCAGGTTCCTCAAATACTGCCTAGAACATCTCCAGGAATCCTGGACAGGTGTAGCGCTTTTCTTTTTTTTTTTTAATAAAGAAGCCATGTTCTCTTATCTTAGACAACCCCTTTCAATATAAATTTAATAATTGATATGGCTCCAAATTTTTTAAATGTCTGTGATGTTTCATTCTTTACACTGAGCAAAAATAAAGCTCCATATCAATATAATTGAGAAGCGGAGAGACTGTATAGGAGTCTTATGCACACAGAACTGGGAATGGTGCATGTAGACAAGGCAATTATGGCTGAACACGTAATCCTAATTTATGACTGTAGTCACACACAAGAGAGATAAGATTGTAAAAATCAAAATGAAAAGTGTTCTCTAACAAGGCAATATTCCGGGTACTTTGTTCTTAAAACACAAAACACACAATGTGATTTGCATAGTCTAATTAGGATGTAATTTCTCAGGATGTGACCTGCCCGCAGAAACTTATATCTCTCTTTCCATATTTTCTTTCTTACTTTATGCTTGCCCAAGAAAGGCTTTGCAATAATGACAGAAATGAACATGCAAGCAACCCACCGTCTACTCAGATGTGCTAAAATGTTACATTAGTTACACTTTTTGTTGGTTGATTTTAATTTCTTTTTGTGTTTGAAGGTAAGGTTTGTTAGGGTTGGTGAAATGCAACGAGTAAATATATATTGAATAGTAGGTGCATTCGTAACCCGGGGTCCACCGTGCAGGAGAGAACCTGCTGCTAGCAGATGGTGGTATAAGCGAACTCTGTTACTTCACAGAGACACTTGAGAAAAGAGAATGCTGTGCCCTGTTAACCTCACAGGGGAACAACTAGCAAATAGTCATCAGTGGTCATGCAGTCAGCAAAGCTTACACACAACTCCTCACCGTAGGTGCCGGTATTCTAGAGGCTTATTTCAGCCGGGCCCTGAATCACTCACACAAAACTCCTCACCAGAGGTGCTGGGATTCTAAGAGCTTATTACAGCCAAACCCTGAATCCACATGCATAAGACCACACTGGCGCAGAGCACATAACTTTAGTTGACACTAGCGCATGGCCGTGCGGCCATGCAAACCTTTTATAGCTGCAGCAACTTCAGGACCTTCCTAGCGGACCAATGGGAATAGCTACAGTACCTGAGCAACTTCAGGACCTTCCTAGAGGACCAATGGTAGCTGCTGCAGTACCTGAGCATGTGACCCCTGACCTCCAATGAGAGGTCTTACCTTGGGCATGCTCAGAAGGGGAAAAGCAGGACTTAGTCCCAGAGACGTCTGCTCGCCTCTGACCAGTACTGGCTACAATGGCTGAGCCTGGAAAGGCAGCAGTAACCATCCGCACAGAATCAGGCTGAATCAGACACTGGGACCAACGTCTCCTCTGCGGCTGGAGAAGAATGGTAGACCGCAGCGGAGATGGTTCGAGATTACCCCTGTGCAGAGGTAGGAACTCGACCCCTAACATGGCCTCGCTACACTCGAAAGCAGCAATGACTTGTGGAGCTCAAATGTGCTCAGCAGGCTTCCAGCACTTGTCCTCTGGGCCATAACCCTTCCTGTCCACCAAATAGAATTTTTTGCCATGTACCACCTTGCACCCCAAAATAGCGTTCACCTCGTAATCATCCATAGACGAACCCGATGTCCTGACAGATGACTCAGAAAATCGGGACTTGTATACGGGCTTCAAGAGGGACACATGAAAGGTGTCGGTGATACCTAGGCATGGAGGAAGGACCAGACGGTAGACCACAGGGTTAACCTGTTCGAGGACCTTGAAGGGACGCAAGTAACAAGGTGCAAATTTAGTGGACTCATCTTGCAGCCTGATGTTACGGGTGGAGAGCCACACCAAGTCGCCAGAGCAAAGGTCGGAGAGGGGTGCCGATGTGCATTGGCGGAGGACCTCATTCTCTCCTTTGAGGCCCGAATGGCATCCTGAGTGTGGTCCCAAATGTCCCATGCCTCCACAGCTCAGTCTGCCACCCTGGAGTCAGAGGAAGTCACGGGCATCGGCACAGGGACACGTGGATGCTGGCAGTAATTTAGGAGGAATCGAGTTTGACCGGTGGAGTCGACTACGGCGTTAAGCACAAACTCTATCCACGGTAGCAAGGATGCCCCGTCATCCTGCCTGGCAGAAACAAAATGTTGGAAATATATGACCAGGGTCTGGTTGGCCCTCTCAACCAACCCATTTGTCTCAGGATGATATGCCGAGGAGAGATTCAACTTAATACTGAGTAGACAACAAAGCTCTTTCCAGAATCAAGACGCAAACTTGGGACCCCGGTCACAGATAATTTTGTCCGGCATACCATGTAGGCAAAGCATATGCTTGATGAACAATGCTGCCAGAGCCTGTGCAGAAGGTAGCCGTGGAAGAGGCACCAAGTGCACCATTTTGGAAAAATGGTCGGTGATCACCCAGATAAGCTACAAGACTTGGGTAAGCCCACCACAAAATTCATCCCAACCATCTCCCAGGGCCTGTCCGCCACCAGCAGGGGGTAAAGCAACCCAGCTGGCCATTGCCAAGGAGACTTGTTCTTGGCGCAAGAGACACACGCCCGAACATAGTCTGCGATGTCACGAGCCATATACAGCGACCAGTATGTCCTCAACAGTAGCTCAGATGTCCTTTTGGACCCAAAATGTCCACCCACCCTGGATGAGTGAGCCCAAGAGAGAACCCCCAGATGCAGACTGGATGGTACAAAAGTCTTGCCCGGAGGCACAGACTCTAGCAAAACAGGGGCCACAGTTCTCAGGCTCTCGGTGGGGACAATAAGCCCTCAGATGATACAATGGAGTGAGAGAGAACCTTGGCGCAAATACATAGTTAGTAAGGCCGAAAAAAGACATTTGTCCATCCAATTCAGCCTATATTCCATCATAATAAATCCCCAGATCTACGTCCTTCTACAGAACCTAATAATTGTATGATACAATAGTGTTCTGCTCCAGGAAGACATCCAGGCCTCTCTTGAACCCCTCGACTGAGTTCGCCATCACCACCTCCTCAGGCAAGCAATTCCAGATTCTCACTGCAATGGAGGATGAAATGAAACCGGGAGAAAAACAAGGACCATCTGGCCTGGCGAGAATTTAACCGCTGGGCTGCCTGCAAGTACACCAAATTCTTGTGGTCTGTGACGACTTGGAAGGGAAAACAAGCCCCCTCCAAGAGATGTCTCCACTCTGAGAAGCCCAACTTCATGGCTAGCAACTCCCTGTCCCAATTGGAATAATTCCTCTCTGCTGGTGAGAAGGTCTTGGAAAAGAAGAAGCAAGGATGGTTCTGACCTTGAGCATCCTTTTGGAAAAGGACAGCTCCAGCACCAATGGATGAGGCATCCACCTCCATTATAAATGGCTTATCTACATTGGGGCGATGTAGGATGGGAGCTCTATCGAAGTGTGACTTAATGGAGTGAAAGGCCTTAGAGACCTCCTCAGAGCACAATTTGGGATTTGCTTTCTTCTTGGTGAGGGCAACCAAGGAAGCTACCAAAGTTGAGAAGTGTGGAATGAACTGGTGATAGTAATTAATGAACCCCATAAAGCGCTGCACTGCTTTAAGAGAATGAGGTTCCTGCCAGTCCATCACAGCCTCGTAGTTAGGCAGGATCCATAGCCAGTCCCTGGGTGGAGATGATATAGCCCAGGAAAAGTAAGGGCTCCTGCACAAACAAACATTTCTTCATCTTTGCATAGTGGGAATTTGCCCATAAGAGGTCAAAGACTCTGCAAACATCTCTCCGGTGGGAGTCAATATCTGGAGAGTAAGTGAGAATATCATCCAGATAGACTATGACCGAGCATATCCCGGAAGATGTCGTTTACAAAGTCTTGGAAAACGGCTGGGGCATTACAGAGCCAGCCCTATCACAGTGATTAAAAGAAAAAAAATAATAAATCAAATCCCGCTTTGTCACCCCCTTAGTTAAATAAAAATTGTGAAATAAAAAAAAAATATATTTTTCATAGTTTGCAGTTGGGTTGGGGTTAGGGTTTTTTTTAAGGTTGGGGTTAGGGTTGTGTTAGGGTTGGGGATAGAGTTGTATTAGGGTTAGGGTTAAGGTTTTTTCAAGAGTAAAAAAAAAGTTATGAAGATATGGTGGTTAGTATCGGGCGCAAGTGCTCGCTACTCGAGTTTACATCGGGTGCTTGGGTATGCACAGAATATTGTGGATCCTCGCATATTTTTTTGGGTGTCTAACAGCCACCAAACATGCGGAGCAGGGACTCGAGCATGTCGCTCAAGCACCCGCGATACTCAGTGCAATATTTGCGCTCAACACTAATGACAACACATTCAAATTACAACCTAATGTTATCACATTTTTCATAAATAAACCCAAGTCATATTGAAGAAATTTTGCCACTATCATGAAGTACAATATTTCACACAAAAAAATCTCAGAATCAGTGGGATCCATTGAAATGTTCCAGAGTTATAACCAGATAAAGTGACACTGATCAGAATGGTAAAATTTGGCTTGGTCATTAAGATCAAAATTTAATCTGTCACTAAAGGGTTAAATTGCAGCAAAGTTTTTCTCTGCAAATTCAATTTTTCCTCATTATGGCCTGGGGTCTAGATCCCAAAGGCCAGAGCATAATAAAAGTAAGATTTATTCTCACCACACTAATACCACATTGCTCACCTGTCCCGCTGTACCTATTGCTTACTAATTGCTGTCTGGTCCTCTGTGCCTCTCCTTTCTGCCATTGTGCATCACACCTCCAACTTCCTCACTCAAGGGCAAGGTTTTTAGGTGTTTTCATCATTACTCGCATGTCCCTGTGTGTCATAAGTTCATGACTTCATCTTAACTTTGTTATGCCACAATATGCACCAGGTTGGCAGGTAATGCAAGGATGTTCGAGACCTGGAGACACCAAGGTGACCTATCCTAGTTTAAAAGGCCTGAGATGTGGTGCAATGGTGGAAAAAAGAGGTGCTAATGACCAGATGATGGGCAAAGATCAGCTGGAGCATCCAGATAGGTGAGCGGAGAGGTGAGTATTAGTTTTTGGGGTGTTTTTTTGCATTTTGCCATCCTTCTTTTGTTCAGCAAAATGGTAGCCAGCTGATGATCATTTTTCCTGAATTTGCATGGAGTGAATTACAAAAAAGCTGTATTCTGGAGAATTTGGATTTTTTTCAATGTGACTAGAATTCAATTTCATTTGAATAAGTTATTTCATTTCTATAAGTATGGATACTCTCAGAAAGCATTACAGTCAGCAGGAACAAATATGTTATGGTTATTTCAACAAGAAATATTAATGGAGCAATCACTAAGTAATAATTTTCCTATCTCTGCTCAATATTTATCCAGGGTCTCCCGGCATTGATGAATTTGAGGGAAAAGGCGATAGGCACAATTTTTTACATGTCCATTATTTATTGAATTAATGCAACATCTAATAGCTGAGGATACTTAACCTCTCTGGTCCCATGTTCCAATTCAGCTTCAGCTTTGATAATTGCCATACTGGACCCAGATGCTATCCAAGTAACAGTTAATTGTCAATTTATGCATATATTTCCAGCAGAAATAACAGGAATGTCAGAATATAGACATATTTAAGAGAGTTGTAAATGGCAAGACAAAGTAAATCTAAAAATGGGGGCTCCATTTTTAGATTTACTTTGTCTTGCCATTATACTGTATTGCACCCCCAAAATACACTGTGCTTCAGGATCATTTTTCTGCAATTTTGGGGGGTGCAATATAGTATAAGAGCAGGTTAGGTGCTACATTTTAGTCTCAGTCTAACCCTGACCATAGCTGTAGGTCACTGAAATCATTTTATTGGTGTGTACAGGGAAAGGGAACTTCTGATCATGATAGAATATATTAGACCTTACTCCAACTATAGAGTAGGTACAAAGATCAAAGTTGTGGCTGGAAGTACAATTTTATCAGGCACCATTGCACCAAAAAAGTGACAAAACAAATGTACCACAAATACTGCAAAGCCTCCAATTCCACTGAAAAGATGTATACAGCACCCTGAGATCTCCTAGGACTACATCCAACACCTTTCAAGTTCTTCAACATAAACATATGTCAAAGCAACCTCCACATATATGGCGATGGGTAAGTAGATGGTAATCAGTGGTAAACAACAGAAAATTTAGTAACACTTGAAATTTACAGACTTGACAGAGCAGAAAGAAAAGACACAAAGGTACACACAGATGAGTATGGAAGGCAACAAACAAGGACACGAATAGGTACAGGTATAGGGTGAAGATCAGACAAGGACAGACATGGGAACAAGTTCAGGACAAAGCATGCAGCCCCCAGGGTGACAGAAACTAGACACAAAGAGTACAGAAATGGTCCTAAGTATGCAGCCCCCAGGGTGGCAGAAACAGGACAGGACCTGGCAACTTAGTAGCAGAAAGCAGACTGAGAGAGTTTTTTGCTTAGGTATCTTCCTGTGGGTGGAGATGCCTTAAGTACCCGGTACCTCTTGGCATTAGGCTGAGGACATATTGTCTCCAAAAGACTCAGGAAGTGCCGGGTTTGCCGCCCTAAGCATACAGCCAGGAAGTATGCAGCCAGCAAGGACATGAGGTTCACAGCATGGAGCAGGTAGAGGACAGAACATGGCCTGGAGTGGTGAGTAAGATGGGAGATGGGAAGCCATGCAGTGATGATGGCAGGGATGTTACATACTGAGACTAAGAACACTTGTGTGTTCGAAACGCGTACAGTTTACACAGGCACTCTCCTTCTGGTATATCCGATTTTTGCATGTCTTACAGCCCATTTCTATTTTAAATGAATACTATTAAAGTTGAGTGATTTTATCTCTTGGAGCTGGATTCCCTTTTTTCCACATGTGCATCTTTAGGCGTCTGGCAGAGACGCGGATCCGTGCTCAAGATTTCCTGGACTATAATGGAAATTCATCTAAAGGGTGAGCTGAATATATCTTTTTTCTGCATGTTACACTCCCCACCCCCTTTTACCCCTTTATTCACAAAAATAAAAATAAAAAAGCAGTTATACTCACTTTTCCACAGATAATCCATTCATGCCATGTCCCACTGTAAAAGACAAAAAACAATAAAACACCATATTCATTCTTAATCCTTTATTGGCCATGTGCCCATGTCCCATCATGATCTGGTGAATTGGAGAGCAGTCACAAAGTTGATGCAACCGATCTCCATGCCAGCCGGAACACACTGAGATTATGATTATGCTCCTGCAGTCTGTTGCACTGACGTGAGAAAGGTTTCCAGAGGTCATAGCTGATAAACCCTGGTCACCTCTCTGATGTCAGTGCTTGTGAGAACTTTCTCACGCAACAAGAGGTGATGTCAGTGAGGTGACTGGGGTTCATCAGCTATGAACTCCGGAGACCTTTCTCGTCAGCACTGCACACTTAAGGAGTGTAGTCATGCTCCCTTCTCAGAGTCTGGCTGGCTTGCTGAGCAGTTGCATCATGCCAAGGCTAGAGTTGTTAGTGGGACATATATGGAATACAGTGTTTTTATATTTAGAATTTTTTTAAATAAATGAGTAAAAGAGGGTGAGGAGTTTTATTTATAATAAACAACGTTATACTTGCTGTGTCTTTATTACAATAAGACTATAAGATATTAAGACTATAAATAATTAAAAAATATGGCATGGGGACTCCTCTATTTTTGATAACAATCCAATATAAAACTGACAGCTGGAGGTCACAACCCGCAGCTGTCAGTTTTACCTGCACTGGTTATCAAAAATAGAGGGGAGCCCACACTATTTAAAAAATAAAAAATCATTCATTGCACAAGTGCCAGCTGATGAATTCACTCATAAGCTTCGCCTACTCTTTCTGCTATCAGTGAGAGCAGATATAGGATGATGAGAATAGTGCTCTCATCAGCCGATGCCTGTGACCAGTGGTAACCTTTTTACCACCCCTACCTTCTGCCTCTTCCCCACTATCCCATAGAATGTAAGTCCGCAAGGACAGGGTCCTCTCCCCTCTGTACCAGTCTGTCACTGTAAACCTGTTTACTGTAATCGATATCTATAACCCTGTATGTAACCCCTTTCTCATGTACAGCACCATGGAATTAATGGTGCTATATAAATAAAAATAATAATAATAATAATGTCAGTCGTTGTGCTGGCTCACATGCTGTCATCTGACAGTGTAGGAACCATAGCGCTCTGACCGGCGGTAGTGATCTTACCACTGGTCAGAGCCTGTGGTGTTTTCCATGCTGTCACACAGATGACAGTGTGGGAAACCACGGATGTTTGAGCCCCACATTTGGTCCAGGCTCGGGTTTGGGTACCAGAACCAATTCTTTTTAATTGTTCAGCCAAACACACCAGACATGAACATTCACAAGTTCGCCTATCACTAGTTTTGATGTTGCAACATTTCAGAGCATATTAAATTACTGTTTTTATCAGCAATCAGAGCTCACAAAATTGTCATAGAATTTCCTGGATGAATTTCAGTGAATGTGAAGATTTCCAAATTTGGCATATTTGGTCATCTCTACATTTTGCCAGTTGTTTTAATATTAGTGCTGATTGATGATAAATTGTTCCAAATGTTTGCTATTTATTCATAAAATTCTGTTTTGATTGTTAAAAACTTTCCTTTGGCATTCAAGTTATTTAACATGTTCTTTTTTGTGAGCTAAATAGACGCTTATTAATGATATTACCTGTGTCAGTTAAATACGTACAGTACGTATAGAATTTTGACTATGTTAATAGAAAACTATGTGGCTTCATCTTTGCACTGGTATTACTGTAATAGTCTCCATGTAGTTGGAAAGCTCAACTTTCATAGTAAAGTCATTATTTATGCACTATACAGCCTGATTGTTGCAATCAGTCATCTGGATCAAATTTGACGTAAAATGTCTACCGAGAAAACTGCAGTTTTTGTAAACTGAATCTAAGAGAAACCATATCTTAGGATAAATTCTCAAACTATTTTCATTTTTCTAATCGGAATGTTGAAGTGGTATAAGGTTAAACCAGTGATAGAAGTTTCATATTATGCATTTTATTTTTCCTGTAGACACATGGAATGTCTCAATTCAAACAAGTAATGGCAATTTGTCCTGCCAACGCCACAAACCTTTGGGCCAATATGTACTGTTGTGTTCAAAAGTTTACATACCCCAGCAGAATTTTTGTTTTCTTGGCCTCTTTTCAGAGAATATGAATGATAGCACCAAAACTTTTTCTCTACTCATGGTTAACGGTTGGGTGAAGCCCTTTATGGTCAATCTACTGGGTTTTCTCTTTTGAAATCAATGACAACCCAAATCATCCAAATGACCCTGATCAAAAGTTCACATACACCATTTCTTAATATCGTGTATTGCCACCTGTAATATCAATGACAGCTTGAAGTTTCTTGTGGTAGTTGTGGATGACTTTCTTATTTTCTAAAATAGTAAAGCTGCCCACTCTTCTTGGCAAAAAGCCTCCAGTTCCTGTAAATTTCTGGGCTCTCTAGCATGAACTGCACGCTTGAGATCTCCCCAGGTCAGAAGACTGAAATGGACACTCCAGTACCTTCACTTTGTTCTATTGTAGCCAATGAAAGGTCGACTTGGCCTTGTGTTTTAGATAGTTGTCATATTGGAATGTCCAAGTACATCCCATGCACAGCTTCTGGGCTGATGAGTGCAAATTTGCTTCCAGTATTTGCTGATAACGTGCTGCATTAATCTTTCCTTCAACTTTGACCAAGTTTTCTGTGCTTTTGTAGCTCACACATCCCCAAAACATCAGCGATCCAACTCCGTGCTTTTCAATAGAAATGACGTTCTTTTTATCATATTCTTTATTGACCTTCTCCAAATGTAACGTTTATGGTTGTGGCCAAAAAGTTCAATTTTGGGCTCCTCACTCCAAATTACCTGGTTCCAGAAGATTTGAGGCTTGTCTCTGTGCTGTTTTGCATATTATAGATTAGATACTTTGTAGCATTTGCACAGTAAGGGTTTTCTTCTGGTGATTCGACCATGCAGCCCAATTTTTTCCAAATGCCTCCTTATTGTGCATCTTGAAACAGGCCCTGGGATCCATATTAATGTAAAAAATAAAGAATAAAAATAAAAAATATGGCTATACTCACCCCTCCGAAGAACCCTGGCTGTCACCGCTGCGAGCGTCCGCCTCCGTTCCTGAGAATGTATTGAGTGAAGGACCTTTGATGACGTCGTGGTCAGGTGAGCGGTCACGTGAGCGGTCAGGTGACCGGTCACCTGACTGCGACGTCATCGAAGGTCCTTCACTCTCTGCAATTCTCAGGAACGGAGGCGGACGCTTGCAGCGGTGACAGCCAGGGTCCTTCGGAGGGGTGAGTATAGCCATATTTTTTTTTTGTATTCTTTATTTTTTACATTAATATGGATCCTAGGGCCTGAAGGAGAGTTTCCTCTCCTTCAGACCCTGGGAACCATCGAGGATACATTCCGATATTTGTGTCCCATTGACTTGTATTGGTATCGGGTATCAGTAACGGCGAGATGCGATATTTTGCCGGTATCGGCCGATACCATCCGATACCGATACTTTCAAATATCGGAAGGTATCGCTCAACGCTAGTAACGACCCTACCTATAAAACTATGTAGAATATAGAGCAGAACGGCACTGGAGCTAAGACGTCTTCAAACAAATAGGGCTGGTAGTGGGCAGCTGTGTATTCAGGCGTCACAATCATAAAGGGTAATGGTGCTCAGCATACAATCCAACAAGTAATCCATATGTGATAAGAAAGAAGAGAATAATGCGGCACTCACCCCGACTTGGCTGTGAAGATTGTGATCTTTATTAAAGAAAAAAATAGAAATTACATCCGTCAGGACATCAGGTATGGGAGAGGGTGCGGTATAGGAGCACGGACGACGGCCGTTTCGCACACACAGGTGCTTCGACGGGTCCAATACACTTAATTGATCCCTGGGGAAATTAAGGATATTACAGTAGCAATACAAATATCAGCACATAAAATATTAGGACACGAAACTTGCACAAGTATACCAACATTACATAACAAATAAATGTGGGTAGTTCAGGTATATAAGTCAAAGTTAATTGACATTAGTACACCTGCAATCAGTCATTGTTGTCTACCACCCTTCAGGCTAGGTTCACATTGCGTTAGGGCAATACGTTAAGCGCATAGCGCTAGCGGATTGCGCTAACACAATGTTTCTTTAGGGTCCGCGTTCGTGGTTCCCGCTAGCGCAGATCCCCGATCTGCGCTAGCGAGGAACGGACCTTGGACGCACCTCGGACGCTGCAAGCAGCGTCCGAGGTCCGTCACAAAATAACGGCACATCACTAGCGCGTGCCGAAAATGGCATGCGTTTGCGATGCGCTACAGAAGAAAATCACATTGCTGTCAATGGGTGCACTAACGGAACTGTTGCACTTCGTTAATTGCGACAATTTCACCGTGCAATGCAGTCCGTTAGCGTTAGCCCATTAAAGCAATGTGAACCTAGCCTAAGAAATTATTATACATCCCCATAGCTGTAGGTACAAACGATTTCCTAAATTTCTCCTTCTTACACCTTAGTAGGATTAGATGACTGCAGTATGTGCTTTTCTGCTTCAACAACAGCTCATATAGTGGGTGTGTATTATTGTCCATTATAGCCCTACATTTCTTCTGAATCCTATCATCCTTCAATACCTCCTCAAGAGAGTCCAGATGGAAGCCAACAGCCGAGCTTGCCTTCTTATAAGATTGTTGAGCTTATTAGTGTCAGATACTCGCACCCTACTGCCCCAGCATAAAATAGCAAAAAAAAGGCACGGACTGGTAGAATATTTCCAGCATTTTACTGCACACATTAAATGTCCTGATCTTCCGAAGAAAGTACAGTCTGCTCATTCCCTTCTTGTAAACATTTTCTGTATTACATCTCCAATCGGGTTTACTGTCAAGGTGAACCCCCAAATATTTGTAGCCCTCAATAATCTCAACCTCCTGGCCAGCAATATTGATAGGTAAGTAATCCTCCTTTTTCCTTCCATAACTCACCACCAACTCCTTGGTTTTCTTTACATTTAGTTCTAGACTGTTTGTCCAGCACCTGTCCACAAAGTCAGAAAACATCCTTCTATATTCCTCCTCCCTCTGGCCCCCCACAATGCCCCCTACAATCACTGAGTCATCTGAGAATATTTGTATACAATGTGAAGAGGAAGGGCAACAGCACTATACCCTGAGGGGCTCCAACACTGCTCCGTACACTGGCAGAGACCACCTCCCTCATCCTTGCAAACTGTGGTCTGTCCATCAGATAGTCGTTTATCCAGTTCACCATCCCCTCATCCACTGCCATATCAGTCAACTTATTACATAGTAAGGGCGGTTACAAGGTATTGAAAGCACTTGAGAAGTCAAAGAACATGGAGCTCACTACAGCTCCATCATTGTCCAAGAATGAATGTACTGTATGTAGCAGACACACTACAGCATCATCCACCCTCAATCTCTGCTGGTATGCAAACTGTAGAGGGTCAGTAAAACCCCTCACCCTCGGACACAAGTAGGCAAGTATTATTCTCTCCAAGAACTTCATAGCATGTGATGTTCAGGCCACTGGATGATAGTCTTGTAGAGAGTTCTGGCACACCCTGTGATTTAAGGCTCCAGTTAAACAGTTGGATTGCACATGCTCTGAGGACACATGGGCTGAGGCCATTAGGCCCAGCTGCTTTGCCAATAACTAGTCTACTAAACTGTTTTCTCACGTCGCTTTGGGAGACAGTGATAGCAGGGAGTTTATACCCCAATGTCGATGCTGCCGTTCGTTTCCCAGCTCCATCCCCCATTCCTTATGACGCCTTGCTTGTGTTTGTGAATCTGTTGAAAAACTCATTCATTTCATTAGCCAAGGGCAGATCCATTTCCCCATGCTCTGGCTTTGCCTTAAACCCAGTTAGCTGTTTCATGCCTAACCATACCTCAAAGGATTTGTTGTGTGACAATTTATTTTCTAATTTAATCCGGAACGCCTCACGGGTATTCTTAATTTTCTCCTTTAAATCCCTTTGTATCAATTTCAGTTTCTTTGTATCCTTCATTTTAAATGCCAGTTTTTTCTTGTTTAGCAAGTTTAAATTCTTTTGTAATCTAAGGTTTGCTATTTGCGTAGCATCGAATCTTTTTAGCTTTTACAACAGTGTCAATACAAAAATTTATATAATCCGTTACTCGCCTGACAATATCATTTACATCATCATGCTCTCCCCTGTTGTATATCACCTCCCAGTCTGTAAGGTCAAAGCAGTCTTGCAGGGCCTCCTCCGCCACTGGAGTCCACTTGCTGATTAGTTTTATTGTCACTGGTTGTTTGCTAACAACAAGTTGGTATGATGGAGACAATAGTATGAGGTTGTGGTCTGGTTTCCCCAGGGGGAAGCAGTGCAGACGATGAATAGGCATCTTTAACATTCGCATAGAGGAGATCCAATATTCTGTTGTCCCTTGTGGGACATTTTACATATTGATATAACTTTGCAAGTCCCCAGAGATTACAGTTAACGAGTTTGGTTTGGGTGCTTTGTCTGGAGGCGATCTAACACCCCTGACAATATTTCCCCAGCTGCCTCTTCATTTGTGGATGCAGGTATATACATGACTACTGTACTACTGTACACTTGGGGGTTCAAAGTGCTCACCACACATCTACGTAAGTTCCTTAGGGGGTCTAGGTTCCAAAATGGTGTCACTTGTGGGGGTTTTCCACTGTTTAGGCACATCAGTGGTTCTCCAAACACGACATGGTGTCCGATCTGAATTCCTGCCAATTTTACATTGAAAAGTCAAACGGCACTCCTTCCCTTCCGAGCTCTGCCATGCGCCAAACAGTGGTTTACCCCCACATATGGGGTATTGGCGTACTCAAGACAAATTATACAACAACATCTGTGGTTCATTTTCAGAATCGCCAGGATCTGTTGAAGAGTTCAAGAGTTAAAACCTCTTAAAGGGACATTGGTCAGAATTGTAAAAATCGGCCTGGTCATTAACGTGCAAACCACCCTGGGGGGTAAAGGGGTTAAAAGGGAAAACACAGTAGTTTAACAATAAATGGCTTCACCCAACCACTAACCATGAGTGGATAAAAAGTTTTGGTGTTATCATTTATATTCTCTGAAAAAGGCCAAGAAAGCAAAATTTCTGCTGGGGTATGTAAACTTTTGAGCACAACTGTAATTGCCAAAAGTCCAAACTATAGACTTTAAAATTATGCCTACCATATTACATCCCCATATTGCTTGCATGCAGCAGGCACACACTTGGGGATCTATACAATTGTGCCAGATGCAGAATTGTACAAATATTCTCCTCCAAACACATTACTTCTAGTTTAACCCCTTCATGACCTTTGATGTATATTTGCATCAAAGGTCGTGTCCCTTTGATGTTGGCTCGCACATCTTTAATAACTGCCACTGGAGCAGCTCTTCACCTGTGGCTGTAAAACTGTTAAATCCCACTGTCAATCTCTGCCAGCGGGACTTAACATGCACCGTGGAAGCGCGTCACTAATTCTACCCATCATTGCCCCCTCACATGATCGTGGGGCATCATTGGGTTGTCATGACTCATGACAGTCGGGGGTCTGCAGAAGACCCCATGACTGTCTTTGTAGCCATCAATCATAGATCATGATGTTTGCTATACATAGTAATGCTGATATAAGACCTGAGGAAACTTTTGAAGTAAAAAACATGCACATTTTTTAATTGAAAGTATGAAAAAATAAAAAAAATAAAAAAATTCAAATCTGATCTGTCAAGCTATAAAAACAATTAAACAGATTGACAAACAGTATAACAAAAAAAAAATCCACAATTAAGGTTTTTTGCCACTGCAACAATGCAATAAAATACAATAAGAGGTGATCAAAACTAGGGTTGAGCGAAACGGATCGTTCATTTTCAAAAGTCGCCGACTTTTGGCAAAGTCGGGTTTCATGAAACCCGACCCGATCCCTGTGTGGGGTCGGCCATGCGGTATGCGACTTTCGCGCCAAAGTCGCGTTTCGTATGATGCGCTTGGCGCCATTTTTTTCAGCCAATGAAGGGGCGTGGGCAGAGTGATGACATAGGTCTTAGGGGCGTGGACGCCTATCGCCATGTTGTCGCTTGTGCGCTGTAGCGATTTGCACTGTGTAACACCAGCTTTTCAGTTCAGGGACGGACGGAGGGGAGAGGGGGGAGAGAGAGAGAGAGAGAGAGAGAGAGAGAGAAAAAAAAAAAATCCCATTGCCTTTGCATTGGGTTTCGTGTTTCGGTCGATCCTCGACTTTTCGCCATAATCGGCCGATTTCACTCGACTCGACTTTTGAGATAGTCGGGTTTCGCGAAACCCGGCTCGACCCTAAAAAAGTCAAGGTCGCTCAACCCTAATCAAAACATATCTACCCCAAAATGTTATCAATAAAAACATCAGCTGAATCCACAGAAATAAGCCTTTAGCCAGCCCCAGATCCCAAAAAATGAAAACGCTACATATCTCGGAAAATGGTATAAGCTAATTTTTTTTTCTTACAAATTCAGAATTTTTTTTATACCACTTAAATTAAAAAGACACTATATATATTTGCTATCTGCGTACTCATATTGAAATGGGAAATCATATTAGTTAGTTAGTTTTACCAAATAGTGAGCATGGTAAATAAAAAATATACAATTGTGGCATTACACTTTTATTGCAATTTCATCACATTTGGAATTCTTTTTACTGTTTTCAGAGAGGAAGAGGACTAAAACTCTAGTGCCACCTATTGGAAGTAGCAATCCTAACAGTCAATGTCGACCCTTTAACGAGCCTTGTCACGAGCCTTGTCTCCTCACCTCGACATGCTTATCATGTCACTTTCCGCAAGGAGAAACGATACTTCTTGGATTACTGTTTTCCAGTACACTTATAGTAAAACCAATGGTGTAATTCAAAATTACAACTCACCTACCATCGAAACCTTCAAAAAGAACCTGAAGACCTACCTCTTCTGGCAAGCCTACAACCTTCAGTAATCACCGATCGACCAAACCTCTGCACGAAGAGCTCTATCCTTACCTACAGTATCCTCACCCATCCCTTGTAGATTGTGAGCCCTCGCGGGCAGGGTCCTCTCTCCTCCTGTACCAGTTGTGACTTGTATTGTTCATGATTATTGTACCTGTTTTTATTATGTATACCCGTTCACATGTAAAGCGCCATGGAATAGATGGCGCTATAATAATAAATAATAATAATAATAACTAATCTCGTAAAAACCAACGTCTCATATGGCTACATTGACAGAAAAATTTAAAAGTTATGGATCTTGGAAGAAGAGGAGGAAAAAAGAAAAGTGCAAAAATGGAAAATCACAAGGTCAAGAAGGGGTTAAACATGGTAATATGCGCTGGAACTGTACATACACTGGCCTTGCATTTTTAAAGCCATTTTCTTTCATACGGGTCAACCTCAAAACATTTTCCAGTTTCATAAAGTGACTTTGTTGATTTATAAAGGAGTTGTAAACTTTAAAAATAACAATAGATGTAGAAAATTACAAGTAACTTTCTAATATACTTATAATAAAAGAATAAGGGTGTCCTAATCCAGGTCCCTGCAGCACCACTTGTGCTCCTGACACAAGTTTTGTGACTGGTCTTATTTCAATAGCTAAGCCAGACCCTTTCTTTGTTTATGCATCGACAGTGAAAGAGAATAGGGCAGGCTCAGTTTCTAAAATTAGCCAGAACACACGGTTGCCAACTGTCCAGAAATACCTGGACAGTCCGTAAAAATAGGGCACTTTTTTGCCCTCTCCATAAAAAAATAATAATTTAAGGTGTCATTTTTTTAAGCTTAAAACACCCTATACAGATTTTTTTACTTTAATGATGATCATCTTAGACTTTACAATTAATGCAGCTGATGTTTTCATATCATATTTATAGGATGAAAACGTGTGTCACTTGTACCATATATACTCGAGTACAAGCCGATCCCCCCTAATTTTGCATAAAAAAACTGGTTAATAAAATAACACAGAACACCCACCGTAAGTTTAAAATGATTCTCTTATCCCTTTAAAAGGGAATAAAAATGGAAATTATACAATTAAAAGGATATACCAAACCACCAGGGTGTGCTGTGCCCAATTGTAGTACAACCACTACATAAATAGAACTAAAACCAAAGCAATACTACATGGACCAAAAGAAGGGAAATTATATGCAAGACACGGGAATATTAAAATACGGCTTTATTAAAGGGAAATGCCAAATATTATATAATCAAAAAAATTATTTAAAAACATAAACACTTTCACGTGACAACAGGATATATCGCTAAAAAAATCCACCAGTCCTCTCACCTCCAATTATACCAGGATATAAATATTTATTTAGGGCCGTACAAGAAGCACTATATATTGCACAAAAGAAGGGTGGGAGGGGGATGGAAAAAATGGGGAGAAGGGAAAAGATAAGATAACCTAAATAATGTGCAAAATCTGCTTATAAAAAGTGAATAAGTGCTTTATAATGCCACTATAATTCAGCACATATACAGGGCACATAGAAGGTGTATAAAGTCTGAAAAAAGGGGGCACATGAAAAAAACTACTAAAATCACCATCAATGTGTATACAAAAAAAGGGGGGGAGGGAAAGAAAACGAGGGGGGTATAATACCCCTGTAATACCAATTGATTTATGTAAAGTGCAAACATATAAGGTGCAGTAAAAAGTGATAATGTGCCAAAGTCTCAGTGAAAACCACCCTTACAGCTAATTACCATGTGGAAAGCTGTAGCATCCACCTGCAATCACATATAGCACTGTGCAACTGTACTGCCAAAATGATCTATAATAGTCTATAGTAGTCACATATACCTGGGGAGGGGGGGCTCTGTTCCTGTGTCAGCGCGTACCCGACGCGCGTTTCGGAATTATCCTTCTTTTGTGCAATATATAGTGCTTCTTGTACGGCCCTAAATAAATATTTATATCCTGGTATAATTGGAGGTGAGAGGACTGGTGGATTTTTTTAGCGATATATCCTGTTGTCACGTGAAAGTGTTTATGTTTTTAAATAATTTTTTTGATTATATAATATTTGGCATTTCCCTTTAATAAAGCCGTATTTTAATATTCCCGTGTCTTGCATATAATTTCCCTTCTTTTGGTCCATGTAGTATTGCTTTGGTTTTAGTTATAAAAAAACTGGGAAAGCTTAATGACTCGAGTATAAGCCTAAGGTGGGAAATGCAGCAGCTACCGGTAAATGTCAACAGTAAAAATAGATACCAATAAAAGTAAAATTAATTGAGACATCAATACGTTAAGTGTTTTTGAATATCCATATTGAATCAGGAGCCCCATATAATGCTCCATAAAGTTTATGATGGCCCCATAAGATGCTCCATATTAAAATATGCCCCATATTATCCTGCATAAAGGTTAATAATGGCCCCATAAGATGCTCCATAAAGGTATTTGCCCCATGTAGGGCTGCACAAACCTTGATTATTGCCCCATAAGATGCTCCATATAGACACTTGCCCCATATAATGCTGCACAAACCTTGATTATGGCCCCATAAGATGCTCCATATAGACACTTGCCCCATATAATGCTCCACAAACGTTAATTATGGCCCCATAAGATGCTCCATTAAGATATTTGCCCCATATAGTGCTGCACAAACGTTTTAGCCCCATAAGATACTCCATACAGACATTTGCCCCATACGATGCTGCACAAACATTAATTATGGCCCCAGAAAATGCTCCATAAAGATATTTGCTCCATATAGTGCTGCGCAAACCTTGATTATGGCCCCATAATATGCTCCATACAGACACTTTCCCCATATAGTACTGCACAAACGTTGATTATGGCCCCATAAGATGCTCCATACAGACACTTTCCCCATATAGTGCTGCACAAATGTTGATTATGGCCCCATAAGATGCTCCATACAGACACTTGCCCCGTATAGTGCTGCACAAATGTTGATTATGGCCCCATACAGACACTTGCCCCATATAGTGCTGCACAAACGTTGATTATGGCCCCATAAGATGCTCCATACAGACACTGGCCCCATATAGTACTGCACAAACGTTGATTCTGGCCCCATAAGATGCTCCATACAGACACTTGCCCCATATAGTGCTGCCCAAACATTGATTATGGCCCCATACAGACACTTGCCCCATATAGTGTGTCAAACATTGATTATGGCCCTATAAGATGCTCCATACAGACACTTGCCCCATATAGTAATGCACAAACATTGATTATGGCCTCATAAGATGCTCCATACAGACACTTGCCCCATATAGTACTGCACAAACGTTGATTCTGGCCCCATAAGATGCTCCATACAGACACTTGCCCCATATAGTGCTGAACAAATGTTGATTATGGCCACATACAGACACTTGCCCCATATAATGCTGCACAAACGTTATGGCCCCATAAGATGATCCATACAGACACTTGCCCCATATAATCCTGCACAAACGATGATTATGGCCCCATAAAATGCTCCATACAGACACTTGCCCCATTTGCTGTTGCTGCGATAAAAAAATCACATACCTCTCTGTTGCTCAGGCCCCGACACTTTCAATATTCACCTGACTTCATTCCAGCACCGCTCCATCTTCAGCATCTTCGGCACTGACGTTCAGGCAGAGGGCGCGCACTAGCCACGACACAACGCCCTCTGACCTGAGCGTCACAACAGGAGACGCTGAAGACGGAGTGGCGCCCGGAATGGGGAGCAGGTGAATATCGTGCAGCACTCCCCCTCCCCATTATTCTCACCTGCTCCTGGTGCGGTCACCGTTACCGCTCATTACAGTAATGAATATGTGGCTCCGCCCCTATGTGAGGTTCAGCCGCATATTCATTACTGTAATGAGTGGTACCATGTGACCACTTAGTACAGGAGGAAGCTGGGGCGCCGGGAACCAGGGACCTGCAGGGACCGTGCCAGGAGCAGGTGAGTATAATTACACAGCCCCCGCTCCCCCTCCCCTGCTGACCCCTGGGTATGACTCGAGTATAAGCCAAGAGGGGGACTTTCAGCCCAAATAAAGGGCTGAAAATCTCGGCTTATACTCGAGTATATACGGTAATCATAATATTTTATAATGGTATTGCAATGTGTTCATACAAAACATTGTGTATCCATGATTTTTTGCTAAGACCACACACCAGAAGTAGTTCTGCCAGGTCTAAACACCAGAGCTAGTGTCTGACATTCCCCAAAAACTTTTTAGAAAATATATAATACTAGATGGCAGCCCGATTCTAAAGAATCGGGAGTCTAGAATCCATATATACTTTATTTATTCAAATGTAAGAATAATACAATTAATAAATAATAGTAAGAAAGAATAAAAATAATAGGCAGTATATGGAGAAAACACCAAACAAAAGTTCAAAATTGGTGTGAAAATGTCACTGAACCACTTCACAACTAAATATATATAGTTTTGGTAAATGGTATTATCATTTTTTTGACGAAATTCGGCAGGAGCTTGAAGAGCAACGTCACTGGGCCCGCCTCCACGCAGTAGAAACTTGCTGTGAGGTAAAAATTCAAAAATCACACCAAAATGGCGGGCGGAGTGTGTCACAGTACGGCACGTTTCTGATTGGTCGCTCGCAGCAGGCGGCAACCAATCAGACACTGGACACTGTTGACGTCACTTATCTCCGGACATTAGCTCCAGACATTAGCTCCGGACATTAGCTCCGGACATTAGCTCCGGACAAAGCCACGGAAGTTGGCACAAATTGCAGGAAGTAGTATTCTAGGCAATTATATATTAGATATTAGAAGGTTTCATGCCTATACTTTTAACACATCTAACAAATTTTTAATGGACAAACCCTTAACCTTGACAAAGATTTTACTTTTACATTTCCCATTTTTATTCTAAGTGTTGTTTCGAAAACATGTAAATTGAAAAGTTATCACTAATGAAAATAATGGAAGGAAGTCAGACATCTTATGCATTTTTAATGTGCCCTTAAGTTAGCCCTTTAAAAAAAATCAGTAAAGCTTTTTCCACAGGCTTCCTGGAAGTGTGAAATGTGCTGTACTTCTAATTTCAGTCTTTATGTATATTTTTATATCTAGAATGGGTACGCGAGTGCTATTGGCATACACTCCCTGCCCTGTTACACGCTATGTTAACGTTATGTTAATTGAAATATTGTAATTTAGTAATAAACACATACATTTCAAAATAGAAAAATTAACTATTTTTGGATATGACTAAGACTTTAAATTACTGCAGAAAAAAATTACACGTTATGTTATCATTTCTGTGCTCATTTTGTGCCTTAGAAATTATATATTTAAGCCTTTAATTTGTGACCTACATCATCACAAGTGTTTTTTCTTGCTTTTGATTTCATTTTCAGAGTTGCTCCTTTTTTCCTACCATTGAAATAAGCAACGTGTAGTATGGAGAGTGAATTTTTCAATAACAAAAGCTCAATGCAAAGGTTGGTCAAACATTGATAACAGTGTTCTGCCTGTCTCTTCACGATAGCAATGGAGACAAGGTCACTTTTCGCTGTAATCAATACAGTTAAACCCATGCATTTGTGAGTCATGACATCCATTATTCAACAAATCAATCGAACAAGTCAATCAGCCAGTCAGAAAATCTGCTAATTTTCCAACATGGACATTCAAATTCCAGTGAAGTAGTTCCTCTAGGCCGGTTCTTTTTGCAGCTGGGAACCCGAGTGTAAATCAGCTAATATGACAGCACCGAGATGTGATATCTACATAAATGACCTTGAATAAATTTAACTCAAGGCATGTATAACAAATTTGCCGTGTATGTCCAACTCTGTCACCAGACATGTTTCTTGCAGTTCTTTGCCCATACCATCAGAATATGATGCGTGATGTTTTCCATATTGTGGCAACCTGATATAAAGTCAGATATCAGCATAGAAGCCAACATGTATTTTCTTTCAAAAATATGAGACAAATACAATGAATTTTAGTTAGGCTATTGCAATGTATTAGGGCTAACGCTTGACTTTTTATGCATAAAATTCATACAAATAGAAAACTGTTTTTAGTACACGCGGTGTCAAAAGTCCATTCTTGTTTTTTTCTGGCCACATCTTAATTGAGTTGAAAATCTATTAGAAATAGATTGTGCCATGGATTTTACCACAGAATCCACACTGAAATTTATGCCAAACCAAAATCAGTTTCTTATATCCGATTTGTCAAGAATGAGCTGATCATCTTAGAGCTCCTTATAAGAAACGTGTAACATTTATAACAATTTCTCTTGTTGATCACATTGTACCATAGTACCAATAATTATGGTATCAAAACCAAAATGCATAGTCCACATGCAATCTGTCTGATAAAATGCCGCTCTGTATTTTTTCAAAGGTTTTGGTGGGTCACCTAGCTTGTAGAGACCCTGTCTTTCACAGACTGTACATGAGTAAAGTCCAAGTCTAAGTTAATTACCCACTCTTCCAAATTTATGGTGATCTTACAAAATAAGAGAGATCTTAGTCTCCTACAAAGCTTGCTGGTAGCTATCATTATGGGTATCTTGCTGTATATTTATAGCAATCACTGTATATACACTGCTCAAAAAAATAAAGAAAACACTTAAACAACAGAATATATTTCCAAGTAAATCAAACTTCTGTGAAATCAAACTGTCCACTTAGGAAGCAACACTGATTGACAATCAATTTCACATGCTGTTGTGCGAATGGAATAGACAACAGATGGAAATCATTGGCAATTATCAAGATACATTCAATAAAGGAGTGGTTCTGCAGGTGGGGACCACAGACTACATCTCAGTACTAATGCTTTCTGGCTGATTTTTTGGTCACTTTTGATTGCTGGTTGTGCTTTCACACTTCTGCTGGCATAGACGGACTCTACAACCCACACAAGTGGCTCAGGTAGTGCAACTGATCCAGTATGGCACATCACTGAGAGGTGTGGCAAGAAGATTTGCTGTGTCTGTCAGCGTAGTGTCCAGAGGCTGGAGGCACTACCAGGAGACAGGCCAGTACACCTTGAGACGTGGAGGGGGCCTTAGGAGGGCAAAAACCCAGCAGCAGGACCGCTACCTCAGCCTTTGTTCAAGGAGGAACAGGAAGAGCACTTCCAAGGCCCGGCAAAATGACCTCCAGCAGGCCACAAATGTGCACGTGTCTGCACAAACGGTTAGAAACCGACTCCATGAGGATGGTCTGAGTGCCCGACGTCCACAGATGGGGATTGTGCTCACAGCCGAACACCATGCAGGACAATTGGCATTTGCCACAGAGCACCAGGATTGGCAAATTTACCACCGGCGCCCTGTGCTCTTCACAGATGAAAGCAGGTTCACACTGAGCACATGTGACAGATGTGACAGAGTCTGGAGATGCCATGAAAAGCGATCTGCTACCTGCAACAACCTTCAGCATGACCGGTTTGGCAGTGGGTCAGTAATGGTGTGGGATGGCATTTCTTTGGAGGGCCACACAGCCCTCCATGTGCTTGCCAGAGGTAGCCTGACTGCCATTAGGTACTGAGATGAGATCCTCAGACCCCTTGTGAGACCATATGCTGGTGCGGTTGGCCTTGGGTTCCTCCTAATGCTGGACCATGCCAGACCTCATGTGGCTGGAGTGTGTCAGCAGTTCCTGTAAGATGAAGGCATTGAAGCTATGAACTGACCCGCCCGTTTCCCAGACCTGAATCCAATTGAACACATCTGGGACATCATGTCTCGCACCATCCACAAACATCCCATTGCACCACAGACTATCCAGGAGTTGGAGATGCTTGGAGATGCTTTAGTCCTGGTCTGGGAGGAGATCCCTCAGGAGACCATCCGCTGCCTCATCATGAGCATGCCCAGGCATTGTAGGGAGGTCAAACAGGCACATGGAGGCAACTGTTATGGCTGGCAATCAGGCAACACAGCGTGCAGTAATCAGCGCACATACAGAGATCTGGCAATAACCCAAAACAATAGGACGAGCTCTGAGACGTGGAATCTCTGTAGACTGCAGTACCTGATCTATCCTCACACAACTGGAAGCAGCAGTGGATTGCGCCTATCAACTACCTATGCAACTCGGCACTGCCTGAGGAGCTGACTAGCCTGAAGATAGAAATACAAGCCTGACTTACCTCAGAGAAATACCCCAAAGGAATAGGCAGCCCCCACATATAATGACTGTTAGCAAGATGAAAAGACAAACGTAGGAATGAAATAGATTCAGCAAAGTGAGGCCCGATATTCTAGACAGAGCGAGGATAGCAAAGAGAACTATGCAGTCTACAAAAAACCCTAAAACGAAAACCACGCAAAGGGGCAAAAAGACCCACCGTGCCGAACTAACAGCACGGCGGTGCACCCCTTTGCTTCTCAGAGCTTCCAGCAAAAGATAATAACAAGCTGGACAGAAAAAACAGAAAACAAACTAGAAGCACTTATCTAGCAGAGCAGCAGGCCCAAGGAAAGATGCAGTAGCTCAGATCCAACACTGGAACATTGACAAGGAGCAAGGAAGACAGACTCAGGTGGAGCTAAATAGCAAGGCAGCCAACGAGCTCACCAAAACACCTGAGGGAGGAAGCCCAGAGACTGCAATACCACTTGTGACCACAGAAGTGAACTCAGCCACAGAATTCACAACAGTACCCCCCCCTTGAGGAGGGGTCACCGAACCCTCACCAGAACCCCCAGGCCGACCAGGATGAGCCACATGAAAGGCACGAACAAGATCTGGGGCATGGACATCAGAGGCAAAAACCCAGGAATTATCTTCCTGAGCATAACCCTTCCATTTGACCAGATACTGGAGTTTCCGTCTAGAGACACGAGAATCCAAAATCTTCTCCACAATATACTCCAATTCCCCCTCCACCAAAACAGGGGCAGGAGGCTCCACAGATGGAACCATAGGTGCCACGTATCTCCTCAACAACGACCTATGGAATACATTATGTATGGAAAAGGAGTCTGGGAGGGTCAGACGAAAAGACACCGGATTGAGAATCTCAGAAATCCTATACGGACCAATAAAACGAGGTTTAAATTTAGGAGAGGAAACCTTCATAGGTATATGACGAGAAGATAACCAAACCAGATCCCCAACACGAAGTCGGGGTCCCACACGGCGTCTGCGATTAGCGAAAAGCTGAGCCTTCTCCTGGGACAAGGTCAAATTGTCCACTACCTGAGTCCAGATCTGCTGCAACCTGTCCACCACATAATCCACACCAGGACAGTCCGAAGACTCAACCTGTCCTGAAGAGAAACGAGGATGGAACCCAGAATTGCAGAAAAATGGAGAGACCAAGGTAGCCGAGCTGGCCCGATTATTAAGGGCGAACTCAGCCAACGGCAAAAATGACACCCAATCATCCTGGTCAGCGGAAACAAAACATCTCAGATATGTTTCCAAGGTCTGATTGGTTCGTTCGGTCTGGCCATTAGTCTGAGGATGGAAGGCCGAGGAAAAAGATAGGTCAATGCCCATCCTACCACAAAAGGCTCGCCAGAACCTCGAGACAAACTGGGAACCTCTGTCAGAAACAATATTCTCAGGAATGCCATGTAAACGAACCACATGCTGGAAGAACAAAGGCACCAAATCAGAGGAGGAAGGCAATTTAACCAAGGGCACCAGATGGACCATTTTAGAAAAGCGATCACAGACCACCCAAATGACAGACATCTTTTGAGAAACGGGAAGGTCAGAAATGAAATCCATCGAAATATGTGTCCAAGGCCTCTTCGGGACCGGCAAGGGCAAAAGCAACCCACTGGCACGTGAACAGCAGGGCTTAGCCCTAGCACAAATTCCACAGGACTGCACAAAAGCACGCACATCCCGTGACAGAGATGGCCACCAGAAGGATCTAGCAACCAACTCCCTGGTACCAAAGATTCCTGGATGACCGGCCAGCACCGAACAATGAAGTTCAGAGATAACTTTACTAGTCCACCTATCAGGGACGAACAGTTTCTCGGCCGGACAACGATCAGGTTTATTAGCCTGAAATTTCTGCAACACTCTCCGCAAATCAGGGGAGATGGCAGACACAATGACTCCTTCCTTGAGGATACTCGCCGGCTCAGATAACCCCGGAGAGTCGGGCACAAAACTCCTAGACAGAGCATCCGCCTTCACATTTTTAGAGCCCGGAAGGTATGAAATCACAAAATCAAAACGAGCAAAAAATAACGACCAACGGGCCTGTCTAGGATTCAAGCGCTTGGCAGACTCAAGATAAGTAAGGTTCTTATGATCAGTCAAAACCACCACGCGATGCTTAGCACCCTCAAGCCAATGACGCCACTCCTCGAATGCCCACTTCATGGCCAGCAACTCTCGGTTGCCCACATCATAATTACGCTCAGCAGCAGAAAATTTCCTGGAAAAGAAAGCACATGGTTTGAACACTGAGCAACCAGAACCTCTCTGTGACAAAACCGCCCCTGCACCAATCTCAGAAGCATCAACCTCGACCTGGAACGGAAGAGAAACATCAGGTTGACACAACACAGGGGCACAGCAAAAACGACGCTTCAACTCCTGAAAAGCCTCCACGGCAGCAGAAGACCAATTAACCAAATCAGCACCCTTCTTGGTCAAATCGGTCAATGGTCTGGCAATGCTAGAAAAATTACAGATGAAGCGACGATAAAAATTAGCAAAGCCCAGGAATTTCTGCAAACTTTTTAGAGATGTCGGCTGAGTCCAATCCTGGATGGCCTGAACCTTAACCGGATCCATCTCGATAGTAGAAGGGGAAAAGATGAACCCCAAAAATGAAACTTTCTGCACACCGAAGAGACACTTTGATCCCTTCACGAACAAGGAATTAGCACGCAGTACCTGGAAAACCATTCTGACTTGCTTCACATGAGACTCCCAATCATCTGAGAAGATCAAAATGTCATCCAAGTAAACAATCAAGAATTTATCCAGATACTCACGGAAAATGTCATGCATAAAAGACTGAAAAACAGATGGAGCATTGGCAAGTCCGAACGGCATCACCAGATACTCAAAATGACCCTCGGGCGTATTAAATGCCGTTTTCCATTCATCTCCCTGCCTGATTCTCACCAGATTATACGCACCACGAAGATCAATCTTAGTAAACCAACTAGCCCCCTTAATCCGAGCAAACAAGTCAGAAATCAATGGCAAGGGATACTGAAACTTAACAGTGATCTTATTAAGAAGGCGGTAATCAATACACGGTCTTAGCGAACCATCCTTCTTGGCTACAAAAAAGAACCCTGCTCCCAATGGTGACGACGATGGGCGAATATGTCCCTTCTCCAGGGACTCCTTCACATAACTGCGCATAGCGGTGTGTTCAGGTACGGACAAATTAAATAAACGACCCTTAGGGAATTTACTACCAGGAATCAAATCGATAGCACAATCACAATTCCTATGCGGAGGAAGGGCATCAGACTTGGACTCTTCAAATACATCCTGAAAGTCCGACAAGAACTCTGGGATGTCAGAAGGAATGGATGACGAAATAGACAAAAATGGAACATCACCATGTACTCCCTGACAACCCCAGCTGGTTACCGACATAGAGTTCCAATCCAATACTGGATTATGGGTTTGTAGCCATGGCAACCCCAACACGACCACATCATGCAAATTATGCAGTACCAAAAAGCGAATAACTTCCTGATGTGCAGGAGCCATGCACATGGTCAGCTGGGCCCAGTACTGAGGCTTATTCTTGGCCAGAGGTGTAGCATCAATTCCTCTCAACGGAATAGGACACCGCAAAGGCTCCAAGAAAAATCCACAACGTTTAGCATAATCCAAATCCATCAGATTCAGGGCAGCGCCTGAATCCACAAACGCCATGACAGAATATGATGACAAAGAGCACATTAAGGTAATGGACAAAAGGAATTTGGACTGTACAGTACCAATAACGGCAGAGCTATCGAACAGCCTAGTGCGTTTAGGACAATTAGAAATAGCATGAGTAGAATCACCACAATAGAAACACAGTCTGTTCAGACGTCTGTGTTCGTGCCGTTCTACTTTAGTCATAGTCCTGTCGCACTGCATAGGCTCAGGCTTACTCTCAGACAATACCGCCAGATGGTGCACAGATTTACGCTCGCGCAAGCGACGACCGATCTGAATGGCCAAGGACATAGACTCATTCAAACCAGCAGGCATAGGAAATCCCACCATTACATCCTTAAGAGCTTCAGAGAGACCCTTTCTGAACAAAGCCGCTAGTGCAGATTCATTCCACAGAGTGAGTACTGACCATTTTCTAAATTTCTGACAATATACTTCTACATCATCCTGACCCTGGCATAAAGCCAGCAGATTTTTCTCAGCTTGATCCACTGAATTAGGCTCATCGTAAAGCAATCCCAGCGCCTGGAAAAATGCATCAACATTACTCAATGCAGAATCTCCTGGTGCAAGAGAAAACGCCCAGTCCTGTGGGTCGCCGCGCAAAAAAGAAATAATAATCAAAACCTGTTGAATAGGATTACCAGAAGAATGAGGTTTCAAGGCCAAAAATAGCTTACAATTATTTCTGAAGCTCAGGAACTTAGTTCTGTCACCAAAAAACAAATCAGGAATCGGAATTCTTGGTTCTAGCATCGATTTCTGATCAATAGTATCTTGAATCTTTTGTACATTTACAACGAGATTATCCATTGAGGAGCACAGAGCCTGAATATCCATGTCCACAGCTGTGTCCTGAAGCACTCTAATGTCTAGGGGAAAAAAAAGACTGAAGACAGAGCTAAGAAAAAAAAATGATGTCAGGATTTCTTTTTTCCCTCTATTGGAAATCATTGAATGGCTCCTTGTACTGTTATGGCTGGCAATCAGGCAACACAGCGTGCAGTAATCAGCGCACATACAGAGATCTGGCAATAACCCAAAACAATAGGACGAGCTCTGAGACGTGGAATCTCTGTAGACTGCAGTACCTGATCTATCCTCACACAACTGGAAGCAGCAGTGGATTGCGCCTATCAACTACCTATGCAACTCGGCACTGCCTGAGGAGCTGACTAGCCTGAAGATAGAAATACAAGCCTGACTTACCTCAGAGAAATACCCCAAAGGAATAGGCAGCCCCCACATATAATGACTGTTAGCAAGATGAAAAGACAAACGTAGGAATGAAATAGATTCAGCAAAGTGAGGCCCGATATTCTAGACAGAGCGAGGATAGCAAAGAGAACTATGCAGTCTACAAAAAACCCTAAAACGAAAACCACGCAAAGGGGCAAAAAGACCCACCGTGCCGAACTAACAGCACGGCGGTGCACCCCTTTGCTTCTCAGAGCTTCCAGCAAAAGATAATAACAAGCTGGACAGAAAAAACAGAAAACAAACTAGAAGCACTTATCTAGCAGAGCAGCAGGCCCAAGGAAAGATGCAGTAGCTCAGATCCAACACTGGAACATTGACAAGGAGCAAGGAAGACAGACTCAGGTGGAGCTAAATAGCAAGGCAGCCAACGAGCTCACCAAAACACCTGAGGGAGGAAGCCCAGAGACTGCAATACCACTTGTGACCACAGAAGTGAACTCAGCCACAGAATTCACAACAGGCAACGCACACACAACTGAACATCATTTCCTTGTCTTGAGGCATTTTCACTGAAGTTGGATCAGCCATTAATTTGATTTTCCACTTTGATTTAGAGTATCATTCCAAATCCAGACCTCCATGGGATATTCATTTTGATTTACATTGATCATTTTTATGTGTTATTGTTCTCAACACATTCCACTATGTAATGAATAAAAATTTGCAACTTAAAAATGTAATTCAGTGAAATCTAGGATGTGGTATTTTAGCGTTCCCTTTATTTTTTTTTAGCAGTGTATGTTCCTATGGACTTTAGTGTCAATAATATTTATGGAGGAACTCGTTACAGAAATACTTTCCATGATGTCACACATCTCTGCTAAAATATTGTTTTAAATTAGGATATTTATTTGAGAGGAAATTGAATTCAGCTCAGATTTTATAAAAATCTGTACTCCCCAGAATGCTAATTTTTTTGTAATGAGCTCCCACCAAACTCAGCAACCAACAGTTTGCTGAACCATAGATGGCTGGCAAAAGTAAAAAAAAAAAAAAAACAATAAAAAACTAATATTTACCTCAACTAGACCGAGGACATCCGTGTGGAAATCCCAGTCCGGCGTGAAAATGCACAAGGTTTCAGCATGCAACAGTGGTAAGAAGAGGTGCCAAGGACTGTACTGGGAAAGTGAGCAGTGGAGATGACCAGTGAATGCTGGTTGTTGTTTGCTGTTTTATTACATCTTATGACTACAATGACCTCCCCAGAGCATTATAAGAGACATTCAATTTGCGGAGAATAAATTTACTGTGAATTAAACTTCTCGATAAAATCTGGTGGATTTGGAAAGTTTGAATCTGGGCTGATCTCTAGTTAGCATATTTTATGGATCTATTATGTGCCAAATTCCAGTAAGGCAGCGTAGCTTAGGAAAAATTAATATTAATTTACCAAAGAAAACTTTTCAGAGCGCTAACTAATTCTGTAGATGATGCCAGTCTGTAACCTCATCATTGGTGTTTCCCATTTGGAAGTATTAGGCTGTGCACACATATTCTGGTCCACTGCAGATTTTTACGCAGTGGATTTGATAAATCCGGAGTGCAAAACCGCTGTGGATTTATTGCGGATTTACAGCGTTTTTTCTGCGGATTTCACTGCGGTTTTACAACTGCGGATTTCTATTGGAGCAGCTGTAAAATCGCTGCGGAATCAGCAAAAAGAAGTGACATGCTGCAGAATGTAAGCCGCTGCGTTTCTGCGTGTTTTTTTCCGCAGCATGTGCACAGCATTTTTGGTTTCCCATAGGTTTACATTGAACTGTAAACTCATGGGAAACTGCTGCGGACACGCAGCTGCGGAAACGCTGTGTTACGCTGCTTCCTCATACTCACCTGTCCGGCTGGCGTGCTCCCGATGCTTCCTCATGCTCTCCGTCTTCCAGCTTCTCCGGCGCTTGTCTATTCTGCGCTCTGCGCATGCACAGACGTGCTCCTTTCGTCGCTGGGGTTTCTGGAAGGTTGTGACCCGGCAGCTCTGCCTCCAATATGGCGGTGCTCGTTGGGTACTTCTTCCCAGTGCCTGCCCTGCTCAGACGCCTTTGCATCTATTGCATTCGCTGGCTTACCGCCTGCATCCTTGTAGGTTCCTAGGCTCAGATCCCTGTATCTATGCTTTTACTCTGACAGTCTTTTTTTACCATCCCTGCTTGTCCTGTGTTCCTGCCGTCTCCTGCTAGTCCTGTGTTCCTGCCATGTCCTGCCAGTCCTGTGTTCCTGCCGTCTCCTGCTAGTCCTGTGTTCCTGCCGTGTCCTGCTGTCCTGTGTTCCTGCCATGTCCTGCCAGTCCTGTGTTCCTGCCGTATCCTGCCAGTCCTGTGTTCCTGCCGTGTCTTGCCAGTCCTGTGTTCCTGCCGTTCCTGCCAGTCCTGTATTCCTGCCTTCCTGTCTGCCCTGTGTTCCTGCTGTGTCCTGCCAGTCCTGTGTTCCTGCCGTCTCCTGCCAGCTCTGCGTTCCTGCCATACCTTACCAGTCCTGTGTTCCTGCCGTACCCTGCCAGTCCCGAGTCTCCGTTGTCTCCATCTGTCATGTGCTAGCATCTTACCGGTCAGTACCTTGTCTTTGCTGCCTCCATCTGTCCAGTGCCTCTGCCATTCTAGTCACTTCACTAGTTCCGTCTTCCCTCCATCTGCCGTTCTCTCTGTGTTCTAACTTCAGTCGTCCCTTTGGCTCCGGCAGTTGCGGCTTCACCCTCCTTGGGCCTGTCCCTAACGCTCCCTGTACCGGGGGTGGCATCATCTGGTTCACTCGTCCTCGGGGGCTCTGATGCCGTGACCCAGAGCGTCCATTTCCTTAGACCTGATACGCTGTGGATCCGCAGCGTTTTCCACAGCGTGTGCACATACTCTTATAGTATTAGCACATGCAACTTCGGTGTCAGCAGGTTGAATGGTAAAGTGCTATGGACTTACAAGGAAACATAAGAATATGGTAGAAATATTCAAACTTAGATATTGGTTTTGTCAGAACTAAACCTATGTCCTCATTGTTATCAGGTAAAATGATTAGTGATGGGAGAGTACTAAAATGCTGGGTGCTTGTTACTCGAATCAAGCATGCTTGGGTGTTGTTTGGAGTAACAAGTCTGATTGATGTTGATGGGACACGCAAGCATTTTTCCAACAGACTCTATCAGGAGGTATTGGGGGGGTGTAAATCACTGAAATAGATGGAAACTACTCTAAAATGGAATCGTAAAAGCATGGGAGAAACCCCTGGATGCATCTATGACTCCCAGGTCCCTGCTGGGAACAATGAGACCAACCAACCGGGTCACATGGAGCATCGTGACTGGAAGTCTAGCTATCTGCGTGACCTGACAGAATCACTGGAGTACATTGGAATGCGCTGCTGCTTTGTCACACAGAGCCTCACAGTCACTGGGTCATGTACAGTCCAATGTACTACAGTGTTTCCACTATGAGGCCCGGTAACCTTAAGGGAGGTTTTAAGTGAAACTTTAAGTTTATTGGAGTTGCCAGCTTCTGGGACCCCTGGAGGATGTGAACTAAGGTTACCTTAAAGTCTCCCATAAAAGCTCCCTTACGTTCTCCGTGCCTCACAGCTGCCGTGAGGCCTGAAAACTATAAGGGAGACCTTAACTCTTCTGGAGTTCCCAACTGCTGAAACATCTAGAGGCAGTAAACGTTGGTAACTCGAGTCTCCTGGTAGCTGTAAAGCCTAAAAAACAGGGCTCCATATGCTGGAATTTTGGACAGGTGGGATATCGATGTGAATTATGGCTGATCTATTGGACTATGGTGGGTCAGCGTGGGATTAAATAAATTGAAAAAAGATTATAAAGGACTTTCGTGTGTGTGTTTATTGATTTTTACTTACAGGGATAGTAATGGGGATGTCAGACTGACATCTCTCCATTACTAATCCCAGGGCTTGATGGAAGCTGTGATTTTTCACAAATCACAGTTGTCATAAACCCTATGTATTGCCACCACAACAGGGCAATCGGCATGAGCCAGCTAAAGCACCAAAATAGGGGCATCTAATGTGATAACCCAATTCTGGGGAAGCTGCGGATTTATATTTTTTTGGTTCCAATGGGCCAAGAACCTTAGACCATCCCAACAACAAACTAATCGCAGACAGAAGTATCTATCTATCTATCATCTATCTATCATCTGTCTAAGGTTGTTAGCTTCAGTAATATAATCCTAGGAAAAATCATCCAGCACATTAAGTCATGAGAGGGGTTAATCAGCAATGTTTAGTGCTAGGATGATTAAACAGCTGTAGAGTGGGAGGATTCCAGAGGATAAATACTCATCTTCTAGAGCATGCGAGTGTGGGTGGGTCTGAAGGAGCAAGTTCTGGAAACGTGCTTTTGTGCTAAGGAAAGCTGGACATTACTGGAGATGGAGACTGCAGGTCTTCTGGATTGAACATCCTTTGCTAAAAGATATGGAAGCTGGACTCTAAGTCAGGTGGCCTAACCAGCACTATTGTATGGACTTGTTACTTTATGTTTTACCTTCTGCTGGACAAAGGCTATACAGGTCCTTCTCAAAAAATTAGCATATAGTGTTAAATTTCATTATTTACCATAATGTAATGATTACAATTAAACTTTCATATATTATAGATTCATTATCCACCAACTGAAATTTGTCAGGTCTTTTATTGTTTTTATACTGATGATTTTGGCATACAACTCCTGATAACCCAAAAAACCTGTCTCAATAAATTAGCATATCAAGAAAAGGTTCTCTAAACGACCTATTACCCTAATCTTCTGAATCAACTAATTAACTCTAAACACATGCAAAAGATACCTGAGGCTTTTATAAACTCCCTGCCTGGTTCATTACTCAAAACCCCCATCATGGGTAAGACTAGCGACCTGACAGATGTCAAGAAGGCCATCATTGACACCCTCAAGCAAGAGGGTAAGACCCAGAAAGAAATTTCTCAACAAATAGGCTGTTCCCAGAGTGCTGTATCAAGGCACCTCAATGGTAAGTCTGTTGGAAGGAAACAATGTGGCAGAAAACGCTGTACAACGAGAAGAGGAGACCGGACCCTGAGGAAGATTGTGGAGAAGGACCGATTCCAGACCTTGGGGAACCTGAGGAAGCAGTGGACTGAGTCTGGTGTGGAAACATCCAGAGCCACCGTGCACAGGCGTGTGCAGGAAATGGGCTACAGGTGCCGAAATGGGCTGCAGAGAAGCAGCACTGGACTGTTGCTAAGTGGTCCCAAGTACTTTTTTCTGATGAAAGCAAATTTTGCATGTCATTCGGAAATCAAGGTGCTAGAGTCTGGAGGAAGACTGGGGAGAAGGAAATGCCAAAATGCCTGAAGTCCAGTGTCAAGTACCCACAGTCAGTGATGGTGTGGGGTGCCATGTCAGCTGCTGGTGTTGGTCCACTGTGTTTCATCAAGGGCAGGGTCAATGCAGCTAGCTATCAGGAGATTTTGGAGCACTTCATGCTTCCATCGGCTGAAATGCTTTATGGAGATGAAGATTTCATTTTTCAGCACGACCTGGCACCTGCTCACAGTGCCAAAACCACTGGTAAATGGTTTACTGACCATGGTATTACTGTGCTCAATTGGCCTGCCAACTCTCCTGACCTGAACCCCATAGAGAATCTGTGGGATATTGTGAAGAGAAAGTTGAGAGACGCAAGACCCAACACTCTGGATGAGCTTAAGGCCGCTATTGAAGCATCCTGGGCCTCCATAACATCTCAGCAGTGTCACAGGCTGATTGCCTCCATGCCACGCCGCATTGAAGCAGTCATTTCTGCCAAAGGATTCCCGACCAAGTATTGAGTGCATAACTGAACATTATTATTTGATGGTTTTTTTGTTTGTTATTAAAAAACACTTTTATTTGATTGGATGGGTGAAATATGCTAATTTATTGAGACAGGTTTTTTGGGTTATCAGGAGTTGTATGCCAAAATCATCAGTATTAAAACAATAAAAGACCTGACAAATTTCAGTTGGTGGATAATGAATCTATAATATATGAAAGTTTAATTGTAATCATTACATTATGGTAAATAATGAAATTTAACACTATATGCTAATTTTTTGAGAAGGACCTGTACTTACATTTTCTGGTGATGTGGTTTATGAGGATTGCAATAACCCAGGTGGACTTTAAATTGAAATGGTTCCTGTGTCTTCCTATTTAAGAAGCCGAGTGAGCCGTCCTCTTTTTCAACTAGCTTTAATAAGCTAGAAACAGCATTCATTGTTGTACAAAAATGCTTGAAAAACACAAGTTAGAAACGAAAATGCATTTCAAAATGTGTCAAATATCTGTGTATTTTACACTGTGTTTTTTCTGACAATTAGTGTTGAGCATTCCGATACTGCAAATATCGGTATCGGCCGATATTCGCTGTATCGGAATTCCGATACCGAGTTCCGATACTTTTGCGATATCGGATACCGGAATTGGAAGTTCCTATAGTGCAATGATGCACTTTAATGGAGTGTGGGCGGTGTGTGGGTGGAGACTCCGTGTTTGTGCGGGTGGGGTCTGTGCGTGACCATAGGGGGTCTGTGCGGGCCTGCCGGGGGTCTGTGTGTGCCTGCTGGGGGTCTCTGCGGCCTGCCGGGGTTCTGTGCATGCTTGCTGGGGCTCTGTGCGGGCTGCCGGGGCTCTGTGCAGGCTGCCTGGGGTCTGTGCGGGCCTGCTGGGGGTCTGTGCGGGCTGCCGGGGGTCTGTGCCTGCCTGCCAGGGGTCTGTGCGGCCTTTCGGGGGCCTCTGCGTGCCTGCCAGGGGTCTGTGCGTGCTGCCAGGGGTCTGTGCGTGCCTGCCGGGGGTCTGTGCGGCCTGCCGGGGGTCTGTACGGGCCTGCTGGGGCTCTGTACGGGCTGCCAGGGCTCTGTGTGGGCTGCCGGGGCTCTGTGCGGGCTGCTGGAGGTCTGTGCGTGTGTGCAGGCATCGTCCGATGGGACTGAGATGCCTGCTACAGTGACAGTGATTGACACATTAGTCAATGATGGGACAGTAGTAGTCCCATCATCCGGGTAATGTGTTGAATGAAAAAAAAATACTACATACATACTACATACATATACATACATACTACATACATACTACATACAACATACATACATACTACATACAACATACATACATACTACATACATACTACTTACTACATACATACTACATAATTCAAACATACTACATACATACTACATACTACACACATGCATACTACATACATACTACATACATATATACATACTACATACTGCATACACACTACATGCTACATACATGCTACATTCATACATACTACATACTACATACATACTACATACATACCTACTACATACATACTACATACATCCTACATACATACTACAAACATACTACATACATACTACATGCATACTACATACATACTATATACATACTACATACATACTATATACATACTACATACAATACATTCATACATTACATATAATACATACATATAGACATACAGTACATGTAACATAGAGTACATTCTCACCCTCACTTGTCACTTTGGTCCCCAAAGCCAGTGTCATCTGTAAAAAATATTAAAATAACAAACGACCAATATACTCCCTGATCTGCAGAAATTTACGAGTGTCCCACGACGATCTCCCGTGGAGAACGGCAGTATCAGCTGAGGCGACTGCTCTCCAGGGGCTCCAGGAACACAATGACAGGAGGAAGGTATCCTTCCGCACTGTATTCCTCCACCACTGTAAAAAAAAAATAGTCCCTAGGGGCTAAGTGCTGGAATTGGCGCATCTTACAGATACGCCATTTCTTGGGCGGATGCCCAATAGCCTTTAATGGCTATTAAAATAGGGGGACCCCCAAAAAATTACATGGGGTCCCCCTATATTTTATAGCCAGAAAGGCTATGCAGACAGCTGCGGGCTGATATTCATAGCCTAAAGAGGGGCCATGGATATTGGCCCCCCCGGCTACAAATTCCAGTCCGCAGCCGCCCCACAAATGGCACATCTGTAAGATGCACCAATTCCGGCACTTAGCCCCTCTCTTCCCACTCCCGTGCAGTGGTGGGATATGGGGTAATAAAGGGTCAATGTCACCTTGCTATTGTAAGGTGACATTAAGCCGGGTTAATAACAGAGAGGCATCAATAAGACGTCTATCCATTATTAATCCATCCATTAGTAATAAAGGGTTAATGAAACAGGCACACATTAGGAAAAAAGTATTTTAATATTCTTCATTTAACCATACTTACCATACTTCAGCGCCTGCAAAAAACATAAAATAATAAACCGTATACTACCTGTCCACCGTAGTCCAATTAATAACGAGTGTCCCACGATAATCTCCCCTATAGAACAGTGACATCGGGTGATGTCACTGCTCTATAGGACCCTCAGTGACACACTGACAGGAGACAATGGCTCTTGCAGTGCATCACTGAGGTTACTATAGTTCAAAGTCTCACTTTATGGCAATTGCTGCGTGGGAAAATTTCTCACACAGCTATGCCAAAAGTGAGATTAGGGACTAATCTGTTTACAGCGGCGGATGAATACAGTGCAGAAGGATACCTTCCTCCCGTCATTGTGTTCCTGGAGTCCCTGGAGAGCGGTCGCATCAGCTGATGCTGCCATTCTCCATGGGAGATCGTCATGGGACACTCGTGAATTTCTGCGGATAGGGAGCATATTGGTTGTTTGCTATTTTAATATTTTTTACAGATGACACTGGCTTCGTGGATCAAAATGACAAGTAATGGTGAGTAAGTACTCTATGTTATATGTACTGTATGTCTATATGTATGTATTGTATGTAATGTATGAATGTATTGTATGTAGTATGTATGTAGTATGTATGTTTTTTTTCATTCAACACATTAACCGGATGATGGGACTACTACTGTCCCATCATTGGCTAATGTGTCAATCACTGTCACTGTAGCAGGCATCGTCCGATGGGACTTGTAGTCCCATCGTACGATGCCTGCACACACGCACAGACCCCCGTCAGCCGGCACAGAGCCCCGGCAGCCTGCAGAGAGCCCCGGCAGCACACACAGAGCCCCGGTAGTCCCGTACAGAGCCCCGGCATCCCGTACAGAGCCCCGGCAGCCCGCACAGAGCCCCGGCAGCCCGCACAGAGCCCCAGCAGCCCACACAGAGCCCCAGCAGCCGGCACAGAGCCCCGGCAGGCCTGCACAGACCCCCGGCAGCCCGCACAGAGCCAGGCAGTCCCGCACAGACCCCCGGCAGCCCACACAGAGCCCCGACAGGCCCGCACAGAGCCTCGGCAGGCCCGCAGAGACCCCGCCTGCACACACAGACACGCACAGTGTCCACCCACACACCACCCACACTCTTTCCCCCTCCGGAACAGGATGTAGAAGGACAGAATGGGCTTATTTACATTCCGATATTTGTGTCCCATTGACTTGTATTGTTATCGGTTATCGGTATCAGCGATATCCGATATTTTTTGGATATCGGCCAATCCAATCCGATACCGATACTTCTGGATATCGGAAGGTATCGCTCAACACTACTGCCAATAGATGCAGAAATTGTGCAGAAATTTCTGCATCTAAACATTCAATGTGTACAATGTGTACACATACCCTATGTCTGACACGTATGTTTGTGCTGCAGATTCCACTTGGGCCACATACACACATTGAGTATTTGGTGAGTTTTTACCTCCATATTTGTAAGCCAAAACCAGGGGTGGAACAATCAGAGGAAAAGTATAAAGGTACCTTCACACATAACGATATCGTTAACGATATTGTTGCTTTTGGTGACGTTGCAACGATATCGTTAAGGAAATCGCTATGTGTGACAGCGACCAACGATCAGGCCCCTTCTGTGCCATCGTTGGTCGCTGAACAAAGTCCAGAACTTTGTTTCGTCGCTGGATCTCCCGTGGACATCGCTGGATCGGCGTGTGTGACACCGATCCAGCGATGTCTTCACTGGTAACCAGGGTAAACATCGGGTAACTAAGCGCAGGGCCGCGCTTAGTAACCCGATGTTTACCCTGGTTACCATCCTAAAAGTAAAAAAAACAAACAGTACATACTTACCTACCGCTGTCTGTCCCCGGCGCTGTGCTCTGCACTCCTCCTGTACTGGCTGTGAGCGTCGGTCAGCCGGAAAGCAGAGCGGTGATGTCACCGCTCTGCTTTCCGGCCGCTGTGCTCACAGCCAGTACATGAGGAGTGCAGAGAAGCAGAGCGCCGGGGACAGACAGCGTTAGGTAAGTATGTAGTGTTTGTTTTTTTTACTTTTAGGATGGTAACCAGGGTAAACATCGGGTTACTAAGCGCGGCCCTGCGCTTAGTTACCCGATGTTTACCCTGGTTACCGGCATCGTTGGTCGCTGGAGAGCTGTCTGTGTGACAGCTCTCCAGCGACCAAACAGCGACGCTGCAGCGATCCGGATCATTGTCGGTATCTCTGCAGCGTCGCTTAATGTGAAGGGGCCTTAAGAAACACGTCACTCACCACTTTACATTTTTTACTCACTCTCGGTTTTGGCTTACAAATACTGAGGTAAAATAGTCACCAAATACTCAACATGTGCACATAGCCTTTTACTAATGAGTGAAGAAATCTGAACCAAAAACATGTAAAATATGCATAAAAACCTGCTATTCTATGCAGCATTTTTCCTGCCAAGAGTTGCAGAAATGGTGCCAAAATGTCTGCACCAAATATTTTACGTCTGCACAGGTTTGTTTTTGCTGTAGAATTTACAGATACTAATGAGTGATAATAAAAATAATATTTATTTATATAGCATCAACATATTCCGCAAAACTTTACAGTTTAACAGTTCATACACAAGTCATAAGTAACAATGTTAAAAATACTTAAAGAAAAATAAGATGACTCTGCAAGTAAGAGCTTACAATCTACAATGATGTGGGAGGAGACAAAGTACAGGGGCTTATTACAATAATAGTCCAGTAATCTTGAGGTGGGGGATAGATAAAGACTGCAAAAGCTAGTCACCAGACAATATTTGTAATTGGTCACATGATGTTCATGTGACCAAGGAATTATGGGATATAAGGTCCCAGGGTTTGTAACAGGACACTCCCCTTGAGAAAGCAAGCATAGAGCGGCGAAACGCGCGTTGGGGGTTGCGCCCGATCCAGAGACCCTGCTTTCTGGGTAAGATCCGGATATGGCCCATGTCGTGAGAGGGGGTTTGTGTCACGCCGGCTGGCAATTTATTTAATCCGTCCCCCTGAGACAGTTTGCCCACATCCAGCCCTATTGTGGACTGCTAGTCATTAGCTGTATCTGTAGCAGCCTAGCCGCACTGGCGGCATTAGCACTATTCACATATGTAGTTCAATTTGGCATTTTGGTCCCGTTTTTAGGAGATGTGGGTGCCATGGATCTTTTCCTACTTTACATCAATATATGGTGATAAGGTTATAGTGTGAAATACCGATTGTTATACAGATAGAACTTATATTGATGTACATATACTTGTTCCGGGTCTTGCTGGTGTTTTCTATTGGTGTCTTTTAGTGTGTTACTTTTAATGTTGTTTTTTCTAATAAAATTTATATGTATTTTCCTATATGCTCCTGTTGTCCTCCGGTGTTTATATAGCTGTTTGGAGTAGGTGTTAGAGGGGCTTGGACATTGTCCCGGCCACCGTACACTATGAGTCTGGGTTTTTGTGTAGTATTAATTATTCCTGTGTTTTTCACAGCAGGTCCCAGCATTAAAAATATGGACTTTAGAGCCCGTGACGGCACATGGCTCACACAAATTGACGGTGTTTTTAACGACACCAATGAATTGGGCTTGGAGGGGAATTCGAGGGGCCTACAAGAAACGGTGGCCACATTTAAGGACCTATTGAGGAAACGTATTAAGGTGTGGTGGAACCATGCGTTCCTAGAGAGATATCTTCAAAATGGCCTTATCCCAAGAGGCTTAAGAGTCCAGGTTTTCCCGTCCTTCCCTGTGGATGACGCCAATGTCAGGGAGAGATGGGAGGACTGTGCCAGCAAATGTTCTGTGGGATTCATGGAAATATTAAAGGAGATGAATGCGAATTCTCTAAAAGAAATGGAGGTGGAGATAGAGGTTTTACAGTCAACAATTAAAACAGAGATGTCTAGTGAATCCCTAAAGAAATTCAATAGTGATATTGATAAGGAAGTACAGAAATGGGTGGAAGACATTCAACAAGTAAAATCAAAGAAATTTCAACGTGACATAAATGACAAACAGACTAATTAGATGTATAAATGGAGAAGTGGGATTGAACGTTCGCGTTCATATTATCGAAACGAGTCACGTTTAAGATCTCTATCCACCTCGCATAGATCCACTACATCCGTGGATGATAGATACGGAGGGAAAAAGAGTCCCCATGAGAAATTGAATGATGGCCGCAAGGAAGTGGGAAAATGATTACTAGACAAAATGTGAAGAAAGGGTCGGCAGGGAAACAGTCGGATGGTCGGACCCAGGGAGGTCTACAGGTAATCAATTTGTCCGACCATGTCCTCACCAGTAGTCAATTGAGTGTTTTGAGTAGAGGTCTCTCTTTTTCACCAACTAAAGGCTTTAATTTTTTCACAGCCTTAAAAGACCTCCACCTATTCTCACGTAAATTGGTGTTGAAGAAATTGCATTCTGGAAGGGGACATGAGTCGGACATTCTGGGCTGCACTGAGGAGGAGACTCTCCGGATTTTGGAGGAGTTGTTGGAGGAACAATCTAGTACATCTATAGGTAAGTTTCCATTGGTGATACTTCCCAGATCCACGAGGTTTCCCCCCTTGTCACTCTGCCCTGCGGTGGAGGTGTTTACAAGATTAGTAACGGAAGATCTTAAGAAATTGTCCACACGGAGGCAATTCGATAATCTAACTAGAAATGAGAGAGAGGCCATTGGCCACCTGCAATCTTGGAAGGACGTAGTGTTTAAGGCAGCTGACAAGGGGGGAAACATCGTGGTCTGGCCGGTGGAAAAGTATGAAAAGGAGGCGTTTAGACAGCTCCGCAATGAGACTGTGTATGTAAAGCTTACCCATAATCCGGTGACCTCCTTCTCGGTGCAGCTTCAGAAAATTCTGTGCCGAGCTTATGATGAGGGGACAATTAATAAAAAAGTCTTTGATGGCCTGATGGCTGCATATCCCAAAGTCCCAACCTTCTACCTCCTACCTAAAGTCCACAAGGACCCAGTCAACCCCCCTGGGCGTCCGATTGTGTCAGGGATGCAGGGCCTATGTGACCCTGCATGCAAATTTATCGATTACTATCTTAAAACATTGGTAGAGACTTTACCATCCTTTGTTAAGGACACATCTGACGTCCTGACTAGGGTTGACGGGGTGTTTGTGGACAGTGGGACTCTCCTCGTAATGGCTGACGTAGAGGCCCTTTATACCTGTATCGATCACACCGATGGCCTACGGGCGGGCCGCTTTTTTCTGGGGGCCTCCGACCTGGACGGCCCTTTGTATGAGCTTATCCTTGAGTTGTTGGAATTCGTTCTAACTCATAATTTTTTTACTTTCAAAGATTCCTTTTACCAACAAAAGCGTGGCGCAGCCATGGGTGCGGCCTGCGCGCCCGCGTACGCCAACCTCTTCCTTGGGTTTTGGGAGAGGTTGGTTTTTGGCGACGCGGTGGCGGAGGCCGCCGACCATGTGCTGTGTTGGCTGCGCTACATAGATGACGTTTTGTTTCTTTGGCGTGGAACGGAACAACAACTCAGGGATTTTATGGCTGTGCTCAATTTGAATCCATTTAATATTAGGCTTACCTACAAGTATGATTATGATACCATCGATTTTTTGGATATCTGCTTGAGGGTGGGCACTGATTTATCTATTCAAACAGATGTGTTTCGAAAGGAAATGGCAGTGAACTCATTGGTTCATGCTTCATCTGGGCACAGCCAAGCCACGATTAGGGCCGTCCCGGTCGGACAGTTCCTCCGGATGAGGCGGATCTGCTCGACAGATTACAATTTTGAAAAACAGGCCGAGGACCTAAGTGAGCGGTTCCAACAAAGGGATTACAGTAGGCGGTGTGTTCGGTACGGGTATAATAGGGCCAGGAGGACCCCTCGTAACCATCTGCTTTATAACAAGAGGAGGAGGGAGGTTGGTGATGAAACAGTAAGGTTTATATCAGAATATAACCATGAATGGGACAACATCAGAGCTATCTTAGAGAAACATTGGCGTATTCTCGGCACGGAACCCTCCCTGGGTCCGTACCTATCTGACCACCCTTGTATGACCCCACGGAGGGCTAAAAACCTAAAAGACCTCCTGGTGAGAAGTCATTACACGGCACCCACCACAAGCCTTTTTGGTGCTACAAGATCGAGTAGGGGTTGTCATACTTGTGGCCACTGTCTTGCCTGCGCCCATGTCCTGCGCAGCACCTCCTTTCACTCTGCTGATGGCAAAAGGGAATTCCAAATTAAGGACTATATTTCCTGCAGTAGCAGGAATGTAGTATATTATGCCACATGCAGTTGCCCACTTATTTATGTGGGTCTTACATCAAGAGAGCTAAGAGTGAGAGTGAGGGAGCATGTGCGGGGCATTGGCGCGGCCAGGACAGTGGCGGACGTATCGGAGCTCACCACGATTCCCAGGCACTTTAGGGAGGTTCACAATTGTGACCCGAAAAGTTTTATGGTGCGGGGGATCGAATTGGTCCATATGGGAATAAGAGGCGGAAATGTGAAGCAGCTCAAATGGATAGTGACCTTGGACACTGTTAAACCCCATGGTCTCAATGAGGCCTTGAATTTTGCCCCATTCCTATAATTATTATTATGTGTCCCCTCTTTGTGGATTTCCCTTCTGTTGTCTTGTTTTATTTTATCCTTTTTATTAATTTCACTTTTTGTTTATTTTTAATGTAGTTTGTATCACCATTGGATCTATTATCCTCTCTTTCCCTGACATGGATTCAAGTATGGGGCCAAGGAACGTCTGGATACTGCTATGTCACACAACTGCCGCGGATCATGAACTTTCATTATTATAGTCATTGTGTGTTAATGGTTAATTTCATTCATGTATACCGCGGTCGTTTTGCTTGTCAGTATTTGCCTCAATATATCCATGTCATACTATGCTTTTACCCATTTCCATGCTTTATAATAGGATCGTTATATGTTGTCATTCTTAGCTGTGGTGCGCGTGCGCCTGCTTGCTCTCCTCCTGTGCCTCCCGTGTCCGGCTTGTGTGCGTCTGCGGCGGGTGACTGGGTTGCTATGGTTTCTTGCGCCCGCTCACCTGTCTGCTGGCGTGGGCCGGGCTTGGGTGGGTGACGTGGTGGTGAGCCGCCGACGCAGGCGCCGCTGCATACAGCTCTGCGTAGTAAATTGATCACATGATGTTCATGTGACCAAGGAATTATGGGATATAAGGTCCCAGGGTTTGTAACAGGACACTCCGCTTGAGAAAGCAAGCATAGAACGGCGAAACGCGCGTTGGCGGTTGCGCCCGATCCAGAGACCCTGCTTACTGGGTAAGATCCGGATATGGCCCATGTCGTGAGAGGGGGTTTGTGTCACGCCGGCTGGCAATTTATTTAATCCGTCCCCCTGAGACAGTTTGCCCACATCCAGCCCTATTGTGGACTGCTAGTCATTAGCTGTATCTGTAGCAGCCTAGCCGCACTGGCGGCATTAGCACTATTCACATATATAGTTCAATTTGGCATTTTGGTCCCATTTTTAGGAGATGTGGGTGCCATGGATTTTTTCCTACTTTACATCAATATATGGTGATAAGGTTATAGTGTGAAATACCGATTGTTATACAGATAGAACTTATATTGATGTACATATACTTGTTCCGGGTCTTCCTGGTGTTTTCTATTGGTGTCTTTTAGTGTGTTACTTTTAATGTTGTTTTTTCTAATAAAATTTATATGTATTTTCCTATATGCTCCTGTTGTCCTCCGGTGTTTATATAGCTGTTTGGAGTAGGTGTTAGAGGGGCTTGGACATTGTCCCGGCCACCGTACATTATGAGTCTGGGTTTTTGTGTAGTACTATAGTTCAAAGTCTCACTTTATGGCAATTGCTGCGTGGGAAAATTTTTCACACAGCTATGCCAAAAGTGAGACTAGGGACTAATTTGTTTACAGTGGCGGATGAATACAGTGCAGAAGGATACCTTCCTCCCGTCATTGTGTTCCTGGAGTCCCTGGAGAGCGATCGCATCAGCTGATGCTGCCATTCTCCATGGGAGATCGTCATGGGACACTCGTGGATTTCTGCGAATAGGGAGCATATTGGTTGTTTGCTATTTTAATATTTTTTACAGATGACACTGGCTTCGTGGATCAAAATGACAAGTAATGGTGAGTAAGTACTCTATGTATTGTATGTAATGTATGAATGTATTGTATGTAGTATGTATGTAGTTGTATGTAGTGTGTATGTTTTTTTCATTCAACACATTAACCGGATGATGGGACTACTACTGTCCCATCATTGGCTAATGTGTCAATCACTGTCACTGTAGCAGGCATCGTCCTATGGGACTTGTAGTCCCATCGTACGATGCCTGCACACACACACAGACCCCTGTCAGCCGGCACAGAGCCCCGGCAGCCCGAAGAGAGCCCCGGCAGCACACACAGAGCCCCGGTAGTCCCGTACAGAGCCCCGGCAGCCCGTACAGAGCCCCGGCAGCCCGCACAGAGCCCCAGCAGCCCACACAGAGCCCCAGCAGCCGGCACAGAGCCCCGGCAGGCCTACACAGACCCCCGGCAGCCCACACAGAGCCAGGCAGGCCCGCACAGACCCCCGGCAGCCCACACAGAGCCCCGGCAGGCCCGCACAGAGCCTCGGCAGGCCCGCAGAGACCCCGCCTGCACACACAGACACGCACAGTGTCCGCCCACACACCACCCACACTCTTTCCCCCTCTGGAACAGGATGTAGAAGGACAGAATGGGCTTATTTACATTCCGATATTTGTGTCCCATTGACTTGTATTGGTATCGGTTATCGGTATCAGCGATATCCGATATTTTTTGGATATCGGCCAATCCAATCCGATACCGATACTTCTGGATATCGGAAGGTATCGCTCAACACTACTGCCAATAGATGCAGAAATTGTGCAGAAATTTCTGCATCTAAACATTCAATGTGTACAATGTGTACACATACCCTATGTCTGACACGTATGTTTGTGCTGCAGATTCCACTTGGGCCACATACACACATTGAGTATTTGGTGAGTTTTTACCTCCATATTTGTAAGCCAAAACCAGGGGTGGAACAATCAGAGGAAAAGTATAAGAAACACGTCACTCACCACTTTACATTTTTTACTCACTCTCGGTTTTGGCTTACAAATACTGAGGTAAAATACTCACCAAATACTCAACATGTGCACATAGCCTTTTACTAATGAGTGAAGAAATCTGAACCAAAAACATGTAAAATATGCATAAAAAACCTGCTATTCTATGCAGCATTTTTCCTGCCAAGAGTTGCAGAAATGGTGCCAAAATGTCTGCACCAAATATTTTACGTCTGCACAGGTTTGTTTTTGCTGTAGAATTTACAGATACTAATGAGTGATAATAAAAATAATATTTATTTATATAGCATCAACATATTCCGCAACAGTTTACAGTATAACAGTTCATACACAAGTCATAAGTAACAACGTTAAAAATACTTAAAGAAAAATAAGATGACTCTGCAAGTAAGAGCTTACAATCTACAATGATGTGGGGGGAGACAAAGTACAGGGGCTTATTACAATAATAGTCCAGTAATCTTGAGGAAGTGGGGGATAGATAAAGACTGCAAAAGCTAGTCACCAGACAATATTTGTGGTGCTGTTGGGTGTGGTGGAGTTTGATGGAGGGTTAATCTCAGATAGTGAATTGGCTACACACACATTCCGATTAGTGAACATGGTAGGTCGCCCTAAACAGATGTGTTTTCAGGGAGCACCTAAAACTGTTTAAGTTGTGGATAGTTCTGATTTCTTGGGGTCGAGTATTCCAGAGGATTGTCGTGACCTGGGAGAAGTCTTGGAGCCGGGAGTAGGAAGTACGAATTAGTGCGGATGTTAGTCGAAAGTCGTTTGCAGAACGTAACGAGCGGGTAGGCTGGTAAACAGAAATGAGGGAGGAGATGTAAGGGGGTGCCGCACTGTGGAGAGCTTTGTGGGTGAGATCAAGCAGTTTGAATTGGATCCTATAATGTATGGACAGCCAGTGTAACGACTGGCAAAGAGCGGATGCTTCTGAGTACCTATTAGCCAGATGGATGACCTTGGCTGTTACATTATGAAATGTGCACCAAAAATGCATGAGGTACTTAGGGTATATGTACATGTGGCATGAAAAATGCAGCGTTTTTTAATTGATTTTCTTGCGGTTTTCCGTGCGGTTTTTAAATGCGCGTTTTTTTCAAGCATTTTGGTAAAGCAATAACTGCTATGTTTAGCTTATTAGAGCTAGTTGAAAAAAAAGGGAAAAAGTTTAGAAAAATACCGTATATACTCGAGTATAAGCCGAGATTTTCAGCCCAAATTTTTGGGCTAAAAGTGCCCCTCTCGGCTTATACTCGAGTCACGGTAGCGGTGGGGTCGGCGGGTGAGGGGGAGAGGGCGCTGAGGTATACTTACCTAGTCCCAGCGATCCTGACGCTCCCCGCCTTTCCCACGGTCTTCTGTGCTGCAGCTTCTTCCCCTCTTCAGCGGTCACGTGGGACCGCTCATTAGAGAAATGAATAGGCGGCTCCACCTCCCATAGGGGTGGAGCCGCCTATTCATTTCTCTAATCAGCGGTGCCGGTGACCGCTGATAGAGGAAGAGGCTGCAGCACAGAAGACCGTGGGACAGGCGGGGAGCGTCAGGATCGCTGGGACTAGGTAAGTATGTCATATGTACCTGTCCCCGTTCCAGCCACCGGGCGCCGCTCCATCTTCCCGGCGTCTATCTGCGCTCTGACTGTGCAGGTCAGAGGGCGCGATGACGCATATAGTGTGCGCGGCGCCCTCTGCCTGATCAGTCAGTGCAGAGAGACGCTGGGACCGGACGCCGGAACGAGACGCCGGGAGCTGCAATCAAGAGAGGTGAGTATGGCTTTTTTTTTTATTGCAGCAGCAGCGGCACAGATTTATGTGGAGTATCTATGGGGAAATATGAATGGTGCAGAGCACTGTATGGGGCACAGCGATGGGATTGGCGCATCATATTTGATGTGACAATTCAGGCGCTTAGCCATGGCTTTTCTCGATTGCCGTGGGGAGGTGGCAATTGGGGGGATTGTTTTTGGGGTTGATGTCAGCATCTGCCGCTGACACCAAGCCCAGGGGTTAGTAATGGAGAGGCATCAGTCAAATACCCCCATTAGTAACCCAGTAAGTAAAAAGAGAGTTGACACACACAGAGAAAGTCCTTTATTGAAAAAAAAAATCTCCCAGACAAATTCCCTCTTTCAATAATTTATTACCCACCCAAAACACTCCATCACAGGTCCAACGTAGTCCACATCAAAAGTCCAACGATGATCTGGCAGCTATGTCAGGGAGGTTACCACTGATCACACTGAGAGCAGCCTGTGAACTGACGTCTGTGATAGGCGGTAACTTTCCTGACATCACTGTTCATCACAGCAGCTGGCTTTCATTGTAGCCTCAGAAAGAGAACCAGCATTGGCTGCTGTAGCATATCAAGCTTCATTCTGTGAATGAGGCTTCACATTCTGTGGCCGTCGGAGTTGTGATCGTGGTGCAGTGGACTATGTCAGACCTTCATCGTCTGATGGCACTAAGGAGTTCTCCTGACCAGGTATCACTAGAACACATTACAATTCACACTCCGGCCACTAGGGGGAGAAAAAGGCTATTTATTGGGCCACTCCTCACACTGGTAAAACTAGGGGCTGGGGAGGAAGTTATTCAGAAGCTGACTGGGTTGGAACCAGGCAACATCCCGTGGCAGGGGGTGTGGCAGGGAGAAGGCACAGGGGGGACCCTGTCAGGCGTGGGAACCTGGCAGGTGCCTAGCGAACAGAACAGAACGTAACGGAACCGCGCCTGCACACCCTGCGGCGGTATCCAGGAGCGAGACACGAAGGGAAGGATATTATGGAACAGTGTAAACGAGATCAGCACAAAGGAAAGCCAGTAAGAGTCGGGCCGAGAGAGGAAGGCAACATCTTACTGAGGCGCGTAGTCGGTGGCCGGATCACCGTAGGAGTAACTGATTTCAGGCCTTACTTCAAATTCCGCTGGACAGTTAATCATAGGTTGGCTGTCTACCTTCTACACCTACGAAGACATAGGGGGCAACATTGGGAGAGGTGCGTCTCTAGGGTCCCAGAAGACCTCCAAGCCTTCCCATCAAACGGGTGGTGTCCTAGCCATAACATATCTGGGGGACGTTAGAAACTAGTAACATCTGGAACCAAAGAACGAGAGAGAGAAAGAAAGCTGTGGAGAACAAACAAACGAGAGCAGCAGTTGTGAGGACTATTCCGAATGCTCAGCAGGGTAGGACTACAACACACAGGCGCTATTGGTAGGCAACAATTTCCATCTGCGAAGGAAACTCTGGATGTGCCTATCGGACCGGCCGGTCTCTGATAGCCCGGTTGAACGTGCTCTGGACTGCGGATATTGAAGCCTTCAGTAAAGAGGTAAAGAGACTGCAACCTTGTGTCCTCGTTATTGCCTGCACCTCACACCATCACCATCTATCTTACTGGGAAGCCCTGGGGACATACTTCACCTGTGGGAAGGTATACCATCCAGCTGCCATTCCATCACCCCAGTGGACCCCACAGCAGCGTCGGTCACCCTGACCGAACACCACAGGTGGCGTCACGAACCCCTGACAGACTGTACCATCACCTTTATTGGACGCCCCTTAGCAGGGTCACGACCGGGTCCAGCCACCGTGACAACCGCATAACCGAACAGAAAGGACCGGTACCAAGTGATTTGTGGCCCTGTGTCTGGGGGCGCTCCAACTTGGCGTCACGAACAGGATCCTACTTAAGCCTGGAGAATTGGGTCATGTGTGCCTTAGAACTGTGATTAAGACGTGTGGAATTGTGATTTATTGCAAGGACTGTGCATTACTATTGGCGCAAGATTCCCGCCAAAACCGCCGCCATTGCCTCGCCACGAGGAGCGCAGGAGAAGAAGGAGGTCGTGCCATGGGAGGAGACTATCAAAGTGGTGCCAGAAGTACTGACCGCCCCCTCCGATTACTGTTGCGGGAGGACGATCTGCCCCGAAGCAGAGGAGAACCGCCCCCTGAGTTGCAACGGCGGGAACCAAGGCAAGGAGGAACTCAACCCCCAGGAAATGGAGGAGCAGCGTGGGAATGCCATTGTAGATCTCTGAGAGGGGATGATGACCAAAGGGTACCCGAGCGGCGAAGAAGTGATCCTGGCTTGTCCCCGCCAACCGGAGGAGGACCCAGACTTTCCGGGGTCGCGGGCGGAGGAGCCGAGTCAGCCTATCCCGAGCGTGGAGCCAGCCGATGCGAAGCTATGGAGATTGGAGCCGCCACCGAGAGCAGCGTCGGGAGAACCGCAGTGCGAGCCGCAGCCGATTCCAGCAGCCTTATCAACGGAACCGATCGGCATCGGTGGAACCATATCGGACGGAGGTACGGAAAAGGCCCCTGCCCTCATGACTGGTCCGGTTCCCGCGACAACTCCCCATCCTGACAGTGACCGACTCCCTGCCCCTGAACTGGTGGCTATTACCCCTGGCACCATGGAGAAGCTGGTGCCTCCGCTCCCAACAACTATGGGGACACCACTGTGCGTGAGCTCCGAGGGGGTGATCTTCCAATGGGATAACCCGAGAATAGGACCAGACGGGACCAGACAGGAGGGCCTTAGCATTGCTGCGCTCACCTGGGAACAGTATGAACAATGCCTGATTTTACACTGGAAAGATCGACAAGAGACAGAACAAGGTGACCCACTGAAAGTACCAGAACCAAAGACAGGACACAATAAAGGAAGTCCGGTAAAGCAGGGAACTGTGTTAGCCTTTCACCTGAAGCGAGGTTGCGGCTATATACAGGAACCGGGGCTACCGACGGAAATCTTCTTTACTAGCTACAATGTGAAGACCCCACGCTGTGATAGATGGGATAATCAACTGCTGTATCAAGGGGATCAGGTGACCTACACCCGCCATCGGAGTGCGCAAGGGTGGTGCGCCCGGAATGTTTACCGTTGCGAGCCGGTAGTGGCGCAACCTGCTGTCCTGACTATGACTAACCCGGATTTGACGAATTCCACCCCTATTACCACAGTGTGCATTATCGCCGCTACTGAACTTGCAACCAAAGCTGACATTCGGATCCAGACACCGGGTGACCTAGCCGCACCTGAGAGGCGAACCCACAACAAGGACACTGCAACGGGCGAGAACACGGGACCGGAACTTCCGCGGCCGGGAAGAGTCCTCGACCGATGGATGCCTTGCAACCTATTATAGGAATAAACCTCAAAACCCCGAGATTTGTACATAGTTAACTATTTCCTGCTGTTGCTGCTACTTTAAACCCGTCCAGGGTTAACTCCTAGGGATCCCTTTGTTTACCCGGGATCCCTATTGTTTTCCATTGTTTTCTTTTCTACTGTTAACCAACGTTCATCATTGTTTTAAAGACTGTCGGATCATGGACGGTGAATGATTCAGAACTGCCTTGAAAATAGTTAGCACCTTCTTAAAGGTGCTCCCTACTGGTTTCATAAGTCGAAGAAGACTTTGCGAAGACCTGATGCAGAAGGACTTACTGATTGCGAACTTGCTGCTGAAAGAGAGTCTGCACCAGAGACTTGGGTCCCTCTTAAAGGGAATGTTTGATGATTACTTTGATAAAGATTGAAACGTTAATAATGTTGAAGAATTTAGATAGTTTAATAATGTTAATAAAGATTGAGGACAGGAAAGTTTGAAGTGAACCCGTAGGGGTTAGAGAAAGAGTCCTCCTGAGAGATGTAGAAAGATGGTTGGCACAATGGCAGTAGGCTCAGCCAAGGAGCTAGGCGGTCCTGCATTGGTGAAGTTGGAATGGAAAGAAAGTTGAAATGTTGTAATAGTATTTTATGGTAGGCCTTTAGTGGGTTCAGCGTATACGCCCTTAAAGGAAGAGTTAGTTTATTGTTCAAAAAGTTGCACTTAGTAGAATACCCGGCTGGGTACTGAAGGTTATTTATACTCTAAATGTAATTTAAAAATATTTAACCTTGTTATTGTTTGTAATGTTTAAGCGTCCTCACCTCCCAATATAGGGAAGCACCTTTTCTATTTACTTGTTCTTAGCATTCAAAAATTTTGTATGTCTTTCACTGCATTATATTGTTGTTCTTCTTCCCAGTCCAGGAGTACTGGATTTAACCGGGGGGGAGTGCAGCGCCACAGAGACCTGGTCGTTGCAGTATAGCGCTCTGCCACTAAGGGGAGCAGCGGTACGTCTGATGGCACTAAGGAGTTCTCCTGACCAGGTATCACTAGAACACATTACACTTCACACTCCGGCCACTAGGGGGAGAAAAAGGCTTTATTTATTGGGCCACTCCTCACACTGGTAAAACTAGGGGCTGGGGAGGAAGTTAGTCAGAAGCTGACTGGGTTGGAACCAGGCAACATCCCGTGGCAGGGGGTGTTGCAGGGAGAAGGCACAGGGGCGTCCCTGTCAGGCGTGGGAACCTGGCAGGTGCCTAGTGAACAGAACTGAACATAATGGAACCGCGCCTGCACACCCTGCGGCGGTATCCAGGAGCGAGACACGAAGGGAAGGATATTGTGGAACAGTGTAAACGAGATCAGCACAAAGGAGAGCCAGTAAGAGTCGTGCCGAGAGAGGAAGGCAACATCTTACTGAGGCGCGTAGTCGGTGGCCAGATCACCGTAGGAGTAACTGACTTCAGGCCTTACTTCAAATTCCGCTGGACAGTTAATCATAGGTTGGCTGTCTACCTTCTACACCTACGAAGACATAGGGGGCAACATTGGGAGAGGTGCGTCTCTAGGGTCCCAGAAGACCTCCAAGCCTTCCCATCAAACGGGTGGCGTCCTAGCCATAACATATCTGGGGGACGTTAGAAACTAGTAACATCTGGAACCAAAGAACGAGAGAGAGAAAGAAAGCTGTGGAGAACAAACGAACGAGAGCAGCAGTTGTGAGGACTATTCCGAATGCTCAGCAGGGTAGGACTACAACTCACAGGCGCTATTGGTAGGCAACAATTTCCATCTGCGAAGGAAACTCTGGATGTGCCCATCGGACCGGCCGGTCTCTGATAGCCTGGTTGAACGTGCTCTGGACTGCGGATATTGAAGCCTTCAGTAAAGAGGTAAAGAGACTGCAACCTTGTGTCCTCGTTATTGCCTGCACCTCACACCATCACCATCTACCTTACTGGGAAGCCCTGGGGACATACTTCACCTGTGGGAAGGTATACCATCCAGCTGCCATTCCATCACCCCAGTGGACCCCACAGCAGCGTCGGTCACCCTGACCTAGCCATAACATATCTGGGGGACGTTAGAAACTAGTAACATCTGGAACCAAAGAACGAGAGAGAGAAAGAAAGCTGTGGAGAACAAACAAACGAGAGCAGCAGTTGTGAGGACTATTCCGAATGCTCAGCAGGGTAGGACTACAACACACACGCGCTATTGGTAGGCAACAATTTCCATCTGCGAAGGAAACTCTGGATGTGCCCATCGGACCGGCCGGTCTCTGATAGCCCGGTTGAACGTGCTCTGGACTGCGGATATTGAAGCCTTCAGTAAAGAGGTAAAGAGACTGCAACCTTGTGTCCTCGTTATTGCCTGCACCTCACACCATCACCATCTACCTTACTGGGAAGCCCTGGGGACATACTTCACCTGTGGGAAGGTATACCATCCAGCTGCCATTCCATCACCCCAGTGGACCCCACAGCAGCGTCGGTCACCCTGACCGAACACCACAGGTGGCGTCACGAACCCCTGCCAGACTGTACCATCACGTTTATTGGACGCCCCTTAGCAGGGTCACGACCGGGTCCAGCCACCGTAACAACAGCATAACCGAGCAGAAAGGACTGGTACCGAGTGACTTGTGGCCCTGTGTCTGGGGGCGCTCCAGAAGCAGTGAATATTCATTTTAAAATCTGATTTCAGAGGTCAGTGGGCCAAGCATTGTGTCCCCGGGTTTTAGATAGACCCAATGACACGATGTTGCCAGCAAATCACAGTAATGCTAGTAGACAACATGACTATTGCATTATTGTGTATGGCAACCAATCCCATCATGTTGATTGACTATCTAACAGCCACAAAGCATGCAGGGCAGGAACATGAGCATTGCACTCGAGCACCGCAATACTAAAGAGCATGCCCGTGCACTCTAATGCTCATTCGATTAACAAGCAGTGCCGAACACGCGCGCTCATCACTAAAAATTATATAACTTATTCACCTATTTTGTTATTTATTTTAAATAACACTCCTTTTATTTCATTGTTGCACAAAATATTATGTAAAATTACCTTAAGTATTTAACCCCTTAACCCCGTTGCTTTTTTCGCTTTTTCGTTTTTTGCTCCCCTTTTTTCCAGAGCCATAACTTTTTTATTTTTCCATCAATATGGCCACGTAAGGGGATATTTTTTGTGCGATGAGATGTAATTTTGAATGATATCATTGGTTTTACTGTTGTGAATTCTGTTGTCGGGCTCCCTCCTGTGGTCATGAATGGTACTTCGGCTGGTTCTGTCCATGGACTTCCTCTGGTGGGTGTTTCTGAGTTTCCTTCCACAGGTGACGAGGTTAATTCGTTAGCTGGCTGCTCTATTTAGCTCCACTTGGATCTTTGCTCCATGCCACCTGTCAATGTTCCAGTATTGGTCTAGTTCACTCCTGGATCGTTCTTTTGACCTGTCTTCCCAGCAGAAGTTAAGTTCCTGCCTGTTTTTCTTTCGTTTGCTATTTTTCTGTCCAGCTTGCTATTTTTATTGTTGTCTTGCTTGCTGGAAACTCTGGGACGCAGAGGGAGAGCCTCCGCACCGTGAGTCTGTGCGGAGGGTCTTTTTGCGCCCTCTGCGTGGTCTTTTTGTAGGTTTTTGTGCTGACCGCAAAGCAACCTTTCCTATCCTCAGTCTGTTCAGTTAGTCGGGCCTCACTTTGCTAAATCTATTTCATCTCTGTGTTTGTATTTTCATCTTTACTCACAGTCATTATATGTGGGGGGCTGCCTTTTCCTTTGGGGAATTTCTCTGAGGCAAGGTAGGCTTTATTTTTCCATCTTCAGGGCTAGCTAGTTCCTTAGGCTGTGCCGAGTTGCATAGGGAGCGTTAGGAGCAATCCACGGCTATTTCTAGTGTGCGTGATAGGATTAGGGATTGCTGTCAGCAGAGTTCCCACGTCCCAGAGCTCGTCCTTATTATCAGTAACTATCAGGGCATTCCGTGTGCTCTTAACCACCAGGTCTATTATTGTCCTGACCACCAGGTCATAACAGTACAGGTGGCCCAAAGTACTAATGCATCTCAATAGAGGGATAAGAGAAGTTCTGAGACCATTTTTTTTTCTTTGCAGTGTGTTTTGTCTTTCTTTTCCCCTTTACCTCTGGGTGGTTCAGGACACAGGTGTAAACATGGACATTCAAGGTCTGTCCTCTTGGATGGATAATCTCACTACAAGGGTACAAAACATTCAAGATTTTGTCGTTCAGAATCCGATGTCAGAGCCTAGGATTCCAATTCCTGATTTGTTTTTTGGTGATAGATCTAAGTTCTTGAATTTCAAAAATAATTGTAAATTCTTTCTTGCCTTGAAACCTCGCTCCTCAGGTGACCCTGTTCAACAAGTAAAGATCATTATTTCTCTGTTACGTGGTGACCCTCAAGACTGGGCATTTTCCCTTGCGCCAGGAGATCTGGCATTGCATGATGTTGATGCGTTTTTCCTGGCACTTGGATTGCTTTATGACGAACCTAATTCAGTGGATCAGGCAGAGAAAATCTTGCTGGCTCTGTGTCAGGGTCAGGATGAAGCGGAGATATATTGTCAGAAGTTTAGAAAGTGGTCTGTGCTCACTCAGTGGAATGAATGTGCCCTGGCAGCAATCTTCAGAAAGGGTCTCTCTGAAGCCCTTAAGGATGTCATGGTGGGATTTCCCATGCCTGCTGGTCTGAATGAGTATATGTCTTTGGCCATTCAGATCGATCGACTCTTGCGTGAGCATAAAGCTGTGCACCATTTGGCGGTACTATCTGAGCATGGGCCTGAGCCTATGCAATGTGATAGGACTTTGACCAGGGCTGAACGGCAAGAACACAGACGTCGGAATGGGCTATGTTTTTACTGTGGTGATTCCACTCATGCTATCTCCGATTGTCCTAAGCGCACTAAGCGGTTCGCTAGGTCTGCCACCATTGGTACGGTACAGTCTAAATTTCTATTGTCCGTTACTCTGATTTGCTCTTTGTCATCCTATTCTGTTATGGCATTTGTGGATTCAGGCGCTGCCCTGAATTTGATGGACTTGGAGTATGCTAGGCGCTGTGGTTTTTTCTTGGAGCCCTTGCAGTATCCTATTCCATTGAGAGGAATTGATGCTACGCCTTTGGCCAAGAATAAGCCTCAGTACTGGACCCAATTGACCATGTGCATGGCTCCTGCACATCAGGAGGATATCCGCTTTCTGGTGTTGCATAATCTGCATGATGTGGTCGTTTTGGGGTTGCCATGGCTACAGGTTCATAATCCAGTATTGGACTGGAAATCTATGTCTGTGTCCAGCTGGGGTTGCCAGGGGGTACATGGTGATGTTCCATTTTTGTCTATTTCGTCTTCCACTCCTTCTGAAGTTCCAGAGTTTTTGTCGGATTACCGGGATGTATTTGATGAGCCCAAAGCCAGTGCCCTACCTCCTCATAGGGATTGCGATTGTGCAATTAATTTGATTCCTGGTAGTAAGTTTCCTAAGGGCCGATTATTCAATTTATCTGTGCCAGAACACGCCGCTATGCGGAGTTATATAAAGGAATCCTTGGAGAAAGGCCATATTCGCCCGTCGTCATCACCGTTAGGAGCAGGGTTCTTTTTTGTGGCCAAGAAGGATGGTTCTTTGAGACCTTGTATTGATTACCGCCTTCTTAATAAAATTATAGTCAAATTTCAGTATCCTTTGCCGTTGCTGTCTGATTTGTTTGCTCGTATTAAAGGGGCTAGTTGGTTCACCAAGATAGATCTTCGAGGGGCGTATAATCTTGTGCGTATTAAACAAGGCGATGAATGGAAAACAGCATTTAATACGCCCGAGGGCCATTTTGAGTACCTGGTTATGCCATTCGGGCTTTCCAATGCTCCATCAGTATTTCAGTCCTTTATGCATGACATCTTCCGAGAGTACCTGGATAAATTCCTGATTGTGTATTTGGATGATATTTTGGTCTTTTCGGATGATTGGGAGTCTCATGTGAAGCAGGTCAGAATGGTGTTCCAGGTCCTTCGTGCGAATTCCCTGTTTGTGAAGGGGTCAAAGTGTCTCTTTGGAGTTCAGAAGGTTTCATTTTTGGGGTTCATTTTTTCCCCTTCTACTATCGAGATGGACCCTGTTAAAGTCCAGGCCATTTACGATTGGACTCAGCAGACATCTGTGAAGAGCCTGCAAAAGTTCCTGGGCATTGCTAATTTTTATCGGCGCTTCATCGCTAATTTTTCTAGTGTTGCTAAACCGTTGAATGATTTGACCAAGAAGGGTGCTGATGTGGTCAATTGGTCTTCTGCAGCTGTAGAGGCTTTTCAGGAGTTGAAGCATCGTTTTTCTTCTGCCCCTGTGTTGTGCCAGCCAGATGTTTCGCTCCCGTTTCAGGTTGAGGTTGATGCTTCTGAGATTGGAGCAGGGGCTGTTTTGTCGCAAAGAAGTTCTGATGGCTCGGTGATGAAACCATGTGCCTTCTTTGCTAGAAAGTTTTCGCCTTCTGAGCGTAATTATGATGTTGGTAAACGAGACTTGTTGGCCATGAAGTGGGCATTCGAGGAGTGGCGTCATTGGCTTGAAGGAGCCAAGCATCGCGTGGTGGTCTTGACAGATCACAAGAATTTGACTTATCTTGAGTCTGCCAAACGGTTGAATCCGAGACAGGCTCGATGGTCGTTATTTTTCTCCCGTTTTGATTTTGTGGTTTCGTACCTTCCGGGCTCTAAGAATGTGAAGGCTGATGCCCTGTCAAGGAGTTTTGTGCCTGACTCTCCGGGTGTTCCTGAGCCGGCGGGTATTCTCAAAGAGGGGGTAATTTTGTCTGCCATCTCCCCTGATTTGCGGCGGGTACTGCAAAAATTTCAGGCTGATAGACCTGACCGTTGCCCAGCGGAGAAACTGTTTGTCCCTGATAGATGGACTAGTAGAGTTATCTCTGAGATTCATTGTTCAGTGTTGGCTGGGCATCCTGGAATCTTTGGTACCAGAGATTTGGTGGCTAGATCCTTTTGGTGGCCGTCTTTGTCACGGGATGTGCGTTCTTTTGTGCAGTCCTGTGGGACTTGTGCTCGGGCTAAGCCCTGCTGTTCTCGTGCCAGTGGGTTGCTTTTGCCCTTGCCGGTCCCGAAGAGGCCCTGGACGCATATTTCTATGGATTTTATTTCGGATCTCCCCGTCTCTCAAAAGATGTCGGTCATTTGGGTGGTTTGTGATCGCTTTTCTAAGATGGTCCATTTGGTACCTTTGTCTAAATTGCCTTCCTCCTCTGATTTGGTGCGATTATTTTTCCAGCATGTGGTTCGTTTACATGGTATCCCGGAGAACATCGTTTCTGACAGAGGTTCCCAGTTTGTTTTGAGGTTTTGGCGATCCTTTTGTGCTAGGATGGGCATTGATTTTTCTTTTTCCTCGGCTTTCCATCCTCAGACAAATGGCCAAACCGAACGAACTAATCAAACTTTGGAAACATATCTGAGATGCTTTGTTTCTGCTGATCAGGATGATTGGGTGTCCTTTTTGCCGTTGGCTGAGTTCGCCCTTAATAATCGGGCCAGCTCGGCTACTTTGGTTTCGCCATTTTTCTGCAATTCTGGTTTCCATCCTCGTTTCTCTTAAGGGCAGGTTGAGTCTTCGGACTGTCCTGGTGTAGATACTGTGGTGGATAGGTTGCAGCAGATTTGGACTCATGTGGTGGACAATTTGACATTGTCCCAGGAGAAGGCTCAACGTTTCGCTAACCGCCAGCGCTGTGTGGGTCCCCAACTTCGTGTTGGGGATTTGGTTTGGTTGTCATCTCGTTATGTTCCTATGAAGGTTTCCTCTCCTAAGTTTAAGCCTCGTTTCATTGGTCCGTATAAGATTTCTGAGGTTATCAATCCTGTGTCATTTCGTTTGGCCCTTCCTGCTTCTTTTGCCATCCATAATGTGTTCCATAGGTCGTTGTTGCAGAGATACGTGGCGCCTGTGGTTCCATCCGTTGATCCTTCTGCCCCGGTGTTGGTTGAGGGGGAGTTGGAGCATGTGGTGGAGAAGATTCTGGATTCTCGTATTTCGAGACGGAAACTCCAGTACCTGGTCAAGTGGAAGGGTTATGGTCAGGAAGATTATTCCTGCGTTTTTGCCTCTGATGTTCATGCTGCCGATCTGGTTCGTGCCTTTCATTTGGCTCATCTTGGTCGGCCTGGGGGCTCTGGTGAGGGTTCGGTGACCCCTCCTCAAGGGGGGGGTACTGTTGTGAATTCTGTTGTCGGGCTCCCTCCTGTGGTCATGAATGGTACTTCGGCTGGTTCTGTCCATGGACTTCCTCTGGTGGGTGTTTCTGAGTTTCCTTCCACAGGTGACGAGGTTAATTCGTTAGCTGGCTGCTCTATTTAGCTCCACTTGGATCTTTGCTCCATGCTACCTGTTAATGTTCCAGTATTGGTCTAGTTCACTCCTGGATCGTTCTTGTGACCTGTCTTCCCAGCAGAAGTTAAGTTCCTGCCTGTTTTTCTTTGGCTTGCTATTTTTCTGTCCAGCTTGCTATTTTTATTGTTGTCTTGCTTGCTGGAAGCTCTGGGACGCAGAGGGAGCGCCTCCGCTCCGTGAGTCAGTGCGGAGGGTCTTTTTGCACCCTCTGCGTGGTCTTTTTGCAGGTTTTTGTGCTGACCGCAAAGCAACCTTTCCTATCCTCAGCCTGTTCAGTTAGTCGGGCCTCACTTTGCTAAATCTATTTCATCTCTGTGTTTGTATTTTCATCTTTACTCACAGTCATTATATGTGGGGGGCTGCCTTTTCCTTTGGGGAATTTCTCTGAGGCAAGGTAGGCTTTATTTTTCTATCTTCAGGGCTAGCTAGTTCCTTAGGCTGTGCCGAGTTGCATAGGGAGCGTTTGGAGCAATCCACGGCTATTTCTAGTGTGCGTGATAGGATTAGGGATTGCGGTCAGCAGAGTTCCCACGTCCCAGAGCTCGTCCTTATTATCAGTAACTATCAGGTCATTCCGTGTGCTCTTAACCACCAGGTCCATTATTGTCCTGACCACAAGGTCATAACATTTTACCATGTCGTGCAACAGAAAATGGGAAAAAAAATTCCGAGTGTGATGAAATTGCAAAAAAAAGTGCAATCCCACACTTGATTTTTGTCATTAATAAATTTATACCTTTTATACTTTTGGACTTTTTGCTTCTTTTTTCTTATGTTTGATATCATGTTCAGGAGCGTCCTATAACACTGGTCAACAGCATTTTTGGTGCCAAAGATATTTCATCGAATTTAGGGTAACTTTGGGGTGCTGATTCTGAATATGTCATCAGTTTTGCCAGATTGGCTCAAGTTTTTGAGATTTTTGGTATCTTATTTATAGCACTTGTTGGTAAATGCGACGCATCATCTCATTAATTTCTTTGGATTAGTACTTGAACTGAGCAGTTCTCAATATAGTTTTGTGTTTAGTGTTCTAAAAGTTTGTTCATAGCTTGATTTTTGCACTAACTTTATGTTGTTGTCTGTTTTCCAGTGAAAAGCATGAACTCATCAAGAAGAAGTTGTCTTAACGATCCAGACTCATTCTGTTACATTTGTGGTGAATACACACTGACAAAACATAGAAGAAACATAACAGACTTCGTAAAAAAAGTGTATTTTGCCTATTTTGGGGTTATGCTTGGGGACCAAGACAAGTTTTGGGCACCACACATAGTGTGCAAAGCATGTATCGAATTATTACGAAAATGGAGCAAAGGACAAAGAAAAAGCTTCAAATTTGGTGTTCCAATGGTGTGGAGAGCAAAAAAATCATCACTGTTATTTCTGTGCAGTGCAAGTGCAAGGATTCAATAAGCATAAGAAACGAAAATGGGAGTATCCTAACATGGAATCTGCAAGAAGGCCTGTCCCTCATTGTGAAGATGTGCCTGTACCTGTGTTTACCATGTTACCTGACCTTCCCCCACCTGATGATGATGAAGTGTGTATTGGCAGTGTGTATTCACCACAAATGTAACAGAATGAGTCTGGATCGTTAAGACAACTTCTTCTTGATGAGTTCATGCTTTTCACTGGAAAACAGACAACAACATAAAGTTAGTGCAAAAATCAAGCTATGAACAAACTTTTAGAACACTAATTAACACAAAACTATATTGAGAACTGCTCAGTTCAAGTACTAATCCAAAGAAATTAAAGAGATGATGCGTCGCATTTACCAACAAGTGCTATAAATAAGATACCAAAAATCTCAAAAACTTGAGCCAATCTGGCAAAACTGATAGCATATTCAGAATCAGCACCCCAAAAATACCCCAAATTCATTAAAATATTTTGGACACCAGAAAAAAAATTTTTTTTTGTTGACCTGTGTAATTATTATTATTATTTATTTATATAGCACCATTAATTCCATTGTGCTGTACATGAGAAGGGGTTACATCAAAATGCAAACAGACGGGAGAGGACCCTGCCCTTGCTGGCTTACATTCTACAGAATTATGGGGAAGGAGACAGGTTGAGGGTTGCAGTCGCTCTGATGGTTTTGAGGTGGCCGTGTGGTCGTTACAGGCTGTAAGCTTCTTTGAAGAGGTGGGTTTTCAGGTTTCTTTTGAAGGATCCAAATGTGGTGGATAACCGGACGTGTTGGGGCACAGAATTCCAGAAGATGGGGGATATTCGGGAGAATTCTTGGAGGCGATTGGATGAAAAGCAAATAAGCGTGGAGGAGAGAAGGAGGTCTTGGGAGGACCGGAGATTACGTGAGGGAAGATATTGAGAGATTAGTTTGGAAATATACGGAGGAGAAAGGTTTATGGATGGCTTTGTAGGTCAGTGTTAGTAGTTTAAACTGGATATGCTGGGAAATTGGGAGCCAGTGAAGGGATTTGCAAAGAGGGGAAGCAGGAGTGTAGCGAGGAGAGAGATTAATTAGTCAGGCAGCAGAGTTAAGGATGAACTGGAGGGGTGCGAGAGTGTTAGAAGGTAGGCCACAGAGTAGGATGTTGCAGTAGTCGAGGCGGGAGATGATTAGGGCATGCACAAGCATTTTGGTAGAGTGAGGGTTGAGGAAAGGATGGATTCTGAAAATATTTTTGAGCTGGAGGTGACAGGAGTTGGAAAGAGCTTGGATGTATGGTTTGAAGGACAGGGCAGAGTCCAGGGTTACTCTGAGGCAGTGGATTTTGGGGACGGGGAAAGTGTGATTTCATTTATTTTGATAGATAGATCAGGTAGGGAAGATATGCGAGATGGAGGAAAGATAATTAGTTCAAATTTGTCCACACTGAGCTTGAGGAAGCGAGAGGAGAAGAAGGAGGATATGGCTGATAGACACTCTGGGATTCTGGACAGCAGAGAGGTGACATCTGGGCCAGAGAGGTAGATCTGAATGTCATCAGCATATAGATGGTACTGGAAGCCATAGGACCTTATGAGTTCTCCCAGGCTGAGTGTATAGATTGAGAAGAGTAAGGGCCCAAGGATAGTGCCTTGAGGGACACCAACAGAGAGGGGGTGAGATGAAGAGGTGGTATGGGAGCAGGAAATACTAAATGTGCGTTTGGTAAGGTATGAGGAGATCCAAGATAGGGCAAGGTCTTTGATCCCAAAGAAAGAGAGGATCTGTAGCAGGAGGCAGTGGTCAACTGTGTCGAAGGCAGAGGACAGGTCTAGAAGGAGGAGTATAGAGAAATGTCTGTTAGCTTTGACTGTAAGTAAGTCGTTAGTAATTTTGGTCAGGGCAGTCTCAGTGGAATGGTGGGGACAGAAGCCAGATTGTAGGTTGTCGAAGAGAGAGTTAGATGCAAAGTGAGAGGAAAGTTCCGCAAAGAGTTTGGATGCAAATGGAAGCAAAGATGTGGGGCGATAGCTAGACATAGCGCTTGGGTCCACAGATGGCTTTTTGAGGATAGGTGTGATTGTGGCATGTTTGAAAGCAGTGGGGAAGGTACCAGAAGTTAGTGATAGGTTGAAGAGATGGGTTAGGGATGGGATTAGTGTGGTGGTGAGGTTGGGGAGGAGGTGGGATGGGATGGGGTCAAGTGCACAAGTGGTGAGGTGTGATTTTGAGAGAAGATGAGCAAGCTCCTCTTCAGTGATTTTGGAGAGGGAAGTTATGGGGTTGGGGCATTGGTCTGGTATACAAAGGGGTTGTAGTGGTTTGATGACAAGATTTGCCTTGTTTGGTCAATCTTATTTTTGAAGTGCATGACAAAAACCTTGGCAACGATTAGGAAACTCGGAGGGGGCAGTGGTGGGCAGGGGAGGGAGTTAAAAGTGTTGAACAACTGTTTGGGGTTGTGGGATAGGGAAGATACAAGGGTTGTGAAGTAAGCCTGTTTAGCAGAGGTGAGAGCTGATTTGAATGTGAGTGTTGCTTGTTTGAGTGCAGTGAAATTATCTTGCGAATGAGTTTTCTTCCAAAGCCGTTCTGCAATTCTGGATGATTGTGGAAGCTTTTTAGTGATGTTATTGTGCCAGGGTTATCTATTGGTTCGTCACACTCTGCTATGCATGACACGGGGCTGCATGGTGGCTCAATGGATAGCACTGCAGCTTTGCAGCACTGGAGTCCTGGGTTCTAATCCCACCTTGGACACCATCTGCAAGGAGTTTGCATGTTCTCCCCGTGTTTGCGTGGTTTCCTTCGGGCACTCCGGTTTCCTCCCACATTCCAAAGACATACTCATAGGGAATTTAGATTGTGAGCCCCAAAGGGGACAGTGATGATAATGTGTGCAAAAACTGTAAAGCGCTGCGGAATATATTAGCACTATATAAAAATAAAGATTATTATTATTTATTAGGGGCGACCATGTCAATAGCTGATGCAAGAGTGGCAGTGTCTGTGTCGTGGAGTGAGGATATGGATGCTAGTGGTAGGATAGAGTCAGAGAGTGTGTGGGTGTCTAGGTGTGCGAGATTATTGCGTGGGTGTGCATGTTGCTGGACATGGGTGACAGGTGAGGAGGACAGGGATGAGAAAGTGAGTAGATAATGGTCAGATAGAGGGAAAGGGGAGGTTGTGAAGTTAGATAGAGAGCAGAAACGGGTGAAGACAAGGTCTAATATGTGTCCGTCTGTGTGGGTGGCTGATGAGGACCACTGAGTAAGTCCAAAGGATGAAGTAAGGGACAGGAGTTTGGAGGCTGCTGACTGGTGCGTGTCAATGGGGATGTTGAAATCACCCATGATGATGGTGGGAATGTCAGCAGAGAGAAAGTGAAGGAGCCAGGTGGTGTATAAGGTGTATCTTGGAGACAGCTACGGAAGGCCTGGGTCTCGTTGGCACCTTACATTTTATGTTGCCCTGTATGGTCTTTGTTTATCCTTTTTACATTGTTGCACAAAATATTATGTAAAATTACCTTAAATATTTAACCCCTTAACCCCGTAGCTTTTTTAGTTTTTTCGTTTTTCGCTCTCCTTCTTCCCAGAGCCATAACTTATTTATTTTTCCATCAATATGGCCATGTGAGGGGTTATTTTATGTGAGACGAGTTGTAATTTTGAATGATATCATTGGTGTTACCATGTCGTGTAACAGAAAATGGGAAAAAAATTCCAAGTGCGATGAAATTGCAAAAAAAGTGCAATCCCACACTGTTTTTTGTTTGGCGGTTTTTGCTAGGTTCACTAAATGATAAAACTGATCTGCTATTATGATTCTCCAGGTTATTACGAGTTCATAGACATCAAACATGTCTAGGTTCTCTTTCAGCTAAGTGGTAAAAAAAATTCAAAACTTTGTTAAAAAAATACGGGTAGCGTCTCCAATTTTCGTGAACTGGGGTCGAGTGAGGGCTTATTTTTTGCGTGCCGAGCTGTCATTTTTAATACCACATTTGTGCAGATACGTTCTTTTGATCGCCCGTTATTGCATTTTAATGTAATGTCACGGCACCAAAAAAAAAAACATAATTTTGGCGTTTTGATTTTTCTCTTGCTACGCTGTTTAACCAGTGGCGTAGGAAGGGGGGTGCGGGGGGGGCGGGCCGCCCCGGGCGGCACACTGCAGGGGGCGGGTATCAGCGTGGCTGCGCGCACTCATTCTCTGCTCCTTCCTCCCAGCATTATGAGGACTGGAGCAGAGCGCTGGCAGTGCGCGCAGCCGTGCAGAGTTGCTGGCTGCAGTGTAGCAGGGGCACACAGTCACACACGCTGTGACTCACCCCCGCACCTGCAGTCAGCAGCAGAAGCTCCGATCCCGCCCCTCCAGCAGCGTCACAGCTCTCACAATGTGAAGAGCCATGGAGGGGCGGGGCTAAATGTCGGGGGCGGAGCCACGGACAAGCAGGAAGAAGAGGCAGAAGGAGATATGAAAATCAGAGCGGGAGACAGAAAAGATGTGAGAACAGAGACAGAAAACAACAGAGAGGCAAGACACAGGTGAGAAGTATATATGTATATATATATATATATATATATATATTACATCATTGTCTAAGGGTCACACTTCCGTCTTTCTGTCTGTCCTTCTGTCTTTCTTTCTTTCACGGATATTCATTGGTCGCGGCCTCTGTCTGTCGTCGCTGATTGGTCTCGGCAGCTGCCTGTCATGGCTGCCGCGACCAATCAGCGACGGGCACAGTCCGATTAGTCCCTCCACTGCAGTCAGTGCCCGGCGCCTGCTCTATACTCCCCACAATCAGCGCCCGCTCCATAATCCCCTCCAGTCACCACTCACACAGGGTTAATAGCAGCGGTAACGGGCCGCGGTGTAACGCACTCCGTTACCGCTGCTATTAACCCTGTGTGTCCCCAACTATTTACTATTGATGCTGCCTATGCAGCATCAATAGTAAAAATATGTCATGTTAAAAATAATAAAAAAATGAAAAAACCTGCTATACTCACCCTCCATCACCTTTCCCGCTCCTCGCAACGCTCCAGTGCCCGCTCCATGCAAGCGGCAGCTTCCGGTGCCAAGGATGGTATGTGAGAAGGACCTGCCATGACGTCACGGTCATGTGACCGCAACGTCATCACAGGTCCTGCGCTCATACCAACCCTGGGACTGGAAGCTGCCTCGTACGACACAGGGCCAGAATTCATCGGAGGGTGAGTATATGTTTATTTTTTATTTTAAGTCTGTATACTACGTGGCTCTGTGCTGTATACTCCATCACTGGGCAATATACTACGTGGCTGGGCAATATACTACGTGACTGGGCAATATACTACGTGGCTGGGCAATATACTACGTGGCTGGGCAATATACTACGTGGCTGGGCAATATGCTATGTGGGCTGTGCAATATACTACATGGCTGTGTTATATACTACGTGGCTGGGCAATATGCTACGTGGGCTGTGCAATATACTACATGGCTGTGTTATATACTATGTGGCTGTGTTATATACTACGTGGCTGTGCTATACGCTATGTGGGCTGTGCTATATACTGCGTGGGCTGTGTTATACACTACGTGGGTGTGCTATATGCTACGTGGGCTGTGTTATATGCTATGTGGCTATGCTATATTTCTCTGCTGTATCTGCATCATGAATCATGCTATGTGTTAAAGGGGACTGAGACTCTTTCGCCCGGGGCCCTCTAAAACCGCGGCCGGCGCTGCAGCTGTTTAACGCTATTGAAGTGCGGGCCTGCGCCCGTACGTCAATATTTAACAACAGCCACCAGCCATTTGGAGGCTGGCAACTGAAGTCGGCCGCAGCGCACACGTCGACGGCTTCTGACGTCATTGTCAGTCGCCGGCGAGTGCACGCTTCAGCTGCGTGGAGAGAGCAGGAGCGCGGTCAGGTAAGCTGAACTTGTTTTTTTTTTTTGCAGACCCTATCATGTGTGTTGCCCTATTTTTGGTAACCTTTGTGTGTATTGAGCCGAGGGGGGGGGGGGTGGGGGGCGCCAAACTCGGGAGCAGCCCCGGGCGGCAAAAGCTCTAGCTACGCCCCTGTGTTTAACCCCTTCATGACCCAGCCTATTTTGACCTTAAAGACCTTGCCGTTTTTTGCAATTCTGACCAGTGTCCCTTTATGAGGTAATAACTCAGGAACGCTTCAACGGATCCTAGCGGTTCTGAGATTGTTTTTTTGTAACATATTGGGCTTCATGTTAATGGTAAATTTAGGTCAATAAATTCTGCGTTTATTTGTGATAAAAATGGAAATTTGGCGAAAATTTTGAAAATTTCGCAATTTTCACATTTTCAATTTTTATTCTGTTAAACCAGAGAGTTATGTGACACAAAATAGTTAATAAATAACATTTCCCACATGTATACTTTACATCAGCACAATTTTGGAAACAAATTTTTTTTTGCTAGGAAGTTATAAGGGTTAAAATTTGACCAGCGATTTCTCATTTTTACAACGAAATTTACAAAACCATTTTTTTTAAGGACCACCTCACATTTGAAGTCAGTTTGAGGGGTCTATATGGCTGAAAATACCCAAAAGTGACACCATTCTAAAAACTGCACCCCTCAAGGTGCACAAAACCACATTCCAGAAGTTTATTAACCCTTCAGGTGCTTCACAGCAGCAGAAGCAACATGGAAGGAAAAAATGAACATTTAACTTTTTAGTCACAAAAATATTTTAGCAACAATTTTTTTATTTTCCCAATGGTAAAAGGAGAAACTGAACCACGAAAGTTGTTGTCCAATTTGTCCTGAGTACGCTGATACCTCATATGTGGGGGTAAACCACTGTTTGGGCGCACGGCAGGGCTTGGAAGGGAAGGAGCGCCTTTTGACTTTTTGAATGAAAAATTGGCTCCACTCTTTAGCGGACACCATGTCACGTTTGGAGAGCCCCCGTGTGCCTAAAAATTGGAGCTCCCCCACAAGTGACCACATTTTGGAAACTAGACCCCCCCCAGGAACTTATCTAGATGCATAGTGAGCACTTTAAACCCTCAGGTGCTTCACAAATTGATCTGTAAAAATGAAAAAGTACTTTTTTTTCACAAAAAAATTCTTTTTGCCTCAATTTTTTCATTTTTACATGGGCAATAGGATAAAATGGATCATAAAATTTGTTGGGCAATTTCTCCCGAGTACGCCGATACCTCATATGTGGGGGTAAACCACTGTTTGGGCACACGGCAGGGCTCGGAAGGGAAGGCGCGCCATTTGACTTTTTGAATGGAAAATTAGCTCCAATTGTTAGTGGACACCATATCGCGTTTGGAGAGCCCCTGTGTGCCTAAACATTGGAGCTCCCCCACAAGTGACCCCATTTTGGAAACTAGACCCCCCAAGGAACTTATCTAGATGCATATTGAGCACTTTAAACCCCCAGGTGCTTCACAGAAGTTTATAACGCAGAGCCATGAAAATAAAAAATAATTTTTCTTTCCTCAAAAATGATTTTTTAGCCTGGAATTTCCTATTTTGCCAAGGGTAATAGGAGAAATTGGACACCAAATGTTCTTGTCCAGTTTGTCTTGAGTACGCTGATACCCCATATGTGGGGGTAAACCACTGTTTGGGCGCACGGCAGGGCTCGGAAGGGAAGGCACACCATTTGGCTTTTTAAATGGAAAATTAGCTCCAATCATTAGTGGACACCATGTCACGTTTGGAGAGCCCCTGTATGCCTAAACATTGGAGATCCCCCACAAATGACCCCATTTTGGAAACTAGACCCCCAAAGGAACTAATCTATATGTGTGGTGAGGACTTTGAACCTCCAAGTGCTTCACAGAAGTTTATAACGCAGAGCCATGAAAATAAAAAAAAAATTATTTTCTCAAAAATGATCTTGTAGCCTGCAATTTTTTATTTTCCCAAGGGTAACAGAAGAAATTTCACCCCAAAAGTTGTTGTCCAGTTTCTCCTGAGTACGCTGATACCCCATATGTGGGGGTAAACTACTGTTTGGGCACATGCCGGGGCTCGGAAGTGAAGTAGTGACGTTTTGAAATGCAGACTTTGATGGAATGCTCTGCGGGCGTCACGTTGCGTTTGCAGAGCCCCTGATGTGGCTAAACAGTAGAAACCCCCCACAAGTGACCCCATTTTGGAAACTAGACCCCGAAAGGAACTTATCTAGATGTGTGGTGAGCACTTTGAACCCCCAAGTGCTTCACAGAAGTTTATAATGCAGAGCCGTGAAAATAATAAATACGTTTTCTTTCCTCAAAAATAATTATTTAGCCCAGAATTTTTTATTTTCCCAAGGGTTACAGGAGAAATTGGACCCCAAAAGTTGTTGTCCAGTTTCTCCTGAGTACGCTGATACCCCATGTGTGGGGGTAAACCACTGTTTGGGCACACGTCGGGGCTCAGAAGGGAAGTAGTGACTTTTGAAATGCAGACTTTGATGGAATGGTCTGCGGGCGTCACGTTGCGTTTGCAGAGCCCCTGGTGTGCCCAAACAGTAGAAACCCCCCACAAGTGACCCCATTTTAGAAACTAGACCCCCCAAGGAACTTATCTAGATATGTGGTGAGTACTTTGAACCCCCAAGTGCTTCACAGACGTTTACAACGCAGAGCCGTGAAAATAAAAAATTATTTTTCTTTCCTCAAAAATGATGTTTTAGCAAGCATTTTTTTATTTTCACAAGGGTAACAGGAGAAATTGGACCCCAGTAATTGTTGCGCAGTTTATCCTGAGTACGCTGATACCCCATGTGTGGGGGTAAACCACTGTTTGGGCACACGTCGGGGCTCGGAATTGAGGGAGCACCATTTGACTTTTTGAATACAAGATTGGCTGGAATCAATGGTGGCGCCATGTTGCGTTTGGAGACCCCTGATGTGCCTAAACAGTGGAAACCCCTCAATTCTACCTCCAACACTAACCCCAACACACCCCTAACCCAAATCCCAACTGTAGCCATAACCCTAATCACAACCCTAACCACAACCCTAATTCCAACCCTAAGGCTATGTGCCCACGTTGCGGATTCGTGTGAGATTTTTCAGCATCATTTTTGAAAAATCCGCGGGTAAAAGGCACTGCGTTTTACCTGCGGATTTTCCGCGGATTTCCAGTGTTTTTTGTGCGGATTTCACCTGCGGATTCCTATTGAGGAACAGGTGTAAAACGCTGCAGAATCCGCAAAAGAATTGACATGCTGCGGAAAATACAACGCAGCGTTTCCGCGTGGTATTTTCCGCACCATGGGCACAGCGGATTTGGTTTTCCATAGGTTTACATGGTACTGTAAACCTGATGGAACACTGCTGCGAATCCGCAGCAGCCAATCCGCTGCGGATCCACTGCCAAATCCGCACCGTGTGCACATAGCCTAATTCTAAAGGTATATGCACACGCTGCGGAAAACGCTGCGGATCCGCAGCAGCTTCCCATGAGTTTACAGTTCAATGTAAACCTATGGGAATCAAAAATCGCTGTACACACGCTGCGGAAAAACTGCACGGAAACGCAGCGGTTTACATACTGCAGCATGTCATAGGGGCAGCACGGTGGTGCAGTGGTTAGCACAGCAGCCTTGCAGCGCTGGGGTCCTGGGTTCTAATCCCACCCAGGACAACATCTGCAAAGAGTTTGTATGTTCTCTCCGTGTTTGCGTGGGTTTCCTCCGGGCACTCCGGTTTCCTCCCACATTCCAAAGACATACTGATAGGGATTCTAGATTGTGAGCCCCATCTGGGACAGTGATGATAATGTGTGCAAAAACTGTAAAGCGCTGCGGAATATGTTAGCGCTATATAAAAATAAAGATTATTATTAAGATTATTATGTCACTTCTTTGTGCGGATTCCGCAGCGGTTTTACAACTGCTCAAATAGAAAATCGCAGTTGTAAAACCGCAGTGAAATGCGCAGAAAAAACACGGTAAATCCGCCATAAATCCGCAGCGATTTAGCACTGCGGATTTATCAAATCCGCAGCGGAAAAATCCGCAGAGGACCAGAATACGTGTGCACATACCGAAACCCTAACCCTAACCCTAGCCCTAACCCTACCCCTAACCCTACCCCTAACACTACCCCTAACCCTAGCCCTAACCCTAACCCTACCCCTAACCCTAACCCTAACCCTACCCCTAACCCTAGCCCTATTCTAACATTAGTGGAAAAAAAAATCTTGTCATTTATTATTTTTTTATTTTGATCACTGTGATAGATTATATCTCAGTGATCAAAATGCACTTTGAACGAATCTGCCGAATTAGTGGAAGATGGCAGCGCCCAGGGAGAAGACGGACGGTCCCCGGCAGGATCGGTAAGTATGATGGGGCAGGGGGGAGCACGGGGGGGGGGGGATCGGAGCATGGGGGGGTGGATCGGAACACGGGAGGGGTGGAATGGAGCTCGGGGGGGTGGAACTGAGCACGAGGGGTGGAACGGAGCACGGGGGGGTGGAACGGAGCACGGGGGTGGATCGGAGTGCAGGGGGGGTGATTGGAGCACGGGGGGGTGATTGGAGCACAGGGGTGAGCGGACAAGAGCACGGGGGGGCGCGGACAGGAGGACGGAGGGGAGCGGGGCAGTGTACCGGACAGATCGGAGGGCTGGGGGGGCGATCGGTGGGGTGGGGTGGGGGCACATTAGTGGGTCGGATTGGCACCGACTTTCATGACGCCTAAGTGGCGTCATGGGTCGGGAAGGGGTTAACAATCAGGTTAATCCTTTTTTTTATTGATAGATCAGGCGATTCTGAACGCAGCGATACTAAATATATGTATGTTTGTTTTTTTATTCTTTTATTTTGATTGGGTTGAAAGGGGGGTGATTTGAACTTTTATATTTTTACATTTTTTTTACATTTTTAAACACATTTTTTTAAATATTGGCCTACTTCAATAGCCTCCATTGGAGGCTAGAAGCTGCCATAACTCTATCGCCTCTGCTACATAGAGGTGATGCTCAGATCACCTTTATGCAGCAGAATTACAGGCTTGCTATGAGGGCCGACCACAGGGTGGCGCTCATAGCAATCTGCCATCAACAACCATAAAGGTCTCGAGGAAACCTCTGGTTGTGATGGCAACGAACCTATGACCCCGGTGACAGGGGTCAGCGGTGCGCGTACTTCCGGCCATGCGGCCAGCAGCACTTGTTAAATGCCTCTGTTAGCGTTTGACAGCGGAATTTAACTAGTTAATGGGTGCAGGTGGATCGCAATTCTGCTGTTCAAAACAGCTGACATGTCGCGACTTGGAGGTGGGCTCACCGCCGGAGCCCACCTCAAAGCAGGGGATACTGCCAGCTGACGTACTCTTCTGTCAGCTGGCAGAAAGGAGTTAATGTTTTGCAAAGTCTTAAGGTACGTGCCCACGATCCGGCATAGCAGTGTTTTGGATCCAGCTCACCTGCGCTGAGTCCAAAATGCTGCATTCTACATTAGAAGGCGATTGAATGGGATTTGTAGAAATCCCATGCCCTCTGTGCTTCTATTTACCGCTGCATAAAATCACCGGCGGTGCGGGTTTACGAGACAGAGGATGTCAATTTAAACAATAGAATGTATTGATGCGGTAAATCAGCATTGTTCAGTGAACGCATAGAGGTTCATTAAGAAGCATGTTTCTTAATAAATCATTTTGGTCTCACTCCAACACTTCCGCTCATCAAAACTGGCATGAATAACACAGGTCTTGATGAATCAGGGCCGAGATGTTTTAAAAATGTTGTTTCAATGTTTTCATTATTTCCGTATCATGTCTATCCATCCTATGATTGTAATAATGCCATGATTTTTCCATTTGGGTGTTGCGCTTTCAATGTTGGGGAGTATATATCAATAGCATTCATTCTTCCTAAACGATTCTAGATTTCTAACCAAGCTGCGTACTCTTATTTAGCTAGCACCAGCTAAACTCTGGCCTTCCTTCCAGGACACCATCTGTTACTTTCTACTCAGTGACATGCACACAGCATTTTCCTCTGAATTTCCAAAACTTCCCTACAGGCAAAGCTCTGACACTATGCCTCTCTGCAGTGAGCTCAGTCTATGCAGCATACATCTTGTTCCTGTCTTAGCTGTTGGCTTCCTAGGATGACTGTGCATTCTGAAAGCTATTTCATGCTCCCTGGTAACATCAATTACTTTGTGATATTAAAAGTTTAAAGATACAAATGGAAGCTCCGCAGATGGCGGTCTAAATATGACATGTAAAAATTGCAAGAGGCTGATAATCAAGTGACAAATGACTAGTAGCTGAGTCAGCAGTATCCGGTCAAAAAAATATACTGTAGGTGTGTCAATAAATTTAAAGACAAGGAACTATGTATCGTGGAAGGAAGCCAAGTTATGGATAGATCCTTAAAGTCAGAGTGTCAGATAGATGAATGTAGTCCATTAACCAGAATTACTATGCACAAATAGTAATAACCTTGGGTATATCGGTTACTAACGAACAGCATCATAAGAGAGAATACGATATGTTGATATTAAAAATGCACTCTAAGAAAGATCTCCAGTAACAGTATCTTATGTAAATGTGCCTCTATGGATATGTGGAACCTATTTCTACTCGGCTCAACATACGAAACCCTAATTGGATTCTATGTTTTGTATTCATGAAGGAAATCAGATCAAGCTTCCATCATATGGATTCCATTATCTCATATTTATTCTATCAATCAAATTAGATTGACTTGTATGACTTCTATGTTTTAGGGTAATTTTGTTAGTGATAATGCTATACAGGCCACTTACATTTTGGATCTGTAACTGGAGACTTCTCTTTCTACAGAACTCCATTTATAAGCAACCTGAAAAAACCTGCTGGGACCAATTGGCAGATATTTCAGTACCAGGTCGGTACCAGGTCATTCACTAGCAAAGGGTTTAGTAAGAAGAAATCTATACAGAAGTGATGTATGATGTTTGCTGCTAGTTCTTCTTAGTGGAAAGAAAGCACCATGACAGTTATGCTATCCAGCTGATAACCCCCCACGCACTGACCAGGGTCTCATCTGCATGGCATTAGTAGGTTCTCTGATGTTTGCATAGATGCTCTCTAGTTTCCCTCTAGAACTCTTAGCACATACTGATAGGGTAACTTGTTTCCTATGAAATTGACCCTCGTGTCTACATGTGTTTTTAATACAGGAGTATTGGATTGTGAATCTTATTGAAAGCATCACTTTTGAAAGTGTTTATAATCTATTTATAGGACTTCAGAAAATGATGCTACAAGGAAAAAAACTTAGCAATAAAACATTTGAAAATTGCTTTCCAGAATGACAAAACAATTGAGATTACAAAAATAATGACATTTGGTGTTCTGTCTTCTAAGGCCTCGTTCTTATCTGCAGTATTTGGTCAGTATTTTACCTCAGTATTTATAAGCCAAATCCAGGAGTGGGACAGTCACAGGAAAAGTATAATAGAACACATCATCACCACTGGTTTTAGCTTACAATAAAATACCAAAAGTGTGAATTTAGCCTAAAGGTAAAAATCTTTGATTGACCAAAAATTACTGAAAGTGAGCAGATTGAACCATAGGTAACCTTTTCCGAAAACAGACCTAAAGTTCAATTCCACAATGAATTTTTGTTGAGCTTTTGATGTTGCATATTTTCACTGTACATAAAACACAGTGTCTCATATTGACGCCTAAGGCAACGTTCAGTATTTGGTTAGTATTTCACATCAGTATTTGTAAGCCAAAGCCAGGAGTGGAACAATTAGGCTGGGGTCACACTAGAGAGAAATACGGACGAGGGAGAGGCGCAAAAACAACGCATTGCACTCGGACGAATGACACTCAACAGCCTTCCATCCATAGATTCTGTCAGTTGCTTGATCTGTTTACGATCAACATTGCGTGCAGCATCCACCACAGCCTCCCAGACACTGTTCCAAGATGTGTACTGTTTTCCCTCCCTGTAGCTCTCACATTTTATGAGGGACCACAGGTTCTCTTTGGGGTTCAGATCAGGTGAGCAAGGGTGCCATGTCATTCTTTTTTCTTCTTTGAGACCTTTACTGGCCAGCCATGCTGTGGAGTAGTTGGAGGCATGTGATGTAGCATTGTCGTGCATGAAAATCATGTTTTTCTTGAACGATACCGACTTCTTCCTGTACCACTGCTTGAATAAGTTGTCTTCCAAAAACTGGCAGTATGTCTGGGAGTTGAGCTTCACTCCATCCTCAACCCAAAAAGGTCCCACAAGTTCATGTTTGATGATACCAGCCCATACCAGTACCCCACCTCCACCTTGCTGGCGTCTGAGTTAGAGTGGAGCTCTCTGTCCTTTACTGATCCAGCCTCTGGCAAATCCATCTGTCCCATCAAGAGTCATTCTGATTTCATCAGTCCAGAAAACCTTTGAAAAGATATTTCTTGGCCCAGTCTTATCATTTTATTTTATATTTCTTGTTCAAAGGTGGTCGTTTTTCAGCCTTCCTTAGCTTGGCCATGTCCCTGAGTATCGCACAACTTGTGTTTTTTGTTACTCCAGCAGTAACGTTGCAGCTCTGAAATATGGCAAAACTGGTGGCAAATGGCATCTTGACGCTTGATTTTCCTCAATTCATAGGCAGTTATTTTGCGCCTTTTTTGCCCAACATGCTTCTTTCGACCCTGTTGGCTATTTGCCATGAAACACTTGAATGTTCGGTGATCATGCTTCAAAAGTTTGGCAATTTCAAGACTGCTGCATCTCTCTGCAAGGCATCTCACAATTTTTGATTTTTCAGAGCTCATCAAATCTCTTTTCTGACTCATTTTGCCAAAGGAAAGGAAGTTGCCTAATAATTAAGCACACCTTATATAGGGTTTTAATCTCATTAGACAACACCCCTCCTCATTACAGAGATGCACATCACCTGATTTGCTTAATTGTTAGTTGGCTCTCAAGCCTGAACAGCTTGGAGTAGGACCACATGTATTAAAAGTATCCTGTTATCAAAATACAACTTGCCTAATAATTCTGCACACAGTGTACACAAACATTTTAAACTTGCAACATAGATACAGCATGCCCTTGCCAGAGAGTAGCACCCTAAGGTGTCACAAAATAATTAGTGAAAATATCACGCACTTTCAGTCCGGAAAGCAGATGATGCTGAGGGATCACATGTGGTCTAGGCCTACCCACATTGCCCAACACACCTTCAGCACCATGAGATGAGGAGCATTCATGAATGCTCTACCCCAAGATATTAGGACCATCCACAACTTGCATAGTTTTAGGCGCTCGCTCAAAACTCATTTGTTCAGAGCGGCCTATCACGTTCCCTAATCAAACTCATTTTATGTGTGTGTGTGTGTAGCCCATTCAGTATCTCCATCTACCCCCCACTCCATGAAGATGGCTGGACCATCATTGTAAATACATCATTGTAAATACACACCTGTACTTTGTATCTCCCCCACCTCATTGTAGATTGTAAGCTCTCACAAGCAGGGTCGTCTTATTTTGTCTTATTTTGCTTTATTACTGTATTGTTAACATTGTTACCTATGACTGTTGTGTTTGAAACTGTTAAACTGTAAAGCGCTGCGGAATATGTTGGCGCTATATAAATAAAGATTATTATTATTATTATTATTATGAAGTCGGGTGAAGTTATGTAGGACCACTTATGCTTTGATGACCTCATTTACGTTGGCTTCTCTCAGCTGAATGGCTGACTGGAGGACCCACCAATTGGCACAAAGAATGCCAAAGGCACATGCCACCAGTCGCCATGCGCATTATAGACGCAAGATCCTACAACGGTGGTCCAGGTTTCGACGGGGATATGGCCTCATTACATGCCTGGTTAATTGGAAGGCCTCATCTGCAACAAGGACATAAGGCACAGAATCTTGATTGGAACCTGGAAGCTAACGAGGTGGTGGTAGGTCCAACTGATTATTGCGCAGCCGCCGACTCATAATGGAAGAATGGAAGAGTCTAGAGTCTCCAGTTATCCCATAGGCCCTAATGTCTACAATTATAAACCTGCAGTGACTGTCAACCAGAGCCAACAACGCTACAGAAAAATATTGTTTATACTTATAGAATTGGGACCCTTAGTTCGGCAGCTTACGCACACGGATGTGCTTCCCATCAAGGGCTCCAATACAATTGGGAAATTGTCACTGGTCCTCAAATCCACAGACAATCCGCAACCGGTCTTCCATCTTGGGCTCAGGTATGACCACTTGCTGAAGTCGGGACCAAATTACTGAACAGGTAGACCGAACTATGCCTGAGATTGTAGACTTCCCAATCAAAAATTCACGATGGAGTGCTGCATAGGATAGACCAGTTGTAAGGAAGCTAAAAGAAAACAAATGTTTAAAAAAAACCCATTAAAACTGGTTCAAGGTTTAAAACAATTCATATAGAACACAAGTACTGTGTGGAACTAACAAACCAGGCTATCACTACCTTAAAAAATTAACACTGGCTATGTGAATTTCACATTAATAACATATTCTTATTACTAAGAGTAGAGATTTGAGATATATTAAGAATAAAATAACAGAAACTGGTAAGCAGAACTAGCTAAGACATTTAGAGACACATAATCAACATAGAGTATGAGGAGGAGGAATACATACCGTAATGTAAGGAGAAGACGCTCCTCTGCAGATATACATTTGCGCATCCTGGTGTCCTGAAAGGTTATCCCAGGGCGCACTGTCTCCAACAAAAGGTCAAAGGTGGCAAGGCTCATGCGACAATATTGATAAAACTTGTCTGAATGTGTCCTCAGAGATGCATAGAGAACGTGGAAATAGCCTCAAAAGCGGATGGACCCACATTCGTCTCCGCCTCCTCAGATCCACTATCACTGGGTATGGCTGGCCAAAGCGGTGTGACAAAACCCAGTTGTATAGAACATGCTCAGTTGGGGTGAACCTAAGTCTGTGTGACATGTTGCCAACAAATCACCAATACACCAACACAAGTACAGCAACAAAATGGCCAGATTGGAGGCTGCCACCTGTTGTAGAGGCAATAAATCGGGTTGCTGATGATGATTTAATTTATTTGCAGGCCTCAAAATTGTTAAATGTCCATTTTGGAAGGTTGCGAGAAAAAAACGCTATACGGATGACATACGGAGGATTACATGCGCAAAGTCGCAGTCACACCTTGCCAAGGGTGACATACAGATCACTGCTCAGGGAACATTTTTGCGTATTGCGACCGTAAAAAATGGACCATATTTTTATACGTTAGGTGTGACCCCGGCCTTAGAGGAAAAGTATAATAGAAACACATCACCACTTCTGTATTTTTCAGCCATTCTTGGTTTTGGCTTACAAATACTGAGGTAAAATACTGACAAAATGCGTATGAATGTGGCCTTACAGTTCAGCAAACAGCAAAGTGGATGGGATTTATAGAAATCTCATGCCCACTTTACTTCTTTTTTTTAAAGCTGTGCAAACAGATCTGAAAATGTCAATTTTTCTTGTAATTACATTGAGTTTAATGTGTGAATTTTCCTCCATGGAATAAAATTAGATGCAGAAAATCCACTGTTAAAAAATGCACAAGTGTCTCTAATGCTTTTCCACTGTGGAAATGCACAAAATATGCATGTAATCTGCACATGACTGTATCAATAACGTTTTGTCAAAACTAAATATCAGAAAGTATCAAAAACATAGCAACTTTGTTTAAAACATGACACACCAGCAAGAGACAAAAAGGCTACGTTCCCAGATGAGCTTTTCGTGAGTTTTTGATGTTGCAGATTTTCTGCACCTAATAAGTAAATAAGGTTGCTTGCAGTTTTTTTCAATGCTTTTTTATTGCCTTTTTACACTGCTTTTTGTTTCTCTTTGGTGTGTCATGTTATAAATAAAGCTACTTTGTTTTTGATACTCCATGGAATTTGGCTTTGACTAAACTTTATTTATATAGTCACATTTATGTCTTTTATCTGTGGATTTCCTGCATGTAATGCAAGTCAAACAAAGGTAAAGGAACATCCTAAGGCTACGTTCACACGTTCAGTATTTGGTCAGTATTTCACATCAGTATTTGTAAGCCAAAGCCAGGAGAGGAACAATTAGGCTGGGGTCACACTAGCGTAGGATATGGATGAATGAACAGTCGGACCAGTGTTAATCTATTGGGCAGCTTGCATCACTGTATTTTTTCTCTGCCGTATTCTACGCGCATGTAAAATCGCAGTATGCTGCGATTGTCACCGATACTTGGCCGAGACTTGCCAATGCAAGACTATGGGTGCGAAAATAAAATAGCACAGTACTCAGACCATGCGAGTGCTGTCCGAATTTTACACACTGGTGTTCTTTGAAAAGCAAGCAAATCATGTGCCGCATACAGTAAAATCACATTGAAAGGTTAGAATTGAATAGATAGAATAGATATAAACACATAGAATATATAGATATATAGATGTCAGTGACGCACACATTTTTATATATATATGTATATATATATATATATATATATATATATCACATAGAAAGGTTGATAGAAGAAAAGCCATGTTTTGTAAAATAACTGAAGGAGCCGACAGGATAGAAGAGATGGATTACACACTGTAAATACAAATAGAATAGGTAGACATCTAGATGTCTGTGACAAATATAATTAGTTCAGTGTGTGTGCAAATTACTGGACATGCATCTAATTAATAAAAGACTGTTTTTGAGAAAAAAAAATGTTGTGGGCTCCTGCACAATTTTTGTAACTAGCAGAGGGAAAGCTGATGGCTGGGGGCAGATGTTTATAGCCTGGGAAGGGGGTAATACCCATGGAGCTTCCCAGACTATTAATATCAGTTCACAGCTGTATAATTAGCCTTACTGGCTATTAAAATGGAGGACCCTAAAAAAAATGACGTATGGTCCCCCTATAATTAATAACCAGCAAAGGCTAGGCAGATAGCTGCAGGCTGATATTAATAGCCTAAGAAGGGGCCATGGATACTGGCCCCCCAGGCTAAAAACATCAGCTCTAAGTCATCCCAAAAAAGGCGCATCTCTAAGATGCACCAAATCAGGCACTTAGCCTCACTCTTCCCACTTGCCCTGTAGCGGTGGCAAGTGGGGTGATAGCTGTGGGGTTGATGTCACCTTTGTATTGTCAGGTGACATCAAGCCCAGAGGTTAGTAATGGAGAGGTGTCAATAAGATGCCCCTATTACTAACACCATAGTCACATTGTAATAAAACACAGACACCCAGAAAAAAGTCCTTTAATGAAAGAATGATGCAGACTCCTTTAATATTCTTAAATAAATTACACCTTAAAGATTCTTAAGGTATAAGCGGCAAGAGCAGGCAAGAGATTGTATATGGGAGGTGAAGGAGAGATTGGTGTCAAACATAACAACCAGACAGTACGCCTGCTGCTGGGGTGTTATTATGGTGCTACCCATGGAGAGGGAAATGTCAGATTTAGGGAGGTTAGTAGATGGCAGGAGCAGAAGAAGTTCAGCCTTGGAAAGGTTGAATTTCAGATAGAGAATGGACATGATGTTGGAGACTGCGGACAGAAAGTCACTGGCATTCTGTTGTACAGTGGGGGGTAAGGTCAGAGGATGATGTGTATAGTTGTTTGTCATCAGCATAAAGATGGTACTGAAAGCCAAATCTGCTGATGGTCTGTCCAATTGGGGCTGTGTAGAGAGAGAAGAGAAGGGGGCCAAGGACTGAGTCTTGAAGTACCCCGACAGCGAGAGGAAGAGGAGATGAAGTGGAGCCAGCAAGCAAAACACTGAAGGAGCAGTCAGAAATATAGGAAGAGAACCAGGATAGGGCAGTGTCCTTAATGCCTAATGACTGGAGCCTAGAGAATAGGAGACAGTGGTCAACAGTGTCAAAAACTGCAGAAAGGTCGGGAAGAATGAGCAGAGAGTGGTCACAGTTACATTTTGCTGTCAGAAGGTTGTTGGTCACTTTGATGAGTGCAGAGTAGACCAGGCGCTCCAAGAGTTTAGAGATGAAGGGGAGATTGGAGACTGGTCTGTAGTTAATTGTGCAGGATAGGTTGAGTGCGGGATTCTTTAATAATGGAGTAATGATAGAGTGTTTGAAGGAGGATAGGAAAATGTCTGAGGAGAGGGAGAGATTAAAGATTGTAGTGAGGTGAGTTGTGACGACTGGAGAAAGAGCTTGGAGGAGATGTGAGGGAATGGGGTCAGTAGTGCATGCAGTGGAACGAGAAGAAGAGAGGAACCTGGAGACTTCTTCTTCTGTTATGGGATCAAATGTGGAGAGTGAGCAAGGGGAAATGCAGGGAGGGATGGGAGTAACAGCACATGGTGGCTGGGAGCGAAATTTCCTGACCGATGTTATCTATTTTCTCTATAAAGTTGGAGGCCAGGTCATCAGCACAAATATCTGTGATAGGGGCTTGTGCTTTTTGGCCTGAGGAGGGAGTGAAATGTGTCAAAAAGTTTCTTGGGGTTGCTGAATAGTGAGGAGATCAGGGTGGTGTAGTAGGTCTGTTTGGTTAGGTGAAGGGCAGAGTTATAGGTTTTTAACATAAATTTGAAGTGGATGAAGTCTTCTGGTGTGCGTGTTTTCCTCCATAAGCGTTCAGCACTCCCAGAGCATTGCTGGAGAAATCAAGTTTGCGATGTGAGCCAGGGTTGTTTTACTCTGTGCTTGGCAGTTCTGAGAGTGGGGGGAGCTACTTGGTCCAGGGTGCTTCTGAGAGTGTCATTGTAGTGGTGAACAGTCAGATTAGGACAGGGAAAAAGAGGAGATTGGGGACAGTGATGAGTGTAGGGAGTCTGAAAGTGTATGAGGTTTAATGGCTTGTAGATTTCTGAATGTATGGAAGGTAGGAGTGTGCTGGGGTGGGCAAGGATTTGTTAGCATTAAGGAGAGAATGTTGTGGTCAGAGAGGGGAAGTGGTGAGTTATTTAGGTAGGAGATTGAACAGACAAAGACCAGGTCAAGGGTGTTACCATCCTTGTGTGTCTCAGAGGTGTGAGAGGCCGAGAGAAGAGGTTAGTGATAGAAGCTGGAACGCAGATGTGGAAGTGGGGCTGTTATTGAGGATGTTGAAGTCTCCCAGGATAAAAGTTGGGAGTTCTGAGGACATAGAGCCAGGCAGAGAAATGGTCTAGGAACTGGGTGGGTGAGCCTGGGGGCCGATATATGACCGCTACTGTGAGGGAGAGGGGACGAAAGAGCCTGATAAAGATAAAAAAGAACACAGCAGCACATGTGCATGAATCTAGGCCATGTGAAAACACAAACAAATATTCAATATGAATTATACTTCTCAAAAATATTTTTTCATACATTTTTTCAAAAAGAATTTTTTTTCATAAAACTTACAGTAATAAATGAAATGAAGATTCTTAGCGCATAAATTGGCCAATTCATGTGTGCCCATCAACCATGGCAAAGGTGATCTCCCTCTGATGGGTCCTACTCTACCGTACATGCCACACTTGGGCCACCAGCCTACAACTATGGGCAAAAAATGTCACTCTGAGGCTAAGCCTACAATTTCTGGGCAGGTAGAGCTAATTACTGCCGCCTGCAAGGTCAATGGGAGGAGATCAAGATCAGTCTGGAGGCAGCTGCATCCAGTGACTAAATAGAGAAAAAAAATTATTTTTGAAAAAATTTATGAAAAAATATTTTTGAGAAGTGTAATTCATATTGAATATTTGTTTGTGTTTTCGCATGGCCTAGATTCATGCACATGTGCTGCTGTGTTCCTTTTTATTTATATGATGCAGTTTAGCAGCGTGCACGTGTTCACATTAGGAGTGCTGATTGTTTTTTTTTCTCTATTTAGTCAGTGGATGCCGCTGTCTCCAAACTGATCTTGCACTCCTCCCATTGACCTTGCAGGTGGCGGTAATCAGCTCTACCTGCCCAGAAATTGTAGGCTTAGCCCCAGAGTGAAATGTTTTGTCCATAGTTGTAGGCTGGTGGCCCAAGGGTGGCATGTACTGTGGAGTAAGACCCATAAGAGGGAGATTACCTTGCCATGGTTGATGGGCACATATGAATTGGCCAATTTATGCGCTAAGAATCTTCATTTTATCTATTACTGTAAGTTTTATGAAAAAAAATATATTTGAAAAAATGTATGAAAAAATATTTTTGAGAAGTGTAATTCATATTGAATATTTGTTTGTGTTTTCACATGTCCTAGATTCATGCACATGTGCTGCTGTGTTCTTTTATATATATATATATATATATATATTCAGATTATAAGACACATCGGTTTAAAAGACGCACCCCAAATTTTGAGGAGAAAAATAGGATTTTTTAATTTTTTTAATAAAATGGTGGTGCTTCTTATAATCTATGCTTACCTGGGGTGGTGGCTGTGTGAAACGGGGTCCCAGGGTCGCTGCTGGAGGAGGCAGGAGAGGGGTGATGCTGTAGGCCGCATGCTGGGATGAGGGAGTGTTCCGATGTGCGGCCTGCAGCTGCGGGTGTCCAGTGCTGCTACAGTTGTCCGGTCTTGCTGTGGATGTTTAGTGCTGCTGCAGGTGTTCATTGCTGCGGGGTGTCTGGTGCTGCAGGGGTGTCCGGCAGTGCTGTGGGGATGTTCAGCTGTACTGAAGGGGTGTCCAGTGCTGTCGTGGGGGTGTCCGGTGCTGTGGGAGCCCTGCCAACATTTTGTGAAAGGCCATGGTTCCATGGTTTGTTAGCGGTGGACTCCCGGAAGGTGGCCGCCGGGGGGCGGCACTTTTGCAGATGGAGATCTCAGCACCAAGATCACGGGAGATGAGATCTCAGTGCTGAAATCTCATCTCCCGGGATCTTGGTGCCGAGATCTCCATCTGCGCATGTTCCGCTCCCCCCGGTGGCCATTTTCTGGGAGTCCACCGTATAGGAAGCCATGGAACTGCAGGGGCTCTGGCCTTTCACAAAATGTCAGCAGAGCCCTCACAGCGCCGGACAACCTCGCAGCAGCATCGGACACCCCTGCAGCACCACTGAATACGCCCACAGCACCGCCGGACACCCCCGCAGCACTACCAGGCACCCGCAGCACCGCCAGACACTCCCTCATCCCAGCCTGCAGCCACGGTACCGGTAAGGTATATCCGCATTATAAGATGCACCCCCATTTTCCCCAAAAATTTTTGGGAAAAAAGTGCATCTTATATTCCAAAAAATGCAGCATTTACAGTGGGGAAAAAAGTATTTAGTCAATGACCAATTGTGCAAGTTCTCCCACTTAAAAAGATGAGAGAGGTCTGTAACTGACATCATAGGTAGACCACAACTATGAGAGTCAAAATGAGAAAATAAATCCAGAAAATCACCTTCTCTGATTTGACAAGATTTGTTTGCAAATTACAGTGAAAAATAAGCATTTGGTCATTAACCAAAGTTAATCACAATATTTTATTATATATTCTTTGTTGGCAATGACAGTGGTCAAACGTTTTCTGTAACTCTTCACAAGGTTGGCACACACTGTTGGTGGTATGTTGGCACATTACTCCATGCAGATCTCCTATAGAGCAGTGATGTTTTGGGCCTGTTGCTGAGCAACATGGACATTCAACTCCCTCCAAAGGTTTTCTATGGGTTTAGATCTGTAGACTGGCTAGGCCACTCCAGGACCCTCATATGCTTCTTTACAAAGCCACTCCTTCATTGCTCTGGCCGTGTGGTTAAGAACATTGTCATGCTGAAAGACCCATCCACGTTTCATCTTCAATGCCCTTGCTGACGGAAGAAGGTTTGCACTCAAAATCTCACAATACATGACCCCATTCATTCTTTCATATACACGGATCAGTCATCCTGGTTCCTTTGCAGAGAAACAGCACCAAATCATGATGTTGCCACCCCGATGCTTCACAGTAGGTATGGTGTTCTGTGGATGCAACTCAGCATTCTGTCTCCTCCAAACAGGACGAGTTTTGTTTCTATCAAACAGTTCTACTTTGGCTTCATCAGACCATATGACATTCTTCCAATACTCTTCTGGATAATCCAAATGCTCTCTAGCAAACTTCAAACGGGCCCGGACATATACTAGCTTAAGCAAGGGGACACATCTGGCACTGCAAGATCTAAGTCCCTGGGAGCATAGCGTGTTATTGATGGTAGCCTTTGTTACAATGGTCCCAGCTCTATGCAGGTCATTCACTAGGTCCCCCCGTGTGGTTCTGGGATTTTTGCTCACTGTTCTTGTGATCATTTTGACCCCATAGGGTGAGATCTTGCGTGGAGCCCCAGATCAAGGGAGAGTTTCAGTGGTCTTGTATGTCTTCCATTTTCTTATTATTGCTCCCACAGTTGATTTCATCTCACCAAGCTGAATGCCTATTGCAGACTCAGTCTTCCCAGCCTGGTGCAGGGCTACAGTTTTGTTTCTGGTGTCCTTTAACAGCTCTTTGGTCTTCACCATAGTGGAGTTTGGAGTGTGACTGTTTGAGGTTGTGGATAGGAGTCTTTCATACTGATAACAAGTTCAAACAGGTGCCATTACTACGGGTAATGAGGGGAAGACAGAGGAGTCTCTTAAAGAAGAAGTTACAAGTCTGTGAGAGCCAGAAACCTTGCATGTTTTTAGGTGACCAAATACTTATTTTCCACCATATTTTGCTAAATAAATCTTGCTAAATCAGACAAGGTGATTTTCTGGATTTGTTTTCTCATTTTGACTGTCATAGTTGTGATCTACCTATGATGTCAATTACAGGCCTCTCTCATCTTTTTAAGTGGAAGAACTTGCACAATTGGTCACTGACTGAATACTTTTTTTCCCCACTGTAAATGCTTAGGAATCCTTTGCAGGTGCTTTTTGTTAATTAGTCTAATTTACTGAGTTAATGACTTTTGGGTTTTCATTGGCTGTAAGCCATAATCATCAACATTAACAGAAATAAACACTTGAAATAGATCACTCTGTTTGGAATGACTCTATATAATATATGAGTTTCACTTTTTGTATTGAAGAACTGAAATACAATAACTTTTTGATGATATTCTAATTTTGTGAAAAGCACCTGTACATAAATCTTTAGAAAACATTTTTTCAGCAAAAATTTCATATGTAGAAAAGTGAATGTAATCACAGCATAACAATACACCAAAACATGATAAAACTAATAAATAGACCCCAAAGTATGTAGCTGTTGCATTATATCTAAGATATCTAAAATATAAAGAGGATAATACATTAGGCTGTAACATGATCCAAAGTAGAATTTTTGGTTCTGTCATGATTAATCTAAGTAGGAAAAACACAAGGTAAACATATGAGACATGTTAATGGGTAATATAGCATTTCTCTAGTGCAAAATGTTTTCTTATGCTAAAACAGAAAAAAAGAAGTTGTCAGGAGCTGCTCTCTTGATGAAGATAAACTGCCTTCAGATTAGAAGCAGATGAATTGAATGAGAGACAGTGGCAGCTGCTCTCTTTGTGGGAGGCAGCTCTGCGCTACCACTTGTCTTGTCATTTTTGCAGCATGGTGCAAGCTCAGCAAGAGTCACAAAGGGAGCTGGGAGGAAGTTAGCAGAGCAAAATGACATTTTATGAATTGCAAATGAGAAAGTTATATCAAGAAAATGATACTTTGATGTTTGCGACTTCATTTTTATGAAAACAATAGCGCATTTATGGGACTTATCTGTTCTGAAATCCCATTAAAATGTACACCCTTTTGCTACGGAATATTTATTCAGCAATCAAGCTGTGCAATACATGGCGACATTAATAAGGCATTTCTCTCTTCTATGCAACTATGATAATTTCTAATGTTGTTTTGCAATTCTTCAACATTTATGAATGAACTAGCTGAAGAGCCCGGCGTTGCCTGGGCATAGTAAATATCTGTGGTTAGTTATAGCACGTCACTTCTCTTATTTTCCCATCACGCCTCTCATTTTCCCAATCACATCTTTAATTTTCTCCCTCACTCCTCTCATTCCCCCCTAACACTTGTCATTTCGACCTCACATCTGTCATTTTCCGATCACTACACTATTTTCCCTCACTCCTCTCATTTTGCACTCACACCTTTTCATTTTCACCTCACGCTTCTCATTTTCACCTCAGTATATATATGTTTGTCATCTCCCTTATATATAGTATACACCTGTATGTCATCTCCTGTATATAGTATATACCTGTATGTCATCTCCCCTGTATATAGTATATACCTGCTGTGTGTCATCTCTCCTGTATATAGTATATACCTGTATGTCATCTCCTCCTATATATAGTATATACAGTGGGGCAAAAAAGTATTTAGTCAGTCAGCAATAGTGCAAGTTCCACCACTTAAAAAGATGAGAGGCGTCTGTAATTTACATCATAGGTATACCTCAACTATGGGAGACAAACTGAGAAAAAAAAATCCAGAAAATCACATTGTCTGTTTTTTTTAACAATTTATTTGCATATTATGGTGGAAAATAAGTATTTGGTCAGAAACAAACAATCAAGATTTCTGGCTCTCACAGACCTGTAACTTCTTCTTTAAGAGTCTCCTCTTTCCTCCACTCATTACCTGTAGTAATGGCACCTGTTTAAACTTGTTATCAGTATAAAAAGACACCTGTGCACACCCTCAAACAGTCTGACTCCAAACTCCACTATGGTGAAGACCAAAGAGCTGTCAAAGGACACCAGAAACAAAATTGTAGCCCTGCACCAGCCTGGGAAGACTGAATCTGCAATAGCCAACCAGCTTGGAGTGAAGAAATCAACAGTGGGAGGAATAATTAGAAAATGGAAGACATACAAGACCACTGATAATCTCCCTCGATCTGGGGCTCCACGCAAAATCCCACCCCGTGGGGTCAGAATGATCACAAGAACGGTGAGCAAAAATCCCAGAACCACGCGGGGGGACCTAGTGAATGAACTGCAGAGAGCTGGGACCAATGTAACAAGGCCTACCATAAGTAACACACTACGCCACCATGGACTCAGATCCTGCAGTGCCAGACGTGTCCCACTGCTTAAGCCAGTACATGTCCGGGCCCGTCTGAAGTTTGCTAGAGAGCATTTGGATGATCCAGAGGAGTTTTGGGAGAATGTCCTATGGTCTGATGAAACCAAACTGGAAAGGTTTGGTAGAAACACAACTTGTCGTGTTTGGAGGAAAAAGAATACTGAGTTGCATCCATCAAACACCATACCTACTGTAAAGCATGGTGGTGGAAACATCATGCTTTGGGGCTGTTTCTCTGCAAAGGGGCCAGGACGACTGATCCGGGTACATGAAAGAATGAATGGGGCCATGTATCGTGAGATTTTGAGTGCACATCTCCTTCCATCAGCAAGGGCATTGAAGATGAAACGTGGCTGGGTCTTTCAACATGACAATGATCCAAAGCACACCGCCAGGGCAACGAAGGAGTGGCTTCGTAAGAAGCATTTCAAGGTCCTGGAGTGGCCTAGCCAGTCTCCAGATCTTAACCCTATAGAAAACCTTTGGAGGGAGTTGAAAGTCTGTGTTGCCAAGCGAAAAGCCAAAAACATCACTGCTCTAGAGGAGATCTGCATGGAGGAATGGGCCAACATACCAACAACAGTGTGTGGCAACCTTGTGAAGACTTACAGAAAACGTTTGACCTCTGTCATTGCCAACAAAGGATATATTACAAAGTATTGGGATGAAATTTTGTTTCTGACCAAATACTTATTTTCCACCATAATATGCAAATAAATTGTTAAAAAAATAGACAATGTGATTTTCTGGATTTTTTTTTCTCAGTTTGTCTCCCATAGTTGAGGTCTACATATGATGTAAATTACAGACGCCTCTCATCTTTTTAAGTGGTGGAACTTGCACTATTGCTGACTGACTAAATACTTTTTTGCCCCACTGTACCTGTATGTCATCTCCTCCTATATATAGTATATACGTGTATGTCATCTCCTCCTATATATAGTATATACCTGTATGTCATCTCCTTCTATATATAGTATATACTTGTATGTCATCTCCTCCTGTATATAGTATATACCTGTGTGTCATCTCCCCTGTATATAGTATATATCTGTGTGTCATCTCCTCCTGTATATAGTATATACCTGTATGTCATCTCCTGTATATAGTATATACCTGTATGTCATCTCCCCTGTATATAGTATATACCTGCTGTGTGTCATCTCTCCTGTATATAGTATATACCTGTATGTCATCTCCTCCTATATATAGTATATACCTGTATGTCATCTCCTCCTATATATAGTATATACGTGTATGTCATCTCCTCCTATATATAGTATATACCTGTATGTCATCTCCTTCTATATATAGTATATACTTGTATGTCATCTCCTCCTGTATATAGTATATACCTGTGTGTCATCTCCCCTGTATATAGTATATATCTGTGTGTCATCTCCTCCTGTATATAGTATATACCTGTATGTCATCTCCTCCTGTATATAGTATATACCTGTAGGTAATCTGCTCCTGTATATAGTATATACCTGTGTGTCATCTCCTCCTGTATATAGTATATACCTGTATGTCATCTCCTCCTGTATATAGTATGTACCTGTATGTCATCTCCTCCTCTATATAGTATATACCTGTGTGTCATCTCTCCTGTATATAGTATATATCTGTGTGTCATCTCCCCTGTATATAGTATATACCTGTGTGATCTCCTGTATTAGACCTCGTTAACACGTTATTTGCTCAGTATTTTTACCTCAGTATTTGTAAGATAAATTGGCAGCCTGATAAATCCCCAGCCAACAGGAAGCCCTCCCCCTGGCAGTATATATTAGCTCACACATACACATAATAGACAGGTCATGTGACTGACAGCTGCTGTATTTCCTATATGGTACATTTGTTGCTCTTGTAGTTTGTCTGCTTATTAATCAGATTTTTATTTTTGAAGGCTAATACCAGACTTGTGTGTGTTTTAGGGCAAGTTTCGTTTGATAAGTTGTGTGTGTTGAGTTGTGTGTGGCGACATGCATCTAGCGACTTTTGTGAGATGAGTTTTGTGTGGCAACATGCGTGTAGCAACTTTTTGTGTGTCGAGTTGCATGTGACAGGTTAGTGTAGCAAGTTGTGTGCAGCAAGTTTTGCACATGGCGAGTTTTGAACGTGGTGAGTTTTATGTCTGGTGCCTTTTGAGTATGTGCAAGTTTTGTGTGAGGCAACTTTTGCATGTGTTGCAACTTTTGTGCATGTGGCAATTTTTCCGCGTGTGCAAGTTTTCCGTGTGGCGAGTTTTCCATGAGGTTAGTTTTGCACTTGTGGCGAGTTTTGCGTGAGCCTAGTTTTTGCATGTGGCGAGTTTTGCGCGTGGCGAGTTTTGAGCGGCGACTTTTGTGTTTTGACTTTTATGTGGCGAGGTTGGTGTATGTGTGGTGAAATGTGTGCTGGGGGTGGTATATGTGTTAAAGCACGTGGTAGTGTGTGGCGCATTTTGTGTGTGTGTTCATATCCCCATGTGTGGTGAGTATCCCATGTCGGGGCCCCACCTTAGCAACTGATCGGTATATACTCTTTTGCGCCATCGCTCTCTTTCTTTAAGTCCCCCTTGTTCACATCTGGCAGCTGTCAATTTGCCTCCAAAACTTTTCCTTTCACTTTTCCCCATTATGTAGATAGGGGAAAAATAGTTTGGTGAATTGGAAAGCGCGGAGTTAAAATTTCACCTCACAACATAGCCTATGACGCTCTCAGGGTCCAGACGTGTGACTGTGCAAAATTTTGTGGCTGTAGCTGCGACGCCTCCAACACTTTTCCTTTCACTTTTTTCCCCATTATGTAGATATGGGCAAAATTGTTTGGTGAATTGGAAAGCGCGGGGTTAAAATTTCACCTCACAACGTAGGCTATGACGCTCTCGGGGTCCAGACGTGTGACTTTGCCAAATTTTGTGGCTGTAGCTGCGACGATGCAGATGCCAATCCCGGACATACACACACACACACATACACACACACACATACACACATTCAGCTTTATATAGTAGATGTTCACAGTAGGGTTGAGCGAAACGGGTCGAACATTTTCAAAAGTCATCATGAAACCCGATCCGACCCCTGTGTGGGGTCGGCCATGCGGTACGCGACTTTCGCGCCAAAGTCGCGTTTCAATGACGCGAAAAGCGCCATTTCTCAGCCAATGAAGGTAAACGCAGAGTGTGGGCAGCGTGATGACATAGGTCCTGGTCCCCACCATCTTAGAGAAGGGCATTGCAGTGATTGGCTTGCTGTCCGCGGCGTCACAGGGGCTATAAGGGGGCGTTCCCGCCGACCGCCATGTTACTGCTGCTGATCTGAGCTTAGGGAGAGGTTGCTGCCGCTTCGTCAGAAGCAGGGATAGCGTTAGGCAGGGTCCATTAACCACCAAACCGCTTGTGCTGTAGCGATTTCCACTGCCCAACACCACCTTCGGTGTGCAGGGACAGTGGAAGCTACATTTTTTTTTTTTCCCCTCAGCGCTGTAGCTCATTGGGCTGCCCTAGAAGGCTCCCTGATAGCTGCATTGCTGTGTGTACGCCGCTGTGCAAACCAACTGCTTTTTTCAAAGCACAAATCCTCTTGTTCCTTCCTTTCTGCACAGCTATCTTGTTTGTTTGTCCACACTTTTTATTTAATTTGTGCATCAGTCCACTCCTTATTGCTGCCTGCCATACCTGGCTGAGATTACTGCAGGGAGATAGTAATTGAAGGACAGTTCCTTTTTTTTTTTGTTTTTTTGTGGGAGATTAAGATTGGCATTTCTGCTAGAGTGCCATCCCTGTCTGTGTCATCTCTCACTCAGTGGGCCATAGAAAGCCTATTTATTTTTTTGCTTGATTTGGGTTCTAAAATCTACCTGTAAAAATCACTACATCAATCAGTGGGAGAAAAATATTGGCCTCAGGGCTTGTGTGCCACTCCTTACTCCTGTGTGTGCCATCTCTCACTCAGTGGGCCATAGAAAGCCTATTTATTTTTTTGCTTGATTTGGGTTCCAAAATCTTCCTGAAAAAATCATAACATCAATCAGTGGGAGAAAAATATTGGCCTCAGGGCTTGTGTGCCACTCCTGACTCCTGTGTGTGCCATCTCTCACAAATAGTGGGCCATAGAAAGCCTATTTATTTTTTTGGTTGATTTGGGTTCTAAATTCTACCTGAAAAAATCAATAAATCAATCAGTGGGAGATTAATATTGGCCTTTGGGCTTGTGTGCCAGTCCTAAGCGTGCCATCTCTCTCTCTCAGATAGTGGGCCATAGAAAGCCTATTTATTATTTTTTTTATTGGGTTTATAAATTTTCCCTGGAAAAAAAAAAAAAAAGTGGGAGATTAATATTGGCCTCTGGGCTTGTGTGCCAGTCCTGAGCGTGCCATCTCTCTCACAAATAGTGGGCCATAGAAAGCCTATTTATTTTTTTGGTTGATTTGGGTTCTAAATTCTACCTGAAAAAAATCAATAAATCAATCAGTGGGAGATAAATATTGGCCTCTGGGCTTGTGTGCCACTCCTGACTCCTGTGTGCGTCCTCTCTCACTCAGTGGGCCCTACAAAGCCTATTTTTTTTTATTTGTTTTCTAAATTCTCCCTGAAACAATCATTTTATTTTATTTTGTTTCTAAATTCTTCCTGAAAAATTCATTTTTTTGTATTTTTTTTTCTAAAGTCTCCCTGAAAAAAAGAAAAAAAATCAAATCAGTGGGAGATTAATATTGCCCTTTCTGCTTGTGTGCCAGTCTTGACTCCTGGGTGTGCCATCTCTCTCTCTCCAATTGTGGGCCATAGAAAGCCTATTTATTTTTTTGCTTGATTTGGGTTCCAAAATCTACCTGAAAAAATCACTAAATCAGTGGGAGATAAATATTGGCCTCTGGGCTTGTGTGCCACTCCTGACTCCTGTGTGCGTCATCTCTCACTCAGTGGGCCCTAGAAAGCCTATTTTTTGTTTTGTTTGTTTTCTAAATTCTCCCTGAAAAAATCATTTTATTTTATTTGGTTTCTAAATTATTCCTGAAAAAATCATTTTTTTTGTATTTTTTTTTAATAAAGTCTCCCTGAAAAAAAAAAAAATCAAATCAGTGGGAGATTAATATTACCCTTTCTGCTTGTGTGCCAGTCTTGACTCCTGGGTGTGCCATCTCTCTCTCTCCAATTGTGGGCCATAGAAAGCCTATTAATTTTTTTGCTTGATTTGGGTTCCAAAATCTACCTGAAAAAATCACTAAATCAATCAGTGGGAGATAAATATTGGCCTCTGGGCTTGTGTGCCACTCCTGACTCCTGTGTGCGTCCTCTCTCACTCAGTGGGCCATAGAAAGCCTATTTTTTTTTATTTGTTTTCTAAATTCTCCCTGAAACAATCATTTCATTTTATTTGGTTTATAAATTCTTCCTTAAAAAATCATTTTTTTTTATTATTTTTTTTTTCTAAAGTCTCCCTTTTTTTAAAAAAAAACACAAATCAGTGGGAGATTAATATTTACATTTGCGCTTCAGTGACAGTCCTGCGTGTGTGGCATCTCTCTCATTTGTTGCCACCAACAACAGAGTGTGTAACATTGTGCCTGATTTTCGTTGTGGTCTCACCCACCTGTAAAGGGGTAGCTAAATCATACTGAAGTTATAGCTCACCGTGTAAGTTGTGTGACAGCAACAAATACCGTTAGTTTGGTAACGTTTTTAAAACAATGAGGAAGTCTGGTGGAAGAGGTCGTGGCCGGGGGCGTTCATTGTCAGCTGGTAATGAGGGTAGTGGTAGTGGTGGAGCATCAGGTGGTCGTGGGAAAAAAAATATTGCACCTAAGTCTGGAGCTGTGGAGCCAGGTTCGTCGTCTGGCTACACAAGGCCTCGAACGCTCCCTTTTCTGGGAGTAGGAAAACCGCTTTTAAAGCCGGAGCAGCAAGAGCAAGTTTTGGCTTATCTTGCTGACTCAGCCTCTAGCTCTTTTGCCTCCTCTCGTGAAACTGGTAAAAGTAAAAGCAGCGCGTCGTTAGTGGATGTTCACGGTCAGGGACAAGTCGCTTCCTTGTCCTCTTCAGCAAAAACAACAACAGAGCAGAATGCAGCAGGCGACACAACGGGTAACTCCATGGAGCTCTTTACACATACCGTCCCTGGCTTAGAAAGTGAAGCAGTTAACAGTCCATGCCCATTACAAGTTGAATCTGACATGGAGTGCACTGATGCACAGCCACAGCCAGACTACTATGCTGGTCCTTTGACTCAGACCACAACATTGCCCTCGCAGGGTGCTGATCAAGAATCAGACCCTGATGAGACTATGTTGCCCCATCACGAACGCTATACCACCGACCGACACGGTGACACAGACGAAGTTGCACACGAGCTACAAGAAGAGGTAATAGATGACCCAGTTCTTGACCCCGATTGGCAGCCATTGGGGGAACAGGGTGCAGGCGGCAGCAGTTCTGAAGCGGAGGAGGAGGGGCCGCAGCAGGCATCAACATCACAACAGGTTCCATCTGCCGGGCCCGTATCTTGCCCAAAACGCGTGGCAAAGTCAAAACCTGTTGGAGGACAGCGTGGCCAAAGTTAAAGCTCAGTCTGCAATGCCTGAAAAGGTATCCGATGCTAGAAAGAGTGCAGTCTGGCATTTTTTTAAACAACATCCAATTGATCAGCGCAAAGTCATCTGTCAAAAATGTTCAATTACCTTAAGCAGAGGGCAGAATCTGAAAAGTCTCAATACAAGTTGCATGCATAGACATTTAACCACCATGCATTTGCAAGCTTGGACTAACTACCAAACGTCCCTTAAGGTTGTAGCACCCTCGGCCAATGAAGCTAGTCATCAACGCAACATCCCTTCCGGCAGTGTAGGGTCACCATTTTCTGCACCACCTGCAGTATCTGTGCAGGTTTCTTTGCCAGGCCAAAGAAGTCATGGTCAGGGAATCACCAGTTTCGTAGTAGGAAACACTGCATCTAGGGCACCGGCGGCAACAATACCATCTCCCACCGTCTCTCAGTCTGCCATGTCCACCGGCACCCCCGCTAGTTCCACGATCTCCAGCTCTCCAGTCCAGCTCACCCTACATGAGACTATGGTTAGAAAAAGGAAGTACTTAGCATCGCATCCGCGTACACAGGGTTTGAACGCCCACATAGCTAGACTAATCTCGTTAGAGATGATGCCCTACCGGTTAGTTGAAAGCGAAGCTTTCAAAGCACTGATGGACTACGCTGTACCACGCTACGAGCTACCCAGTCGACACTTTTTTTCCAGAAAAGCCATCCCAGCCCTCCACCAGCATGTTAAAGAGCGCATCGTCCATGCACTCAGGCAATCTGTGAGCACAAAGGTGCACCTGACAACAGATGCATGGACCAGTAGGCATGGCCAGGGACGTTACGTGTCCATCATGGCACACTGGGTAAATGTGGTGGATGCAGGGTCCACAGGCGACAGCAAGTTTGGGACAATTCTGCCTAGCCCACGGTCTAGGAAACAGTTGGCTGTAGCCGTTCGCACCCCCTCCTCCTCCTCCTCGTCCTCCTGCAGAAGTGAGACCTCGTCCACAGACCGCAGTCGCACAACCACTCCATCCGCAGCTGCCACTGTTGCACACCAGGTCTCCCATTATGGGGCATCTACTGGCAAACGTCAGCAGGCTGTATTGGCTATGAAGTGTTTGGGCGACAACAGACACACCGCTGAAGTTCTGTCCGAGATCTTGCAGAAAGAAACGCAGTCGTGGCTGGGCACTGTAGATCTTGAGGCAGGCAAGGTAGTGAGTGATAACGGAAGGAATTTCATGGCTGCCATCTCCCTTTCCCAACTGAAACACATTCCTTGCCTGGCTCACACCTTAAACCTGGTGGTGCAGTGCTTCCCCGAAAAGTTATCCGGGGTTATCCGACCTGCTCCTCAAAGTGCGTGGACTTTGCTCACATATCCGCCGTTCGCCCGTACACTCCAGCCGTATGCAGACCTATCAGCGTTCTTTGAACCTTCCCCAGCATTGCCTAATCATAGACGTTGCAACAAGGTGGAACTCAACACTGCACATGCTTCAGAGACTGTGTGAACAGAGGCGGGCTGTTATGTTTTTGTGGGAGGATACACATACACGGGCAGGCAGTAGGATGGCAGACATGGAGTTGTCAGGTGTGCAGTGGTCGAAGATTCAAGACATGTGTCAAGTCCTTCAGTGTTTTGAGGAATGCACACGGCTGGTTAGTGCAGACAACGCCATAATAAACATGAGCATCCCCCTAATGCGTCTGCTGATGCAAAGTTTGACGCACATAAAGGATCAGGCGTCTGCAGCTGAGGAAGAGGAAAGCCTTGATGACAGTCAGCCATTGTCTGGCCAGGGCAGTGTACAGGACGAGGTAGCGGGCGAAGAGGAGGAGGAGGACGAGGAGGATGATGGGGATGATTATATTTTTAATGAGGAAGCTTTTCCGGGGCCAGTGGAAATTGTTGGCGCGGCAAGGCCGGGTTCTGGTTTTTGGAGGGACACAAGTGACGTGGATTTGCCTGAAACTGCCCCTCAACCAAGCACAACCACAGATTTGAGAACTGGAACTTTGGCCCACATGGCGGATTATGCCTTACGTATCCTCAAAAGGGACACACGCATAACAAAAATGATGAACGATGACGATTACTGGTTGGCCTGCCTCCTTGATCCTCGCTATAAAGGCAAATTGCAAAATATAATGCCACATGAGAACTTGGAACCAATATTAGCAACCAAACAATCAACTCTTGTTGACCGTTTGCTTCTGGCATTCCCTGCACACAGCGCCCGTGATCGTTCGCACACGAGCTGCAGGGGCCAGCAGACCAGAGGTGTTAGAGGGGCAGAAATCAGAAGTGGCGTTGGCCAGAGGGGTTTTCTGACCAGGTTGTGGAGTGATTTTGCTATGACCGCAGACAGGACAGGTACTGCAGCATCAATTCAAAGTGACAGGAGACAACATTTGTCCAGTATGGTTACTAACTATTTTTCATCCCTTATCGACGTTCTCCCTCAACCGTCATTCCCATTTGATTACTGGGCATCAAAATTAGACACCTGGCCAGAATTGGCAGAATATGCATTGCAGGAGCTTGCTTGCCCGGCAGCTAGTGTCCTATCAGAAAGAGTATTCAGTGCTGCAGGTTCAATACTAACAGAAAAAAGGACTCGTCTGGCTACCCAAAATGTAGATGATCTAACCTTCATTAAAATGAACCACAACTGGATTTCGAAATCTTTTGCCCCACCTTGCCCGGCTGACACCTAGCTTTCCTATGTAAAGGTCTTGCCTGTGGACTATTCTGAACAACTTTTCCATCTCGTAATTTGCAGCACCTGATTGTCCAGCATCCGACATGTTAACACCTCCCTAAATGGCCAAAGTCCCCACACGGGGCCGTGGTATCGCCACTTGGCGCCAGCACCCGTGAGAGTACTGTTTGTCTGAAGAGGTGGGTGTGCCCGCTTTTGGTCGACGGCACTGCCACTAGGTCCCTCATAGTACAATAAAGTGTCTGGCGGTGGTGGTGCGCACCCAACGTCAGACACACCGTTGTAATATGAGGGGCCCTGGGCCTGTACCGCCGGCCACAAGACAGTCCCCCCCCCCCAGCTCAAACAGTGCTCTACCACTTGCAAAATTTTCTCTCACAGCTCCACCAATGTTTAGTCTATGCGCTGACATCCTTCAATGCCTGGCACTGTCAATACCATTGTATTGACATTTTTCTTATGTTAGGCCTTCGAAGCCTGTCTGCGGCCCGTTCTTTCCACTACTACACTGACCAGGCCACTGCTGCCCGTGTTCCCCTGGAACCAATTTTAAATTGCCTACAGCCAGCCCAATTTATTATGTTAGGGCTTCGAAGCCTGTCTGCGGTCCCTCCTTCCACTAGGCCTCCACTGACCTGTCTACTGCCGCCCGTGTTCCCCTGGAACCAATTTTAGATTGCCTACAGCCAGCCCAATTTATTATGTTAGGGCTTCGAAGCCTGTCTGCGGTCCCTCCTTCCACTAGGCCTCCACTGACCTGTCTACTGCCGCCCGTGTTCCCCTGGAACCAATTTTAGATTGCCTACAGCCAGCCCAATTTATTATGTTAGGGCTTCGAAGCCTGTCTGCGGTCCCTCCTTCCACTAGGCCTCCACTGACCTGTCTACTGCTGCCCGTGTTCCCCTGGAACCAATTTTAAATTGCCTACAGCCCAATTTTTGTTATGTTAGGCCTTCGAAGCCTGTCTGCGGCCCGTTCTTTCCACTACTACTACACTGACCAGGCCACTGCTGCCCGTGTTCCCCTGGAACCAATTTTAAATTGCCTACAGCCAGCCCAATTTATTATGTTAGGGCTTCGAAGCCTGTCTGCGGTCCCTCCTTCCACTAGGCCTCCACTGACCTGTCTACTGCTGCCCGTGTTCCCCTGGAACCAATTTTAAATTGCCTACAGCCCAATTTTTGTTATGTTAGGCCTTCGAAGCCTGTCTGCGGCCCGTTCTTTCCACTACTACTACACTGACCAGGCCACTGCTGCCCGTGTTCCCCTGGAACCAATTTTAAATTGCCTACAGCCAGCCCAATTTATTATGTTAGGCCTTCGAAGCCTGTCTGCGGTCCCTCCTTCGACTAGGCCTCCACTGACCTGTCTACTGCTGCACGTGTTCCCCTGGAACCAATTTTAAATTGCCTACAGCCAGCCCAATTTATTATGTTAGGGCTTCGAAGCCTGTCTGCGGTCCCTCCTTCCACTAGGCCTCCACTGACCTGTCTACTGCTGTCCGTGTTCCCCTGGAACCAATTGTAAATTGCCTACATCCCAATTTTTGTTATGTTAGGCCTTCGAAGCCTGTCTGCGGCCCGTTCTTTCCACTACTACTACACTGACCAGGCCACTGCTGCCCGTGTTCCCCTGGAACCAATTTTAAATTGCCTACAGCCAGCCCAATTTATTATGTTAGGCCTTCGAAGCCTGTCTGCGGTCCCTCCTTCCACTTGGCCTCCACTGACCTGTCTACTGCTGCCCGTGTTCCCCTGGAACCAATTTTAAATTGCCTACAGCCCAATTTTTGTTATGTTAGGCCTTCGAAGCCTGTCTGCGGCCTGTTCTTTCCACTACTACTACACTGACCAGGCCACTGCTGCCCGTGTTCCCCTGGAACCAATTTTAAATTGCCTACAGCCAGCCCAATTTATTATGTTAGGCCTTCGAAGCCTGTCTGCGGTCCCTCCTTCCACTAGGCCTCCACTGACCTGTCTACTGCTGCCTGTGTACCCCTTGAACCAACATCAGAAAATATAAAAATAAGTATTTTGCTTATAAAAGAGAAAATACTGGAGAGATATCAAATGCAGACATTTTAACATTAAAAACAAACACATACAACAAAAATCTGGTACAGTACTTAAAATGGCCACCAGCTACAATAACTTTCTCCTGCAAGTAGTTAACTGAAAGTTTTTTTCAATTTAAAACACAGATATGGCATCCACCGAGTGTTGTCCTGTCGCGTCTTCTTTATATTACTGCCAAGAAGATGCAAAACAATGAAAATAATAAAATCATTATTTACCAAAAAAATAGAGTAAGTCAAAACCACATTGCAAATAAACATTCATTACAAATAAAGAAGCAGGGCGCGTCCGAGGGTGAGTATATACCTAATAAGAATATAATCACCATCGGACGCGCCCTGCTTCTTTCCGACAGTCTTCCTTCCTAAGAATCAGCCCTTCCGTGGTGTAGAGAGAGGGTGTGTTACACTCCAAGGTGTTCTCCAGGTTGCCTTTCCTGAGCTTCGATCTTCATGCTCTCGTTTAGTAGTTGTCGGAAAGTAGGCTGCATTAGGCCTACAAATTGGGTATGGGGTGGAGAGAGATGGTGTGTTACACTCCAAGGTGTTCCCCAGGTTTCCTTGCCATTGCTTCGGTCTTCCGACTCTCGTTTAGTAGTTGTAGAAAACTACACTGCATTAGGCCTACAAAATGGGTATGGGGTGGAGAGAGATGGTGTGTTACACTCCAATGTGTTCTCCAGGTTTCCTCGCCATTGCTTCGATCTTCCGACTCTCGTTTAGTAGTTGTAGAAAACTACACTGCATTAGGCCTACAAAATGGGTATGGGGTGGAGAGAGATGGTGTGTTCCACTCCAAGGTGTTCTCCAGGTTGCCTTTCCTGAACTTCTATCTTCAGGCTCTCGTTAAATTGTGGTTAAATGGAACAACTGCATTTGGCTTACTAGTTGGTTTGGAGCCTACTAACAGTGTCTGCCGCTCCTTGCTGTTCTCCTGGTTTCCTGTCCTGAAATTCCGTTTTCAGGCGCTCGTTAAGTAGTTGTTAATGTTAGACTGCATTTGGCCTACTAGTTGGGTTGGGGCCTACTATCGGTGTCTGCCACTCCTTTCTGTTCTCCTCCACTGAACAAAGCTGTGCCGCCTGTTTACTACGGTTGCCAATTTTGAACTGCATTTCGACTACTTACTGATTTGGGCCTACTCTCTGTGTCAGCCTCTCATTCCAGTTGTCCTCCACTGCAATGCCCCCTGGTTATTCCTGTGTTATCAATTTTGAACTGCATTTAGCCCACTTTATTATTTGGGCCTATATCTGTGTTTCCTCCTCATCCTGCCCATTGCCCAGCCAGTGATAGATGAGTCTGCTGGTACATTGACCCATAACGCAACATTCCCCGTGCACGCTACACAACAACATTGTGACCCTGCTGAAAGTCAGGTTGCTCTTCCCGCATACCATACCACCTTACACGGGGACAAAGAGGAAGGTGCAGATGAAAGTGCAGGTTCCTTCATCAGGTGGGGGGAGGAATACTAGTTGGCGACGTCACTGGCACAGGGCCTCTCATAGTACGCAAAAGTGTTGCTGCCGGTGGGAGGCGCCCCCGCCGTGCAAACACACCGCTGTACTTTGAGGGGCCCTGTGCCAGTGCCAATGCCAACGAGTGGGCCCCCCCTGCTAGCTCAGGTTCACAGCACTTGCAAAGTTGAAATACTTACCTCTCCCTGCTCCACTGCCGTGACGTGGTCCAGATTTCCTGGGCCCACTAATTACTTGAACCAGCCCTACCCACCACAACTTTAGCCAAATGACCCCCAATTTCAAATGCCTTCCAATTATTATAAGGTAAATTACGCTTGACAAGCTTCATTAAGAAGAATGGATGGTTTTGACATTAAAATGGGCACTCTAGGTGTTTTCCTGGCCCCCACTCACTGCCGACTATGCTGCCCCATTGACTTGCATTGGGTTTCGTGTTTCGGTCGATCCCGACTTTACGTCATAATCGGCCGATTTCACTCGACCCGACTTTTGAGATAGTCGGGTTTCGCGAAACCCGGCTCGACTCTAAAAAGGTCAAGGTCGCTCAACTCTAGTTCACAGTGCTGGACCATAGGAAGAGCATTAGACACAATTGCCAAAGGGCCCATACACATTAGATAAAAGTTGTCCCAAATCACTGATTTTGGCGAGATCTGCTGACCATCTTATATATACGGCAGTCTTCTCATTATTATTGCCTGACAGATTATGTTGGGGACATAAGAATCTGGGGGATGAAATTTAATCACTCACCATTTAATCTGCAGGGGGATTAGTCGCTGCCGGATTATTTAGGCAGCAGCTCCTTTATAGAGAACACAGGAATGGTTGGCAGAGTCGAACATTTTTGTGTATGTGGAAGTCTTGAGAAAGAATCTATCGTTTGTCTGACAGCTATGTAATATAGCAACTTATGGTTACATTCACACTTGTCAATCTTATCCGTTAATGAGCAGTGAGCTATCTACAAGTTGATGGGTGTTTGTTTAGTGGCCTGTTTACAGATGCTGACTGTTGTGAATTCTGTGGCAGAGCTCCCTCCTGTGGTCACAAGTGGTACTTCGGCTGATTCTCTCTGGGAGCTTCCGTTTGTGGAGGAAAGTGGTACTGCGGCTTCTGAGTTTCCTCCCTCAGGTGATCTGGTGAGGTCGTTAGGTGCTTCTCTACTTAACTCCACCTAATGCTTTGATCCATGCTTCCTGTCAATGTTCCAGTGTTGGACTTGTTTTTCCCTGGATCATTCCTGTGGCCTGCTGCTCTGCATAGCTAAGTTCTTCTTTGCTATTTGTTTGCTATTTTTTCTGTCCAGCTTGTCTAATTGTTTTGCTGGAAGCTCTGGGACGCAAAGGGTGTACCTCCATGCCGTTAGTTCGGTACGGAGGGTCTTTTTGCCCCCTTTGCGTGGTTTTCTTTAGGGTTTTGTGTAGACCGCAAAGTTATCTTTCCTATCCTCGCTCTGTTAAGAAAGTCGGGCCTCACTTTGCTGAATCTATTTCATCCCTACGTTTGTCTTTTCATCTTAACTCACAGTCATTATATGTGGGGGGCTGCCTTTTCCTTTGGGGTATTTCTCTGAGGCAAGGTAGGCTTATTTTCTATCTTCAGGCTAGTTAGTTTCTCAGGCTGTGCCGAGTTGCATAGGTAGAGTTAGGCACAATCCACGGCTGCCTCTAGTGTTGTTTGGAGAGGATTAGGGATTGCGGTCTGCAGAGTTCCCACGTCTCAGAGCTCGTTCTATTATTTTGGGTTATTGTCAGGTCACTGTATGTGCTCTGACCGCTATGTCCATTGTGATACTGAATTGCCTATCTCAACAGTACAGGAAGCCAAAAGTGCTAATGATTCTCAATAGAGGGAAAAAAGAAGTTCTGAGACCATTTTTTTTTTCTTTGCACTGTGTTTTGCCTTTTTTTTACCCTAGACATTTGGGTGGTTCAGGACACAGGTGTAGCAATGGACATTAAAGGTCTGTCTTCATGTGTGGATCAGCTCACGGCAAGAGTTCAAAATATTCAAGATTTTGTGGTTCAGAATTCTTTGTTAGAACTGAGAATTCCTATTCCAGATTTGTTTTTTGGAGATAGAACTAAATTTCTGAGTTTCAAAAATAATTGTAAACTATTTTTGGCTTTGAAACCTCGCTCCTCTGGTGACCCAGTTCAACAGGTTAGGATCGTCATTTCTTTTGTGCGTGGCGACCCTCAGGACTGGGCATTTTCTCTTGCGTCAGGAGATCCTGCATTAAGTAATATCGATGCGTTTTTCCTGGCGCTTGGATTGCTGTACGATGAGCCTAATTCAGTGGATCAGGCAGAAAAAAATTTGCTGGCTCTTTGTCAGGCTCAGGATGAGATAGAGGTATATTGTCAGAAATTTAGAAAGTGGTCCGTTCTCACTCAATGGAATGAATCTGCGCTGGCAGCTATATTCAGAAAGGGTCTCTCTGAAGCCCTTAAGAAAGTCATGGTGGGATTTCCTATGCCTGCTGGTTTGAATGAGTCTATGTCTTTGGCCATTCAGATCGGTTGACGCTTGCGCGAGCGTAAATCTGTGCACCATTTGGCGGTATTACCTGAGATTAAACCTAAGTCTATGCAGTGCGATAGGACTATGACCAGAGTTGAACGGCAAGAACACAGACGTCTGAATGGGCTGTGTTTCTACTGTGGTGATTCCACTCATGCTATCTCTGATTGTTCTAAGCGCACTAAGCGGTTCGCTAGGTCTGCCACCATTGGTACAGTACAGTCAAAATTTCTTCTGTCCGTTACCTTGATCTGCTCTTTGTCATCGTATTCTGTCATGGCGTTTGTGGATTCAGGCGCTGCCCTGAATTTGATGGACTTGGAGTATGCTAAGCGTTGTGGGTTTTTCTTGGAGCCCTTGCAGTGTCCTATTCCATTGAGAGGAATTGATGCTACGCCTTTGGCCAAGAATAAGCCTCAATACTGGACCCAGCTGACCATGTGCATGGCTCCTGCACATCAGGAGGTTATTCGCTTCCTGGTGCTGCATAATCTGCATGATGTGGTCATGTTGGGGTTGCCATGGCTACAAGCCCATAATCCAGTATTGGATTGGAAATCCATGTCGGTGTCCAGCTGGGGTTGTCAGGGGGTACATGGTGATGTTCCATTTCTGTCAATTTCGTCATCCACCCCTTCTGAGGTTCCAGAGTTCTTGTCTGATTACCGGGATGTATTTGATGAGCCTAAGTCCGATGCCCTACCTCCGCATAGGGATTGTGATTGTGCTATCAATTTGATTCCTGGTAGTAAATTCCCAAAAGGTCGACTGTTTAATTTATCCGTGCCTGAGCACACCGCTATGCGCAATTATGTGAAGGAATCCCTGGAGAAGGGGCATATTCGCCCGTCATCGTCGCCATTAGGAGCAGGGTTCTTTTTTGTAGCCAAGAAGGATGGTTCGCTGAGACCTTGTATAGATTACCGCCTTCTTAATAAGATCACTGTTAAATTTCAGTACCCCTTGCCATTGTTATCTGATTTGTTTGCTCGGATTAAGGGGGCTAGTTGGTTCACCAAGATAGATCTTCGTGGTGCGTATAATCTGGTGCGAATCAGGCGAGGCGATGAATGGAAAACTGCATTTAATACGCCCGAGGGTCATTTTGAGTATCTAGTGATGACATTCGGACTTGCCAATGCTCCATCAGTGTTTCAGTCCTTTATGCATGACATCTTCCGAGAGTACCTGGATAAATTCCTGATTGTGTACTTGGATGACATTTTGATCTTCTCGGATGATTGGGAGTCTCATGTGAAGCAGGTCAGAACGGTTTTTCAGGTCCTGCGTGCTAATTCTTTGTTTGTGAAGGGATCAAAGTGTCTCTTTGGTGGGCAGAAGGTTTCATTTTTGGGGTTCATCTTTTCCCCTTCTACTATCGAGATGGATCCTGTTAAGGTCCAAGCCATCCATGATTGGACTCAGCCGACATCTCTGAAAAGTCTGCAAAAGTTCCTGGGCTTTGCTAATTTTTATCGTCGCTTCATCTGCAATTTTTCTAGTATTGCCAAACCATTGACCGATTTGACCAAGAAGGGTGCTGATTTGGTCAATTGGTCTTCTGCTGCTGTGGAAGCTTTTCAAGAGTTGAAGCGTCGTTTTTCTTCTGCCCCTGTGTTGTGCCAACCAGATGTTTCTCTTCCATTCCAGGTCGAGGTTGATGCTTCTGAGATTGGAGCAGGGGCTGTTTTGTCGCAGAGAGGTTCTGATTGCTCAGTGATGAAACCATGCGCTTTTTTTTCCAGGAAGTTTTCGCCTGCTGAGCGAAATTATGATGTGGGCAACCGAGAGTTGCTGGCTATGAAGTGGGCATTCGAGGAGTGGCGTCATTGGCTTGAAGGAGCTAAGCATCGCGTGGTGGTATTGACTGATCATAAGAACTTGACTTATCTCGAGTCTGCTAAGCGTTTGAATCCTAGACAGGCTCGTTGGTCGCTGTTTTTTGCCCGTTTTGACTTTGTGATTTCGTACCTTCCGGGCTCTAAAAATGTGAAGGCGGATGCTCTGTCTAGGAGTTTTCTGCCCGACTCTCCGGGTTTATCTGAGCCGGCAGGTATCCTCAAGGAAGGAGTAATTGTGTCTGCCATCTCCCCTGATTTGCGGCGGGTGCTGCAAAAATTTCAGGCTAATAAACCTGATCGTTGTCCAGCGGAGAAACTGTTTGTCCGTGATAGGTGGACGAATAAAGTTATCTCTGAGGTTCATTGTTCGGTGTTGGCTGGTCATCCTGGAATCTTTGGTACCAGAGAGTTAGTGGCTAGATCCTTTTGGTGGCCATCTCTGTCGCAGGATCTGCGTACTTTTGTGCAGTCCTGTGGGATTTGTGCTCGGGCTAAGCCCTGCTGTTCTCGTGCCAGTGGTTTGCTTTTGCCCTTGCCGGTCCCGAAGAGGCCTTGGACACATATCTCTATGGATTTTATTTCAGATCTTCCCGTTTCTCAAAAGATGTCAGTCATTTGGGTGGTCTGTGATCGTTTTTCTAAGATGGTCCATCTGGTACCCTTGTCTAAATTGCCTTCCTCCTCTGATTTGGTGCCATTGTTCTTCTAGCATGTGGTTCGTTTGCATGGCATTCCAGAGAATATCGTTTCTGACAGAGGTTCCCAGTTTGTTTCGAGGTTTTGGCGAGCCTTTTGTGGTAGGATGGGCATTGACTTGTCTTTTTCCTCGGCTTTCCATCCTCAGACTAATGGCCAGACCGAACGAACCAATCAGACCTTGGAAACCTATCTGAGATGCTTTGTTTCTGCCGATCAGGATGACTGGGTGTCCTTTTTGCCTTTGGCTGAGTTCGCCCTTAATAATCGGGCCAGCTCGGCTACCTTGGTTTCGCCATTTTTCTGCAATTCTGGGTTCCATCCTCGTTTCTCTTCACGACAGGTTGAGTCTTCGGACTGTCCTGGTGTGGATACTGTGGTGGACAGGTTGCAGCAGATTTGGACTCATGTAGTGGACAATTTGACCTTGTCCCAGGAGAAGGCTCAACGTTTCGCTAATCGCAGACGCCGTGTGGGTCCCCGACTTCGTGTTGGGGATCTGGTTTGGTTATCTTCTCGTCATATTCCTATGAAGGTTTCCTCTCCTAAGTTTAAACCTCGTTTCATTGGTCCGTATAGGATTTCTGAGGTTCTGAATCCTGTGTCTTTTCGTCTGACCCTCCCAGATTCTTTTTCCATACATAACGTATTCCATAGGTCATTGTTGCGGAGATACGTGGCACCTATGGTTCCATCTGTTGACCCTCCTGCCCCGGTTTTGGTGGAGGGGGAATTGGAGTATATTGTGGAGAAGATTTTGGATTCTCGTGTTTCAAGACGGAAACTCCAGTATCTGGTTAAATGGAAGGGTTATGCTCAGGAAGATAATTCCTGGGTTTTTGCCTCTGATGTCCATGCTCCCGATCTTGTTCGTGCCTTTCATGTGGCTCATCCTGGTCGGCCTGGGGGCTCTGGTGAGGGTTCGGTGACCCCTCCTCAAGGGGGGGGTACTGTTGTGAATTCTGTGGCAGAGCTCCCTCCTGTGGTCACAAGTGGTACTTCGGCTGATTCTCTCTGGGAGCTTCCGTTTGTGGAGGAAAGTGGTACTGCGGCTTCTGAGTTTCCTCCCTCAGGTGATCTGGTGAGGTCGTTAGGTGCTTCTCTACTTAACTCCACCTAATGCTTTGATCCATGCTTCCTGTCAATGTTCCAGTGTTGGACTTGTTTTTCCCTGGATCATTCCTGTGGCCTGCTGCTCTGCATAGCTAAGTTCTTCTTTGCTATTTGTTTGCTATTTTTTCTGTCCAGCTTGTCTAATTATTTTGCTGGAAGCTCTGGGACGCAAAGGGTGTACCTCCGTGCCGTTAGTTCGGTACGGAGGGTCTTTTTGCCCCCTTTGCGTGGTTTTCTTTAGGGTTTTGTGTAGACCGCAAAGTTATCTTTCCTATCCTCGCTCTGTTAAGAAAGTCGGGCCTCACTTTGCTGAATCTATTTCATCCCTACGTTTGTCTTTTCATCTTAACTCACAGTCATTATATGTGGGGGGCTGCCTTTTCCTTTGGGGTATTTCTCTGAGGCAAGGTAGGCTTATTTTCTATCTTCAGGCTAGTTAGTTTCTCAGGCTGTGCCGAGTTGCATAGGTAGAGTTAGGCGCAATCCACGGCTGCCTCTAGTGTTGTTTGGAGAGGATTAGGGATTGCGGTCTGCAGAGTTCCCACGTCTCAGAGCTCGTTCTATTATTTTGGGTTATTGTCAGGTCACTGTATGTGATCTGACCGCTATGTCCATTGTGATACTGAATTGCCTATCTCAACAGCTGACGAGTACTAATTGTAACGAATGTTCCCACCATACATCATCATGTTATCAGCAGCATATCCCCTATTTACACACGGTGAAGCACTGATGGCTTTTATGCTGATGTAAATGATCCAATCACCTAACGAACAAGTGGTTTGCTCATTTTTCGGGTGACTGCAGGTATGTTTACATGCACTGATAATCAGGAACGAGCACGTTGAATCTGGGCGTGTATACATGCACCTTAGGTAACTGAACTATTCCATCTTCACTTTGATTTAGAAGGACATGCTTCACAGCCACCAATTGTGCAAGTTTTCACACTTAAAAAGATGAGGCCTGTAATTGACATCATAGGTAGACCACAACTATGTGAGTCAAAATGAGAAAACAAATCCAGAAAATCATCTTGTCTGATTTGGCAAGATTTATCTTGCAAATTATGATGGAATATAAGTATTAGGTCACTTAAAAACATGCAAGATTTCAGGCTCTCACACGCCTGTAACTTCTCCTAGTCATTACCTGTAGTAATGGCACCTGTTTGAACTTGTTATCAGTATTAGAGACACCTGTCCACAACCTTAAACATTCACACTCCGAACTCCACTATGGTGAACACCAAAGAGCTATCGAAGGACACCAGAAACAAAATTGTAGCACTGCACCAGGCAGGGAACACAGAATTTGCAATAGGCAAGCAGCTTGGTGTGATGAAATCAACTCTGGGAACAATAATAAGAAAATGAAAGGCATACAAGACCACTGATAATCTCCCTCAATGTGGGGCTCCACACAAGATCTCACACCACGGGGTTAAAATGACCACAAGAACGGTGTACAAAAATACCAGTACCACACGGGGGGACCTAGTGAATGACCTGCATAGAGCTGCGACCATCGTAACAAAGGCTACAATCAATAGCACACTATGCCGCCAGGGACTCAGATCCTGCAGTGCCAGACGTGTCCCTCTGCTTAAGCCAGTACATGTCCAGGCCCATCCTGAAGTTTGCTAGAGAGCATTTGGATTATCTAGAAGAGTACTGGGAGAATGTCATATGGTCTGATGAAACTAAAGTAGAACTGTTTGGTATAAACAAAGCTTGTCATGTTTGGAGGAGACAGAATGTTGAGTTGCATCCAAAGAACACCATACCTACTGTGAAGCATGGGGGTGGCAACATCATGCTTTGGGGCTGTTTCTCTTCAAAGGGACCAGGATGACTGATCCATGTTAATGAAATAATTAATGGGGCCATGTATCGTGAGATTTAGAGTGCAAACCTCCTTCCATCAGCAATGGCATTGAAGATGAAATGTGGATGGGTTTTTCAGCATTATTATGATCACAAGCACAACACCAGGGCAATGAAGGATTGGCTTCTTATGAAGCATAAGAAGGTCCTGGAGCGGCCTAGCCAGTCTCCAAATCTCAACCCCATAGGAAACCTTATGAGGGAGTTGAATGTTCGTGTTGCCCAGTGACAGGCCCAAAACGTCACTGCTCTAGAGGAAATCTGCATGAACATACCACCAACAGTGTGTGCCAACCTTATGAAGACTTACAGAAAACATTTGAGATGAACGTTAATGACCAAATATTTATTTTTCACTGTAATTTGCAAAAAAATGACTAGTGATGAGCGAGTATACTCTAGAGATTTGCCGAGCACGCTCAGGTGTCCTCAGAGTATTTTTTATTGCTCAGAGATTTAGTTTTCATCGCCGCAGCTGAATGATTTACATCTGTTAGCCAGCTTGATTACATGTGAGGATTCCCTAGCAATCAGGAAACCCCCACATGTACTTATGCTGGCTAACAGATGTAAATCATTCAGCTGCTTCAACAAAAACTAAATCTCCGAGCAGTTACAAATACTCGTAGACCCCCCGAGCGTGCTCGGGAAATCTCGAGCAACGAGTATACTCGCTCATCATTATTAATGACCAAATACTTATTTTCCGCCATAATTTGCTAAATGAATCTTGCCAAATCAGACAAGGTGATTTTCTGGATTTGTTTTCTCATTTTGACTCTCATAGTTGGGGTCTATCTATGATGTCAATTACAGGCCTCTCTCATCTTTTTAAGTGAAAGAACTTGCACAATTGGTGGCCAACTAAATACTTTTTTCCCCACTCTATATTACAGCCTCAGCAAGAAAAGCATCTTTATTAGGTTGTTACATGAGGAGAGGAGACAAGAAGGGATGAATGATCGAAAGCTGTTTTGCTATTACTCTTCTTCCTGATCTTATTTCATCATGTACACATATAACGTAGATGTGTACATGAAATCACTTCACCTGAAGCCATATACCTGAAGCCAGTCAGCTGTACAAGAGTTAAAGCCCCATTCTAGCATATTTTTCCCCTTTGTTAGGTACAATGTACAGTTGCCATCTTTTACCGGTGTCAGCAGTGCTATAGTCCTTTCAAGCAAAACATGACCATTTATGTAACCTGCCAGATCACTGGGTGGAGCAGTAGTTGCTCTCTCAATATAAGTCTATGAAACTCAGAACAAGGTTCTCTAATCTCGGTCTGAGCGTCATAGACTTGAATTGACTAAATTTTTAAAATGTGACCTCTGCTCCACAAAGCAACCATTGTGTGATTTAACAGGTCATAAATCACTTTCCTGTACATAATACACAAGGAAAACATGGTACAATTTTTTGTATTTCACAGAAAAGCTGTTGGGCATGGCCCAAACCTGGTTATAGCATCTTAGCCCCAATTATCCACTTCCTATTTTACCAGTATATTTAGTGTGCTAAACTCATTAGTAATTCTAATCATACTGATGCATTAGTATGTAACACACATATACTGTTCAAGCTGCATGGGTTCCTTAGAACACTGGCCTTGACTTGATGCTATAAGGGATAAAGGCTTGCCATGAGGGGCGAATGACACAACACACATTCACAGCTTCGCAACTTCACAGAGACCTTGTAAAGCCATTTTGCTGCCTTATAGAAAACCTATTGTTTAGCACTTTGTTTTCTGATGAATGTATAAGACATGAATGATGACGTTGAATCTTTGTAGGTGAAAGCCTTGTGAAGAGTAAAGAGAGTAATACTCAATTTATGTTCTTGGTATGTTAAGATGTTTTCATTTTGTAAAGTCATGGAGTATAAAATGACCTTTAATGTGTCTATTGTCCTCTTTGTCTATATAGGATTATGGGATCCTGTATATTACAGGCAGGAATGTTGTGACTGGAAAACTGAAAACATGAAAGGTTCTTCCAATGTTGACAAAATCCCTTTAGGTCTTAAAAGAGGAAACCAAGAGCAAAGGAAAATCTGGTCAATCTCTACTATTTTTTTCAATTGTGCTACAGTGAAGAAAGTTTTCATTATTATACATAGTAACATAGTAACATAGTTAGTAAGGCCGAAAAAAGACATTTGTCCATCCAGTTCAGCCTATATTCCATCATAATAAATACCCAGATCTACGTCCTTCTACAGAACCTAATAATTGTATGATACAATATTGTTCTGCTCCAGGAAGACATCCAGGCCTCTCTTGAACCCCTCGACTGAGTTCGCCATCACCACCTCCTCAGGCAAGCAATTCCAGATTCTCACTGCCCTAACAGTAAAGAATCCTCTTCTATGTTGGTGGAAAAACCTTCTCTCCTCCAGACGCAAAGAGTGCCCCCTTCTGCCCGTCACCTTCCTTGGTATAAACAGATCCTCAGCGAGATATTTGTATTGTCCCCTTATATACTTATACATGGTTATTAGATCGCCCCTCAGTCGTCTTTTTTCTAGACTAAATAATCCTAATTTCGCTAATCTATCTGGGTATTGTAGTTCTCCCATCCCCTTTATTAATTTTGTTGCCCTCCTTTGTACTCTCTCTAGTTCCATTATATCCTTCCTGAGCACCGGTGCCCAAAACTGGACACAGTACTCCATGTGCGGTCTAACTAGGGATTTGTACAGAGGCAGTATAATGCTCTCATCATGTGTATCCAGACCTCTTTTAATGCACCCCATGATCCTGTTTGCCTTGGCAGCTGCTGCCTGGCACTGGCTGCTCCAGGTAAGTTTATCATTAACTAGGATCCCCAAGTCCTTCTCCCTGTCAGATTTACCCAGTGGTTTCCCGTTCAGTGTGTAATGTGTTGTGAATTCTGTGGCTGAGTTCACTTCTGTGGTCACAAGTGGTATTGCAGTCTCTGGGCTTCCTCCCTCAGGTGTTTTGGTGAGCTCGTTGGCTGCCTTGCTATTTAGCTCCACCTGAGTCTGTCTTCCTTGCTCCTTGTCAATGTTCCAGTGTTGGATCTGAGCTACTGCATCTTTCCTTGGGCCTGCTGCTCTGCTAGATAAGTGCTTCTAGTTTGTTTTCTGTTTTTTTCTGTCCAGCTTGCTATTGTCTTTTGCTGGAAGCTCTGAGAAGCAGAGGGGTGCACCGCCGTGCTGTTAGTTCGGCACGGTGGGTCTTTTTGCCCCTTTGCGTGGTTTTCGTTTTAGGGTTTTTTGTAGACTGCATAGTTCTCTTTGCTATCCTCGCTCTGTCTAGAATATCGGGCCTCACTTTGCTGAATCTATTTCATTCCTACGTTTGTCTTTTCATCTTGCTAACAGTCATTATATGTGGGGGGCTGCCTATTCCTTTGGGGTATTTCTCTGAGGTAAGTCAGGCTTGTATTTCTATCTTCAGGCTAGTCAGCTCCTCAGGCAGTGCCGAGTTGCATAGGTAGTTGTTAGGCTCAATCCACTGCTGCTTATAGTTGTGTGAGGATAGATCAGGTACTGCAGTCTACAGAGATTCCACGTCTCAGAGCTCGTCCTATTGTTTTTGGTTATTGCCAGATCTCTGTATGTGCGCTGATTACTGCACGCTGTGTTGCCTGATTGCCAGCCATAACAGTACAAGGAGCCACACCAATGATTCCCAATAGAGGGAAAAAAGAAATCCTGACATCATTTTTTTTTCTTAGCTCTGTCTTCAGTCTTTTTTTCCCCTAGACATTAGAGTGCTTCAGGACACAGCTGTGGACATGGATATTCAGGCTCTGTGCTCCTCAATGAATAATCTCGTTGTAAATGTACAAAAGATTCAAGATACTATTGATCAGAAATCGATGCTAGAACCAAGAATTCCGATTCCTGATTTGTTTTTTGGTGACAGAACTAAGTTCCTGAGCTTCAGAAATAATTGTAAGCTATTTTTGGCCTTGAAACCTCATTCTTCTGGTAATCCTATTCAACAGGTTTTGATTATTATTTCTTTTTTGCGCGGCGACCCACAGGACTGGGCGTTTTCTCTTGCACCAGGAGATTCTGCATTGAGTAATGTTGATGCATTTTTCCTGGCGCTCGGATTGCTTTACGATGAGCCTAATTCAGTGGATCAGGCTGAGCAAAATCTGCTGGCTTTATGCCAGGGTCAGGATGATGTAGAAGTATATTGTCAGAAATTTAGGAAATGGTCAGTACTCACTCTGTGGAATGAATCTGCACTAGCGGCTTTGTTCAGAAAGGGTCTCTCTGAAGCTCTTAAGGATGTAATGGTGGGATTTCCTATGCCTGCTGGTTTGAATGAGTCTATGTCCTTGGCCATTCAGATCGGTCGTCGCTTGCGCGAGCGTAAATCTGTGCACCATCTGGCGGTACTGCCTGAGAGTAAACCTGAGCCTATGCAGTGCGACAGGACTATGACTAAAGTAGAACGGCAAGAACACAGACGTCTGAACAGACTGTGTTTCTATTGTGGTGATTCTACTCATGCTATTTCTAATTGTCCTAAACGCACTAGGCGGTTCGATAGCTCTGCCGTTATTGGTACTGTACAGTCCAAATTCCTTTTGTCCATTACCTTAATGTGCTCTTTGTCATCGTATTCTGTCATGGCGTTTGTGGATTCAGGCGCTGCCCTGAATCTGATGGATTTGGATTATGCTAAACGTTGTGGATTTTTCTTGGAGCCTTTGCGGTGTCCTATTCCGTTGAGAGGAATTGATGCTACACCTTTGGCCAAGAATAAGCCTCAGTACTGGGCCCAGCTGACCATGTGCATGGCTCCTGCACATCAGGAAGTTATTCGCTTTCTGGTACTGCATAATTTGCATGATGTGGTCGTGTTGGGGTTGCCATGGCTACAAACCCATAATCCAGTATTGGATTGGAACTCTATGTCGGTAACCAGCTGGGGTTGTCAGGGAGTACATGGTGATGTTCCATTTTTGTCTATTTCGTCATCCATTCCTTCTGACATCCCAGAGTTCTTGTCGGACTTTCAGGATGTATTTGAAGAGTCCAAGTCTGATGCCCTACCTCCGCATAGGAATTGTGATTGTGCTATCGATTTGATTCCTGGTAGTAAATTCCCTAAGGGTCGTTTATTTAATTTGTCCGTACCTGAACACACCGCTATGCGCAGTTATGTGAAGGAGTCCCTGGAGAAGGGACATATTCGCCCATCGTCGTCACCATTGGGAGCAGGGTTCTTTTTTGTAGCCAAGAAGGATGGTTCGCTAAGACCGTGTATTGATTACCGCCTTCTTAATAAGATCACTGTTAAGTTTCAGTATCCCTTGCCATTGATTTCTGACTTGTTTGCTCGGATTAAGGGGGCTAGTTGGTTTACTAAGATTGATCTTCGTGGTGCGTATAATCTGGTGAGAATCAGGCAGGGAGATGAATGGAAAACGGCATTTAATACGCCCGAGGGTCATTTTGAGTATCTGGTGATGCCGTTCGGACTTGCCAATGCTCCATCTGTTTTTCAGTCTTTTATGCATGACATTTTCCGTGAGTATCTGGATAAATTCTTGATTGTTTACTTGGATGACATTTTGATCTTCTCAGATGATTGGGAGTCTCATGTGAAGCAAGTCAGAATGGTTTTCCAGGTACTGCGTGCTAATTCCTTGTTCGTGAAGGGATCAAAGTGTCTCTTCGGTGTGCAGAAAGTTTCATTTTTGGGGTTCATCTTTTCCCCTTCTACTATCGAGATGGATCCGGTTAAGGTTCAGGCCATCCAGGATTGGACTCAGCCGACATCTCTAAAAAGTCTGCAGAAATTCCTGGGCTTTGCTAATTTTTATCGTCGCTTCATCTGTAATTTTTCTAGCATTGCCAGACCATTGACCGATTTGACCAAGAAGGGTGCTGATTTGGTTAATTGGTCTTCTGCTGCCGTGGAAGCTTTTCAGGAGTTGAAGCGTCGTTTTTGCTGTGCCCCTGTGTTGTGTCAACCTGATGTTTCTCTTCCGTTCCAGGTCGAGGTTGATGCTTCTGAGATTGGTGCAGGGGCGGTTTTGTCACAGAGAGGTTCTGGTTGCTCAGTGTTCAAACCATGTGCTTTCTTTTCCAGGAAATTTTCTGCTGCTGAGCGTAATTATGATGTGGGCAACCGAGAGTTGCTGGCCATGAAGTGGGCATTCGAGGAGTGGCGTCATTGGCTTGAGGGTGCTAAGCATCGCGTGGTGGTATTGACTGATCATAAGAACTTGACTTATCTCGAGTCTGCCAAGCGCTTGAATCCTAGACAGGCCCGTTGGTCGTTATTTTTTGCTCGTTTTGATTTTGTGATTTCATACCTTCCGGGCTCTAAAAATGTGAAGGCGGATGCTCTGTCTAGGAGTTTTGTGCCCGACTCTCCGGGGTTATCTGAGCCGGCGAGTATCCTCAAGGAAGGAGTCATTGTGTCTGCCATCTCCCCTGATTTGCGGAGAGTGTTGCAGAAATTTCAGGCTAATAAACCTGATCGTTGTCCGGCCGAGAAACTGTTCGTCCCTGATAGGTGGACTAGTAAAGTTATCTCTGAACTTCATTGTTCGGTGCTGGCCGGTCATCCAGGAATCTTTGGTACCAGGGAGTTGGTTGCTAGATCCTTCTGGTGGCCATCTCTGTCACGGGATGTGCGTGCTTTTGTGCAGTCCTGTGGAATTTGTGCTAGGGCTAAGCCCTGCTGTTCACGTGCCAGTGGGTTGCTTTTGCCCTTGCCGGTCCCGAAGAGGCCTTGGACACATATTTCGATGGATTTCATTTCTGACCTTCCCGTTTCTCAAAAAATGTCGGTCATTTGGGTGGTCTGTGATCGCTTTTCTAAAATGGTCCATCTGGTGCCCTTGGTTAAATTGCCTTCCTCCTCTGATTTGGTGCCTTTGTTCTTCCAGCATGTGGTTCGTTTACATGGCATTCCTGAGAATGTTGTTTCTGACAGAGGTTCCCAGTTTGTCTCGAGGTTCTGGCGAGCCTTTTGTGGTAGGATGGGCATTGACCTATCTTTCTCCTCGGCCTTCCATCCTCAGACTAATGGCCAGACCGAACGAACCAATCAGACCTTGGAAACATATCTGAGATGTTTTGTTTCCGCTGACCAGGATGATTGGGTGTCATTTTTGCCGTTGGCTGAGTTCGCCCTTAATAATCGGGCCAGCTCGGCTACCTTGGTCTCTCCATTTTTCTGCAATTCTGGGTTCCATCCTCGTTTCTCTTCAGGACAGGTTGAGTCTTCGGACTGTCCTGGTGTGGATTCTGTGGTGGACAGGTTGCAGCAGATCTGGACTCAGGTAGTGGACAATTTGACCTTGTCCCAGGAGAAGGCTCAGCTTTTCGCTAATCGCAGACGCCGTGTGGGACCCCGACTTCGTGTTGGGGATTTGGTTTGGTTATCTTCTCGTCATATTCCTATGAAGGTTTCCTCTCCTAAATTTAAACCTCGTTTTATTGGTCCGTATAGGATTTCTGAGATTCTCAATCCGGTGTCTTTTCGTCTGACCCTCCCAGACTCCTTTTCCATACATAATGTATTCCATAGGTCGTTGTTGAGGAGATACGTGGCACCTATGGTTCCATCTGTGGAGCCTCCTGCCCCTGTTTTGGTGGAGGGGGAATTGGAGTATATTGTGGAGAAGATTTTGGATTCTCGTGTCTCTAGACGGAAACTCCAGTATCTGGTCAAATGGAAGGGTTATGCTCAGGAAGATAATTCCTGGGTTTTTGCCTCTGATGTCCATGCCCCAGATCTTGTTCGTGCCTTTCATGTGGCTCATCCTGGTCGGCCTGGGGGTTCTGGTGAGGGTTCGGTGACCCCTCCTCAAGGGGGGGGTACTGTTGTGAATTCTGTGGCTGAGTTCACTTCTGTGGTCACAAGTGGTATTGCAGTCTCTGGGCTTCCTCCCTCAGGTGTTTTGGTGAGCTCGTTGGCTGCCTTGCTATTTAGCTCCACCTGAGTCTGTCTTCCTTGCTCCTTGTCAATGTTCCAGTGTTGGATCTGAGCTACTGCATCTTTCCTTGGGCCTGCTGCTCTGCTAGATAAGTGCTTCTAGTTTGTTTTCTGTTTTTTTCTGTCCAGCTTGCTATTGTCTTTTGCTGGAAGCTCTGAGAAGCAGAGGGGTGCACCGCCGTGCTGTTAGTTCGGCACGGTGGGTCTTTTTGCCCCTTTGCGTGGTTTTCGTTTTAGGGTTTTTTGTAGACTGCATAGTTCTCTTTGCTATCCTCGCTCTGTCTAGAATATCGGGCCTCACTTTGCTGAATCTATTTCATTCCTACGTTTGTCTTTTCATCTTGCTAACAGTCATTATATGTGGGGGGCTGCCTATTCCTTTGGGGTATTTCTCTGAGGTAAGTCAGGCTTGTATTTCTATCTTCAGGCTAGTCAGCTCCTCAGGCAGTGCCGAGTTGCATAGGTAGTTGTTAGGCGCAATCCACTGCTGCTTATAGTTGTGTGAGGATAGATCAGGTACTGCAGTCTACAGAGATTCCACGTCTCAGAGCTCGTCCTATTGTTTTTGGTTATTGCCAGATCTCTGTATGTGCGCTGATTACTGCACGCTGTGTTGCCTGATTGCCAGCCATAACAGTAATGGTGATATTGATTCCCTCTTCCCATGTGTATAACCTTACATTTATCATTGTTAAACCTCATCTGCCACCTTTCAGCCCAAGTTTCCAACTTATCCAGATCCATCTGTAGCAGAATACTATCTTCTCTTGTATTAACTGCTTTACATAGTTTTGTATCATCTGCAAATATCGATATTTTACTGTGTAAACCTTCTACCAGATCATTAATGAATATGTTGAAGAGAACAGGTCCCAATACTGACCCCTGCGGTACCCCACTGGTCACAGCGACCCAGTTAGAGACTATACCATTTATAACCACCCTCTGCTTTCTATCACTAAGCCAGTTACTAACCCAGTTACACACATTTTCCCCCAGACCAAGCATTCTCATTTTGTGTACCAACCTCTTGTGCGGCACGGTATCAAACGCTTTGGAAAAATCGAGATATACCACGTCCAATGACTCACCGTGGTCCAGTCTATAGCTTACCTCTTCATAAAAACTGATTAGATTGGTTTGACAGGAGCGATTTCTCATAAACCCATGCTGATATGGAGTTAAACAGTTATTCTCATTGAGATAATCCAGAATAACATCCCTCAGAAACCCTTCAAATATTTTACCAACAATAGAGGTTAGACTTACTGGCCTATAATTTCCAGGTTCACTTTTAGAGCCCTTTTTGAATATTGGCACCACATTTGCTATGCGCCAGTCCTGTGGAACAGACCCTGTCGCTATAGAGTCACTAAAAATAAGAAATAATGGTTTATCTATTACATTACGTAGTTCTCTTAGTACTCGTGGGTGTATGCCATCCGGACCCGGAGATTTATCTATTTTAATCTTATTTAGCCGGTTTCGCACCTCTTCTTGGGTTAGATTGGTGACCCTTAATATAGGGTTTTCATTGTTTCTTGGGATTTCACCTAGCATTTCATTTTCCACCGTGAATACCGTGGAGAAGAAGGTGTTTAATATGTTAGCTTTTTCCTCGTCATCTACAACCATTCTTTCCTCACTATTTTTTAAGGGGCCTACATTTTCAGTTTTTATTCTTTTACTATTGATATAGTTGAAGAACAGTTTGGGATTAGTTTTACTCTCCTTAGCAATGTGCTTCTCTGTTTCCTTTTTGGCAGCTTTAAAGGGAACCTGTCACCCCGTTTTTTGAGATTGAGCTATAAATACTGTTAAATAGGGCCTGCGCTGTGTGTTCCTATAGTGTATGTAGTGTACCCCGATTCCCCACCTATGCTGAGATATAACTTACCAAAGTCGCCGTTTTCGCCTGTCAATCAGGCTGGTCAGGTCGGGAGGGCGTGGTGACATCGCTGGTTCTTCCTCAGCTTTACGTTGGTGGCGTAGTGGCGTAGTGGTGAACAAGCAGCGCGCGATCTGCGCTGTAATCCCTTGCATCGGTGGGGGCGGCCATCTTCCTGGGGCCGCGCGTGCGCAGATCGAGTGCTCTGCTGCACGGGGCTTCAGGAAAATGGCCGCGGGATGCCGCGCGTGCGCATTAGAGATCGCGGCGGCCATTTTCCCAAAGCCGAGATGCAAACAACGATCTTCTAGCTTAGGGAGACTTCGCTTCTCCCAGAAGGCACCTGGAATATGCAAATTAGCCTCCTGAAGCTTGAATCCCTGGTTTATCCCTGGTATTTCTCACTTTGTAAGGTAAGGTTCCAGGCTCCGGATTGCCGGTGCTTTGGACGGAGCGGAAAACTCGCTTCACCCAAAGCGCCGCCCCTTTCTATACGCGCAGTGATTCCGGATGTGTTAGTTGCACACATCCATAATCTCCGCACCCCATACATAGGGCCCTGTGATTTACCTTGCGGTGACGCAGCTTCGCCACAAGGTTAACGGACATGCTGCATTCTAAAAAGACACGCGGCATGTCCGGAAATGCAGGGCCGCCGGATGCGTGTTCGCAAGCATAGTGGAGACGGGATTTCATAAAATCCCCTCCACTATGCTGTAACATCTGGAGGCTGTGGATTGAACGCTGCAGTTGTATGCAGCGTTCAATCCGCAGCTAATCTGGATGTAATCGGGACAGTGGACACGCACCCGTACTGTTCATATACAGTACACATCACAGTGAATAAGTAACAAACATCAAAATCATTGAGCTAAATGTAGTAATTGGGAACCACACCAAGGTTGTCCTGAGGATCAATAACCATGTACACACATGCCCACGCATTTGCACACATTGCAGATTTGCCTCGTTTTTGTCATTTTTTTTTCCACCAAAATATGTCACAAAATTAATAGTACCAACAATGTGAATGAGAATCCTGAAGTCTCATGCACACGTTGCTTATTTGTAACTAGCAAATTTGGTGCAGATTGAAATCTGTAACATGTCAATTCTTTCAGCGTTTTTGCTGCAGATTTCATTGATACCAAAAAGTGGGGGAAAATCTGCAAAAAAAATGTAAAAAAACATTTAAAAAAATACAGCAAAAACATGCCTATTTTACCCTGCATTTTTCATGCCAAGAGATTCAGAAATGGTGAAGAAATTTCTGTAACCAAATACTTAATGTGTGCACATACCCCAAGACTTGATGTTTCTCCTTGCGGACAGTGACAAGTTGGCATAGAGAGACTTTTCAGTCATGCAATGCTTGGTGGGGAAATTTTAATATTTAAATATCCTCTTCACAGAGGAAATAAGCGAGGTTTCCTGTGCCACCTACTGGATGTAACCAGGGGAAGATTAATGGTAGCCATGGTCGTATAGAGTGCGTGGAACCCGCCCAAGTGCTCAATGTATCATGGGATATGTTGTTTTGGGAGATTATGTGATAGGTCACATGAACACAGAGATGCAGGAATACAGGTATTGTGCAGTGCTTCATTTCTTCCCTTATCTACAGTGCTATACATAACAATAAAGGATTCTATGTAATAAGGGATGGCGCTATTCATAAGATAAGATGCTGTGTAATAAAAGATGGCGCCATACATAACAAGATAAGATGCTGTTTAATAAAGGATGGTGCAACTGATAACAAGATAAGATGATGGGTTATAGATGAGCGAATCAGGCAAAATTTGCCAGACATGAGGATTTTCCTGGGAAATTCTATTTGCTGTAAAGTTATCCTTGGAAAATTCAGTGTAATTTATGAAGGAAGCAAGAACTGTTCGCTTATCCTTAATCTCTATATAAAGACCAACATTGTCATTACTGCCATATGGTGACCATATAGTGTTAGATACCAGTCCTGCAGAACATATAAGGGATTGTAGTACAGTTACAGATAGTGACTTATAGCCGACGTTCTTCCTGATGAAGTCATTCACTTTTCCTGTCTTTTCATGTGGCCCAAGCTGACATGGCAGCTTCTTCCAGCCAGGACTCAACTGCAGAGACAAAGACATATCTGACTTCTCACATTTCCACCACCGTTCCTATCTATCCCCAACCTGCACAAACTCCATATCCTGCTGATTCACTAATGCTGAGCTCCGGCTGCCGTATGTGTCCATATTAGTGCACCTATTGTGTGGTACTGTGTGCCCTCTAATTTTCCTCCTACTGGAGCCCAAGATTCTCCTTTTATTGTACTCATAAGGTATGGTGCTATAAAATATGACACTGTAAGATACCCCCACAGTGAATTCCTCCACAGTACCCTCCACAGGCACAGTATGATGACCCTACTGTACTCCACCCCTCAACTCCCCTGGAAATGTATGGTGACCGCAACGCAGTATGATCCTTCAACTGTGACCATCACACAGCCCTCCATGCACTACAATGTGCCTCTATACAGTATAAGGGCCTCACACCTCTCTACACTGTATAATGGCAATCACAAAGTCCACCACATAATATTATGGACCCCATACAATTCTTCACATTGTACAGTTCCTTGTATACAGTATAAAAGCTCCCAAATAGCCCTCCAAATATTATAATAGCCCCCACATAGCTTTCCATATAGCATAATGCTCCACATGGTCCTTCATATAGTATAATGCACTCCCCATTGTCCTCCATATTGTATACTGCACTTCCCATAGTCCTCTAAATAGTATAATGCACTCCTCATAGTCCTTTATATAGTTAAAAGCACTCACCATAGCCCTCCATATAGTATAATGCACCCCATGGTCCTTCATATAGTATAATGCACTCCCCATAGTCCTCCATATAGCACAATGCACCCCCCATAGTCCTACATATAGTATAATGCACTGCCTACAGTCATCCATACAGCATAATGCACTCCCCATAGTTCTCCATATACTGTAGTATAATGTGTTCCCCATAGTCCTCCATAAAGTATAATGCACTTCCCATAGTCCACTATACAGTATAATGCACTCCTAATAATCTCCATACAGTATAATACACTCCCCGTAGTTCTCCATACAGTATACTGCACTCCCCAAGTCCTCCATACAGTATAATGAATTCCTCATAGTCCTCCATACAGTGTTCTGGCCATTGCAATGTTCTCAATAATTTAAAAAAGAATAATAAATACAATCCATACTTTTCCTCCTTTGCTCCGGTCTCTACAGCGAGAGATCTGAACCCCCACCCATTTCAGTGCAGCCGGCACCATGTAGTGACATCATCATGCCGAGGAAGATGCCGAGTAAGAATGGTAAGGGAGCTTTCCACATCATTGCAACTGTGTTCCATCATCATCGACCTCCTGATAAAATTTACCATTCCCACCATCTTCTTGTGACCGTGGCTGCTCTAAATTTTGTGTATCACTAAATAGCATCTCTTCCTGTCCCTCTTGGAACATGCAGAATGAGATGCCAGAATCAAGAAATTATGTTGTAAACAGCTCCTCCGGAGTGTCCTAGTGTGGGATCACTGATCTCTCTGGAATCAACATGGTGGGAAGAAGGAAAATTAGGGTGAGAATTAAGTGATCCAGAGTGTTGGCTGGTGAAACTGGACAATGTGGAAGACTGGGGCGTGTTTCTTGGGCTCCAGCAATGGGCGTAGTCTCACCTGCTCCCCATCCTCGGCATCTGCATTCACCATCAGCAGCACTTCCACTTCCCTGTCCCTTACCACATGCCTTGAGCATTTTCTAAGTCTCTCGAAACCAATTTTCCTTTTTTAATTAAACTAATATTTTTTTATGAATTAAAAAATGTGGTCAACTGTAGCAGGCTAAGCAGTTTTTAAAGCTTTAAACCACTGTAATTTATCACAGAGCACGTTAATCTCTATGGATTACTAATTGTATCCAAAAAAAAAACTTTTTGGGAGTTTTATATACAACCATAATGTAACACTGTTCTGCAGAGCACCGAAACTCGTGAGTTTCTCTGTCAAAGAGTTAGTTGTTCCCCAGTTTAGGAATTTTTTAAAGAGAGTTCAGAGACATAAAATGGCCATTTGCAACCTGTGCCATGCCAAGATCAACAGGAGCCTTACCACCAATAGACTAACCACCACCAGCATGATCAGGGAAATGTCATCTAAGCATTTAACTTGGTTCGAACGCCTAGGTCCACGATTGGTGCCAACAGGTGACACCACTGCCCCTTCCCCTGTGCAAGGTGCTTCCTATTCTCCTGTCCATGATACTGGTGCAGATACCTCCCACCCTGCACCTGACCTTTCACATTCTGAGGCACCATTATAAGGCATTTCCAAAAACTTGTCCCAGCACAGCATTCAGCTGTCTCTAGTAGAGGCCTTGGATGAAAAAGAAAGTTCCCAGCCACCCGTTTACAGGCCCAAATGTTAAACTGGCTCATTTAAAGGCTACTTGCCATGGAAACAATGCCATTTAGGCTTGTTGACATGGAGGATTTCTGCCGACTCATGGTGTTAGCCATCCCTCAGTACTTTCCAGCCTCCACTATTTTTCTTGGTGTGACATTCCCATATGGTGCCAGCACTAGGGTTGAGCGAAACGGGTCGGCCATTTTCAGAAGTCGCTGACTTTTGGCAAAGTCGGGTTTCATGAAACCCGACCCCTGTGTGGGGTCGGCCATGAGGTCGGCGATCTTCTGAATCTGGTATCGGAATTCCGATACCGAGTTCCCATATGTTTGCGATATCGGGAATCGGTATCGGAATCCATATTTAAGTGTAAAATAAAGAATCAAAATAAAAAATATTGATATACTCACCCTCGGACGTGCCCTGGTACCAACCGGCAACCTGCCTTCCTAAGAATGAGCGCATGAAGGACCTGCGGTGACGTCGCGGCTTGTGATTGGTCACGTGAGCGGTCACATGGGCAGTCACGCGACCAATCACAAGCTGCGACATTATCTAAGGTCCTTCACGCGCTCATTCTTAGGAAGGAAGGCTGCCGGAAAGAAGCAGGGCGCGTCCGAGGGTGAGTATATACCTAATAGGAGTATATCAATATTTTTTATTTGGATTCTTTATTTTACACATTAATATGGATCCCAGGGCCTGAAGGAGAGTTTCCTCTCCTTCAGACCCTGGGAACCATAGTATCCCATTGCACTGCATTGGGTTTCGTGTTTCGGCCGACCCTGACCCCGACTTTTTTATAGGATTGGCCGATTTCACTCGACCCGACTTTTGAGAAAGTCGGGTTTCATGAAATCCGACCCGATCCTATAAAAATAAAAGTCGCTCAACCCTAACCAGCACGTGTCCAGGAACATCACCTGTGGTCTTACCAATGCAGCTACTAGGATAGTACACTTAACAACCGACATGTGGACAAGTGTTTGTGGCTAGGAACACTACATTTCCCTGACGGCACACTGGGTGAACATTGTGGAGGCTGGAGCCAAGTCCCACCTTTGCATAGCACATGAACTACTTCCTCCAAGGATTGATTGCCCTACTTCTATCAGTGTTTCCTCAGCCTTCTACACCAGTTTCTGGAGCCCCTCCTGCTCCTTCTCATCCTCCATTTCTAAATTGGTATCTCAGAGCACGTCTTCTACGGTAGCTGTAAGCACGGCAGCACTGCTTCAGCCAAGCGGCAACAGGCTCTGCTGAAGCAGATTTGTCTAGGAGTCAAACCACACACCATGGCAGAATTTTTAAAAGGCATAACAGACAAGACACATATGTTGCTGTCGCCGCTGAACTTCCAACCAGTCATGGTCATGTTTGATAATTGTCATAACCTGTTAGCGGCTCACGTACTGTGCTTGGCCCACATGCTCAACTTTGTACTTCAGTTGTTTCTGAAAAGCCAGAGCTTATGGTCAAGGTATGCCGAGACAGCGCCCAGTTCCTCAAATTTATGAGTCCCACAACTACACTTTGCCAAAATATTGAAATAAGATACTATAGTTGGTGCCTTGATGCGTGTATGGATGATCCTGCTTGTATTGCTTTGCAGGCTTTGCACTGTGTGCAGACCTTTTATGACCGTTGGAGTCGCATAACTACACTTTGTTCACAATATGTGAATGAGTTACTACAGTTGGTGCCTTGAAGGGTTTGTGGATGACCTTGATTCAATTTTTTTGCAGCCTTCACACTTAGTGCAGAGCCTTTATGAGTCTAGGATTACCACTACATGACAATTTGAACAGAATGTGTTTGATGCCCTCCTTTATGTTTAACCCCTTTCTGACATATGACATATTATCCCGTCGAGGTGGGGTGGGCTGGTATGCCCACCAACGGGATAGTATGTCATAAGCGATCGGCTGCACTCACGGGGGGAGCGCGGCAGATCACGGCCTGGTGTCAGCTGCCTATCACAGCTGACATCCGGCGTTGCTCCGAGGGTCTCCTACCTCCTTCCTCGCTGCAGGCCCGGATCCAAAATGTCCACGGCATTCGGGTCCTGCAGGGAGGGAGGTGGCTTACCAAGTGCTTGCTCAGAGCAGGCGCTTGGTAAGCCTGCAGCGCTGTAAGTCAGATCGCTGATCTGACAGAGTGCTGTGCAAACTGTCAGATCAGCGATCTGTGATGTCCCCCCCTGGGACAAAGTAAAAAAGTGAAGAAAAAAAATTTCCACATGTGTAAAAAAAATAATAAAAAAAATTCCTAAATAAAGAAAAAAAAATATATTATTCCCATAAATACATTTCTTTATCTAAATAAAAAACAAACAAAAAAAGTACACATATTTAGTATCGCTGCGTCCGTAACGACCCAACCTATAAAACTGCCCCACTAGTTAACCCCTTCAGTAAACGCCGTAAGAAAAAAAAAAAACGAGGCAAAAAACAACGCTTTATTATCATACTGCCGAACAAAAAGTGGAATAACACGCGATCAAAAAGACAGATATAAATAACCATGGTACTGCTGAAAATGCCATCTTGTCCCGCAAAAAACGAGCTGCAATACAGCATCATCAGCAAAAAAATACAATACTTATAGTCCTGAGAATAAAGCGATGCCAAAATAATTACTTTTTCTATAAAATAGTTTTTATTGTATAAAAGCGCCAAAACATAAAAAAATATAAATGAGATATCACTGTAATCGTACTGAACCGAAGAATAAAACTGCTTCATCAATTTTACCAAACGCGGAACGGTATAAACGCATCCCCCAAAAGAAATTCATGAATAGCTGGTTTTTGATCATTCTGCCTCACAAAAATCGGAATAAAAAGCGATCAAAAAATGCCATGTGCCCGAAAAAGTTACCAATAAAAACGTCAACTCGTCCAGCAAAAAACAAGACCTCACATGACTCTGTGGACTCAAATATGGAAAAATTATATCTCTCAAAATGTGGTAACGCAAAAAATATTTTTTGCAATAAAAAGAGTCTTTCAGAGTGTGATGGCTGCCAATCATAAAAATCCGCTAAATAACCCACTATAAAAGTAAATCAATCCCCCCTTCATCACCCTCTTAGTTAGGGAAAAATTAAAAAATTTAAAAAATTTATTTATTTCCATTTCCCCATTAGGGTTAGGGCTGAGGTTAGGGTTAGGGTTGGGGCTAGGGTTGGGGCTAGGGTTAGGGCTAGAGTTAGGGCTAGGGTTAGGGTTAGTGATAGGGTTAGGGTTAGGGCTAGGGTTAGGGTAAGGGCTAGGGTTATGGCTAGGGTTAGGGTTAGGACTAGGGTTAGGGCTAGGGTTAGGGCTAGGGTTAGGTTTGGGGCTAGGGTTAAAGCTACAGTTAGGGTTGGGGCTAAAGATAGGGTTAGGGTTTGGATTACTTTTGCGGTTGGGAATAGGGTTGGGATTAGGGTTAGGGGTGTGTTTGGATTAGGGTTTCAGTTATAATTGGGGGTTTCCACTGTTTAGACACATCAGGGGCTCTCCAAACACGACATGGCGTCCGATCTCAATTCCAGCCAATTCTGCGTTGAAAAAGTAAAACAGTGCTCCTTCCCTTCCGAGCTCTTCTGTGTGCTCAAACAGGGGTTTACCCCAACATATGGGGTATCAGCGTACTCAGGACAAATTGGACAACGACTTTTGGGGTCCAATTTCTCCTGTTACCCTTGGGAAAATACAAAACTGGGGGCTAAAAAATAATTTTTGTGGGAAAAAAAAGATTTTTTATTTTCACGGCTCTGCGTTATAAACTGTAGTGAAACACTTTGGGGTTAAAAGTTCTCACAACACATCTAGATAAGTTCCTTGGCGGGTCTAGTTTCCAATATGGGGTCACTTGTGGGGGGTTTCTACTGTTTAGGTACATCAGGGTCTCTGCAAATGCAACATGACGCCTGCAGACCAATCCATCTAAGTCTGCATTCCAAACGGCGCTCCTTCCCTTCCGAGCTCTGCCATGCGCCCAAACGGTGGTTCCCCCCCACATATAGGGTATCAGCGTACTCAAGACAAATTGGACAACAACTTTTGGGTCCAAATTCCTCTCTTACCCTTGGGAAAATAAAAAATTGGGGGCGAAAAGATAATTTTTGTGAAAAAATATGATTTTTCATTTTTACGGTTCTGCATTATAAACTTCTGTGAAGCACTTGGCGGGTCAAAGTGCTCACCACACCTCTAGATAAGTTCCTTAGGGGGTCTACTTTCAAAATGGTGTCACTTGTGGGGGGTTTCAATGTTTAGGCACATCAGGGGCTCTCCAAACGCGACATGGCGTCCCATCTCAATTCCTGACAATTTTGCATTGAAAAGTCAAATGGCGCTCCTTTGCTTCCGAGCTCTGTCATGCGCCCAAACAGTGGTTTACCCCCACAAATGGGGTATTGGCGTACTCAGGACTAATTGTACAACAATTTTTCGGGTCCATTTTCTCCTGTTACCCTTAGTAAAATAAAACAAATTGGAGCTGAAGTAAATTTTTTGTGAAAAAAGTTAAATGTTCATTTTTATTTAAACATTCCAAAAATTCCTGTGAAACGCCTGAAGGGTTAATAAACTTCTTGAATGTGGTTTTGAGCACCTTGAGGGGTGCAGTTTTTAGAATAGTGTCACACTTGGGTATTTTCTATCATATAGACCTCTCAAAATGACTTCAAATGAGATGTGGTCCCTAAAATAAAATGGTGTTGTAAAAATGAGAAATTGCTGGTCAACTTTTAACCCTTATAACTCCCTAACAAAAAAACATTTTGGTTCCAAAATTGTGCTGATGTAATAGTATGCAGGTACTGAGTATGTCACCATGGAACAGACAGACCAACAGGTTACAAAATTGTGCTGATGTAAACTAGACATGTGGGAAATGTTACTTATTAAGTATTTTGTGTGACATATCTCTGTGATTTAATTGCATAAAAATTCAAAGTTGGAAAATTGCGAAATTTTCAAATTTTTCACCGAATTTCCGTTTTTTTCACAAATAAACGCAAGTAATATCAAAGAAATTTTACCACTATTCATGAAGTACAATATGTCACGAGAAAACAATGTCAGAATTACCAGAATCCGTTGAAGCGTTCCAGAGTTATAACCTCATAAAGGAACAGTGGTCAGAATTGTAAAAATTGGCCTGGTCATTAACGTGCAAACCACCCTTGGGGGTAAAGGGGTTAATACAGTACGTATCTGAATCCCAGGTCCATCACATTTTTGGAAGTTCTTGCTTCTTTCATAAATTACACTGAAATTTCTAATTTTTTAACATAGATTTCAATTTTGGTTTTCACACATTATTAGGTTTTTTAAAATCCTTTTTAAATATTTCCTTATATACAAGTCATTATACGGGAAATAATGTTTCTTTCATTTTTTTCTTGTAAACTCCAATTTCTTGTTGTCTTTGAATATTTTATTTTCAGTCCTTAAAGTAGAGTAAAAGTGGGACACCACTGTTCTCAGCAGCAATCTTGGAGTTAAGGTACCATCACATTAAGCAACTTACCAACGAGAACGACAATGATCTGTGACGCTGCAGCATCCTGGATAATGATCTCGTTGTGTTTGACCCGCAGCAGCGATCAGGATCCTGCTGTGACATCTCTGGTCATCACTGAAAGTCCGGAACTTTATTTGGTCGTCAGGTCGGCGTGATTCGTCCTGTTTGACAGCAAAAGCAACGATGCCTGCAATGTTTTTTTATGGAGCGAACCAGCAGCGAGAACGATAAGTACGTCATTGGATCGCTCCTTCATCGTTCTGCTGTTACAGTGTTTGACGTCTCCTAGCGACCTAAACAGCAACGCTGCAGCGATCGGCATCGTTGTCTATATCGCTGCAGCGTCGCTTAATGTGACGGTACCTTTAGAGATGCTTGCAGGGATCTTCCCCATGCTGTTCTCCTTTCATTTAACCCATTTTCCATTCATTTCAACATTTTCACTGCCCCCCAGATCTCTTTGTAGGGTCTGCCATTAAAATGCTCAGATTTCCCATTGTCTCCCATTATACTGGTTACTTGAAACAATCATCCAAGCATTTTAGTGCTCGTTCATCCCTAATGTGTATGTAAAAACAAATGAACTGTAACATTAACTAAGCAGTCAGAACTGTGAATGTGAAATACACTAATGAATGGCTAAATTACATTTCTCTCCTTTTCAAGCATCTACTATGTTATTCCAAGTGACTTTGCTACTTGTTAAATTGCATTGTAAGTAATTAACATCCAGTTGGAGTAAGGCTATGGTCAATAATCAAGTTTGTAACTATGTAAGTGCCTTTAGTTATTGTACTGAAATGTTAGTCACTTTGTAAAAGCACATTCCAACTGCGACCTAATACAGTGACCGGAACATTCAAGACAAAAAGAGAGAAAGGCTCATTGTCACTTAATGAATCTGCATATTCTTCATTATATGAATACTTAGATAAGCTCTCCAGGGCAGACATCATTATATTACACTGAATGCCACAAATTAGTAAAAAGAAATTAACTCCCCAAGGGTCTGGTGCTGCTGTGGATATCAAGTAAAATGCTGGAAAAGTCAATTATTAAAATTCCATTTGTTAGAAGAAAGTGGAAGAATAGTTTTTAGAACAGAATTTCAGTAGTATATTTGTATTATTTATCTTTGTAATTACTTGATATTAGTGTATGACATGCAATAATTGTACTTCAAACTGAAGGTGCAGTCACACGCTGTGTATGAATCATGGTTGTGGAAAAACATGGAAAAAATGAATGAATACACTCTAAGGGCTGAGTCTCACAACCTTATTTTTAGTCCGCGTGCTGTCTATGAAAAAAATGGACTGCATGCAGGACAATTTTCTTTAAGGTGACAGTGTGGAGGATTTATTTTCACTCACCGAATCTGCATGCAGGGTAGGTTCACACAAACAAATGAACACACAGAAAAGTGGGACAATTATTTTCCCACTTGTCTTCTGTATGAAATCATTTTTTTTAAACAGCAGCTATTAATCTGTTCTCAACACTTGACATGAGTTTACATCATGGTTGCAAGTTTTCAAGCGGAACTGTAAAGCGGGATATACATGAATCCCTGCAGTTCGTGGTATATTGAAGAGCAGTGGGATACCTAAAAATAGCCCCTGCTGTAAACTAAGAGGTCAATAACCTTGTGTGTGTTTTTTCATCACATTGTAGCAGTGGAGGGATAACTAAGATAAGCCCCCTGCACATGTGATAGCCGTCTGTTGGCCTAAAGTCACCCCGATCCGTGACGTAAAGGTGACGGTCACGGTGTGAATCTTGACATATTCGTGACACATCGTGACACATCATGGCATGTGGGGGTGCACACGTCCCAGAAGCAAAGCGTCACGGAGCTAAGCGTCGTGATACAGCAGTTATTCCATGGCAAAGAACTAACATCCATCTTCTCTCTTCACACAGGCATAACTTCCCACCTCTGCTTGCTGTCCCATCTGCTGCAATAGACTCTTATGGTATAACTTCCCACCTCTGCTTGCTGTCCCATCTGCTGCAATAGACTCTAATGGTATAACTTCCCGTGCTTGCTGTCTGCTTTGTCATCTGCTGCTTTACCATCTAGAAACATAATTTAATGTGTTTGCTAATTCATCAGTATAATTCATTTGGCGCATTGTACTTAAAACTCACTGTTGCATATCCATGACTGGGATCAGTGTAGATCTTATCTGGTGGAAGGAAGGTGTTAAAGTAGATGTTACCAGGCTGAATGTCTTTGATCATCTAAAAAAGAAAAAGCCCCTGGTGTGTTGGCCCCAGCTGCCAAATTATCCTCAACCAGTTCCCACAATCCATCTCTTCTGACCCAGCAGTTTGGACTATAAATTTAGAACCATCCTTAGGGGTGCACGCATGTGGGGATGCACGTGTCCCAGAAGCAAAGCGTCACGGAAGTAAGCGTCGTGATACAGCAGTTATTCCATGGCAGTTAGTCAGGGCAGGAGTCAGGTAACCCACACTCTATTCTCCCCCTATCCATGTGCTTTATTCCTATCCTTTTATGTTCCTTTGCAATCCACTTTCACCAACCAATCCCCCTACATCAGCTCCTCACTCCTTCCCTCTCCCATGTACAGCTTCCATGCACTTCTCACCTTCCTGTTGCTCTTTATCTTCCTGCTCCTACTGATTTCAGGGAACATCTCCCCCAACCCCGGTCCACCATCCACCAATCTCAACCCCTACCTTACCTCACATCGAAACTAGGGTTCAGCGACTATCTCAAAAGTCGAGTCGAGTGAAATCGGCCGATTATCGCAAAAAATCGGGGATCGAATGAAACACGAAACTCAATGCAAGTCAATGGGGGAGCATAGTCGGCAGTGAGTGGAGGCCAGGAAAACACCGACAGTGCCCATTTTAATGGCAAAAACATCCATTCTTGGTACTGAAGGTTGTCAATCTTAATTTACCTCATAATATTAGTTAGGCATTGGACATTGGGGGTCATTTGGCTAAAGTTGTGGGGGGTATGGCTGGGTCAAGTATTTAGTGGGCCCAGGAAATGTGGACCACGTCACAGCAGTGGAGCATGGAGAGGTAAGTATTTCAACTTTGCAAGTGCTGTGATCCTGAGCAAGCAGGTGTGGCCCACTTGTTCGCATTGGCACTGGCAAAGGGCCCCTCAAAGTACGGCGGTTTGTTTGCACGGCGGGGGCGCCTCCCACCGGCAGCGACACTTTTGTGTACTATGAGGGGCCCTGTACCAGTGATGTCACCAACGAGTATCCCCCCCACCTGATGAAGGAACCTGCACTTTCATCTGCACCTTCCTCTTTGTCCCCGTGTAAGGTGGTATAGTATGCGGGAAGGGGAACCTCACTTTCAGCAGGATCAGAATCTGGCTGTGTAGCATGCAAGGGGAATGTAGTGGTCTGGGTCAATGTACCAGCAGAGTCATCTAGCACTGGCTGGGCAATGGGCAGGATGAGGAGGAAACACAGATATAGTCCCAAATACAAAAGTAGGCTAAAAGCAGTTCAAAATTATTAACAGGACTAAACAGGCGGCATTGCTTTATTCAGTGGAGGACAACTGTAATGAGAGGCTGACACAGTGAGTAGGCCCAAATCAGTAAGTAGTCTAAATGCAGTTCAAAATTGGTAACAGTAGTAAACAGGCGGCACTGCTTTGTTCAGTGGAGGAGAACAACAAGGAGCGGCAGACACCGTTAGTAGGCCCAAACCAAACTAGTAGGCCAAATGCAGTGTTACATTAACGACTACTTAATGAGAGCATGAAGATCGAAGTTCAGGACAGGAAACCAGGAGAACAGCAAGGAGCGGCAGACACCGTTAGTAGGCCCCAACCAAACTAGTAGCCCCACTGTATTTGTTCCATTTAACAACTATTTAACAAGAGCCTGAAGATAGAAGCTCGGGATTTTTTTTAAGAGGACAGCTGTATTGAGTGGCACAGACAGACACTGCTAGTAGGCCTTACACCACAAAGTTGGCTCGATGCAGGTTTAAAAAAGGTTACATGGGTACACAGGCAGCATTGGTGTGGTCAGTGGAGGACTATTGGAAGGAGGGACCGCAGACAGACTTAGTAGGCCTAAAATAAAAAAAGTAGGCTCTATGCACTTTTAATTAGGTTCCAGGGGTACACAGGCAGAATTGGTGTTCAGCGAAGGACTATTGGAAGGAGGGACCGCAGACAGACTTTGTAGGCCTAACAAAAAAAAGTAGGCTCAATGCAGTTTCAATTATCTTGCAGGGGTACAAAGGCAGCATTGGTGTGGTCAGCAGAGGACTATTGGAAGGAGGGACCGCAGACAGACTTATTAGGCCTAAAATTAAAAAAGTAGGCTCTATGAACTCTTAATTTGGTTCCAGGGGTACACAGGCAGCATTGGTGTGGTCAGTGGAGGACTATTGGAAGGAGGGACCACAGACAGACTTAGTAGGCCTAACATAAAAAAGTAGGCTCAATGCAGTTTCAATTATCTTGCAGGGGTACACAGGCAGCAATGGTGTGGTCAGCGGAAGACTATTGGAAGGAGGGACCGCAGACAGACTTAGTAGGCCTAACATAAAAGAAAGTAGGCTCAGTGCAGTTTCAATTATCTTGCAGGAGTACACAGGCAGCATTGGTGTGGTCAGCGGAGGACTATTGGAAGGAGGGACCGCAGACAGACTTAGTAGGCCTAAAATTAAAAAAGTAGGCTCTATGCACTTTTAATTAGGTTCCAGGGGTACACAGGCAGCATTGTTGTGGTCAGTGGAGGACTATTGGAAGGATGGACCGCAGACAGACTTAGTAGGCCTAAGATAAAAAAAGGTGGCTCTATGCACTTTTAAATAGGATCCAGGGGTACACAGGCAGAATTGGTGTTCAGCGAAGGACTATTGGAAGGAGGGACCGCAGACAGACTTTGTAGGCCTAACAAAAAAAGTAGGCTCAATGCAGTTTCAATTATCTTGCAGGGGTACAAAGGCAGCATTGGTGTGGTCAGCAGAGGACTATTGGAAGGAGGGACCGCAGACAGACTTATTAGGCCTAAAATTAAAAAAGTAGGCTCTATGAACTCTTAATTTGGTTCCAGGGGTACACAGGCAGCATTGGTGTGGTCAGTGGAGGACTATTGGAAGGAGGGACCACAGACAGACTTAGTAGGCCTAACATAAAAAAAGTAGGCTCAATGCAGTTTCAATTATCTTGCAGGGGTACACAGGCAGCAATGGTGTGGTCAGCGGAAGACTATTGGAAGGAGGGACCGCAGACAGACTTAGTAGGCCTAACATAAAAGAAAGTAGGCTCAGTGCAGTTTCAATTATCTTGCAGGAGTACACAGGCAGCATTGGTGTGGTCAGCGGAGGACTATTGGAAGGAGGGACCGCAGACAGACTTAGTAGGCCTAAAATTAAAAAAGTAGGCTCTATGCACTTTTATATAGGTTCCAGGGGTACACAGGCAGCATTGGTGTGGTCAGCGGAGGACTATTGGAAGTAGGGACCACAGACAGACTTAGTAGGCCTAAAATTAAAAAAGTAGGCTCTATGCACTTTTAATTAGGTTCCAGGGGTACACAGGCAGCATTGGTGTGGTCAGTGGAGGACTATTGGAAGGAGGGACCGCAGACAGACTTAGTAGGCCTAACATAAAAAAGTAGGCTCAATGCAGTTTCAATTATCTTGCAGGAGTACACAGGCAGCATTGGAGTGGTCAGCGGAGGACTATTGGAAGGAGGGACTGCAGACAGACTTAGTAGGCCTAACATAAAAAAGTAGGCTCAATGCAGTTTTCATTATCTTGCAGGGGTACACAGGCAGCATTGGTGTGGTCAGCGGAGGACTATTGGAAGGAGGGACCGCGGACAGACTTAGTAGGCCTAAAATAAAAAAAGTAGGCTCAATGCAGTTTCAATTATCTTGCAGGGGTACACAGGCAGCATTGGTGTGGTCAGAGGAGGACTATTGGAAGGAGGAACCGCAGACAGACTTAGTAGGCCTAAAATTAAAAAAGTAGGCTCTATGCACTTTTAATTAGGTTCCAGGGGTACACAGGCAGCATTGGTATGGTAAGTGGAGGACGATTGGAAGGAGGGACCGCAGACAGACTTAGTAGGCCTAACATAAAAAAAGTAGGCTCAATGCAGTTTCAATTATCTTGCAGGGGTACACAGGCAGCATTGGAGTGGTCAGCGGAGGACTATTGGAAGGAGGGACTGCAGACAGACTTTGTAGGCCTAACATAAAAAAGTAGGCTCAATGCAGTTTCAATTATCTTGCAGGGGTACACAGGTAGCATTGGTGTGGTCAGAGGAGGACTATTGGAAGGAGGGACCACAGACAGACTTAGTAGGCCAAAAATTTAAAAAGTAGGCTCTATGCACTTTTAATTAGGTTCCAGGGGTACACAGGCAACATTGGTATGGTCAGTGGAGGACTATTGGAAGGAGGGACCGCAGACAGACTTAGTAGGCCTAACATAAAAAAGGCTCAATGCAGTTTTAATTATCTTGCAAGGGTACAAGGGCAGCATTGGTGTGGTCAGCGGAGGACTATTGGAAGGAGGGACCGCAGACAGACTTAGTAGGCCTAACATAATAAAAAGTAAGCTCAATGCAGTTTCAATTATCTTTCAGGGGTACACAGGCAGCATTGCTGTGGTCAGAGGAGGACTATTTGAAGGAGGGACCGCAGACAGACTTAGTAGGCCTAAAATTAAAAAAGTAGGCTCTATGCACTTTTAAATAGGTTCCAGGGGTACACAGGCAGCATTGGTGTGGTCAGTGGAGGAATATTGAAAGGAGGGACCGCAGACAGACTTAGTAGGCCTAAAATAAAAAAGTAGGCTCTATGCACTTTTAATTAGGTTCCAGGGGTAAACAGGCAGCATTGTTGTGGTCAGCGTAGGACTATTGGAAGGAGGGACCGCAGACAGACTTAGCAGGCCTAACATAAAAAAAGTTGGCTCTATGCACTTTTAAATAGGTTCCAGGGGTACACAGGCAGCATTGGTGTGGTCAGCGGAGGACTATTGGAAGGAGGGACCGCAGACCGACTTGGTAGGCCTAACATAAAAAAAGGTGGCTCTATGCTCTTTTAAATAGGTTCCAGGGGTACACAGGCAGCATTGGTGTGGTCAGCGGAGGACTATTGGAAAGGAGGGACCGCAGACAGACTTAGTAGGCCTAACATAAAAAAGTAGGCTCAATATGCAGTTTCAATTATCTTGCAGGGGTACACAGGCAGCATTGCTGTGGTCAGTGGAGGACTATTGGAAGGAGGGACCGTAGACAGACTTATTAGGCCTAAAATAAAAAAAGGAGGTTCTATGCACTTTTAATTAGGTTCCAGGGGTACACAGCCAGCATTGTTGTGGTCAGCGGAGGACTATTGGAAGGAGGGACCGCAGACAGACATAGTAGGCCTAACATAAAAAAGGTGGCTCTATGCACTTTTAATTAGGTTCCAGGGGTACACAGGCAGCATTGGTGTGGTCAGCGGAGGACTATTGGAAGGAGGGACCGCAGACAGACTTAGTTGGCCTAACATAAAAAAGTAGGCTCAATGCAGTTTCAATTATCTTGCAGGGGTACGCAGGCAGCATTGGTGTGGTCAGCGGAGGACTATTGGAAGGAGGGACCGCAGACAGACTTAGTAGGCCTAACATAAAAAAGGTGGCTCTATGCACTTTTAAATAGGTTCCAGGGGTACACAGGCAGCATTGGTGTGGTCAGCGGAGGACTATTGGAAGGAGGGACCGCAGACAGACTTAGTAGGCCTAACATAAAAAAAGTAGGCTCAATGCAGTTTCAATTATCTTGCAGGGGTACGCAGGCAGCATTGGTGTGGTCAGCGGAGGACTATTGGAAGGAGGGACCGCAGACAGACTTAGTAGGCCTAAAATAAAAAAGTAGGCTCTATGCACTTTTAATTAGGTTCCAGGGGTACACAGGCAGCATTGGTGTGGTCAGCGGAGGACAATTGGAAGGAGTGTCTGACACAGTTAGTACTTCAAAATATTACATAGATGTTAATGTCTCGCAAAAAAACAAAACAAACAAAAAAAAGGGTGGCATACTTAGGTACAGGGGTGGGCTCCTCTGATGACTTTCAGTCATTGTTATTCAGCGCAAAGTATTTATTGGTGTAAATGTAGGACAGGGCCACTGAATATTTTAAGTAGCATCATACATGTCAACAAATTGGTATTGTCAGTGCCAGGCATTGAAGGATTTCACAGCATAGACTAAACAGCGGTGGAGCAGTGACAGATAATTTTGCAAGTGGTAGAGCACAGTTTGAGATGGGGGGGCACTCTCTCATGCCCGGTTGTACTGGCCCAAGGCCCCTCATGCTACAATGGTGTGCACTGTCTGACGTTGGGCGCGCGCCACCACCGCCAGAGACACTTCATTGTACTATGAGGGACCCGGTGCCCAGTGCCGTCGACCAAAAGTGGGCACACCCACCTCTTCAGAAAAAAAAGGCACTCTCACGGGTGCTTCCACCAAGTGGCGAGGCCACGGCCACGTGGGGTGAGTCAGCCCATTTAGGGAGGTGTAAACATGTCGTATGCTGGACATACTGCAGCTGCAAATGGAGAAATTGGAACACTCAGTAAGACGAGTCCAAAAGCAAGACCTTTTTAAAGGAAAGCTAGGTGTCAGCCGGGAAAGGTGGGGCAAAATAATTAGAAATCCATGAGTGGTTCAATTTAATGAAGGTTAGATCATCAACATTTTGGGTAGCCAGACGAGTCCTTTTTTCGGTAAGTATTGAACCAGCAGCACTGAATACTCTTTCTGATAGCACACAAGCTGTTGGGCAAGCGAGCTCCTGCAATGCATATTCGGACAATTCAGGCTAGGTGTCTATTTTGGATGCCCAGTAATCAAATGGGAATGACGGGTGAGGGAGAACATCGATAGGGGAGGAAAAATAGTTAGTAACCATACTGGACAAATGTTGTCTCCTGTCACTTTGAATTGATGCTGCAGTACCTGTCCTGTCTGCGGTCATTGCGAAATCACTCCACAACCTGGTCAGAAAACCCCTCTGTCCAACGCCACTTATGATTTGTGCACCTCTAACACCTCTGCCCTGTTGCCCCTGCAGCTCGTGTGAGAACCATCACCGGCACTGTGTGCTGGGAATGCCTGAATCAAACGGTCAACAAGAGTTGCTTGTTTGGTTGCCAATATTTGTTCAAGGTTCTCATGTGGCATGATGTTTTGCAGTTTCCCCTTATAGCGTGGATCCAGGAGGCAGGTCAACCAGTAATCGTCATCGGTCATCATTTTTATAATGCGGGGGTCCCTTTTTAGGATACGCAAGGCATAATCCGCCATGTGGACCAATGTTCCAGTTGTCAATTCACTGCTTGTGCTGGATTGAGGAGCACTTTCGGGCAAATCAACGTCGCTTGCCTCCCTCACAAACCCTGAACCTGGCCTTGCAACGCCACCAGTTTCTATTGCCCCCTGAGAAGCTTCTTCATCCAAAAAATACTCATCCCCATCATCCTCCTCGTCCTCCTCCTCTTCGCCCGCCTCCTCGTCCAGTAGACTTCCTTGACCAGACAATGGCTGACTGTGATCATGGCTTCCCTCATCCTCGGCTGCAGACGCCTGCTCCTTTATGTGCGTCAAACTTTGCATAAGCAGACGCATTAAGGGGATGCTCATGCTTATTATGGTGTTGTCTGCACTAACCAGTTGTGTGCATTCCTCAAAACACTGAAGGATTTGACAGAGGTCTTGTAGCTTCGACCATTGCACACCTGACAACTCCATGTCTGCCATCCAACTGCCTGCCCGTGTATGTGTATCCTCGCACAAATACATAACAGCACGCCTCTGTTCGCACAGTCTCTGTGCAGTGTGGAGTTCCACCTTGTGGCAACGTCGATGATTAGGCGATGCTGGGGAAGGTTCAAAGATCGCTGATGGTTCTGCATATGGCTGGAGAGTACGGGCGAACGGGGGATGTGTGAGCAAAGTCTGTGTACCTTCAGGAGCAGGTCGGGTAACCCCAGATAACTTTTCAGGAAGCACTGTACCACCTGGTTTAAGGTGTGAGCCAGGCAAGGAATGTGTTTCAGTTGTGAAAGGGCTATGGCAGCCATAAAATTCCTTCCGTTATCACTCACTACCTTGCCTGCCTCAAGATGTACACTGCCCAGCCATGACTGAGTTTCTTTCTGCAAGAACTCGGACAGAACTTCCGCGGTGTGTCTGTTGTCGCCCAAACACTTCATTGCCAATACAGCCTGCTGACGCTTGCCACTAGCTGTTCCATAATGGGACACCTCGTGTGCAACAGTGGCAGCTGCGGATGGAGTGGTCATGGGACTGCGGTCTGTGGATGAGCTGTCACTTCTGCTGGAGGATGAGGAAGAGGAGGAGGGGTGGCGAACGCCTACAGCCAACTGTTTCTTAGACCGTGGGCTAGGCAGAACTGTCCCAATATTGCTGTCGCCTGTGGACCCTGCATCCACCACACTAACCCAGTGTGCCGTGATGGACACGTAACGCCCCTGGCCATGCCTACTGGTCCATGCATCTGTTGTCAGGTGCACCTTTCTACTCATGCCTGAGTGCATGGACAATGCGGTTTTTTACATGCTGGTGGAGGGCTGGGATGGCTTTTCTCGAAAAGAAGTGTTGACTGGGTAGCTCATAGCGTGGTACAGCATAGTCCATCAGGGCTTTGAAAGCTTCGCTTTCAACTAACCGGTAGGGCCTAACGAGATTAGTCTAGCAATGTGGGCGTTCAAACCCTGTGTAGGCGGATGAGAGGATGAGTACTTCCTTTTCCTAATAAGAGTCTCTTGTAGGGTGAGCTGGACTGGAGAGCTGCATATGGTGGTACTAGCGGGGGTGCCGGTGGGCATGGCAGACTGAAAGAGGGTTGGTGATGGTATTCTTGCTGTTGGCCTACATACAGTGTTTCCTACCAAGAACCTGGTGATTCCCTGACTGCTTTGGCCTTGCGACGAAACCTCCACATTTGCTGCAGGTGGTGTGGTAAACGTTGGGCTTACAGTGAGGGAAGGGATGTAGCGTTGCTGACTAGCTTCATTGTGAGAGGGTGCAACAACGTTAAGGGACGTTTGGTAGTTAGTCCAGGCTTGCAAGTGCATGGTGTTTAAATGTCTACGCATGCAACTTGTATTTAGATTTTTAACATTCTGACCCTCTGCTGAAGGTCCTTGAGCATTTCTTACAGATGACTTTGCACTGATCATTTGGATGTTGGTTAAAAAAATGCCAGACTGCACTCTTCCTACTATCGGATACCTTTTCAGGCATTGCACACTGAGCTACTTTAACCGGATGGCCACGATGTCCTACAACTGGTTTTGGTTTTGCCATTTGTTTTTGGCCAGATACGGGCCTGCCAGATGGAACCTCTTGCGATGTTGATGCCTGCTGTGGCATCTGACTGTTTGTCACAGTGTAACGGGTACATCACTCACCGATATTTTCCTGCAGTGTTTGCATTTGGGTACCATTACACCCTAATATTATTGTGTATGTTAGTCCCCGTGTGAATTCCGTCATGTATTCTGTTTTGTCTGGGTGTTTTATGTTATATGTCTTGTCTATCTCATCACTCCAGGACTTCTTACAACTCCAGGACTCCTTACAATTAGTATGTGTCCAGCTGGGCGTTCTCTATATATTAGCCCACCCGCTCTGTTATCTGTTGTATTCCTAGCTTGTTACATAATGCACGGCGCTGGAGAATTCCGACGCATGCGCATTGTGTAGTATTGGCAGAGACGTCTGCCATTGCGTACACTTCCGCCCTCTCGGCGTCATTTCCGGTTCCGGCTCCCGGCGTAGCTCGTCCCTCAGCTTCTCCTCATGTAAGGTATTTAAACCGGCGTTGACCATTGCAGCGTATCTTCCCCTGATGAAGCCGTCCTTGCGACGGCGACACGCGTTGGGCTTCCTCCCCACGCTCGCCCTGCCTTTGGCGCTTTACACCCTGATGTGGGTCTTTTCACAGCACCTTCTTGCGTTCTGTCTGGCCGGACCTGGGACCTGGATACACTTTCCTTCCATGTGGTAGTTATCATTATACATGGGCATTGTTACGGATGGGCATTTTTCTGCTGCCATCATTGTGTCTGGGTCCAGGTGCACAGGCACCCCCTTGTCTTTATACACTACATTAGTCTGTAGGGGCCTATTTTTTGTCCCACATTCGGCTGTATCTGTGTTCATTTTGTGGGGGTGCTAGTTGTACTCTTCATGTTATCTTAGGTCTGATATACTGATGTTGTGCCTGACAGGACATTGATTAGTGTGCTATGTCATTTATGGCTATTTAGCATTTTTGTTTATCTGCCTATATTGTTTTGTTTTGGCGGGTATGTGTGGGGATGCTGGTATGATACCATTTTAATTGTTTTTTTTGTGTGTCAATAAAAGTTTGCCTTTTTACTTATATTCATTTTGTGGTGTGCGATTATATGAAGTGGTTCCTTTTTTTTTTTTTTTTTCTTCTCTTTTTTTTCTTCATGGTTCCATACTGCTTCTTTTGCACCCCTTATATATTTTTCTATATTGGTAGTGCGCTGGTATATAGTTTAATATTAGTTGATGCCTGCTGTGGCTCCTCCTCCTCTTCTTCAGAGCTACTGCCGGCTGCACCCTGTTCCCCAATGGCTGCCAATTGGGGTCAACAACTGGGTTATCTATGACCTTCTCTTCTATGTCCTGTGCACCTTCCTCTGTGTCACCGTATAAGCCGGTGCTATAGCGTTCGTGACGGGAATCCATAGTCTCATCTGGGTCAGATTCTGGATCAGTACACTGCGAGGGCAATGTTGTGATCTGAGTCAAAGGAACAGCATAATAATCTGGCTGTGGTTGTGCATCTGTGCACTCCATGTCTGAATCATCTTGTAATGGGCATGGCCTGTTAACAATTTCCCTTTCTAACCCAGGAACGGTATGTGTAAAGAGCTCCATGGAGTAACCCATTGTGTCGCCTGATGCATCCATCTCTGTTGTTCTGGGTGAAGAACGCAAGGAAGCGACTTGTCCCTGACCGGGAACATCCACTGACGATGCGCTGCTTTTACATTTTGTACTTTCCGAAGAGGAGGCGAAAGAGCTAGAGGCAGAGACAGTAAGGAAAGCCAAAACTTGTTCCTGCTGCTCCGGCTTTAAAAGCGGTTTTCCTACTCCCAGAAAAGTGAGCGTTCGATGCCTTGTGTAGTCAGACGATGACGGTGACTTGAGACTTCGGTGCTATATTGCTTTTCCCACGACCACCTGATGCTCCACCACCACTACCATCATTACCAGCTGGCAATGACCGCCCACGGCCACGACCTCTTCCACCAGACTTCCTCATTCTTGGAAATATGTAACCAAACTAACAAACGGTATTTGGTACTGTAAAACCAGTTACAAGGTGGACGCAAAATTGTTGTGAATTTAAATCTCCCTTTATAGGTGTGTGAGAGTGCAGGGAAAATCAGGCCCACTGTATTACAGTACACAGTTTCAGTGGCAGACAGTGGCTGACAGATGTGCCACTAACAGGACTGACGCAGATGCACACACCGGAAATAAAAATCTCCCCTTCTTTTTTTTTATATGGAAGACTAGTGAATAAATCTGGCCCACTGTTTTACAGTACATTTTCCGTGGCAGAAAATGACAGACAGATACCACAGACTGGACTGGCACAGATGCACCGATTTGCCAATATTAATCTCCCCTTCTTTTTTTTTTTGATGGGAGACTAGTGAATAAATCTGGCCCACAGTTTTACTGTAGTGTTTCAGTGGCACAAAATGACAGACCGATACCACAGACTGGACTGGCACAGATGCACCGATTTGCCAATATTAATCTCCCCTTCTTTTTTTTTTTTTGATGGGAGACTAGTGAATAAATCTGGCCCACAGTTTTACAGTGGTGTTTCAGTGGCACAAAATGACAGACCGATACCACAGACTGGACTGGCACAGATGCACAGATTTGCCAATATTAATCTCCCCTTTTTGTTTTTTTTTTTGATGGGAGACTAGTGAATAAATCTGGCCCACAGTTTAACAGTAGTGTTTCAGTGTCACAAAATGACAGACCGATACCACAGACTGGACTGGCACAGATGCACAGATTTGCCAATATTAATCTCCCCTTCTTTTTTTTTTTTTGATGGGAGACTAGTGAATAAATCTGGCCCACAGTTTTACAGTAGTGTTTCAGTGTCACAAAATGACAGACCGATACCACAGACTGGACTGGCACAGATGCACAGATTTGCCAATATTTATCTCCCTTTCTTTTTTTTTTTTTGATGGGAGACTAGTGAAAAAAATCTGGCCCACAGTTTTACAGTAGTGTTTCAGTGGCACAAAATGACAGACCGATACCACAGACTGGACTGGCACAGATGCACAGATTTGCCAATATTAATCTCCCCTTCTTTTTTTTTTTTTGATGGGAGACTAGTGAATAAATCTGGCCCACAGTTTTACAGTAGTGTTTCAGTGTCACAAAATGACAGACCGATACCACAGACTGGACTGGCACAGATGCACAGATTTGCCAATATTTATCTCCCTTTCTTTTTTTTTTTTTGATGGGAGACTAGTGAAAAAAATCTGGCCCACAGTTTTACAGTAGTGTTTCAGTGGCACAAAATGACAGACCGATACCACAGACTGGACTGGCACAGATGCACAGATTTGCCAATATTAATCTCCCCTTCTTTTTTTTTTTGATGGGAGACTAGTGAATAAATCTGGCCCACAGTTTTACTGTAGTGTTTCAGTGGCACAAAATGACAGACCGATACCACAGACTGGACTGGCACAGATGCACCGATTTGCCAATATTAATCTCCCCTTCTTTTTTTTTTTTTGATGGGAGACTAGTGAATAAATCTGGCCCACAGTTTTACAGTGGTGTTTCAGTGGCACAAAATGACAGACCGATACCACAGACTGGACTGGCACAGATGCACAGATTTGCCAATATTAATCTCCCCTTTTTGTTTTTTTTTTTGATGGGAGACTAGTGAATAAATCTGGCCCACAGTTTAACAGTAGTGTTTCAGTGTCACAAAATGACAGACCGATACCACAGACTGGACTGGCACAGATGCACAGATTTGCCAATATTAATCTCCCCTTCTTTTTTTTTTTTTGATGGGAGACTAGTGAATAAATCTGGCCCACAGTTTTACAGTAGTGTTTCAGTGTCACAAAATGACAGACCGATACCACAGACTGGACTGGCACAGATGCACAGATTTGCCAATATTTATCTCCCTTTCTTTTTTTTTTTTTGATGGGAGACTAGTGAAAAAAATCTGGCCCACAGTTTTACAGTAGTGTTTCAGTGGCACAAAATGACAGACCGATACCACAGACTGGACTGGCACAGATGCACAGATTTGCCAATATTAATCTCCCCTTCTTTTTTTTTTTTTGATGGGAGACTAGTGAATAAATCTGGCCCACAGTTTTACAGTAGTGTTTCAGTGTCATAAAATGACAGACCGATACCACAGACTGGACTGGCACAGATGCACAGATTTGCCAATATTTATCTCCCTTTCTTTTTTTTTTTTTGATGGGAGACTAGTGAAAAAAATCTGGCCCACAGTTTTACAGTAGTGTTTCAGTGGCACAAAATGACAGACCGATACCACAGACTGGACTGGCACAGATGCACAGATTTGCCAATATTAATCTCCCCTTCTTTTTTTTTTTTTGATGGGAGACTAGTTAATAAATCTGTCTCACAGTTTTACAGTAGTGTTTCAGTGGCACAAAATAACAGACCGATACCACAGATTGAACTGGCACAGATGCACAGATTTGCCAATATTAATCTCCCCTTCTTTTTTTTTTGATGGGAGACTAGTGAATAAATCTGGCCCACTGTTTTACAGTAGTGTTTCAGTGGCACAAAATGACAGACCGATACCACAGACTGGACTGGCACAGATGCACCGATTTGCCAATATTAATCTCCCCTTCTTTTTTTTTTTGATGGGAGACTAGTGAATAAATCTGGCCCACAGTTTTACTGTAGTGTTTCAGTGGCACAAAATGACAGACCGATACCACAGACTGGACTGGCACAGATGCACCGATTTGCCAATATTAATCTCCCCTTCTTTTTTTTTTTTTGATGGGAGACTAGTGAATAAATCTGGCCCACAGTTTTACAGTGGTGTTTCAGTGGCACAAAATGACAGACCGATGCCACAGACTGGACTGGCACAGATGCACAGATTTGCCAATATTAATCTCCCCTTCTTTTTTTTTTTGATGGGAGACTAGTGAATAAATCTGGCCCACAGTTTTACAGTAGTGTTTCAGTGTCACAAAATGACAGACCGATACCACAGACTGGACTGGCACAGATGCACAGATTTGCCAATATTAATCTCCCCTTCTTTTTTTTTTTGATGGGAGACTAGTGAATAAATCTGGCCCACAGTTTTACAGTAGTGTTTCAGTGTCACAAAATGACAGACCGATACCACAGACTGGACTGGCACAGATGCACAGATTTGCCAATATTTATCTCCCTTTCTTTTTTTTTTTTTGATGGGAGACTAGTGAAAAAAATCTGGCCCACAGTTTTACAGTAGTGTTTCAGTGGAACAAAATGACAGACCGATACCACAGACTGGACTGGCACAGATGCACAGATTTGCCAATATTAATCTCCCCTTCTCTTTTTTTTTTTGATGGGAGACTAGTTAATAAATCTGGCTCACAGTATTACAGTAGTGTTTCAGTGGCACAAAATAACAGACCGATACCACAGATTGGACTGGCACAGATGCACAGATTTGCCAATATTAATCTCCCCTTCTTTTTTTTTTGATGGGAGACTAGTGAAAAAAATCTGGCCCACAGTTTTACAGTAGTGTTTCAGTGGCACAAAATGACAGACCGATACCACAGACTGGACTGGCACAGATGCACAGATTTGCCAATATTAATCTCCCCTTTTTGTTTTTATATGGAAGACTAGTGAATAAATCTCGCCCACTGTTTTACATTATTGTTTCTGTGGCACAAAATGACTGACAGATACAACAGACTGGACTGGCACAGATGCACTGATTGGCAATATAAATCTCCCTTTTTAGGTGTAGGACCGTGCAGAAAAATACAGGCCCACTGTTTCACACTACACAGTTTCAGGGGCAAAAAGTGGCTTCAAGATATATATATATATATATATATATATATATATATATATATATATAAAAGGGACTGTACTACAACTACTATCTCCCTACAGTAATCTCATAAAAGTATGGCAGGCAGCAATAAAAAGGACTGCTGCACACAAAAGTGTAGACAAACAAACAAGATAGCTGTGCAGAAAGGAAAGAACAACAGGATTTATGCTTTGAAAAAAGCAGTTGGTTTGCACAGCGGCATACGAACAGCAATGCAGCTATCAGGGAGCCTTATAAGCTACAGAGCTGATGCACTGAAATCTAGCCTCCACTGTCCCTGCAAGGAAAAGGTGGTGTTGGACAGTGGAAATCGCTACAGCACAAGAGGTTTGGGGGTTTATATTCCCTGCCTAACGCTATCCCTGCTTCTGACAAAGCGGCAGCAACCTCTCCCTATGCTCAGATCAGCAGCAGTAAGATGGCGGTCAGCGTGCACACCCCTTTATAGCCCCTGTGACGCCACAGAAAGCAAGCCAATCACTGTAATGCCCTTCTCTAAGATGGTGGGGACCAAGAACTATGTCATCACACTGCCCACACTCTGCGTCCTCCTTCATTGGCTGAGAAATGGTGCTGAATGCGTCATATGAAACACGACTTTGGCACGAAGGTCGCGTAACGCATGGCCGACCTCACACAGGGATCGGGTCAGGTTTCATGAAACCCGACTTTGCCAAAAGTCGGCGACTTGTGAAAATGACCGATCCGTTTCGCTCAACCCTAATCGAAACCTTAATAATCTTACTAATATTATTTGCACTCCTTCATCTCCTTCTTTTAATTGTGCCCTTTGGAATCCACGGTCTGTATGTAACAAGATTCCTTTCCTTCACAATTACTTTCTGAAAAACTCTCTGAATCTGTTGGCCCTCACGGAAATCTGGATTCAGGATTCTGACACTGTTTCTCCTGCTGCCATTTCCCATGGTGGCTTACAATTCTCCCATTTCCCCAAGACCCACAAAAAGACCTGGTGGTGGAGTCGGCATACTCCTGTCCCCACAATGCACTTTCCAGGTCATCCCCCAGTTTCATTGCTCTCATTCCCTTCTTTTGAAATCCACACCATCAGTCTCTTCCGTCCCCTCTCCCTCAGAGTAGCGGTCATATACCGGCCCCCAGGCTCACCCACCCACTTCCTGGACCATTTCTCTGCCTGGCTGCCGCACTGCATGTCCTCAGAACTGCCAACCCTTATCCTGGGAGACTTCAACATCAATATTAACAGCCCCACTTCCACATCTGCATCCCAGCTTCTATCACTAACCACTTCTCTAGGCCTCTCACAGCTCTCAACCTCTGAAACACACAAAGACGGTAACACCCTGGACCTGGTTTTCGCCCGGCTCTGCTCAATCTCCTACCTAGATAACTCACCGCTTTCCCTCTCTGACCACAACATTCTCTCCTTCACACTCACAAATCCTCGCCCACCCCAGCACACTCCTACCTACCATTCAGTCGGAAATCTACATGCCATTAACCCTCATACACTTTCAGACTCCCTACACTCATCATTGTCCCCAATCTCTTTTTTTTCCTGTACTGATCAGGCTGTACATCACTTCAATGACACTCTTAGAAGCACCCTTGACCAAGTAGCTCCCCTCACCCTCAGAACCTCCAAACACAGAGTGAAACAGCCCTAGCTCACATCGCAAACCCGATTTCTCCAGCAATGATCTAGGTGTGCTGAACCCTTATGGAGGAAAAAACGCACAACAGAAGACTTCATACACTTCAAATTTATGTTAAGGACCTATAATTCTGCCCTTCACCTCGCCAAACAGACCTACTTCACCACCCTGATCTCCTCACTATCCAACAACCCCAAGAAAGTTTTTGACACCTTTCACTCCCTCCTCAGGCCAAAAGCACAAGCCCCTATATCAGACATTTGTGCTGATGACCTGGCCTCCCACTTTATAGAGAAAATAGACAATATCCGTCAGGAAATCCGCTCCCAATCACCAAGTTCAGTGACTCCCATCCCTCCCTGCATTTTCCCTGGCTCACTCTCCACATTCGATCCCATCACAGAAGAAGAAGTTTCCAGGCTCCTCTCCTCCTCTCGTCCGACTATATGCACCACCGACCCCATTCCCTCACATCTCCTCCAGTATCACTCTCCAGTTGTCACAACTCACCTAACTACAATCTTTAATCTCTCCCTATCCTCTGGCATTTTCCCCTCCTCCTTCAAACACTCTTTCATTACTCCATTACTAAAGAAACCCACCCTCGACCCATTCTGCACAAATAACTACAGACCAGTCTCCAATCTCCCCTTCATCTCTAAACTCTTGGAGCGCCTGATATACTCCCACCTTACCCGTTACCTCTCCACTCACTCCCTCCTAGACCCTTCACAGTCCGGTTTCCGCCCCCTACATTCGACAGAAACTGCACTCATCAATGTGACCAATGACCTTCTGACAGCAAAACGTAACTGTGACCACTCTCTGCTCATTCTTCTCGACCTTTCTGCAGCTTTCAACACTGTTGACCACCCTCTCCTACTCTCTAGGCTCCAGTCACTTGGCATTAAGGACACTGCTCTCTCCTGGTTCTCCTCCTATCTTTCTGACCGCTTGTTCAGTGTTCTGTTCTTTGGCTCCACTGCATCTCCTCTTCCTCTCACTGTCGGTGTACCTCAGGGCTCAGTCCTTGGCCCCCTTCTCTACTCTCTCTACAAGGCCCCAATTGGACAGACCATCAGCAGATTTGGCTTTCAGTACCATCTTGATGCCGATGACACACAACTATACACATCCTTCCCTGACCTTACCCCCGCTATACTACAGAACGCCACTGACTGTCTGTCTGCAGTCTCCAATATCATGTCTGCTCTATCTGAAACTCAACCGCTCCAAAACTGAACTTCTTCTGCTCCCGCCATCTACTAACCTCCCTAAATCTGACATTTTCCTCTCCGTGGGTGGCACCATAATAACACCCCGGCAGCAGGCGCTCTGTCTGGGTGTTATGTTTGACTCCGATCTCTCCTTAACCTCCCATATACAATCTCTTGCCCGCTCGTGCCGCTTACACCTAAAGAACATCTCTAGAATCTGCCCTTTTCTCACCATGGAAACAACAAAAACCCTCACTGTCGCCCTGATCCACTCCTGCCTGGACTACTGTAATGCTCTACTAATTGGCCTCCCCCTTACTCGACTTTCCCCTCTCCAGTGTATCCTTAATGCAGCAGCCAGGGTCGTCCATCTGGCTAGCCATTACTCGGAAGCATCCGCTCTTCTCCAGTCTTTACACTGGCTGCCCATTCATTACAGGATACAATTCAAAGTACTTCTTCTCACCCACAAAGCTCTCCACAGTGCGGCACCCGCATACATCTCCTCCTCATTTCGGTATATCGGCCTAGCCGACCACTGTGCTCTGCAAATGACTTTGGACTAACCTCTGCACTAATCCGTACCTCCCACTCCCGACTCCAAGACTTCTCCCGCGCTGCGCCAATCCTCTGGAATGCTCTACCCCAAGATATTAGGACCATCCACAATTTGCATAGTTTTAGGCGCTCGTTCAAAACACATTTGTTCAGAGCGACCTATCACATTCAGTAATCAAAGTCATGTTATGTTTGTGTGTGTGTAGCCCATTCACTATCTCCATGTATCCCCCACCCCCTGAAGATGGCTGGACCATCATTGTAAATACATCATTGTAAATACACACCTGTACTTTGTATCTCCCCCACCTCATTGTAGATTGTAAGCTCTCACGAGCAGGGTCGTCTTAATTCACTTTAATTATTGTATTGTTAATGTTGTTACTTATGACTGTTGTGTTTGAAACTGTTAAACTGTAAAGCACTGCGGAATATGTTGGCGCTATATAAATAAAGATTATTATTATTATTATTATCATGGTTGGGATGGGGTTCCGGCAAAATGACACAAATTGACGTCATGGCTTTCATGCGGGCACAGGAGCTCAGCCAGGAACGAGCGATGCACCTCTGAAAAGAAGAACACTGCTGAACAGAGGAACTCTGCGGCCTCATTATAGTGAATGGGAGTTTCATCTGAATCATGTAATTCTGAGACTTAGATGAAACCTCCAATGTAAGTACTCAGTGTAGAGCACAGGATAAATGTGATCCAAAATATTATGTAAAATGTCTAAAAAAACTTAAGCTCAATTCACATAAAAGCAGGTACCACTCAGGTTTGTTATCTGTTAATGGAAATGTAGGGGGTTGCTATGTTACTGGTAGTATAAAGGCTCTGGAAAAGCACTATGACTCCATGCCCCCCAAAAGAAGTGCAGTGAATTCTGTGCTCCCATATTCAAATGCCCCTATCCATTCTGGACTAAACGGAGTGCCTAAACCACATTCAGCTTCCATATGTTTGGCATTCCTGCAATGAAAGCCTGCTTAATTTATGGGTGCATGCAGGGCCGTATTTGCCACTAGGCACGCGAGCGCACGTGCCTAGGGCGGCGACATTGCGGGGGGGCGGCACCTGAGCAAGGTGTTTTTTTTTTTTTACAACTCCCGGGTCAAAAACGCGACCGACGGCCCCGCCCCCCAGCCTTCGAGTCCCCCCACCTCCGAGCCCCCCACCTCCAAGTCTCCGAGTCCCCCCACCTCCGAGCCCCCCACCTCCAAGTCTCCGAGTCCCCCCGCCTCCGAGTCCCACCCACCTTCCTTGAAGACGATACTCACCTGCTCCAGCGATGCCTGGTCTCAGCGTCTGTAGCGCGTCCTGAGTGAGCGGTCATGTCGTACCGCTAATTAAGGTCATGAATATGCGCATATTCATTACCTTAATTAGCGGTACCACATGACCGCTCACTCAGGAAGAAGGCGCTGCGGCGGGACAGAGCCGGAGCCGGAGGGATGTCGGCGCGGCATGTGGGACAGGCAGCTGACAGGTGAGTATGAGGGACGAGGGACAGGGGGCGGGGGGAGGATGGTAAGCCGCCCACGCCATGTAAGTTGGCCCGGGAGAAGGAGCGGGGGAGGGGGTGGAGAGATAAGCCAGCCATGCATAGGGATGGAGGGAGGGGGGGGGAATTATGAGCCATCAGCCACGCATAGGGAGGGAGGGGCAGGAATTATGAGCCATCAGCCACGCATAGGGAGGGAGGGGGGGAATTATGAGCCATCAGCCACGCATAGGGAGGGAGGGGGGGAATTATGAGCCATCAGCCACGCATAGGGAGGGAGGGGGGGAATTATGAGCCATCAGCCACGCATAGGGAGGGAGGGGGGGAATTATGAGCCATCAGCCACGCATAGGGAGGGAGGGGTGGAATTATGAGCCATCAGCCACGCATAGGGAGGGAGGGGGGGAATTATGAGCCATCAGCCACGCATAGGGAGGGAGGGGGGGAATTATGAGCCATCAGCCACGCATAGGGAGGGGGGGAATTATGAGCTATCAGCCATGCATATGGAGGGAGGGGGGGGGAATTATGTGCCATCAGCCATGCATAGGGAGGGAGGGGGGGGAATTATGAGCCATCAGCCATGCATACAGGGGGGGGGGATTATGAGCCATCAGCCATGCATACGGGGGGGGGGGATTATGAGCCATCAGCCATGCATACGGGGGGGGGGAATTATGAGCCATCAGCCATGCATACAGGGGGGGAATTATGAGCCATCAGCCATGCATACAGGGGGGGATTATGAGCCATCAGCCATGCATACAGGGGGGGATTATGAGCCATCAGCCATGCATACAGGGGGGGAATTATGAGCCATCAGCCATGCATACGGGGGGGGGAATTATGAGCCATCAGCCATGCATACAGGGGGAGGAATTATGTGCCATGCATACAGGAGGAGGGGGGGGATATGAGCCATGGCCATTATACAATATGGAGCATCATGTGGGGCCATTATAAAGTATGGAGCATCATGTGAGGTCATTATACAGTATGGAGCATCATGTGTGGCCATTATACAGTATTGAGCATCATGTGAGGTCATTATACAGTATTGAGCATCATGTGAGGTCATTATACAGTATGGAGCATCATGTGTGGCCATTATACAGTATTGAGCATCATGTGAGGTCATTATACAGTATTGAGCATCATGTGAGGTCATTATACAGTATTGAGCATCATGTGTGGCCATTATACAGTATGGAGCATCAGGTGCGGCCATTATACAGTATTGAGCATCATGTGAGGTCATTATATAGTATTGAGCATCATGTGAGGTCATTATACAGTATTGAGCATCATGTGAGGTCCTTATACAGTATTGAGCATCATGTGAGGTCATTATACAGTATTGAGCACCATGTGAGGTCATTATACGGTATTGAGCATCATGTGGGGTCATTATACAGTATGGAGCATCATGTGCGGTCATTATACAGTATGGAGCATCATGTGCAGTCATTTTTCAGTATGCAGCATCATGTGCGGTCATTATACAGTATGGAGCATCATATGTGGTCATTATACAGTATGGAGCATCATGTGTGGCCATTATACAGTATGGAGCACTGTGTGGCCATTAAACAGTATGGAGCACTGCGTGGCATATTTTTTTAGTTTTAATTATTGTATATGAAACAGTGAGATCAGCAGTGCTGAATGGGTGTGGTTGGGACTTGGATATGGGTGTGATTAGTTGTGAAATGGGTGTGGTCAGAGGCGTGGCCTAAAATTTGCCGCGGCGCACTACGTGTGCCGCAACCTTTACACCTTTTTCCCTTCTTCAAAAGTTGGGAGGTATGGTACCGCATTTCCCAGATCACAGCAAGTACCGCAAATCCCATAGGGAATGAATGAAACCAAACACGGTGTTGCCGTAAGTGATCCGTTACGTGGCAGAAAAACTGCCCGATCTGCTGCAAAAGGCGACTTTCACAACAGCGATTCTTGCCAAAGTCACTGCCGATAGTGTCATACTCACCAATGGGGGAGGCAGCATTAAAAGTGCCTAGGGCAGCAGAAACTCTAAATACGGCCCTGGGCGCATGTCTCCATAAGCATGAGCTGGGCATAATGTACGGGCACTATAATGTACGGGACACTACAATGTTATGGCCACTAAATAGGCAGATTTGCAAGTTTCACTTGGCTACATCCACTGCTGCTTGTATCTGGAAACAGCCATGAAGTACTTGATAGGTGTAATTTCCAAAATTAGGTCACTTGAGACCGGATTTTGCTCTACTGGCACTAAAAGGCTCTATACTGCATATGGAGTCTGCAAACTATTCTACGATAATTTGTTTTCCAAGAGTCAAATATTGCTCCTTCCTGCCTCAGTCTCTGCATGTGGCTAAGCAGTACTGTTCAGGCACATATGGGGTATTGTCATGTTCAGCAGAAGTTTTGTGACAAATTTTGGTGCCATTTTTATCCATTTCCATTTGTGACAATGTAAAATTTAGGGCTAAAACAAAATTGTGATAAAGATGGTAATTTGTTTTTCACATCCCAATGGTATAACATTTTATAACATACCTATGATGTCAATATGATCGCTGCACTCTAAGGCCCATTTCACACGTCCATGTCTCAGGTACGTGTGGTGACAGTTTTCACACGTACCGGAGACATGTACACATGTGGACCCATTCAAATGAATGGGTCTGTGCACATGTCAGTGTGTTTCCACGGACCATGTGTCTGTGGGCAAAACATGCTGACACGTACGTTTTTTGCTGTCAGCACGGACAGCAAAACGTCCTGCACATGTGTTCCCCGGCGGCAGGTGCTGAAGCCAACTGTCATCATTCTCCCCTGCTCTGCCGGCGAGCAGAGGAGAATGATTAGCGTTACCAGCCTGAGAATAGCAGCCCCCAGCTGTGAGCTTTAGCAAGGCTGGTTGTCAAAAGTGGGGGGGACCCAATGCCGTTTTTTGTAATTATTTATTTAAATAATTAAAAAAACTTGGTGGAGACCTCTTTATTCTTGATAACCAACCTTGCAGAAGCTGACATCTGAGGGTTGCAGGCTCCAGCTGTGAGTTATGTCTGGTTGGTTCAATAAAATAGGGGGAACCCACGTCGGGTTTTTCATTCATTTATTTCCAAACAGCACCAGCCGCCAGGAAACGGCTCTTACTGTAGCACTTCTTTCCTCGCAGCTGTCCGTGTGGTACTGATGCGGCACACGGTTGCCACACCTGTGCCACACGGAGTATGCACATGGACACACAGACACATGTACATGGATATCTCCGGTACCATTTTCTTCCGTTACCAGAAATAAACGGACGTGTGAAAGGGGCCTTAGATGAATTCATTGCGGAGGTTCTGCTGTTCTGACAACTCAGGGACTTTGCCAATGTGACATGGCACCCACAAAACAGAACAACAAAATCTGACATATACTGTATTATATGGTGGCCTTTCCCTTCTGAGCTTTACACTGTGCCTGAAAAGTAATTCCCAATTACATGTAGAGTATTGGTGTACTCAAGAGAAATTGTACAGCAAACATTTAGGTCCATTTTTTCCTACTATCCCTTATAAAAATAAAAAATTGTGGCTAAACAACATTTTAGTGGTATATATAGTGTTAAAAAACTGAGGTACATGTAATTTCAACATGTTCACTGCACCCCTAGATGAATTTATTGGGGGATGTTGCTTGTAAAATGGGAACACTTATGGAGTTCTGCTGTTTTGGCGTCCCATTGACTCTGCCAATGTAACATGGCACCTTCAAACCATTCCAGCAAAACCTAAATTCCAATATGGCAATTCTTTTCTTCTGAGCTTTACATTTTGTCTCAAAAGTAGTTTTTGACCACATATGGAGTATTGGCATACTCATTTTGTCCTATTATCCCTTTTGAAAATCAAAAACTTGGGGCCAAAGCAACATTTTTGTGGGAAAAAATGATAATTCTCCAGTTACTTAACCTAAGGTTATGCAATTATGTAAAATGACTGAAAGTTTAAAATGCTCACTATACCCCTAGCTTAGTTTCTCATTGTTGTGCTTTTCCATTGTTTAGGCACATCAGGGGCTCTGCAACAGTGTCCTGGCATCTCTTAGCTATTCCTGCCAATACTGCACCCCAAAAGTCAAATCGTGCTATTTCCCTTCTGAGCCCTTCCTTGTGCGCAAACAGTAGTTTTCCACCACCTAATTGAAATTGATGCACTCAAGAAAAATTGCACAACAAATAATATGGTTCACTTTCTCCTGTTATAATGAGAAATTTAGGTAAAAAACTAAATTTTTTCAAGAAAAATTTATTTTTTCATTTTCACGGCTCAACGCCATAAAATTCTGTGAAGCACCTGCATCTTCAAGGTGCTCACCACAACCCTAGATAAGTTCCTTGAGGGGTGTAGTTTCCAAAATGGTGTCACTTGTGGGAGGATTCCACTTGTAAGGAACATCAAGGGCTCTTAAAACATGACATGGCATCTGGTATTGATTCCAACCAATTTTGCACTCCAAAAACCAAATGGTGCGCCTTCCCTTGCAAACTCTGCTGTGTCCCCAAACAGTAGTTTTCCAAAACACATGGGGTGTCAGTGTACTTTGGATAAATTGCACAACAAATTATACAGTAACATGTAAAAGTTTTGCACGTCTGGTCAAAATTACTGTTATTGTGAAAAGAAATGAGTGAACCTTTCATCTTGATGAATGTTAGGCGGTCTACACTTTCAGGGAACAGCCAGATGCTCTTATCCATCAGGACCCCATCAGCAGTGGTGAAGATATTCTCTGAGAGAAAGATGGCTGCCAAACATGACGAAACCTCCATGGCATGACTGGTGAGCTCAGGCCACTCTTCCATTTTTGAAGACCAAAATGCAAAAGGGTCTAAACACCTCCATAATGGCATTGATATTGAGCTCCAGATACTCTAACTCTAAGAATACGGATGTTACAGAACCCCCAGCACCAAGAATATGTTATGCTATATATATATTATGTATAATAGTTTCCATGTGAAATGCATCAGTCCACAGGCTGCGCCCCTGGACAAGATATTCTCTTTCTGACCTCCCCCACCTTTGTAATTCCCACAGTAAATACCAGCAGGCTCCGGCCCCCTGCGGCTATTGTAATGTATGTCTGGCCTGTTTTTTCTATGGGCCTGCCCTGTGTATCTGTGTTATATATTCTGTGTGTTGTAAATAAAGTGGGTTCTTTTTAGACTGGAAATACCTGGAGTAGCAGTTAGCTTTTATATGCTCCCATGTAATCAAGTAATTCTAGCCAGCATCCTTCGTTCGGAGTCCAGCGGAAGCGGAGTGGACCTCCTGAAACACGGGGGGTGCTGTAAGAGGTACTACAGCACAGTAGACCCCGTTACACTGGTGGCAGCAGTGGGATGTGATACCCCTTCTACAGGAGGAAAGGAATGAATGGAAGACAACTACCAGAAGTTAAAGAGGACTACACTAAAAGATCTGGTGGAAGCCCGAGGGTTAATCACCAGCAACAAAACAAAAGCGGATTTGATAGCAGCCATCATGGAACACGACAGTGCAGTGCCCCCCAATGTGAACGTGGAGGAGACTGAATTCCAGAGGGACGTAAAGAACAGACTGGCATTCTATGGCCCAAACCCTGCAGTAGAGATCATACGAGAGATGATGGCTGATGTGCGTACTGATCTGAAGGAAGAGATGGCCGAGCGGACCAGGATAGAGCTAAGATGGAGATGGCAGAGCGGACCAAAGTGGAGCTGGCCAAGATGGAGATGGCAGAGCGGAGATCGGAGGGCCAGAGAGCGTACCTTGGAAATAGGGCAGAAGGTCCTGGTGTTAGAGCCCACTAGGCAGAACAAGTTCCAAGCTGCTTGGCAGGGGCCTTACCAGGTAGTGGGGAAAATAGCCGACACCACCTATAATGTCGCCGATTGTGAAGACCCCAGGGTTATCCGCATGTTCCATGTGAATATGCTGAAGCCCTATCGGGAGCGCCCTGAAGAGGTAGTGGCCATCTGTGCACCTGAAGCAAAGGATTTAGCCGGACTTCCCTTGCCTGATGTCTTAGGGGAGAGGACTCAGTCTAAAACATGGGACCAGGTACACTGGGGTGAAGACTTAGGTCCCCGGGAGAGACAGCAGGCAGAGGAGTTGTTGAGGCAGCGACAGAGGATGTTTTCGGGGAAACCCGGGTACACTCACCTGGCACAACACAAGGTTGAGACCCAGGATCAGACCCCCCTACGACAACCCCCCTTCCACGTCCCTGAGTCTGTATGAGAAGGGATGCGACAAGAGATACAAGAGATGTTGCGTTTAGGGGTCATTGAAGAGTCAGATAGTCCCTGGGCATCCCCGTAGTGTTAGTGCCCAAGAAGGATGGGACTACACGGTTTTGTGTAGACTATCGTAAGCTCAATGAGAAAACAGTGACGGATGCATATCCCATGCCGCGTGTGGATGAGTTGTTAGACCGGCTGGCGGGGGCAAAGTATTTGACCACCATCGATCTATGCAAAGGCTACTGGCAGATTCCCCTTAGTCCTGATGCTCTTCCCAAGTCGGCATTTGTCACCCCGTTTGGCTTATTCCAGTTTCGAGTTATGCCATTCGGGATGAAGACTGCCCCGGCGACTTTCCAGAGGCTGGCTGACCGGCTTCTAGATGGTCTCCAGGACTATGAGTGTGCCTACCTGGATGACATCGCCATCTACAGTGCAACATGGAAAGAGCATCTAAATCACCTAGAGACAGTATTAGACAGGATCCACAAGGCCGGAATCACCCTGAACCCAAACAAGTGTCACGTGGGCAAAGCAGAGGTTCAGTATTTAGGGCATTGGGTGGGAAGTTGGAAACAGAGACCAGAACCAGCCAAGATTGAGGCCATAGCCAAATGGCCCACCCCACGCACTAAAACCCAGGTCATGGCGTTTCTAGGGACAGCGAGGTATTACAGGAAATTCGTTCCCAATTACAGCAGCGTGGCCAAGCCCCTCACTGATCTGACCCGTAAGAACCAACCTCGCCAGGTAACCTGGACCCCAGAGTGTGAGGAAGCCTTCCGCCAGCTAAAGGACGCCCTCACCAATACCCCTGTATTGGCCGCACCCGATCCAACTAAACGTTTTCTTGTTCACACAGACGCTTCTATGTTTGGATTGGGGGCAGTACTAAGTCAAGTCGGGCCGGACGGCCAAGAACACCCGGTAGCTTACCTGAGTCGGAAACTACTGCCCCGTGAAGTAAGCTATGCGGCCATCGAGAAGGAGTGCCTTGCAATAGTATGGGCACTCAAAAAGTTACAACCATATTTGTATGGACGACAGTTTTCCCTCCTAATGGACCATAATCCCCTAGTCTGGCTTAATCGGGTCTCCGGAGACAACGCCAGATTACTGCGGTGGAGTTTAGCCCTACAACCTCTGGACTTCACCATCCACTACAGACCCGGCAAACAAAACGGTAATGCCGATGGACTAAGTTGACAAACGGAATTTGTACCAACCCCATAAACTTCGGTCATCCCCAAACCGATCCGTTAAGGATCAGACTGTGTATGCCGATCGCGTCGCTGAAAAGGGGAGCCGTGTTACAGAAGCCCCAGCACCAAGAATATGTTATGCTATATATATATTCTGTATAATAGTTTCCATGTGAAATGCATCAGTCCACAGGCTGTGCCCCTGGACAAGATATTCTTTTTCTGACCTCCCCCACCTTTGTAATTCCCACAGTAAATACCAGCAGGCTCCGGCCCCCTGCGGCTATTGTAATGTATGTCTGGCCTGTTTTTTCTATGGGCCTGCCCTGTGTATCTGTGTTATATATTCTGTGTGTTGTAAATAAAATGGGTTCTTTTTAGACTGGAAATACTTGGAGTAGCAGTCAGCTTTTATATGCTCCCATGTAATCAAGAAATTCTAGCCAGCGTCCTTCGTTCGGAGTCCAGCGGATGCGGAGTGGACCTCCTGAAACACGGGGGGTGCTGTAAGAGGTACTACAGCACAGTAGACCCCGTTACAAGGGACATCATGTTGAAGATAATGCAGCAAGAAGGTGCTCATGTGTCACGTGCTTCCATGAGATCCACGTCCGTGATGTGTTGGTGGTGAGGTAACACTCAAGATTGCTTCCTCCATCCACTCTCACCAACTCGGACAAGTGAGAGTGTATCATTATCCTCTTCATCTCATGACTATTGCATATCCATCACCTCATCCTTCTCCATTTGTTCCTTGGCGCCTCCACCTTCACTAACAGTTTGTCTGGTACCATGAGCCCCCATTGATAACTGTAAGCCCACCTCTCATGGCACCCGCCTGTGCAACGACAGTCTGAAAATTTGAGATATTGCTATCTCTTCCACATCCGCCTGTTTCCACCTCATCCTCCTCTGGGAACACCAGCTCCTCATGCAGACTATTCAAAGTGTGCTCCAGCCTGTAGATTACCAGAAGAGTGATGCTGATGATGGCATCGTCAGTGCTAACCATCTTAATAGCCATTTTGAAACTATGCAGAAGGATGGAGAGGTTCTTCATCTGTGCCCACTCCGCAAGCATGATTTACACAATGTCTGTACTAGGTTAGCCCAGGCTATGCAAAAGGACATACTGCACCAAGGCTCGATTCTGCTGCCACAGTCGCTGCAACATGTGCATAGCGGAATTCCACCGTGTTGAAACAATGCAAATCAAACAGTTAATCGGTAGGCCGAAAGGCCGAAGGGCCTTTATAGTGATACACTCAATGTTCTGCGGGGTGCGATCGACAGAAGTGAGCACACAGCTACCATGCTTTCTTCAGCAGCACATCCAGGCCAGGATAGAGGCAGAGAAATTGCTGTACCACCAGGTCAAGGATGTGAGCAATGCAAGGCACAAGTGTGAGGTTGCCCTGGTGTAGTGCACAGTTATCGCACAGAGCTCTCCCTTGCTCGATGTTCAGTGGAGAAAGCCATTGCTCAAACTCATCTTGGATAGCTGACCACAACTCTTAAGCTGTGTAACTGTGATCTCCAAGGCATTTTAATTTGAATAGTGCCTGACTGCGGAGAGTCAAGGCTGGGCAGTATGGAGGTAGGGGTGATTCTATCTGCACTGTTGGAATGTGTGTCCGATTAAGGGAGAGGTTGAGGGCACAAGTTGAGGCCCTAGAGGAGGTGGAGGAGCCAGATGCAGTGGAGGAATTGTTAGATACAGGGTTTTTCCTGCAAGATTTGGCGATGCAAAGACTTATGGAGCAGCTCATTGACTGCCTGCACCCACAGTCACCCAGTGCCCAGTCAGTGATATGTAACAACCCTGATTGATAATGTGTGTTGGGTAAACCTTAGGGGTCTTATAAAAGGCCCAAACTAGGCCATTGCCTCCCCTGTGAACTGCACACTTGTGTCTAGTGCTGGCCACAGCCAGAATTGGGGCTGAGAATGCAGTACTTGTGGTTGCATCACTTTGTGTCTGTGTCTGTGTGGGAAGCCACAACAAAACCTACTTGTCTTCCTCCTCCTCCACCTCCTCTGCTGAGCTGCTCAATTGTGCGCCTCTGGGTTCACACCAAATGGGATCTACAATCTCATCATCATCCTCTTTGTTCTTACACTCCTCATCCTGAGTCACCCTCTTTCTCATTCCCCAACACTACAGTACAGTCCGTGTGCGCCTCTGGTGTCTGAGTCTCATTAGGATCACCTCCACCCTTGGTGGTCAATGTCTGGTGACGAGGGACTAGATTCTGCTCGGACCCTACTTTGTCCGACCCCAGATCCAACAAGAAAAAAATTTGGGCATCGGTGCATATGCTTTCTTCCTCTGGATTCTGTGATTCTTCAGAGAAGACCTCAGATTCCCACGGAATATAATGTGTGAACAGCTCTGCAGAATGGCCCATCTATGGTTCCCCGCAGTCAGTTGAACATCTGAAAACTTGTGATGCAGGGGGAAACAAGGGTGATTGGGGTGCCACCTCTGATGATTGTACTGTGTGATGTTGAGGTGGAGGAAGAGGAGGAGAGGTCACTTGATGCAGCACTTGCCATCTACTGGAGCACATGCTCTTTCTGAGACTCATCTACAAGGCATACTGATGTGCAGCTGCCAAAGAATAGTAGTTGAATAGGCCATCCATTAACAGATGTTTTCAGTGGTTTTTGAATAGGACAAGAAGGTGTTTACTCAGTTGAGCTTTCATTAACATTAACACTTAACTCAAGTACACGTCAAACACCAAGCCAATTCCCACTTCCTCCATGACCTTGGTTCTTCTCACTCATATTGAAGGTAGCCTTCCCTTCTTGTACGTCGCTGTTTCACAACCTTAGGCCCACAGCTGTTAGTTACCTGTCACTAAATGAACAATCACTATTTATTTTCTTAGATAGTGTGCCTGAACAACACTGTTATACCTAACGATATTATATCTGACCTTCTGATTAGCCACTTAAACACATTTTTATCATAAGCAATTTGGATTAGCTAATTGGTTCTCCATGCTGCACTCTAATATTTGGAATAATGATTTTAAGTGGAAATCTGACCTTCTGATTTGCCACTGAAACACAGTTTTATCACAAATGATGTGGAGTAGCAAATGGTGCCTCCAGCGACTGCCACACAGATTTTGCACAATCTAGATTGATGCTGGAAGATCGATATCACACAGTACAGCATCCTATTTAGTTAACTGACAAGTTTACTTTCAGCAGCAGTACTAGTGCAGAAGCGACCTCTCTGCACTGTGACACTGAGACCATGGCACAAGCAAAACAAGGTATCTCCTTTTTATATGGCCAAAAACATATGACTTGGGCAGCCAGTCACTGAAGACATTGATGTTGTGGATGGTTTCTGTGCCCTGATTGGCTGCCGGAACTAAGGCACAAAAGGTTAAGGGGAAAAAAATAGCCTGCCTCTAACCTCTCCACACACTCCTCTAACCTTTCCACTTCCCCTTTCCTCATCAAACACATCCACATTTCCCTCCCGCTCATCATACAGCACCACTATCTTAGCCTAGGTAATAACAAAAGCAATAGTGGAAACGCGATCATTTACCGAACTGACCAATTTTTGCTGACTATGAGTAAAAATGCTTATGAAATTGAGCACGAATCCAAATGTGTTTCCCAACAAGTTTGCTCATATCTAATTGTGAACAGTTAAACAAGTTGAAGATAAAATGATCTCCAAAAAGCCTAAAATTAAAGAAGACATATTTCCTTTGTATTTTAGACAAAAAATAATATATATTGTTATATTTTATGTTTTAAAAATTACAAAAAAGAAAATGGGCCTTTGAAAAAGTTTGGACACCCTTTAAGATTTGAGTGCTTAGATACATTTGACCAAGGTTTCAGACCTCAGACTGTTTATAGCTTGTTCGCTATCATCGTCAGGAAACATAGTTACATAGTTATTAAGGTTGAAGGAAGACTATAAGTCCATCTAGTTCAACCCATAGCCTAACCTAACATGTCCTAACATGTTGATCCAGAGGAAGGCAAAAAAAAACCCATGTGGCAAAGAGTAAGCTCCACATTGGGGGAAAAAATTCCTTCCCGACTCCACATACGGCAATCAGACTAGTTCCCTGGATCAACGCCCTATCAAGGAATCTAGTGTATATACCCTGTAACATTATACTTTTCCAGAAAGGCATCCAGTCCCCTCTTAAATTTAAGTAATGAATCACTCATTACAACATCATACGGCAGAGAGTTCCATAGTCTCACTGCTCTTACAGTAAAGAATCCACGTCTGTTATTATGCTTAAACCTTTTTTCCTCCAAACGCAGAGGATGCCCCCTTGTCCCTGTTTCAGGTCTATGATTAAAAAGATCATCAGAAAGGTCTTTGTACTGTCCCCTCATATATTTATACATTAAAATAAGATCACCCCTTAGTCTTCGTTTTTCCAAACTAAATAGCCCCAAGTGTAATAACCTATCTTGGTATTGCAGACCCCCGAGTCCTCTAATAACCCTGGTCGCTCTTCTCTGCACCGGCTCTAGTTCAGCTATGTCTTTCTTATACACTGGAGACCAGAACTGTGCACAGTATTCTAAGTGTGGTCGAACTAGTGACTTGTATAGAGGCAAAATTATGTTCTCCTCATGAGCATCTATGCCTCTTTTAATGCATCCCATTATATTATTTGCCTTTGTAGCAGCTGCCTGACACTGGCAACTGAATATGAGTTTGTCATCCACCCATACACCCAGGTCTTTTTCATTGACGGTTTTGCCCAGAGTTTTAGAATTAAGCACATAATTATACATCTTATTACTTCTACCGAAGTGCATGACCTTACATTTATCCCCATTAAAGCTCATTTGCCATTTATCAGCCCAAGCTTCTAGTTTACATAAATCATCCTGTAATATAAAATTGTCCTCCTCTGTATTGATTACCCTGCAGAGTTTAGTGCCATCTGCAAATATTGAAATTCTACTCTGTATGCCCCCTACAAGGTCATTAATAAATATGTTAAAAAGAAGAGGGCCCAATACTGACCCCTGTGGTACCCCACTGCTAACCGCTACCCAGTCCAAGTGTGCTCCATTAATAACCACCCTTTGTTTCCTATCCCTGAGCCAGCTCTCAACCCACTTGCACATATTTTCCCTTATCCCCATTATTCTTCTTTTATGTATCAACCTTTTGTGTGGCACCGTATCAAAAGCTTTTGAAAAGTCCATATACACTACATCCACTGGGTTCCCTTGGTCCAATCCAGAACTTACCTCTTCATAGAAACTGATCAAATTAGTCTGACATGAACGGTCCCTAGTAAACCCGTGCTGATACTGGGTCATGAGGTTATTCCTCTTCAGATACTCCAGCATAGCGTCCCTTAGAATGCCCTCCAGGATTTTACCCACAGTAGAGGTTAAGCTTACTGGCCTATAATTTCCGAGTTCAGTTTTTGTCCCCTTTTTGAATATTGGCACTACATTTGCTATACGCCAGTCCTGTGGCACAGACCCTGTTATTATGGAGTCTTTAAAGATGAAAAATAATGGTCTATCAATGACTGTACTTAATTCCTGCAGTACTCTAGGGTGTATACCATCCGTGCCCGGAGATTTGTCAATTTTAGTGATTTTTAGATGCCGCCGCACTTCCTGCTGGGTTAAGCAGGTGACATTTAATTGGGAATTGTTATCACTCACTAGTCATTTTGTCTGCCATGGGATTTTCTTGTGTAAATATTGATGAAAAAAAGTCATTTAGCATATTGGCTTTTTCCTCATCCTCATCCACCATTTCACCCAGACTATTTTTAAGGGGGCCAACACTATCATTTTTTAGTTTCTTACTATTTATGTAGTTAAATAATATTTTAGGATTATTTTTACTCTCTCTGGCAATGAGTCTCTCTGTCTCAATCTTTGCTGCCTTGATTTGCTTTTTACAGAATTTATTTAATTTTTTGTATTTATTTAATGCCTCCTCACAACCTACTTCCTTTAATTCTCTAAATGTTTTCTTTTTGTCACTTATTGCGCCCCTAACAGCTCTATTTAGCCATATTGGTATCCTCCTATTTCTAGTATGTTTATTCCCATACGGTATATACTGTGCACAGGTCCTATCCAGGATGCTAATAATTGTCTCCCATTTTCTTTGTGTATTTTTGTGTCTCAGGATATCGTCCCAGTTAATTGCACCAAGATCCTCTCTCATCCGTTGGAAATTTGCCCTCCTGAAGTTTAGTGTCCTTGTAACCCCTCTATTACACTTCTTTTTAAAGGATACATGAAAACTTATTATTTTGTGATCGCTATTTCCCAATTGACCCCCAACCTTTATATTTGCTATGCGGTCTGGCCTGTTGGTTAATATTAGGTCTAGCAGTGCCCCCCTTCTTGTTGGGTCCTGAACCAGTTGTGAAAGGTAATTGTCTCTCATAGTTGTCAAAAACCGATTACCTTTGCTGGAACTGCAGGTTTCTGTTCCCCAATCTATTTCAGGGTGGTTGAAGTCCCCCATAATAAAGACTTCTCCTTGAGTCGCAGCTTCATCTATTTGCTTTACGTGGATATTCTCCATTGCTTCCATTATTTTTGGAGATTTATAACAAACCCCTATCAGTAATTTATTATCTTCCCCCCCTCCCCTTATCTCCACCCACAGGGAAGCAAATTTCCCAGTTTTATAAAAGCTCAGCCCCCCTCTAACCTTGTGCCAAAGAACAACAGCTATAGGTTCTTCTAAGCAGATGGTTAGAACTCTGAAAATGAACGTGGTAGAGGCCCTTAAAGCAGAAGAAGGCTATAAAAATGTAGTAAAGCGTTTTCCAGTTGCCTTGTCCTCATTTCTAAATGTAATTCAGAAATGGCAATTAACAGGAACAATGAAGATCAAGATAAAGTCTGGGAGACCAAGCAGCATTTCAGTGAGAGCTGCTAGTAGGATTGCTAGAGAGGAAAATCAGAACTCTTGCTTGACTGCAAAAGACCTTCAGAAAGATTTAGCAGACTCTGGAGTAGTGGTACATTGTTCTACTGTTCAGAGACCTGCAAAGATATGGCCTTTATGGAAGAGTCATCAGAAGAAAACCTTTCCTGCATCCTCACCATAAAATTCTGTGCCAAAGGTACAGTATTCAAAAGAACATGTAAGCTAGCTTGATGCATTTTGAAAACAACTCCTGTGTGCCGATGAAGTTTAAATAGAACTCTTTGACCACATTGATCAAAGGTAGGTGTAGAGAAAAAAGGGCAAAGGATTTCTGGAAAATAATACCTCGCCAAACACTAACCATGGGGGTGGATCAATCATGCTTTGGGATTGCGTTGCAGCCAATGGTATGGGGAACATTTCACAGGTAGAGGGAAGAATGAAATTTCAACAAATTATTGTGACAACCTGTGAAACTCCAAGGGTGGAGTCTGGATCAAGGTGACGAACCTCCCCTGGGTGAGCTAACCTAGTGAGGACCACGCTATATACAGAGAGCATCAGGGGCAGGTCCAGGGGCGACTATCACCGCGACGGTCGGTACCAAGGAAAGGCCAGTTGGAGACACAAGAAAAACAACTGGTTAGGGTGTCCTGGGGAGAGAGGACAAGACCGAAGTATGGCAGGGTACAGGATACAGACGAGACAACCAGGAAGAAAACAGACCACACGGGAGAGGTACAGAAGAGAACTAGTGGCTAGCGAGGACTGGGGAAGACGGGAACTAGAGGGAACACAAGAGGAAGGTTACTCGTAGTTAGTTAATGCCGGGTACACACAGGGAGCAGGGTATCGGAAGACACGGGGACACAGGGAAACATACAAAGGCCTAAATCGCTAGGAAGCACAAGTGATAATCAGACACCTCCTACAGGAAGAGGCTGCCTGATATACCCAGTATGTACTGCAAAGCTTCCGGGTCAGGGACCTCCGGCGGCATAATGAACCAGAGGTGCACACGGCCGCAGTCTAAGCTGCGAGGTCGCGTGCGCATGTGACGAGATCCAGGAGCCAGCCGCGAGACCGGAAGTGAGGATGCCAAGCGGCGCACTCTGGTTCCAGAGACAAGCCGGGATGCTGAAGGAAGGTAAGTATGAGGGAGCAGTGTGACAATTATTGATGCAAACATAACACTATCTGTAAAAATACTGAAGTTGAAAAGAGGATGGCTTCTACAAATGGATAATGATCTTAAGCACACATCAAAATCCACAATAGACTACCTCAAAAGGCACTTGCTGATAGTTTTGCAACAGCCTTCACAGTCCCTTGATCTGAGCATCATTGAAATTCTGTGGCTAGCCCTCAAAATAGCACTTCATGCAAGACAACTCAGGAATCTCACACACCTGGAAGAATTCTCAAAAAAAGAATGGATGAATATCCCTCAAACAGGAATTCAAAGCATTTAAAATCTGTGATACTTGTAAAGGGGGTGCTACTAAGGCCTCTTTCACACTTCAGTTGTGTGGCGTCAGTTAGGTCCGACATCGTGGCGGATCGACGGATCCGTCAAATTTGGTGCAAAAACGGTTCTAACGGATCCGTTTTTTTGACGGATCATCTGCCTTGATCCGTTAAAAAAATGGATCCGTTAGAACCGTTACGACCGTTTTTACATCCGTTGTAACCGTTTTTTGACGGATCCGTTTTTCAAAAGGGGAGGATTTCAATGTGATTGGCTACTGGAAACTACTGGAAAACTATATATAGCGTGTATTTACACCACATCTTTGAAAGGTTGTAGAGAAAGTAGCAGAAATGGAAGGAGTCCTGGCGAACATTGCAAAGATCTATGCGGAGTTTACTTTTGAGGCAAATCAGTTGGCAGTCAGCGTTCGAGAGAGGGAGGAAGAAAGACTGCGCATCCTACGGCAGCGGCGGAAGAGAAGGCTGTGGATCCATCCCATCACAGCACAACGTATGACCCGTGGTGTTTATTCCACGCTTTACATCGAACTAAGGGAAAACCCTCAGAAGTTCTTCAATTATGTGAGGATGAGAGCTAAAAATTTTGAATTTTTATTGGGCTATGTGGAAGACTGTATACGGAGACGAGACACCCAGATGCGATTCTCCATATCACCAGCAGAGCGTCTCATGGTGACTATTCGGTAAGTAATTTTTTTTTTAAATGATTCTCATTCATCATACTTTTAACTGTAATGTTGTTTTTTGAATTTTTTTATTAATTATTGTCTTTTCGTTTTGTTAACAGATTCCTTGCAACTGGAGAGTCGTTCTCATCCCTCCATTTTCAATTTCGGCTTGGGATATCCACCATCTCGGGGATCATCAGAGATACCTGCCGGGCATTGTGGGAGTGCCTACAAGTGGAATACATCCCAGAGCCATCACAGGAGAGGTGGCTGGAGATTGCCCAAAATTTTCATCAAATTTGCCAGTTTCCAAATTGTGTTGGAGCAGTTGATGGAAAGCACATACGGATCGTCAAACCTTCAGGCTCTGGATCACAGTTTTATAACTATAAGAAATACTTCTCTATTGTGTTGATGGCCATAGCCGATGCACAATGCAAGTTCATCGCTGTTGATATCGGTGCGTATGGACGCGCAAATGATTCACAAATCTTTAAAAATTCACCAATGGGGCACCGTTTATATGGAGAGACATTTGAGTTTCCGCCCCCTAGACCTCTCCCTGGAACCACTGGTCCACTATTACCATTTTTTTGCATTGGAGATGATGCGTTCCAGCTTTCCCCACATTTGCTGAAACCCTTTGGAAGTAGTGGACTGACCCAGAGGAAGAAAATTTACAATTACCGCTTAACCAGAGCACGAAGAGTAGTGGAATGTGCTTTTGGCATCTTAACTGCCAAATGGAGAGTCCTGCTAACTGCAATTAAACTGCAGACTGAAACTGTCGATGATGTGGTCAAAGCGTGCGTTGTCCTGCACAATTTTGTTTTATCAAAAGAACAAGTTTCCCTGGAGGATAATGTGTCAGAAAGCACCTTACGGGATTACCAAAACCCCACTTTTCGCAGTCCAGTAGCAGTCTCCAGAATGCGGGACAGTTTTGCAGACTACTTCATGTCTCCTGCAGGATCAGTTGACTGGCAGTATGAAATGGTGTAAAAAATTTTTTCTTTTTACACTTGTAAAAATACCATTTTTTGTTTGCTTACAAAATCTTTGTACTTTAATGCAGCATTGTATGTTTTGCAACGGTACCCTTTAAACACTGTTTATTGTTACTATTGCCATAACCTTGGTGACTTAAAAACTTTAAAAAAAAAAAGAGAAAGACAATAAAATTGTTTTTAAACCAAAAAACTGTTTATTTATTTACAGATTCTCATAGTTTGGGGTGGAGATAGTAGCAGAGGGGCTGACAGGGCGGACCACGTCGAGAGTGGGGGACAGGACATCACGGGGAGGAACAGAAGTGGAATGGGTGGTGAAAACATGAGGTTGTGTAGAGAGTTGAGGTGCAGATGTGGTGTGTGTGAGGTATGAAGGTGTTGGTGGGATTGGGAACGGAGAAGTTACAGGGGAAGAATGGAAGGGGGACGGTAAAAACTGTGAAAGACTAAGGGGGAAGGAACAAATGACGAAGGAGTAGAATGGACGGGAGGAGGACGGACAGGAGGAGGACGGACGGGAGGATAGACGGTGGCTTGAGAGGGGAAAGGTGTTGAAACATGAAGGGTAGGTGGAGGGGCATGGGACATCGCCTGCGCTAGAGCAGTGTGGCAGCCTTGCATCACATGCATCTGCAGGTCCGGGGTTAGATTTTCCATGTGCCTGAGGACCGACTGAAAAAAACAGTGCCTTGGTGACTGGTTTGCATCTGATTGCATCCTATCAAGACGACTGCTGAATTCAAGTATGCTTTTGTTAAGCATATTGTACCCAGCAGACGTTTGCTCACTCAAAAGCTTGATGGCATTGTGAAAGGATGCATTCAGCTGCAAAAAGTCAGGCGCATAGCTCCTTTCCTGACCTCTCTGGCGCTGCCGTCCTGACCACAAAGTTGGTCTAGATGTTGCGGCAGTGGCAGAGGGGTGGGGTAAAGGGAACTCTAACTCATCACCTGCAGCTTCAAGTGACGAAGTCCGCCCTGCTGCTCCAGCGCTGGTGGATGAGGCTAAGGGATCAAATGAAAGGGAAGGTGCAGAAACAGAGGGGTCGACGTGGTCCCCGGTGGCGGACTCTTGAGGGATCGCTCCAGAGGGGTGCAACTCTGATGCAGGCTCCCGAGTGCTGCAGAAAGTGCTGTTAAAGAAGAAAAAAAAAAATAGTATCTGGATATTACAATTGCCCTTGCTGCAAAAAAAATTGAAGGTTACACATTTTTACAGTTTGACTGAAAATATGTGGTGTTGAATATTTACCTTCTGCTCAGCAGCGTCGACCGGAGGAACGACAGGGCTCTGGCATGTTTGTATCTGCTCCTGCGTCCTCTAGATCCACTCGGGGCCTGCATCTCCTTATTAAACTCCCTCTTGAAGCGATCCCTGAGTGACCGCCACCGCACGATAATCCTGTTACCTGGAAAGAGAAAGCAAAAATTGGTTACTATACACCACATTAAATCATGCTAACATAAGGTTATGAATAGTGTTGAGCATTCCGATACCGCAAGTATCGGGTATCGGCCGATACTTGCGGTATCGGAATTCCGATACCGAGATCCGATATTTTTGTGATATCGGGTATCGGAAGTGTAAAATAAAGAATTAAAATAAAAAATATTGTTATATTCACCTCTCCGGCGGCCCCTGGACATCTGCGCGAGGAACCGGCGTCCGGCACGGCTTCTTTCTTCAAAATGCGTGCCTTTAGGACCTGTGGTATGACGTCCCGGCTTCTGATTGGTCGCGTGCCGCCCATGTGACCGCCACGCGACCAATCAGAAGCCGCGACGTCATTCCTCAGCTAAGATCCTAGAATGAGCGCCTTTTAGGACCTGAGGAATGACGTCGCTGCTTCTGATTGGTCGCGTGGCGGTCACATGGGCGGCACGCGACCAATCAGAAGCCGGGACGTCATTCCACAGGTCCTAAAGGCGCGCATTTTGAAGAAAGAAGCCGTGCCGGACGCCGGATCCTCCCGCTGATGTCCAGGGGCCGCCGGAGAGGTGAATATAACAATATTTTTTATTTTAATTCTTTATTTTACACTTTAATATGGATCCCAGGGCCTGAAGGAGAGTTTCCTCTCCTTCAGACCCTGGGATCCATGAGGATACATTCCGATACTTGATGTCCCATTGACTTGTATTGGTATCGGATATCGGTATCGGCGATATCCGATATTTTTCGGGTATCGGCCGATACTATCCGATACCGATACTTTCAAGTATCGGACGGTATCGCTCAACACTAGTTATGAAGTGTGAATACTTACGCGCTAGATCCTGGGCCCCAGCATCGAGTCCCTCCCAGTTATCCATAACAGCACTGCACACTTCCTCCCATAGCCGTCGGGTGATTAACTGGTCAGCATGGCGGCGGTCCGACATGTTCCACAGCGGCTCCCAACTTTGTACTGTTTTGATGAGGGTGTTCACATCGATGCCCTCCTCTTCATCATCTTGTTCGGGAGCACGCTGTGAAGCCTAACAAAAAGATAAGAATAAAAAGGGAAAGAATACAACACATGAATTTTACATTTTACTAAACACTAGGGTTGAGCGAAACGGGTCGTTCATTTTCAAAAGTCGCCGACTTTTGGCAAAGTCGGGTTTCATGAAACCCGATCCGACCCCTGTGCGGGGTCGGCCATGCGGTACTCGACTTTCGCGCCAAAGTCGCGTTTCAATGACGCGAAAAGCGCCATTTCTCAGCCAATGAAGGTAAACGCAGAGTGTGGGCAGCGTGATGACATAGGTCCTGGTCCCCACCATCTTAGAGAAGGGCATTGCAGTGATTGGCTTGCTGTCTGCGGCGTCACAGGGGCTATAAAGGGGCGTTCCCGCCGACCGCCATGTTACTGCTGCTGATCTGAGCTTAGGGAGAGGTTGCTGCCGCTTCGTCAGAAGCAGGGATAGCGTTAGGCAGGGTCCATTAACCACCAAACCGCTTGTGCTGTAGCGATTTCCACTGCCCAACACCACCTTCGGTGTGCAGGGACAGTGAAAGCTACATTTTTTTTTTTTCCCCCTCAGCGCTGTAGCTCATTGGGCTGCCCTAGAAGGCTCCCTGATAGCTGCATTGCTGTGTGTACGCCGCTGTGCAAACCAACTGCTTTTTTCAAAGCACAAATCCTCTTGTTCCTTCCTTTCTGCACAGCTATCTTTTTGGTTTGTACACACTTTTTATTTAATTTGTGCATCAGTCCACTCCTTATTGCTGCCTGCCATACCTGGCTGAGATTACTGCAGGGAGATAGTAATTGAAGGACACTCCCTGTTTTTTTTTTGTGGGAGATTAAGATTGACATTTCTGCTAGAGTGCCATCCCTGTCTGTATCATCTCTCACTCAGTGGGCCATAGAAAGCCTATTTATTTTTTTGCTTGATTTGGGTTATAAAATCTACCTGAAAAAATCACTACATCAATCAGTGGGAGAAAAATATTGGCCTCAGGGCTTGTGTGCCACTCTTGACTCCTGTGTGCATCATCACTCACTCAGTGGGCCATAGAAAGCCTATTTATTTTTTTGCTTGATTTTGGTTCTAAAATCTACCTGAAAAAATCACTACATCAATCAGTGGGAGAAAAATATTGGCCTCAGGGCTTGTGTGCCACTCCTGACTCCTGTGTGCATCATCACTCACTCAGTGGGCCATAGAAAGCCCATTTTTTTTTTTTTTTGCTTTATTTGGGTTCTAAATTCTACCTGAAAAAATCAATAAATCAATCAGTGGGAGATTAATATTGGCCTTTGGGCTTGTGTGCCAGTCCTAAGCGTGCCATCTCTCTCTCTCAGATAGTGGGCCATAGAAAGCCTACTATTTTTTTTAGCTTGATTTGGGTTCCAAAATCTACCTGAAAAAATCACTACATCAATCAGTGGGAGATAAATATTGGCCTCTGGGCTTGTGTGCCACTCCTGACTCCTGTGTGCGTCATCTCTCACTCAGTGGGCCATAGAAAGCCTTTTTTTGTTTTATTTGTTTTCTAAATTCTCCCTGAAAAAATCATTTTATTTTATTTGGTTTCTAAATTCTTCCTGAAAAAATCATTTTATTCTATTTTTTTTTTCCTAAAGTCTCCCTTAAAAAAAAAAAAAAAATCAAATCAGTGGGAGATTAATATTTACATTTGTGCTTCAGTGACAGTCCTGCGTGTGTGGCATCTCTCTCATTTGTTGCCACCAACAACAGAGTGTGTAACATTGTGCCTGATTTTCGTTGTGGTCTCACTCACCTGTAAAGGGGTAGCTAAATCATACTGAAGTTATAGCTCACCGTGTAATTTGTGTGACAGCAACAAATACCGTTAGTTTGTTTACGTTTTTAAAACAATGAGGAAGTATGGTGGAAGAGGTCGTGGCCGGGGGCGTTCATTGTCAGCTGGTAATGAGGGTAGTGGTAGTGGTGGAGCATCAGCTGGTCGTGGGAAAAAAAATATTGCACCTAAGTCTGGAGCTGTGGAGCCAGGTTCGTCGTCTGGCTACACAAGGCCTCGAACGCTCCCTTTTCTGGGAGTAGGAAAACCGCTTTTAAAGCCGGAGCAGCAAGAGCAAGTTTTGGCTTATCTTGCTGACTCAGCCTCTAGCTCTTTTGCCTCCTCTCGTGAAACTGGTAAATGTCAAAGCAGCGCGTCGTTAGTGGATGTTCACGGTCAGGGACAAGTCGCTTCCTTGTCCTCTTCAGCAAAAACAACAACAGAGAAGAATGCAGCAGGCGACACAACGGGTTACTCCATGGAGCTCTTTACACATACCGTCCCTGGCTTAGAAAGTGAAGCAGTTAACAGTCCATGCCCATTACAAGTTGAATCTGACATGGAGTGCACTGATGCACAGCCACAGCCAGACTACTATGCTGGTCCTTTGACTCAGACCACAACATTGCCCTCGCAGGGTGCTGATCAAGAATCAGACCCTGATGAGACTATGTTGCCCCATCACGAACGCTATACCACCGACCGACACGGTGACACAGACGAAGTTGCACACGAGCTACAAGAAGAGGTAATAGATGACCCAGTTCTTGACCCCGATTGGCAGCCATTGAGGGAACAGGGTGCAGGCGGCAGCAGTTCTGAAGCGGAGGAGGAGGGGCCGCAGCAGGCATCAACATCGCAATAGGTTCCATCTGCCGGGCCCGTATCTTGCCCAAAACGCGTGGCAAAGCCAAAACCTGTTGGAGGACAGCGTGGCCATCCGGTTAAAGCTCAGTCTGCAATGCCTGAAAAGGTATCCGATGCTAGAAAGAGTGCAGTCTGGCATTTTTTTAAACAACATCCAATTGATCAGCGCAAAGTCATCTGTCAAAAATGTTCAACTACCTTAAGCAGAGGACAGAATCTGAAAAGTCTCAATACAAGTTGCATGCATAGACATTTAACCACCATGCATTTGCAAGCCTGGACTAACTACCAAACGTCCCTTAAGGTTGTAGCACCCTCGGCCAATGAAGCTAGTCAGCAACGCAACATCCCTTCCGGCAGTGTAGGGCCACCATTTTCCGCACCACCTGCAGTATCTGTGCAGGTTTCTTTGCCAGGCCAAAGCAGTCAGGGTCAGGGAATCACCAGTTTCGTAGTAGGAAACACTGCATCTAGGGCACCGGTGGCAACAATACCATCTCCCACCGTCTCTCAGTCTGCCATGTCCACCGGCACCCCCGCTAGTTCCACGATCTCCAGCTCTCCAGTCCAGCTCACCCTACATGAGACTATGGTTAGAAAAAGGAAGTACTTAGCCTCGCATCCGCGTACACAGGGTTTGAACGCACACATAGCTAGACTAATCTCGTTAGAGATGATGCCCTACCGGTTAGTTGAAAGCGAAGCTTTCAAAGCCCTGATATACTACGCTGTACCACGCTACGAGCTACCCAGTCGACACTTTTTTTCCAGAAAAGCCATCCCAGCCCTCCACCAGCATGTTAAAGAGCGCATCGTCCATGCACTCAGGCAATCTGTGAGCACAAAGGTGCACCTGACAACAGATGCATGGACCAGTGTTGTGAATTCTGTGGCTGAATTCACTTCTGTGGTCACAAGTGGTATTGCAGTCTCTGGGCTTCCTCCCTTAGGTGTTTTGGTGAGCTCGTTGGCTGCCTTGCTATTTAGCTCCACCTGAGTCTGTCTTCCTTGCTCCTTGTCAATGTTCCAGTGTTGGATCTGAGCTACTGCATCTTTCCTTGGGCCTGCTGCTCTGCTAGATAAGTGCTTCTAGTTTGTTTTCTGTTTTTTCTGTCCAGCTTGCTATTAACTTTTGCTGGAAGCTCTGAGAAGCAAAGGGGTGCACCGCCGTGCTGTTAGTTCGGCACGGTGGGTCTTTTTGCCCCTTTGCGTGGTTTTCGTTTTAGGGTTTTTTGTAGACTGCATAGTTCTCTTTGCTGTCCTCGCTCTGTCTGGAATATCGGGCCTCACTTTGCTGAATCTGTTTCATTCCTACGTTTGTCTTTTCATCTTGCTGGCAGTCATTGTATGTGGGGGGCTGCCTATTCCTTTGGGGTATTTCTCTGAGGTAAGTCAGGCTTGTATTTCTATCTTCAGGCTAGTCAGCTCCTCAGGCAGTGCCGAGTTGCATAGGTAGTGATAGGCGCAATCCACTGCTGCTTATAGTTGTGTGAGGATAGATCAGGTACTGCAGTCTACAGAGATTCCACGTCTCAGAGCTCGTCCTATTGTTTTTGGTTATTGTCAGATCTCTGTATGTGCGCTGATTACTGCACGCTGTGTTGCCTGATTGCCAGCCATAACAGACCAGTAGGCATGGCCAGGGACGTTACGTGTCCATCACGGCACACTGGGTAAATGTGGTGGATGCAGGGTCCACAGGGGACAGCAAGTTTGGGACAGTTCTGCCTAGCCCACGGTCTAGGAAACAATTGGCTGTAGCCGTTCGCACCCCCTCCTCCTCCTCTTCGTCCTCCTGCAGAAGCGAGAGCTCGTCCACAGACCGCAGTCGCACAACCACTCCATCCGCAGCTGCCACTTTTGCACACCAGGTCTCCCATTATGGGGCAGCTACTGGCAAACGTCAGCAGGCTGTATTGGCTATGAAGTGTTTGGGCGACAACAGACACACCGCGGAAGTTCTGTCCGAGTTCTTGCAGAAAGAAACGCAGTCGTGGCTGGGCACTGTAGATCTTGAGGCAGGCAAGGTAGTGAGTGATAACGGAAGGAATTTCATGGCTGCCATCTCCCTTTCCCAACTGAAACACATTCCTTGTCTGGCTCACACCTTAAACCTGGTGGTGCAGTGCTTCCTGAAAAGTTATCCGGGGTTATCCGACCTGCTCCTCAAAGTGCGTGGACTTTGCTCACATATCCGCCGTTCGCCCGTACACTCCAGCCGTATGCAGACCTATCAGCGTTCTTTGAACCTTCCCCAGCATCGCCTAATCATAGACGTTGCAACAAGGTGGAACTCAACACTGCACATGCTTCAGAGACTGTGTGAACAGAGGCGGGCTGTTATGTTTTTGTGGGAGGATACACATACACGGGCAGGCAGTAGGATGGCAGACATGGAGATGTCAGGTGTGCAGTGGTCGAAGATTCAAGACATGTGTCAAGTCCTTCAGTGTTTTGAGGAATGCACACGGCACACGCCATAATAAGCATGAGCATCCCCCTAATGCGTCTGCTGATGCAAAGTTTGACGCACATAAAGGATCAGGCGTCTGCAGCTGAGGAAGAGGAAAGCCTTGATGACAGTCAGCCATTGTCTGGCCAGGGCAGTGTACAGGACGAGGTAGCGGGCGAAGAGGAGGAGGAGGACGAGGAGGATGATGGGGATGATTATATTTTTAATGAGGAAGCTTTTCCGGGGCCACTGGAAATTGGTGGCGCGGCAAGGCCGGGTTCTGGTTTTTTGAGGGACACAAGTGACGTGGATTTGCCTGAAACTGCCCCTCAACCAAGCACAACCGCAGATTTGAGAACTGGAACTTTGGCCCACATGGCGGATTATGCCTTACGTATCCTCAAAAGGGACACACGCATAACTAAAATGATGAATGATGACGATTACTGGTTGGCCTGCCTCCTTGATCCTCGCTATAAAGGCAAATTGCAAAATATAATGCCACATGAGAACTTGGAACTAATATTAGCAACCAAACAATCAACTCTTGTTGACCATTTGCTTCTGGCATTCCCTGCACACAGCGCCCGTGATCGTTCTCACATGAGCTGCAGGGGCCAGCAGACCAGAGGAGTTAGAGGGGCAGAAATCAGAAGTGGCGTTGGCCAGAGGGGTTTTCTGACCAGGTTGTGGAGTGATTTTGCTATGACCGCAGACAGGACAGGTACTGCAGCATCAATTCAAAGTGACAGGAGACAACATTTGTCCAGTATGGTTACAAACTATTTTTCATCCCTTATCGATGTTCTCCCTCAACCGTCATTCCCATTTGATTACTGGGCATCAAAATTAGACACCTGGCCAGAATTGGCAGAATATGCATTGCAGGAGCTTGCTTGCCCGGCAGCTAGTGTCCTATCAGAAAGAGTATTCAGTGCTGCAGGTTCAATACTAACAGAAAAAAGGACTCGTCTGGCTACCCAAAATGTAGATGATCTAACCTTCATTAAAATGAACCACAACTGGATTTCGAAATCTTTTGCCCCACCTTGCCCGGCTGACACCTAGCTTTCCTATGAAAAGGTCTTGCCTGTGGACTATTCTGAATGCCTTTTCCAATCTCGTAATTTTCTGCACCTGATTGTCCAGCATACGACATGTTTACACCTCACTAAATGGCCAAACTCCCCACACGGGGCCGTGGTATCGACACTTGGCGACAGCACCCGTGAGAGTGCAGTTTGTCTGAAGAGGTGGGTGAGCCCGCTTTTGGTCGACGGCACTGCCACTGGGTCCCTCCAAGTACAATAAAGTGTCTCTGGCGGTGGTGGTGCGCACCCAACGTTAGACACACCGTTGTAATATGAGGGGCCCTGGGCCTGTACCGCCGGCCACAAGACAGTTTCCCCCCACCCCAGCTCAAATAGTGCTCTACCACTTGCAAAATTATCCCACAGCTCCACCAATGTTTAGTCTATGCGCTGACATCCTTCAATGCCTGCCACTGACAATACCATTGTATTGACATTTTTGTTATGTTAGGCCTTCGATGCCTGTCTGTGGTCACTCCTTCCACTAGGCCTCCACTGACCACACCACTGCTGCCCGTGTACCCCTGTAACCAATTTAAAATTGCCTACAGCCATGTGTTATTATTTTAGGCCTTCGATGCCTGTCTGCGGTGACTCCTTCCACTAGGCCTCCACTGACCACACCACTGCTGCCCGTGTACCCCTGTAACCAATTTAAAATTGCCTACAGCCATGTGTTATTATTTTAGGCCTTCGATGCCTGTCTGCGGTGACTCCTTCCACTAGGCCTCCACTGACCACACCACTGCTGCCCGTGTACCCCTGGAACCAATTTAAAATTGCCTACAGCCATGTGTTATTATTTTAGGCCTTCGATGCCTGTCTGCGGTCACTCCTTCCACTAGGCCTCCACTGACCACACCACTGCTGCCCGTGTACCCCTGGAACCAATTTAAAATTGCCTACAGCCATGTGTTATTATTTTAGGCCTTCGATGCCTGTCTGTGGTCACTCCTTCCACTAGGCCTCCACTGACCACACCACTGCTGCCCGTGGACCCCTGGAACCAATTTAAAATTGCCTACAGCCATGTGTTATTATTTTAGGCCTTCGATGCCTGTCTGTGGTCACTCCTTCCACTAGGCCTCCACTGAACACACCACTGCTGCCCGTGTACCCCTGGAACCAATTTAAAATTGCCTACAGCCATGTGTTATTATTTTAGGCCTTCGATGCCTGTCTGCGGTCACTCCTTCCACTAGGCCTCCACTGACCACACCACTGCTGCCCGTGGACCCCTGGAACCAATTTAAAATTGCCTACAGCCATGTGTTATTATTTTAGGCCTTCGATGCCTGTCTGCGGTCACTCCTTCCACTAAGCCTCCACTGACCACACCACTGCTGCCCGTGTACCCCTGGAACCAATTTAAAATTGCCTACAGCCAGCCCAATTTTTTTACTTTAGGCCTTCGATGCCTGTCTGCGGTCACTCCTTCCACTAGGCCTCCACTGACCACACCACTGCTGCCCGTGTACCCCTGGAACCAATTTAAAATTGCCTACAGCCAGCCCAATTTTTTTATTTTAGGCCTTCGATGCCTGTCTGCGGTCACTCCTTCCACTAGGCCTCCACTGACCACACCACTGCTGCCCGTGTACCCCTGTAACCAATTTAAAATTGCCTACAGCCATGTGTTATTATTTTAGGCCTTCGATGCCTGTCTGCGGTGACTCCTTCCACTAGGCCTCCACTGACCACACCACTGCTGCCCGTGTACCCCTGGAACCAATTTAAAATTGCCTACAGCCATGTGTTATTATTTTAGGCCTTCGATGCCTGTCTGCGGTCACTCCTTCCACTAGGCCTCCACTGACCACACCACTGCTGCCCGTGTACCCCTGGAACCAATTTAAAATTGCCTACAGCCATGTGTTATTATTTTAGGCCTTCGATGCCTTTCTGCGGTGACTCCTTCCACTAGGCCTCCACTGACCACACCACTGCTGCCCGTGTACCCCTGGAACCAATTTAAAATTGCCTACAGCCATGTGTTATTATTTTAGGCCTTCGATGCCTGTCTGCGGTCACTCCTTCCACTAGGCCTCCACTGACCACACCACTGCTGCCCGTGTACCCCTGGAACCAATTTAAAATTGCCTACAGCCATGTGTTATTATTTTAGGCCTTCGATGCCTGTCTGCGGTCACTCCTTCCACTAGGCCTCCACTGACCACACCAATGCTGCCCGTGTACCCCTGGAACCAATTTAAAATTGCCTACAGCCATGTGTTATTATTTTAGGCCTTCGATGCCTGTCTGCGGTCACTCCTTCCACTAGGCCTCCCCTGACCACACCACTGCTGCCCGTGTACCCCTGGAACCAATTTAAAATTGCCTACAGCCATGTGTTATTATTTTAGGCCTTCGATGCCTGTCTGCGGTCACTCCTTCCACTAGGCCTCCACTGACCACACCACTGCTGCCCGTGTACCCCTGGAACCAATTTAAAATTGCCTACAGCCATGTGTTATTATTTTAGGCCTTCGATGCCTGTCTGCGGTGACTTCTTCCACTAGGCCTCCACTGACCACACCACTGCTGCCCGTGTACCCCTGGAACCAATTTAAAATTGCCTACAGCCATGTGTTATTATTTTAGGCCTTCGATGCCTGTCTGCGGTCACTCCTTCCACTAGGCCTCCACTGACCACACCACTGCTGCCCGTGTACCCCTGGAACCAATTTAAAATTGCCTACAGCCATGTGTTATTATTTTAGGCCTTCGATGCCTGTCTGCGGTCACTCCTTCCACTAGGCCTCCACTGACCACACCACTGCTGCCCGTGTACCCCTGGAACCAATTTAAAATTGCCTACAGCCATGTGTTATTATTTTAGGCCTTCGATGCCTGTCTGCGGTCACTCCTTCCACTAGGCCTCCACTGACCACACCACTGCTGCCCGTGTACCCCTGGAACCAATTTAAAATTGCCTACATCCATGTGTTATTATTTTAGGCCTTCGATGCCTGTCTGCGGTCACTCCTTCCATTAGGCCTCCACTGACCACACCACTGCTGTCCGTGTACCGCTGGAACCAATTTAAAATTGCCTACAGCCATGTGTTATTATTTTAGGCCTTCGATGCCTGTCTGCTGTCACTCCTTCCACTAGGCCTCCACTGACCACACCACTGCTGCCCGTGTACCCCTGGAACCAACATCAGAAAATATAAAAATAAGTATTTTGCTTATAAAAAAGAAAATACTGGAGAGATATCAAATGCAGACATTTTAACATTAAAAACAAACACATACAACAAAATCTGGTACAGTACTAAAAATGGCCACCAGCTACAATAACTTTCTCCTGCAAGTAGTTAACTGAAAGGTTTTTTCAATTTTAAACACAGATATGGCATCCACCGAGTGTTGTCCTGTCGCGTCTTCTTTATATTATTGCCAAGAAGATGCAAAACAATGAAAATAATAAAATCATTATTTACCAAAAAAATAGAGTAAGTCAAAACCACATTGCAAATAAACATTCATTACAAATAAAGAAGCAGGGCGCGTCCGAGGGTGAGTATATACCTAATAAGAATATAATCACCCTCGGACGCGCCCTGCTTCTTTCCGACAGCCTTCCTTCCTAAGAATCAGCCCTTCCGTGGTGTAGAGAGAGGGTTTGTTACACTCCAAGGTGTTCCCCAGGTTGCCTTTCCTGAGCTTCGATCTTCCGGCTCTCGTTTAGTAGTTGTTGGAAACTACGCTGCATTGGGCCTACAAATTGGGTATGGGGTGTAGAGAGATGGTGTGTTCCACTGTAGAGAGATGGTGTGTTCCACTCCAAGGTGTTCCCCAGGTTTCCTGACCAATGCTTCGATCATCATGCTTTCGTTTAGTAGTTGTTGGAAACTACGCTGCATTAGGCCTACAAATTGGGTATGGGGTGTAGAGAGATGGTGTGTTCCACTCCAAGGTGTTCCCCAGGTTTCCTCTCCATTGCTTCGATCTTCATGCTCTCGTTTAGTAGTTGTTGGAAACTACGCTGCATTAGGCCTACAAATTGGGTATGGGGTGTAGAGAGATGGTGTCTTACACTCCAAGGTGTTCCCCAGGTTTCCTCTCCATTGCTTCGATCTTCCGGCTCTCGTTTAGTAGTTGTTGGAAACTACGCTGCATTAGGCCTACAAATTGGGTATGGGGTGTAGAGAGATGGTGCGTTACACTCCAAGGTGTTCCCCAGGTTTCCTCTCCATTGCTTCGATCTTCCGGCTCTCGTTTAGTAGTTGTTGGAAACTACGCTGCATTAGGCCTACAAATTGGGTATGGGGTGAAGAGAGATGGTGTGTTACACTCCAAGGTGTTCCCCAGGTTTCCTCTCCATTGCTTCGATCTTCCGGCTCTCGTTTAGTAGTTGTTGGAAACTACGCTGCATTAGGCCTACAAATTGGGTATGGGGTGTAGAGAGATGGTGTGTTACACTCCAAGGTGTTCCCCAGGTTTCCTCTCCATTGCTTCGATCTTCCGGCTCTCGTTTAGTAGTTGTTGGAAACTACGCTGCATTAGGCCTACAAATTGGGTATGGGGTGTAGAGAGATGGTGTGTTCCACTCCAAGGTGTTCCCCAGGTTGCCTTTCCTGAGCTTCGATCTACCGGCTCTCGTTTAGTAGTTGTTGGAAACTACGCTGCATTAGGCCTACAAATTGGGTATGGGGTGTAGAGAGATGGTGTGTTACACTCCAAGGTGTTCCCCAGGTTTCCTCTCCATTGCTTTGATCTTCCGGCTCTCGTTTAGTAGTTGTTGGAAACTACGCTGCATTAGGCCTACAAATTGGGTATGGGGTGTAGAGAGATGGTGTGTTACACTCCAAGGTGTTCCCCAGGTTTCCTCTCCATTGCTTCGATCTTCCGGCTCTCGTTTAGTAGTTGTTGGAAACTACGCTGCATTAGGCCTACAAATTGGGTATGGGGTGTAGAGAGATGGTGTGTTCCACTCCAAGGTGTTCCCCAGGTTGCCTTTCCTGAGCTTCGATCTTCCGGCTCTCGTTTAGTAGTTGTTGGAAACTACGCTGCATTAGGCCTACAAATTGGGTATGGGGTGTAGAGAGATGGTGTGTTCCACTGTAGAGAGATGGTGTGTTCCACTCCAAGGTGTTCCCCAGGTTTCCTCGCCAATGCTTCGATCATCATGCTCTCGTTTAGTAGTTGTTGGAAACTACGCTGCATTAGGCCTACAAATTGGGTATGGGGTGTAGAGAGATGGTGTGTTCCACTCCAAGGTGTTCCCCAGGTTTCCTCTCCATTGCTTCGATCTTCATGCTCTCGTTTAGTAGTTGTTGGAAACTACGCTGCATTAGGCCTACAAATTGGGTATGGGGTGTAGAGAGATGGTGTGTTACACTCCAAGGTGTTCCCCAGGTTTCCTCTCCATTGCTTCGATCTTCCGGCTCTCGTTTAGTAGTTGTTGGAATCTACGCTGCATTAGGCCTACAAATTGGGTATGGGGTGTAGAGAGATGGTGTGTTACACTCCAAGGTGTTCCCCAGGTTTCCTCTCCATTGCTTCGATCTTCCGGCTCTCGTTTAGTATTTGTTGGAAACTACGCTGCATTAGGCCTACAAATTGGGTATGGGGTGTAGAGAGATGGTGTGTTACACTCCAAGGTGTTCCCCAGGTTTCCTCTCCATTGCTTCGATCTTCCGGCTCTCGTTTAGTAGTTGTTGGAAACTACGCTGCATTAGGCCTACAAATTGGGTATGGGGTGTAGAGAGATGGTGTGTTACACTCCAAGGTGTTCCCCAGGTTTCCTCTCCATTGCTTCGATCTTCCGGCTCTCGTTTAGTAGTTGTTGGAAACTACGCTGCATTAGGCCTACAAATTGGGTATGGGGTGTAGAGAGATGGTGTGTTCCACTCCAAGGTGTTCCCCAGGTTGCCTTTCCTGAGCTTCGATCTTCCGGCTCTCGTTTAGTAGTTGTTGGAAACTACGCTGCATTAGGCCTACAAATTGGGTATGGGGTGTAGAGAGATGGTGTGTTACACTCCAAGGTGTTCCCCAGGTTTCCTCTCCATTGCTTCGATCTTCCGGCTCTCGTTTAGTAGTTGTTGGAATCTACGCTGCATTAGGCCTACAAATTGGGTATGGGGTGTAGAGAGATGGTGTGTTACACTCCAAGGTGTTCCCCAGGTTTCCTCTCCATTGCTTCGATCTTCCGGCTCTCGTTTAGTATTTGTTGGAAACTACGCTGCATTAGGCCTACAAATTGGGTATGGGGTGTAGAGAGATGGTGTGTTACACTCCAAGGTGTTCCCCAGGTTTCCTCTCCATTGCTTCGATCTTCCGGCTCTCGTTTAGTAGTTGTTGGAAACTACGCTGCATTAGGCCTACAAATTGGGTATGGGGTGTAGAGAGATGGTGTGTTACACTCCAAGGTGTTCCCCAGGTTTCCTCTCCATTGCTTCGATCTTCCGGCTCTCGTTTAGTAGTTGTTGGAAACTACGCTGCATTAGGCCTACAAATTGGGTATGGGGTGTAGAGAGATGGTGTGTTCCACTCCAAGGTGTTCCCCAGGTTGCCTTTCCTGAGCTTCGATCTTCCGGCTCTCGTTTAGTAGTTGTTGGAAACTACGCTGCATTAGGCCTACAAATTGGGTATGGGGTGTAGAGAGATGGTGTGTTCCACTGTAGAGAGATGGTGTGTTCCACTCCAAGGTGTTCCCCAGGTTTCCTCGCCAATGCTTCGATCATCATGCTCTCGTTTAGTAGTTGTTGGAAACTACGCTGCATTAGGCCTACAAATTGGGTATGGGGTGTAGAGAGATGGTGTGTTCCACTCCAAGGTGTTCCCCAGGTTTCCTCTCCATTGCTTCGATCTTCATGCTCTCGTTTAGTAGTTGTTGGAAACTACGCTGCATTAGGCCTACAAATTGGGTATGGGGTGTAGAGAGATGGTGTGTTACACTCCAAGGTGTTCCCCAGGTTTCCTCTCCATTGCTTTGATCTTCCGGCTCTCGTTTAGTAGTTGTTGGAAACTACGCTGCATTAGGCCTACAAATTGGGTATGGGGTGTAGAGAGATGGTGTGTTACACTCCAAGGTGTTCCCCAGGTTTCCTCTCCATTGCTTCGATCTTCCGGCTCTCGTTTAGTAGTTGTTGGAAACTACGCTGCATTAGGCCTACAAATTGGGTATGGGGTGTAGAGAGATGGTGTGTTACACTCCAAGGTGTTCCCCAGGTTTCCTCTCCATTGCTTCGATCTTCCGGCTCTCGTTTAGTAGTTGTTGGAAACTACGCTGCATTAGGCCTACAAATTGGGTATGGGGTGTAGAGAGATGGTGTGTTACACTCCAAGGTGTTCCCCAGGTTTCCTCTCCATTGCTTCGATCTTCCGGCTCTCGTTTAGTAGTTGTTGGAAACTACGCTGCATTAGGCCTACAAATTGGGTATGGGGTGTAGAGAGATGGTGTGTTACACTCCAAGGTGTTCCCCAGGTTTCCTCTCCATTGCTTCGATCTTCCGGCTCTCGTTTAGTAGTTGTTGGAAACTACGCTGCATTAGGCCTACAAATTGGGTATGGGGTGTAGAGAGATGGTGTGTTCCACTCCAAGGTGTTCCCCAGGTTGCCTTTCCTGAGCTTCGATCTTCTGGCTCTCGTTTAGTAGTTGTTGGAAACTACGCTGCATTAGGCCTACAAATTGGGTATGGGGTGTAGAGAGATGGTGTGTTCCACTGTAGAGAGATGGTGTGTTCCACTCCAAGGTGTTCCCCAGGTTTCCTCGCCAATGCTTCGATCATCATGCTCTCGTTTAGTAGTTGTTGGAAACTACGCTGCATTAGGCCTACAAATTGGGTATGGGGTGTAGAGAGATGGTGTGTTCCACTCCAAGGTGTTCCCCAGGTTTCCTCTTCATTGCTTCGATCTTCATGCTCTCGTTTAGTAGTTGTTGGAAACTACGCTGCATTAGGCCTACAAATTGGGTATGGGGTGTAGAGAGATGGTGTGTTACACTCCAAGGTGTTCCCCAGGTTTCCTCTCCATTGCTTTGATCTTCCGGCTCTCGTTTAGTAGTTGTTGGAAACTACGCTGCATTAGGCCTACAAATTGGGTATGGGATGTAGAGAGATGGTGTGTTACACTCCAAGGTGTTCCCCAGGTTTCCTCTCCATTGCTTCGATCTTCCGGCTCTCATTTAGTAGTTGTTGGAAACTACGCTGCATTAGGCCTACAAATTGGGTATGGGGTGTAGAGAGATGGTGTGTTCCACTCCAAGGTGTTTCCCAGGTTGCCTTTCCTGACCTTCGATCTTCCGGCTCTCGTTTAGTAGTTGTTGGAAACTACGCTGCATTAGGCCTACAAATTGGGTATGGGGTGTAGAGAGATGGTGTGTTCCACTGTAGAGAGATGGTGTGTTCCACTCCAAGGTGTTCCCCAGGTTTCCTCGCCAATGCTTCGATCATCATGCTCTCGTTTAGTAGTTGTTGGAAACTACGCTGCATTAGGCCTACAAATTGGGTATGGGGTGTAGAGAGATGGTGTGTTCCACTCCAAGGTGTTCCCCAGGTTTCCTCTCCATTGCTTCGATCTTCATGCTCTCGTTTAGTAGTTGTTGGAAACTACGCTGCATTAGGCCTACAAATTGGGTATGGGGTGTAGAGAGATGGTGTGTTACACTCCAAGGTGTTCCCCAGGTTTCCTCTCCATTGCTTCGATCTTCCGGCTCTCGTTTAGTAGTTGTTGGAAACTACGCTGCATTAGGCCTACAAATTGGGTATGGGGTGTAGAGAGATGGTGTGTTACACTCCAAGGTGTTCCCCAGGTTTCCTCTCCATTGCTTCGATCTTCCGGCTCTCGTTTAGTAGTTGTTGGAAACTACGCTGCATTAGGCCTACAAATTGGGTATGGGGTGTAGAGAGATGGTGTGTTACACTCCAAGGTGTTCCCCAGGTTTCCTCTCCATTGCTTCGATCTTCCGGCTCTCATTTAGTAGTTGTTGGAAACTACGCTGCATTAGGCCTACAAATTGGGTATGGGGTGTAGAGAGATGGTGTGTTACACTCCAAGGTGTTCCCCAGGTTTCTTCTCCATTGCTTCGATCTTCCGGCTCTCGTTTAGTAGTTGTTGGAAACTACGCTGCATTAGGCCTACAAATTGGGTATGGGGTGTAGAGAGATGGTGTGTTCCACTCCAAGGTGTTCCCCAGGTTGCCTTTCCTGAGCTTCGATCTTCCGGCTCTCGTTTAGTAGTTGTTGGAAACTACGCTGCATTAGGCCTACAAATTGGGTATGGGGTGTAGAGAGATGGTGTGTTCCACTGTAGAGAGATGGTGTGTTCCACTCCAAGGTGTTCCCCAGGTTTCCTCGCCAATGCTTCGATCATCATGCTCTCGTTTAGTAGTTGTTGGAAACTACGCTGCATTAGGCCTACAAATTGGGTATGGGGTGTAGAGAGATGGTGTGTTCCACTCCAAGGTGTTCCCCAGGTTTCCTCTCCATTGCTTCGATCTTCATGCTCTCGTTTAGTAGTTGTTGGAAACTACGCTGCATTAGGCCTACAAATTGGGTATGGGGTGTAGAGAGATGGTGTGTTACACTCCAAGGTGTTCCCCAGGTTTCCTCTCCATTGCTTTGATCTTCCGGCTCTCGTTTAGTAGTTGTTGGAAACTACGCTGCATTAGGCCTACAAATTGGGTATGGGGTGTAGAGAGATGGTGTGTTACACTCCAAGGTGTTCCCCAGGTTTCCTCTCCATTGCTTCGATCTTCCGGCTCTCGTTTAGTAGTTGTTGGAAACTACGCTGCATTAGGCCTACAAATTGGGTATGGGGTGTAGAGAGATGGTGTGTTACACTCCAAGGTGTTCCCCAGGTTTCCTCTCCATTGCTTCGATCTTCCGGCTCTCGTTTAGTAGTTGTTGGAAACTACGCTGCATTAGGCCTACAAATTGGGTATGGGGTGTAGAGAGATGGTGTGTTACACTCCAAGGTGTTCCCCAGGTTTCCTCTCCATTGCTTCGATCTTCCATCTCTCGTTTAGTAGTTGTTGGAAACTACGCTGCATTGGGCCTACAAATTGGGTATGGGGTGTAGAGAGATGGTGTGTTCCACTCCAAGGTGTTCTCCAGGTTTCCTTTCCTGAGCTTCGATCTTCCGGCTCTCGTTTAGTAGTTGTTGGAAACTACGCTGCATTAGGCCTACAAATTGGGTATGGGGTGTAGAGAGATGGTGTGTTCCACTCCAAGGTGTTCCCCAGGTTTCCTCGCCAATGCTTCGATCATCATGCTCTCGTTTAGTAGTTGTTGGAAACTACGCTGCATTAGGCCTACAAATTGGGTATGGGGTGTAGAGAGCTGGTGTGTTCCACTCCAAGGTGTTCCCCAGGTTTCCTCGCCAATGCTTCGATCATCATGCTCTCGTTTAGTAGTTGTTGGAAACTACGCTGCATTAGACCTACAAATTGGGTATGGGGTGTAGAGAGATGGTGTGTTCCACTCCAAGGTGTTCTCCAGGTTGCCTTTCCTGAACTTCTATCTTCAGGCTCTCGTTAAATTGTGGTTAAATGGAACAACTGCATTTGGCGTACTAGTTGGTTTGGGGCCTACTAACAGTGTCTGCCGCTCCTTGCTGTTCTCCTGGTTTCCTGTCCTGAAATTCCATTTTCAGGCGCTCGTTAAGTAGTTGTTAATGTTAGACTGCATTTGGCCTACTAGTTGGGTTGGGGCCTACTATCGGTGTCTGCCACTCCTTGCTGTTCTCCTCCACTGAACAAAGCTGTGCCGCCTGTTTACTACTGTTACCAATTTTGAACTGCATTTCGACTACTTACTGATTTGGGCCTACTCTCTGTGTCAGCCTCTCATTCCAGTTGTCCTCCACTGCAATGCCCCCTGATTAGTCCTGTGTTACCAATTTTGAACTGCATTTAGCCCACTTTATTCTTTGGGCCTATATCTGTGTTTCCTCCTCATCCTGCCCATTGCCCAGCCAGTGATAGATGAGTCTGCTGGTACATTGACCCATAACGCAACATTTCCCGTGCACGCTACACTGCAAGATTGTGACCCTGCTGAAAGTCAGGTCCCCCTTCCCGAATACCATACCACCTTACACGGGGACAAACAGGAAGGTGCAGATGAAAGTGCAGGTTCCTTCATCAGGTGGGGGGAGGAATACTAGTTGGCGACGTCACTGGCACAGGGCCTCTCATGGTACGCAAAAGTGTTGCTGCCGGTGGGAGGCGCCCCCGCCGTGCAAACACACCGCTGTACTTTGAGGGGCCCTGTGCCAGTGCCAATGCCAACGAGTGGGCTTCCCCTGCTTGCTCAGGTTCACAGCACTTGCAAAGTTGAAATACTTACCTCTCCCTGCTCCACTGCCGTGACGTGGTCCAGATTTCCTGGGCCCACTAATTACTTGAACCAGCCCTACCCACCACAACTTTAGCCAAATGACCCCCAATTTCAAATGTCTTCCAATTATTATAAGGTAAATTACGCTTGACAAGCTTCATTAAGAAGAATGGATGGTTTTGACATTAAAATGGGCACTCTAGGTGTTTTCCTGGCCCCCACTCACTGCCGACTATGCTGCCCCATTGACTTGCATTGTGTTTCGTGTTTCGGTCGATCCCGACTTTACGTCATAATCGGCCGATTTCACTCGACCCGACTTTTGAGATAGTCGGGTTTCGCGAAACCCGGCTCGACTCTAAAAAGGTCAAGGTCGCTCAACTCTACTAAACACCAAAACAAAAAGGAACTTACTCTTCGGCGACCGCCGCGATTATCATTCCGACGACTATGGGAGGTGCTTTGAGGAACTCTACGTCGAGCCCCGGATTGTGAAGACTAATTTAAAAAAAAAATAAAATTAATAATGTTCTTTGATCAAGGCATATGTATTGTGTGCTGTGCTGAATGTTTGTGTTGGGTGTAGTGCATTGTATGTGAGGATCGGTCTGTTCAAAACTTACACCCGCTCCCGCTCCTTGTATTTCTCCACCCTGTCCGTCTCCTTCTGTTAGCCCCTCTGCTTCATATTCCTGTGAATACAGAACACATAAAGGGTTAAAAAACAATTACCATAGTTGTACCCCAAAAAAATATTTTAGAAGGAAAAAAAAGAAAAAAAAGACACCTCAGTTTGCTGCTGATGTGCTGGGGGGCTCTCAGAAGAAGACATTATGGTCTTGCGTCAATCTTGGGTTGGTCAGTCCCTTGCGTCCCTCTTGGTCCCTAGGATCTGTAAGTATACAGAGAGTTCTAAGCTACTATACAAAAGGATAGATGCAGCTGTAGGGACTTTACACTTACATCGTTTTAAAAAACTTTTAGATTTCCTCCAACACAAAATGAAAAAAAATTTTTTAACCGTCATACTTTATATGGTAGATATGCTTGATGCACAAGCTGCCAAACCCTCTAGCCCCTGTTTCCCCACCAAAAAAACCCCCAAAAAAACCCTTTAAAGCAACACCAAAACTTAAATTGATATGCGCAATGCGCATGTTGGTAAAACCCACCTAAACAAAGTTTCACCTTATAAAAAGTGTTCCTCATTCGAAATTAAAATACCAATTCCCAAAATTGTTAATTATGATTACCCTACAGTTTGTATTTTCTAAAACCAGATAACATATTCTATAGCAAAGATTTGCATTACACATTTGTATATATAACCTTTACTGCATGTTTACCCAATATTACATTTATCTTGAAATGAGACTACTGACAGTTTTGTGAAATTTTTATTACTATATTTTTTAAAATTTAATTTTTTTTATGGTACAGTAGGAGCTTCACTGCTCTTTATTTGAAATACAAGTACATTATGGAAAGCAACAAAAATGCAGAACACATCACACATCATTTATACACACAAAACACATTTTACACCTCAGCTATTCAAAATACCAGCATAGTATGAAAAACATATAAACAGGGCAGGCAGGCGCACGCACAAAAGCACACACGCACACAAGCACGCACGCACACAAGCACACAAGCACGCACGCACACAAGCACACACACAAGCACACAAGCACGCACGCACACAAGCACACAAGCACGCACGCACACAAGCACACACACAAGCACACAAGCACGCACGCACACAAGCACGCACGCACACAAGCACACAAGCACGCACGCACACAAGCACGCACGCACACACACAAGCACACAAACACGCATGCATACAAGCACACGCACGCACGCTGGATGGCAGTACTCACATGGCTGTCTCAGGCAGGGTCTGGCTTGCAGGGCCTCTCTGGCTGGCTGGCAGGGCCTGGCCCACAAGGTCTTGCTTGCTGGGTCTGGCAGGGTGTCTATGGCTTGCAGGGCCTCTCTGGCTGGCTGGCAGGGCCTGGCTGGCAAGGTCTTGCTTGCAGGGTCTGGCAGGGTGTCTCTGGCTTGCAGGGCCTCTCTGGCTGGCTAGCAGGGCCTGGCTCGCAAGGTCTTGCTGGCAGGGTCTGGCAGGGTGTCTCTGGCTTGCAGGGCCTCTCTGGCTGGCTGGCAGGGCCTGGCTGGCAAGGTCTTGCTGGCAGGGTCTGGCTGGGTCTCTCTTGCATGGAAAGGTCTCTCTTGCTGGCTGGTACATTTGGAAATGACCTGTCCTCTTTATATAGTTTTTGGGTTGTCTGGGCAAAGTATCCACTTTTTGGAGCATGCTCAATCAAAAAAAGCCGATTGAGGCGACGGATCCGCCAAAAAGCGGATCGCGACGGATCTGTCACCCATAGGCGCCTATTCTAAAAAAAGGCGGACGCGACGGATCCGCCGCGGTCCGCCTTTTCGGCGGCACCAAAAAACGTTACAAAGTCCGTCAATGTCTAGACAACGTCCGCCAAATATCGACGGATCCGTCGCATGGCGGATGGAACGGACGACCATCCGCCACAATCCGTCTCTAATGCAAGTCAATGGGAAAATAGCGGATCCGCCAAAAAAAAATGGCGGATCCGTCATTTGACGAAAATGGCGGTTTTTGACTGACGCCGAAAGATTGAAGTGTGAAAGAGGCCTAAGTAGTATTTGTGCAGGGTGTCAAACTTTTGCATAGTCCCATTTTTCTTTTTGTAATTTTTCAAATGTAAAAGATGAAAGTACATATATTTTTTAGCCTAAAATACAAAGGACATGTATCATCTTTAACTTTAACTCTTTTAGAGATCATTTCATCTTCAACTTGCTTAACTGTTCATAATAATAGTAATTTTGACCAGGGGTGCTCAAACTTTTACATGCCACTGCACAGTCAATTTTCTCCTGTTACCTTTGCATTGCTGAGTTTGATCTGACACGGATAGTACTTGTACGAAAAAAACTGTGAATTAATCTTTAGTCGGTTTATCTTGTTCATAACTAAGCAGAAATGAGCTCTGTGTTGAAATGAAACATAATTTCAAATTAAAGGACAGCAGATTTGTAACTTTGTAACTTACTCCTTTTATTTAAGTATCGCTCAATTACATAATGTGGAGTTGTCGTTTTGGAAAATAGAACTTCAAAGGCAAATCCAAGACTGATTTTTTGATGATTATGATGAAAAAGTGTTTATTTATCTGGGTCTCTTGTCTGTATAAAGTCCCTGCTGTTTGGACTGAAACCAGCCAGAATCCCTCCTGTGTAATTAAAACTAATTCCAATTATAAAGTGGCAAAAAAATTCTTCTATTTCACAAAGATATTTTCTGCTCTCCACAGCTGCAGTAAATGATTCTGTGATTAAGAAAGCAAAACAATAATGTCATCAACAGTAAAATTCTCAGCTTCACTGTACATGAAATAAAATATGTAACATCTAAAATAATGCAAAGATGCATAAGAAAACAAAAAGTAGAACATTTGAAACAAAATACTCTTTGGGGCTGTTTCGTTAAGACCAGCTCTGCACACTCCTGTCTTAATGAAGTGCTCACTGGAGGATGATGCTGCAAATTCATGCCACTTAGTGAATTTAGGTCATCTTCTCAGAGGTCGTCCACCTCCATGTGCCATGCTAGAAATGCTACCCCAATCAGAGACTCAGGTAGCATTTCTGTCCTTAAATATGCCAGCACTTTTGTCAAATTTTATTTGAACTTGTAGCCACGCTCTGTCTTTCCCTGGTCTGTCCATTTTGTCAGAGCTGGGACAAACTAATGTCAAAAGTTGCAAAAATCTTTGTCCAAATCCACGTTGCAAAAAAATCTTGAGACTTTTTGCACTACTACTACTACTGCCAGGTTGTTTGGTGCCAGCAATACTGATGTTGCTGCTGCCAGCCCTGGTTCTCATTAACAGATGATGCCACTGGAGTAAAGGTACCTTCACACTCAGCGACGCTGCAGCAATACCGACAACGATGTCGATCGCTGCAGCGTCGCTGTTTGGTCGCTGGAGAGCTGTCACACAGACAACTCTCCTGCGACCAACGAGCCAGAAGTCCCCTCGTAACCAGGGTAAACATCGGGTTACTAAGCGCAGGGCTGCGCTTAGTAACCCGATTTTTACCCTGGTTACCAGCATAAACGTAAAAAAACAAACACTACATACTTACCTTCCGCTGTCTGTCCCCTGGCGCTGTGCTTTCCTGCACTGACTGTGAGCACAGCGGCCGGAAAGCAGAGCGGTGACGTCACCGCTGTGCTCTGCTTTCCGGCTGGCCGGCGCTCACAGCCAGAGCAGAAAAGCACAGCGCCGGGGACAGACAGCAGAAGGTAAGTATGTAGTGTTTGTTTTTTTTACGTTTATGCTGGTAACCAGGGTAGACATCGGGTTACTAAGCGCAGCGCTGCACTTAGTAACCCGATGTTTACCCTGGTTACCAGTGAAGACATCGCTGAATCGGCATCACACACGCCGATTCAGCGATGTCTGCAGGTTGTCCAGCGACGAAATAAAGTTCTGGACATTCTGCAGTGACCAACGACATCACAGCAGGATCCTGATCGCTGCTGTCTGTCACACTGAACGATATCGTTAGCCAGGACGCTGCAACGTCACGGATCGCTAGCGATATCGTTCAGTGTGAAGGTACCTTAAGCCCCTCAGAGATTGGAAAGTTATCACCTATCCCAGGGATAAACAGGGTAAACTGTTGAAAACACACCTTTAACAGGCATTCATGGCCAGAGAAAGTTAACATTGTATTTTACAAGGTAAAAGGACAGGGAAACTTCAGCCAGAAGCAGTAGTTATTAGGAATGAGCGAACTTGCTCCATGATGCTCGGTTATCACTTGAATATCACGGTGCTGGGATGTATGCGTTACTCTGTGAGTAATGGGTGGTGGGTGGTCTATGTAAAACTCGAATCCCTGATCCACATTTTTGGAACCTGTTACTCAGCCACTAAGCATGCAGGGATTGCGTGCTCGTCACTGAAATGCCATAACCATCTTGCTTGTGGCATTACTGTGATTGATTGGCCATGTGACATCATCAGGGGTTATAAAAGAACAGACGCCACCCATTACACAGCTCTAACGCATTTTGTATTGGAGGGAGAGAGTGTTTGTCTATGCCTGTGTGTGCACAGTATAATGAATCAGTGGCATGTAGTGTTGATACTGGTGCTGAAACTCAGCCATCATACTAACAGTCTTTTTAAGGTTTAATCGTTTGTTTTGCAGTTTGTATCACATACAATCTGCGTTTAGCCTAGGGAGGGAGAGTGAGTCACAGGAGTAGGGAGAGTGACAGAATCCAGTCTGTAGAGAGGGATTAGGGCTGTACAGCCCATTGGCAAATAAATAGCTTTAGTTGTTTTTTTGTGGGGGTGAAAAAATTGAATATATTTTGATCCATCAAGTATTGTGTGATTTGTGTTACTTTTTTTGTGTTGTATAACACTGCTAGAAATTGTTAAAAAATTTATTTGGGTTAAATATCTTACTCATACACTATTCTGTGTTCTGGATTATTTTTTATATTTATAACACACTCCAAAAAAGAGTTTATACATTTTGTAGGCACTAGTTTGTCCCCTTAACAGAATTAAATGATCTGGGGTTCATTTTCTGAAGAAAAGGTTAAAATTGGCAGACTTAAAGGGAATCTGTCACCCCATTTTTGCCACCGCCATCAGGGGCTTATCTACAGCATTCTGTAATGCTGTAGATAAGTTGCCGATGTAACCTGAAAGATAAAAAAAAAGTTAGATTATACTCACCCAGGGGTGGTCCCGATGCGGTCTGGTCCGATGGGTGTCGCGTTCTGGGTCCAGCGAGTCCCATCTTCATCCTCTTCTTTGCTTCATGTCATGGCTCCTGCGCAGGCATATTTTATCTGCCCTGTTGAGGGCAGAGCAAAGTACTGCAGTGTGCAGGCGCCGGGCCTCCCTAACCATTCCCGGCACCTGCGCACGGCATTACTTTGCTCTGCCCTCAACAGGGCAGATAAAGTACGCCTGCCCAAGAGCCATGACAAGAAGCAAAGTAGAGGATGTCATCACATGAAGATTGTTGGCACTGGACCTGGACCGCGATCGCCCATCGGTCCGGACCACAACGGAACCGCCCCTGGGTGAGTATAATCTACCTTGGTTTTCTTACCTTTCAGGTTACATCGGGGGCTTAGCTACAGCATTACAGAATGCTGTAAATAAGCCCCTGATGGCAGTGGCCTTAGCTTATAGGCGAAAAATGGGGTGACAGATTCCCTTTATATTTCTCACCCATACAGTTTCATATGTTCTGTGGTACACTTCTGTGATATCTAACACTCTCAAAGTTGTTAAAAAAAATGAGCTAGATTACATTTCTCACCCATACACTATTCCGTGGTCTAGGGTAAATTTCTGTGACATTATCTAACAGTAAAAAAAAGCGTTAAAAAATTGGCTACACTACAGCTCTCATCCATACACTATTCCATGGTCTGGGTGACATTTTCTGTGATCCAGAAAACAAACAAAAAAAATTCAAAAAGTTTGCAGTCTTAAATTTATCAGCCATACAGTATTACATGGTTAGGGATAGATTTATGTAATAATAAATGTTTTGTGGTTCATTTCTGTGGCATATAAGACTCCCAAAAAGTGGTGAAACAGTTTTCTGGAATGAATTGCTTATCATCTATAAAATAAAGTGGTATTAAACTCCCAAAAACCACTTTGACTGCTGCAGGTGACCAATTTTTTTCTTTTCTAGAAAATAAAATTGATTTCAGGAGACCTAGCAACTATAAAAAGCGTAAGGCATGTGCTAAGGGACGAGGAAGTGGAAGTGCTGATGATGGTGCATGCAGAAGCCGAGGACATGGGGCAGGTGCGACTACACTTGTTGCTGAAGCACAAGAAACACACCCATCCACGACACATAGGTTCCTCTCCCACTTTGCAGGTAGGCAAGGTCCACCACTTTGTAAGCCAGAACAGTGTGAACAGATGATCGGTTGGATAGCAGATAATGCTTCCAGCAGGCTTGGCAGTACTACTCAGGCTTCCATAAAGTCCAGTCTCACAAGCCTACTGTCTGGATCACTTAATTGTCACCCTGATCCTCCTTCCTCCCACCATGTTGAGTCCCAGGAGACTAATGATCCCAAACTAGAACACTCCACGGAGTTCTTTACAACAACATTTCTTGATTGTGGCCTCTCAACCTGCATGCTCCAAGAGGGTAGGAGGACATGCTGTTTACTGATGTACAAAACTTAGAGCAGCCACGACCACAAAAAGATGATGATGGGGAATGGCAAATTTTGGCTAAGGCGGAAGATGATGATGAGATACAGTTGCGCTAAGTCTTGTTGTTGTTAAGTCACAAAGTTAGGAGGACCAGGGTGCGTGGGTGCAACATAAGGTAGTGGACAACAAAGTCACCAATCTGACCTGGGAAGCTGGCATTCAGAGCGAGGCTAGCAGTGCTGAGGGGGAGAGATCGTCAGCACCAAAACAGACAGAAAAAGTCAGGGTGGACAAGTGTTCTACAGAGCACAAGCAGTCTTGAATTTCTCCGTCAAAGAGTTTTGAAAAAAAGAGTTCTGGGACAAACAAAATGGCCATTTGCAAACTGTGCCATGTCAAGATCAGCAGTGGCCTTACCACTAAGAACCTTATCACCACCAGCATGATCTGGGACATGTCATCTAAGCACTCGACTTAATGGGCCGAACGCCTGGGTATGATTGGTGTCATTGGGTGACATCATTGCCTCTTCCCCTGTGCTAAGTGCTTTCCAATTCCCTGCCTAAAACACTGGAGCAGATGCCTCCTGCCCTGCACCTGTCTTTGCACATTCTCAGTTATCATCATCAGGCAAGTTCAAATGCTTGTCCCAGCACAGCTTTCAGCTGTCCCTAACCCAGGCTTTGGACCGAAGGAGAAAGTTTGTAGTCAACCACCCACATGCCCAAAGCCTAAACGGACACATTTCCAGGCTGCTTGCCATGGAAATGTTGCCATTTCAACTTGTTGACATGAAGGATTGGTAATTGGTCCCCAGCTGCCACTTTTTCTCCCGGTGTGGCATCCCCGCCTTGTACCATAACATGTCCAGGAATATCACTCGTGCCCATACCAATGCAGTTACTGGGGTTGTCCACTTAATGACCGACAAGTGGATAAGTGTTTTTAGCCAGCGACGCTACATATTCCTGACAGCACACTGGATGAACATTGTGGAGGCTGGGGCCAAGTCACACACTGGCATTACACATGTGCTCCTGATGCCAAGGATTGCTGGCTTTACTTCAAATATGGTTTCCTCCATCTCCTACAGCAGATTCTGCACCCCCTCCTGCTCTTCCTCATCCTTCGTCTCCGATTTGCTCTCTCAGAGCATGTAGTCCCCTTCAGCTGGCAGCTCTGCGGCACTGCCTCAGCGAGGCAGCAACAAGCTCTGCTGAAGTTAATTTCTCTAGGAGATAAACTGCACACCATGGCAGAGCTACTTACAGAAATAACCGACCAGACATCAAGGTCAAGGTATTCCGCATCAGTGTCCATTTCCACAAGTCGGCTACTGTTGCTGCCCTCACTCTGGCAGTGCTGCAGCAGCCCATGTAAGTGCCAGCCCACCGACTGGTGTGTGATGGCTGCACATGCTGGAATGCCACACTGAAAATTGGTCATAGATGTTTGACATTTGTGTGGTTCTCAAAGACTTTGAGGACTCCACAAAGATGGTGAGCAGCAATGACCCCATAGTCAGCGCAACTATCCAACATCTGTGCCTACTTAAACATTTGCTGCTCACAATTAAACATGAAGTTTTGCATGTGTACCAGGTGGGGATGAAGGAAGCGATAACTCATTTATTGGGTCTCAAAACTGTACACTGCCCCTCTATTCCTTGGAGGTGTTGTGCTGCTCACCCACTAGCATCTTGCCACCAGGTGGGTCATAACAGGCATGTCCTTTTACTATCAATAACAACTACACTTTCAAAATATTTATGTTCAAAATTATTTTATGGATTCGATGAGTCATTCATACAGTTTAAACACAGTTATTATTGCACTATGGAAGCATGGAAAACTCACAAAAAGCATTGAAAAATATTTCTGGATTAGATTACTCATCCATAGATTATTATGTGCTTTCTGTCACAGTTTGGTGGTATATACAGTACAAAAAAACTTGAAAAATTTGACTTTTTACATTACATTATTCTGTGATCTGGGTTACATTTCTTGGATACATAACACTCCAAAAAAGCATAACACTCCAAAAATTAAAATAATTTTCTGGGTCACATTTCTTTCCCATACACAATTATGTGGTCTGTGGTAAATCTTTGTCATAATTAACACTCGAAAAAAGTGCTACATTTTGCTGGGTTAAATTTTGCAGCCATAAAGTATTGAGTGGTCATGGGCGCATTTCTATTATATATAACACTCCAAAAAAAGCGTTACATTTTTTACTGGGTTACATTGATCACCACAACACTATTCCTTGTTCTGGGGTACATTTTTTTAAAGATATATAACACTGCAAAAAAGTGTTAACATTTTTTGCAGTGTTAAACTTCTCATCCATACACTATTCTGTCTTCAGGGTGGTCTGGAGTATGTTTCCTTGTTATATAACCCTCAAATGTATATAGCCTTTTTAAGTCAGAGTACCTATACAGGACAATTTGAACAGAATGTGTATGAGGCCCTACATTATGTCTAATACAAAGTGTATCTGAGTCCTTTATTTTTGGAAGTCCTTGCTTCCATCATAAATTAAACTGAAATGTCCTATTTTTAATGAAAAAAATCAATTTTAAATTTTGCCTCATATTCGTCCCGCTACATTTAGCCCAACTTGGGTCTCTCCCTAAGGTGGCTAGCATATATGTATCGCTTGCTCACCGAGCCCCACTCCATACAGCCAACCAATTCCAGCCCTGTGCTGATGAGGGCCTAAAGCCCGAAACACGTGTCCACAGGTAGGAATTGGTTGGCTGTGTAAATTTAGAAACTAATCCGCAGCATTGCACGCTTGGCGGTTCCAAGCGCTGTGGATTAGACTGGGGTGGAAAGAGATGATTTGCATAGCTCCGCCTACTGCAAAGGATTCTGGGTAAACCTGCTATTCTTTGTATTATGCTGCTTGCAAGTACTTTCCATTTCAGGAAAGCATCCACTATGTATTTCCTTTAAGTAGAGGGATTTTCGGTCTCTTTCGTCCCGCTACATTTAGCCCAACTTGGGTCTCTCCCTAAGGTGGCTAGCATATATGTATCCCTTGCTCACCGAGCCCCACTCCATACAGTCAACCAATTCCAGCCCTGTGCTGATGAGGGCCTAAAGCCCGAAACACGTGTCCACAGGTAGGAATTGGTTGGCTGTGTAAATTTAGAAACTAATCCGCAGCATTGCACTCTTGGCGGTTCCAAGCACTGTGGATTAGACTGGGGTGGAAAGAGATGATTTGCATAGCTCCACCTACTGCAAAGGATTCTGGGTAAACCTGCTATTCTTTGTATTATGCTGCTTGCAAGTACTTTCCGTTTCAGGAAAGCATCCACTATGTGCCTCATATACAAGTCATTATAGAAGACATAATGTTTCTTAATATTTTTTTCCTGTAAAATGCAATTTCTCGTCGGTTTAGAATGTTTTATTGTCATTCCTTAAAGTGGAGTAAAAGTGTGACACCATTGTTCTCAGCAGCGATTTGGCAGTCTTAGTGCTTCCAAGGGTCTTCCCCCTTCCTTTTGTCCTTCCATTCAGCCCTTTTGCCATCTATTTGAACATTTTTACAGCCCCCCCCCAGACCTCTGTGTAGGGTCTGCTGGAAAAATCTTGGCTTTTCCATTGACTCCCATTACACTCGTTACTCGAAACAAGCATGTGAGTATTAGGAATTGTTCGGTTTGAGCACGAGCACCCGAGCATTTCAGTACTCACTCATCTCTAGTAGTTATGTTTAACATATAGCTGTGTATTATAGATTAAGGCTATTTTCACACATCAGTTTTTTGCCATCAGGCACAATCCGGCAATTTTTTTTTTTGGGGGGGGGGAAATGGATCCGGCGCAAATTGTGAAAAACTGATGAGACGGATCCGATTTTTTGCTGGATCCGCTTTTTTTTTTTTTTAACTCGGGGATAGAGAATGGACTTTCTGTTCTGGAGAGAGAGAGAGAGAAAAATGCATGATTTGTGTAAAAAAAACGGATTCAGTTGCCGGATTTGATCATTTCACCTCACGTTTCATACGTTTTTTCTCTGGATCCATTGTTGGCCATTTTTATGCCAGACAGAAAATACTTTCCTATGTACATTTTCTCCGGCCGCTGGAAAAAAGAATTTTCAACAGATCCAGCAAAAAACGGATGAAACGTGAGGCCGTCCGATGCAATACGGCACTAATACAAGTCTATGAAAAAAAAAAAGATCTGGGGGCAATTTTTGCCGGATCCTTTTTTTTCAGAATTCACCAGATTGTGCCTGACGGCAAAAAACTGATGTGTGAAAGTAGCCTAAGACAGGAGGACATGATTTTAAAATATGGGATAAAACACAAAATCTGGAAAAGATGTAGTAGTGTTCTTTTAGCTAAAGTCTTTGCTATAGTAGTTTGAGGATGCTGTAACATTTTTATGTTTTTTAGGAGGTTGATTGGAAATTGATAGTTCTTGGAGTCAAATGAAGCATACTGAAATTAGAGATGAGCAGATCAATCTGTGGGGAGTCAAGTTTGAATTGAATTTGATGAAATTCACAGTTTTATCTGAATTTGAATATTCTGATATTCGATTTGCAAAAAAAAAAAAAACTTGTTCAATATAATTTCCCACAGTGCATAAGTATCAGAGATTGGGTTAATGTAATTTTACATGACTACTTCCCCATAATGCCCTGCAGCTATAACATCTTATGGAATATTATACCTTGCACAGTGGTGGTCATCACCTGGGCCATCACAGGTTAGCTGTTCCCAGCTAATCAATCAGTAGTGAGGACAACCATAAATGTGACTTTAGTTCCCTAAAGCTAATCGCCTAACTTAATCTAGACAAAGCAGGACTCCAAATTTATTAACATGACAAATTATTTCGAGAAAGACAGGAAAACTGACAACTAATGTATTTTTCTACTCTGCTTTATTATCATTTATAATCTTGCATAGTAGATGTGTTTACCTTCAGTGGCTGGATATAGTGGAAGAGAGTAAAGGTACCTTCACACATAACGATATTGTTAACGATATTGTTGCATTTTGTGACGTAGCAACGATATCGTTAATGAAATCGTTATGTGTGACAGCGACCAACGATCAGGCCCCTGCTGGGAGATCGTTGGTCGCTGAACAAAGTCCAGAACTTTATTTCGTCGCTGGATCTCCCGTGGACATCGCTGAATCGGCATGTGTGACACCGATCCAGCGATGTCTTCACTGGTAACCAGGGTAAACATCGGGTAACTAAGCGCAGGGCCGCGCTTAGTAACCCGATGTTTACCCTGGTTACCATCCTAAAAGTAAAAAAACAAACAGTACATACTTACCTACCGCTGTCTGTCCCCGGCGCTGTGCTCTGCACTCCTCCTGTACTGGCTGTGAGCGTCGGTCAGCCGGAAAGCAGAGCGGTGACGTCACCGCTCTGCTTTCCGGCCGCTGTGCTCACACAGACAGTACAGGAGGAGAGCAGAGCAGAGCGCCGGGGACAGACAGCGGTAGGTAAGTATGTACTGTTTGTTTTTTTTACTTTTAGGATGGTAACCAGGGTAAACATCGGGTTACTAAGCGCGGCCCTGCGCTTAGTTACCCGATGTTTACCCTGGTTACCGGCATCGTTGGTCGCTGGAGAGCGGTCTGTGTGACAGCTCTCCAGCGACCAAACAGCGACGCTGCAGCGATCCGGATCGTTGTCGGTATCGCTGCAGCGTCGCTTAATGTGAAGGGACCTTTACAGATAGAAAGTGTGTGTCACTAAAGTCCTCTTTTTCTCAGAAGAGGCAATTTGCATAATCTTTTCAGGAATCTAACATGGATCCTTTCATGGCTCTTGTAAAACCTATGCAGAGTCTATCTCTGGAAGTGACAGAACTATGGTAATTGGTTTTCCAATAGCAACAGCAGACCTTGGGTCTGGTTGTCTTGTCAGCCAGCCAGACGCAATCTGAACACCTCGAAATAAATTTGAGGTGTTTAGAGAAGCTTGCAAATTCTTCTTCAGGCTTTGTCTATGTTCCTCTCTGACTGAAGAACATTGGGTGGTGATTTTTGTTTCTCTCCTTCAAGGGGATCCTGAATCCTGGGATTTTTCCCTTCTGACCGACTCACAATCACTTCAGTTAGTATATGAGTTTTTGCGGCCCTAGGACTCAAATATGATGATCCTGAAAGAGTCTCCCTTAGAAGCTGCTATAGCAAGAGCAATTCGTATTAATGGATACCTCAGGGATAGACCTGTGATGACCCCTTCCCCAGTAGTACTCTCTTCTAGGGGTGAAATCGCTCCTGTATGCTCTGATGAACCCATGCAGTTGGGGGCCTCTCCCTAGTCTGGATCTCCTGCGGTTCACCATAAGACAGGGGTTTGTTTCTTTTGCGGTCAAAGGGGTCATTGCATTTGAATCTGTCCATCCATACCTAAACAGAAAAAGCTGTTGGAAAACTTCTGACCGCAGGTTGTGTGGACTATGATAACCTGAGCATACGTATCTCCTCCTCATGTGTGTCTCCATTTGTCTTACCCGCAGACGTTGTCATAAGTACAAAAACTGAGATTGTTTCAATCTTTTCAGATAGTGGGGCGGGTGGCCAAAATGGTGAATGCTCCATTTGCCCAGACTCATGGTATCTGTTGTAGAATTCTGACGAATCCAACCCCTATATTTGCAATTGACGCAGCCTCTTGCTAAGGGGTGTTTTACACAAATTGTGTATAGCTTAAGCCTTTGATAAGGGGCAATTCACAATTATCTCATTTCTTTCTATGTTCTTGAAGATCTTCCTACCAATTCGTTGGTTAGTTATGCACATTCCTGTTGTTGATTGGCAGTCCAGGGAGATAGGTAAGTGGAGTGATTTCTCCATCTCCACTAAAACCTTACCCTCTTTACTGCCCAGGTTTAAGGAAGTATTCTCAGTGGGTATCTAGAATTCCCCTACCCCATCATTCTTTCGATTCTTACGATTGCCTCGTTTACTTGCTCCCTGGAGCAAAACTACCCAAAACCAGATTGTACATTCTTTCTGGACCCAAAAGGCAGGCTATGAAAGATATCATGGAAAATCTTGCTAATAGACACATTTGATCCTCCTCTTCTTTTGTGACAGCAGAGTTCTTCTTTGTCAAGAAAAAAGATGGGGGTCTAAGTCCTTGTTTAGCCCATTGTGAGCTAAATTGGATTACCATCAAAGACCCTTATCCCCTTTTGCTCATTCCATATTTATTTAAGCAGGTTGAGGTGAGGTTTGAGGCCTTTCTATCATAGAGGTCATCACCTGGTAAGTGGCTTTTCGTGCTCTTCTTTCTCAAAAAATGTATTGCCATCTCAAAAAACTATGATATTGGTAAAAGAGAACTTCTTGCTATTAAGTTGGCTTCTGAGGAGTGGCGTCATTTCTGGAGGAAGCATCTCACCCTGTCATAAAGATTACCAACTATAAAAATCTGTTGTCCCTCTAATCTGCTAAACGTCTCACTCTGAGGCAAACTAGATGGTCTTTATTTTTCACTAGGTTGAATTTCTTTGTCACATACCATCCTGGGGTGCATCAATTTTTTTCCTCTGCCTTTCATCCTCAAACGAATAATCAGACTGGACGTATAAATTAAAACTTAGAGACCTACCTTGGGTGTTTTGTTTCGGAGAACCAAGATTGGTCATCTTATCTTTCACAGAATTTTTGTTAAACAATCGTCCTCATGAGTCCATGGGTAAGTCACTATTTTTGGTGCATAAGACATACACCTCCAGTTTTGTTATTTTAGTAGGTGATGCGTCTTCAGGGGTTTTTGGCGAGTAATGTTTTTTCTTTGTCACTCTTTTCTATATGGCAAGTGGTACAGAACAACCTGAAAGTTATGGGGGACAGACATAAATGCATGGTTGGTTAATAAAAAAATGTGTGCCATGTACCGATCTATTTGTAAATTACTTTGTGTGGTTGCCTACCAGAAATATTAAATTAAAAGTTCCTTCCTGGAAACTGGGTACCCAGGTTCATTTAATTTGTCAGTATAAGCTGGTCGTCTTTATTAATCCTGTGACTTTTCGCCTTGAGTAACCGCAAGTTCTTAAAATCCATAATATGTTTCATAGATCGTTACTCAAAAAATATGTTGCACCATCGAAACCATAAACCTTTCTGCCTTCTCTGGTAATGGTGGATGGTAATTTGAAATTTCAGATAGAAAGAATTGTTGATTCACATTTTGTTCACAATTCCCTTCAGTATCTGGTGCATTGGAAGGGTTATGGTCCAGAAGAGAGAATGTGTGTACCAGCATTGGAAGTAAATGCCAGTAGGTTGGTTCATTCTTTCCATGCAGCTTATCCAGATAAAACTGGTCCTAAGGGTCCAGAGGCCCCTCGTAGAAGGGGGGGCGGGTACTGTCATGAATGTGCCGCAATCTGCTATGACCATTTGGGTATCCAGGATCAGATTGTTGCAGTGATTGGCAGATTGCAGGATGTCTTTAGAGAGCACTCGGTAAATAACTTGAGTGGAACGGATTGGTTTTAACTTGGTGTGAAAGTGATTAAGAGTTCCTTCTTGATCCTGCTGGGATTCCATATGGCTGTAATCTGAGCTGCTGCATTTTTTTTGACACTCCTTTACATTATTTAAACTCACTTGTATCTTTCTCCTGTGCTGGTAATAGGTTTTCTATGCTGACCTCTGTGGAGAAGTTTTCCTGTCCTTGGAGATGTTGTTCCAGTTTAAGCTGTGAAATTCCATTTGTTGTTTGATTTCTTCCTGTTTGTTTCCCTCCCTATATTTTCTTACTTTAGTAGTGAGACTAGTACTAGTGTCATGCTGCCCTAAATGGGTCTACCTCAGGACCAGCCAGGGCTTAGGCACTTGATCATTCACATGGGAAAGGACCCGTCTAGGGACGATAGGGAGCCACGGTGCAGTCACATATGAGTGTTTAGAGTTCTCCCCTTTAACTATCCTTGGGGATTTCCTTGCTCTGGCATGACAGTATGGTTGAAAAAATACACATGCCCATCAAGTTCAACCAACGGATGGGAAAAGATATAAGGAATGGAATATAAGTACCATTATGGAGAATGGAGTTTAGGTACTGTATGCATAATGCATGAACCAGTCTGCTGTAAATAGTAAGTTTTTCCTCCATGGTCCTGATTGTCAATCAACTGGATCAACATTCAGGACAGGAATTCTACAAGCACATCCAGATCTCTCTGTACAGCCGAAGTCACACTAAACGTATGAAAAATCTGTCACAGTCTCCATGTCAAGAGTTGCACGAGTGTAATGCGAGTGTCATGCAAGTACAATCCGATTTTAAACACCTAGCATCCTATTTACATCCGAATACAGTGCGATTGCTATCCGATTGCATTGCGATTTTTTATATGAGCTTGTAATTCTCGGTCATTTGCACATCGTTGTCAAAGGAAATATGCTAGATAGATGGAATAAAAGCCGGCAATTCATGTGCCACATACAGTAAAATCACAGAGTGACAGGTTAGAATAGAACAGATAGAATAGACAGACATAGAATACATAGATATATATGTGTATTTATATTGCATAGATAAATAGATACAAGAAAAGCCGGCAATTCATGTGACGTCTATTGTAAAATCACTGCAGAAGCCGATAGGATAGAATAGATGGATTGCATACATTAAATACAAATAAAATACGTAGATATATACAGTAGATGTCTGTGACAAATACAATTAGTACAATGTGTGTGCAGCTTACTGTACATGTATTTAATTAATAAAGATTAATTTTCAGAAAAAAAAAGATGTGGGCTTCCGTGCAATTTTCATAACCAACTGTTATGATCCGTTTGGAATCTGCTGGCCGGTGCTCCAGGGGTTAATACTTAGAGCCTCTCCTTGGCTCTGGGAGGGGTTTATTTGACTGCTGTAGGGCTCCAATCCTTGTCAGTTATACTTCTGCCCTGCTGAGTTAGTTGACCCCTGAGTGTCTGTGCCTGCTTTGTTGTCTGCTTTTGACCCGGTCCGTTTGTCCCATCGCCCTCAGCCCACCCCGGGTCCACCTCCGGCAGTTACGTGCTGTAGGTCCTGCTGGCCGGCAGTTGCATCTACCTTACAGCTCCCTCCAGGCTCTGCGCAGACTCGTCGTGTCCAATCTGAATCAGGACCCGTGCACTGACCAGTATATCAGTTATGGAGTCCTAACATTATAACTGACCGTTACTGTTTTTCCTCCCTCACCCTTCCCTCAGCGTTTGAGGGTACTCTGGATCTCATGTGCACACACTCTGAGCAGGTAAACAGCTGACTCAGATGCTTCAAAAGCTTAATTTGGAGCAGGAAACTCTTGCCCAGTCTAAGCAGCAAGTGGCTGATAGGGTGCTGGGGGTTCTTTCCTCCGGGCTTCAGAGGGCAGTTGCCCGGGATGTTGCTTTAGTGTCTCCTGAGCCTTCAGTAAAATTGCTGGACAATTTTTCTGGAGATAAAGAGAAATTTAAAGTGTTTAAGGAAGGTTGCAAACTTTTCTTTTGCTTAAGACCTCACTCCTCTGGGGATGAATGTCAGAGGGTGGGGGTCATCTCTCGCAGGCTTGGGCGTTCTCTCTACCCTCTGTGGCCCCTGAGAGAATGTTGGTGGATGCATTTCTTGAGGCACTTGGGCATATCTACGATGAACCTGACTGTGTATTTGGCTGAGGATATGGTGATGAGTGTGTTTCAGCGGAAACACTCAGCCGAGTGTTTTGCAGTGAGTTCAGATGGTGGGCCGCGGAGGTTTCGTGGAATGATGCTGCCCTTCGAGCATTTGAAAGATGCCTTGGCACTTCACCCCCACCCGATTCTCTGGAGGATGCCATGATCCAGGCTGTCCGTATGGACCGTAGGTTGCGGGTAAGAGGGGTGATGCAACTGGAGACACCGTTGTTCCCCAATGGAACTCAAGCTATTCCCACTGCTGAAGCCATGGAAATTGGCACTCTCGCCCTCAAGTAAAATTAGAAGAGACTCCATCGCGAGGAGCAGTTGTGCTTTTTTTGTGGGAAGTCTGGATATTGGAAGAAGGACTGTCCCTCTTGTCCCTCATCAACCAAGTCAGTGGGAAACGATTAGGTCTGGATAGTTGTCAAGGAGGCTACCCAGACCCTCATGTACATTTTTCCTAATTTTCTAAAGTGTTGCTGCAAGTGGAACTGTTGGTGGACGGCAGTTCTTCTTTCTCTACAACTTTGTGGACTGTGAGTCATCCATTAACCTAATCAATTCTCAGTTAATATCACAGTGCAAGATATGGACAGTTAGGCTTATGACTCCGATTAACCCCTTTACCCCCAAGGGTGGTTTGCACGTTAATGACCGGGCCAATTTTTACAATTCTGACCACTGTCCCTTTATGAGGTTATAACTCTGGAATGCTTCAACGGATCCCAGTGATTCTGACATTGTTTTCTCATGACATATTGTACTTCATGATAGTGGTAAAAATTCTTTGATAGTACCTGCGTTTATTTGTGAAAAAATGGAAATTTGGCAAAAATTATGAAAATTTTGCAATTTTCCAACTTTGAATTTTTATGCAATTAAATCACAGAGATATGTCACACAAAATACTTAATAAGTAACATTTCTCACATGTCTACTTTACATCAGCACAATTTTGGAACCAAAATTTTTTTTTATTAGGGAGTTATAAGGGCTAAAAGTTGACCAGCAATTTCTCTTTTTTACAACACCATTTTTTTTAGGGACCACATCTCATTTGAAGTCATTTTGAGTGGTCTATATGATATAAAATACCCAAGTGTGACACCATTCTAAAAACTGCACCCCTCAAGGTGCTCAAAACCATATTCAAGAAGTTTATTAACCCTTATTGTGCTTCACAGGAATTTTTGGAATGTTTAAATAAAAATGAACATTTAACTTTTATTCACAAAAAAATTACTTCAGTTCCAATTTGTTTTATTTTACCAAGGGTAACAGGAGAAAATGGACCCCACAAGTTGTTGTAAAATTTGTCCTGAGTGCACCGATACCCCATATGTGGGGGTTAACTACTGTTTGGGCGCATGACAGAGCTCGGAAGCGAAGAGCGCCATTTGACTTTTCAATGCAAAATTGACTGGAATCGAGATGGGACACCATGTTGCGTTTGGAGAGCCCCTGATGTGCCTAAACATTAAAACCCCCTACAAGTGAAACCATTTTGGAACGTAGACCCCATAAGGAACTTATCTAGATGTGTGGTGAGCACTTTGACCCACCAAGTGCTTCACAGAAGTTTATAATGCAGAACCGTAAAAATAAAAAATCATATTTTTTGACAAAAATTATCTTTTCGCCCCCAATTTTTTTATTTTTCCAAGGGTAAGAGAAGAAATTGGACCACAAAAGTTGTTGTACAATTTATCCTGAGTACGCTGATACCCCATATGTGGCGGTAAACCACTGTTTGGGCGCATGGGAGAGCTCGGAAGGGAAGGAGCGCCGTTTGACTTTTCAATGCAAAATTGACAGGAATTGATATGGGACGCCATGTTGCGTTTGGAGAGCCACTGATGTGCCTAAACATTGAAACCCCCCACAAGTGACACCATTTTGGAAAGTAGACCCCCTAAGAAACTTATCTAGAGGTGTGGTGAGCACTTTGACCCACCAAGTGCTTCACAGAGGTTTATAATGCAGAACCGTAAAAATAAAAAATCATATTTTTTCACCAAAATTATCTTTTCACCCCCAATTTTTTATTTTCCCAATGGTAAGAGAAGAAATTGGACCCCAAAAGTTGTTCTACAATTTGTCCTGAGTATGTTGATACCCCATATGTGGGGGTAAACCACTGTTTGGGTGCATGGGAGAGCTCGGAAGGGAAGGAGCGCCGTTTGACTTTTCAATGCAAAATTGACAGGAATTGAGATGGGACGCCATGTTGCTTTTGGAGAGCCACTGATGTGTCTAAACATTGAAACCCCCCACAAGTGACACCATTTTGGAAAGTAGACCCCTAAGGAACTTATCTAGATGTGTTTTGAGTGCTTTGACCCACCAAGGGCTTCACAGAAGTTTATAATGCAGAGCCATAAAAATAAAACTAAATTTTTTTCCCCACAAAAATTATTTTTTAGCCCCCAGTTTTGTATTTTCCCGAGTGTAACAGGAGAAATTGGACCCCAAAATTTGTTGTCCAATTTGTCCTGAGTGCGCTGATACTCCATATGTGGGGGGGAACCACTGTTTGGGCGCATGGGAGGGCTAGGAATTGAAGGAGCTCTATTTGGAATGCAGACAGATGGAAAGGTCTGCAGGTGTCACATTGCGTTTGCAGAGCCCCTAATGTACCTAAACAGTAGAAACCCCCCACAAGTGACACCATTTTGGAAACTAGACCCCCTAAGGAACTCATCTAGATGTGTTGTGAGAGCTTTGATCCTCCAAGTGTTTCACTACAGTTTGTAACGCAGAGCCGTTAAAAAAAAAAAAAAAACTTTCCCCAAAAATTATTTTTAGCCCCCAGTTTTGTATTTTCCCGAGGGTAAGAGGAGATATTCGACCCCAAAAGTTGTTGTCCAATTTGTCCTGAGTACGCTGATACCCCATATGTGGGGGGGCACCACTGTTTGGACGCATGGGAGGGCTCAGAAGGGAAGGAGGGCCATTTGGAATGCAGACTTAGATGGAATGGTCTGCAGGCGTCACATTGCATTTGCAGAGCCCCTAATGTATCTATACAGTAGAAACCCCCCACAAGTGACACCATATTGGAAACTAGACCCCCCAAGAAACTCATCTAGATGTGTTTCACTACAGTTTATAACGCAGAGCCGTGAAAATAAAAAATCTTTTTTTTCCCACAAAAATTATTTTTTAGCCCCCAGTTTTGTATTTTCCCAAGGGTAACAGGAGAAATTGGACCCCAAAAGTTGTTTTCCTATTTGTCCTGAGTATGCTGATACCCCATATGTTGGGGTAAACCCCTGTTTGGGTACACGGGAGAGCTCGGAAGGGAAGGAGCACTGTTTTACTTTTTCAACGCAGAATTGGCTCGAATTGAGATCGGACGCCATGTCGCGTTTGGAGAGCCCCTGATGTGCCTAAACAGTGGAAACCCCCCAATTATAACTGAAACCCTAATCCAAACACACCCCTAACCCTAATCCCAACAGTAACCCTAACCACACCTCTAACTCTGACACACCCCTAACCCTAATCCCAAACCTATTCCCAACTGTAAATGTAATCTAAACCCTAACCCTAACTTTAGCCCCAACCCTAACCATAACTTTAGCCCCAACCTTAACTGTAGCCCCAACCCTAACCCTAACCCTAGCCCTAACCCTAGCCCTAACCCTAACCCTAGCCCTAACCCTAGCCCTAACCCTAACTCTAGCCCTAAACCTAACCCTAACCCTTCCCTAACCCTAGCCCTAACCCTAACGCTAGCCTTAACCCTAACCCTAGCCCTAACCCTAGCCCTAACCCTAACCCTAGCCCTAACCCTAGCCCTAACACTAACTCTAGCCCTAAACTTAACTCTAACCCTTACCCTAACCCTAGCCCTAACCCTAATACTAGCCCTAACCCTAACCCTAACCCTAGCCCTAACCCTAACACTAGCCCTAACCAAAGCCCTAATGGGAAAATGGAAATAAATACATTCTTTTAATTTTTCCCTAACTAAGGGGGTGATGAAGGGGGGTTTGATTTACTTTTATAGCGGGTTTTTTAGCGAATTTTTATGATTGGCAGCCGTCACACACTGAAAGACGCTTTTTATTGCAAAAAATATTTTTTGCGTTACCACATTTTGAGAGCTATAATTTTTCCATATTTTGGTCCACAGAGTCATGTGAGGTCTTGTTTTTTGCGGGAGGAGTTGACATTTTTATTGGTAACATTTTCGGGCACGTGACATTTTTTGATCGCTTTTTATTCCGATTTTTGTGAGACAGAATGACCAAAAACCAGCTATTCATGAATTTCTTTTGGGGGAGGCATTTATACCGTTCCGCGTTTGGTAAAACTGATAAAGCAGTTTTATTCTTCGGGTCAGTATGATTACAGTGACACCTCATTTATATCATTTTTTTTATGTTTTGGCGCTTTTATACGATAAAAACTTTTATAGAAAAAATAATTATTTTTGCATCGCTTTATTGTCAGGACTATAACTTTTTTATTTTTTGCTGATGATGCTGTATGGTGGCTCGTTTTTTGCGGGACAAGATGACGTTTTCAGTGGTACCATGGTTATTTATATCTGTCTTTTTGATCGCGTGTTATTCCCCTTTTTGTTCGGCGGTATGATAATAAAGCGTTGTTTTTTGTCTCGTTTTTTTTTTCTTACAGTGTTTACTGAAGGGGTTAACTAGTGGGCCAGTATTATAGGTGGGGTCGTTACGGACGCGGCGATACTAAATATGTGTACTTTTATTGTTTTTTTTTTTTATTTAGATAAAGAAATGTATTTATGGGAATAATTTTTTTTTCATTATTTAGGAATATTTTTTTGTATTTTTTTTTTACACATTTGGAAAAAAATTTTGTAACTTTTTTACTTTGTCCCAGGGGGGGACATCACAGATCCGTGATCTGACAATTTTCACAGCACTCTGTCAGATCACGATCTGTCTCAGAGCACCCATAGGGGTGGAGTCGCATATTCATTACTGTAAATGAGCGGCCCCACGTGACTGCTCATACAGTAGAAGATGCGGCCAGGACAGGAAGCAGTGCCAGCGAGGGAGCCGGGTGAGTATTTTAAGAAAAGCGGGTGGGCGCACAGGGGGCGGGAGGGGGTGGGGACATGGATCTTTATTTTAAACACGAGAAACAAAAAAAAAGGAATATTCATATCTTCTCTACAGCAAACGCTGCTGCAGGGAAGATATGAATGGCGGCTTCAGCACCAGAAGCAGGGGACAGCGCTAAACTTTAGCGCTGTCTCCTGCACTGTGTGTGTGGTACCCAGTGGGCACACGGGCGGCACACGAGTGCCGCACGTGTGCCACACTGATATGCCACAGAAACACACAGGCACACGGACACGGATAATTCTGGTACCGATTTTTCCGATACCAGAATTATCTGGACGTGTGGGACTGCCCCAAGAGACATCAGTGTTTTAATTAATAATATTTTACTTTGGGGTACAAAAATTTCAAGTTATGAAGAAAATCATGAATAAATAAGGTAATTCAACTGAAAATAATTATTATTGAATGCTTGTGTTGAAATCGATTACTGAAAATGAAAGTTTTTGTAAAAACCAGACATTTATAAGCTTACATTTCAGATTTTGCTTAACATATAATAAAGAAAAATTGTAGCTTGCATGAGTAACAGGTAGCATTCCATAATTGTGGGTTTGCATGGTGTGGGCTTAATTTTAATACCAGATTAGTTCTAAATAATGTGTTATGCTGTGAGACATATTTCAGCTAAAAAAAATAGATGGAATTAAAATTCTACAGAGAGAAGAAGAGGATTCACCCCCTATTGGGCAGGTTTTGTAATATTTTGGGAGCTATTGAAAATATTTTTTTTAGCTTTAGTATCTCAGCGTGTTTTCTCCCATAGTGTTTACTAATTATTGGTTCATGTTGAATGCAAAAAAAATTGAAAATTCAAACACCTGGATGCTGAAGAAGAAAAATGCTAAGTACAGAGAAATCATTGCTTATAATTACCTAGCATCCAGTCCAGCATCGGACTGGAGCACCTTGGGCCCACCAGAGAAAATCATTCTTGGGGCCCACTATGTAGCTACATAGAAATAAATTCAAGACCATCAATTGTGTGCTAAAACACGCTAATATCAGGGTATAATATAAGGTAGGACACGTCTTAATTATGTAGCAGGGGTTGGAGTAGCCCCCTCATAGAAAATAAAGTAGGTCCCTCTCATAGAATATAACGTATCCTCCCTCATGGAATATAATGCAGCCGCCCTCATAGAGTATAATACAGCACCCCACAAAATATAATGCAACCCTCTCATAAGGTATAATTCAGCCTCCCAAAAGAATATAATGTAGCACCCTCCTATGGCAAAATGCAGCCCCCCTCATATAGTATTAATGCAGCCCCTCCACGGAATATAATGTAGCCCCCTAATTTTCCTTTTCACCACTACCATCTTTGTCCTTTCCACCACAACCATTATTGCTTTCTCCTCCACCACCCCCATCATTGCCCATTCCAAAACCTAACAACAGCAAAAAGGCAGAGATGCTTACCTGCCTAGGGATCCAAACAAATGCACTATCAGGATGCAGTGGACCCATGTGGTTAAGATGGCGGCAACACAGGTGCAGAATTACCGATGAGGCAACCACTCACAAACTACCAAACTAATGGAGGGGGTGGCTGCTTGGCACATTACTGCACATAAAAGTGGTTGCCTCATCGGTAATTCTGCACCAGTGTTGCCGCAATCTTAACCACATGGGTCCACTGCATTCTGATGCATTTGTTTGGAGGCCTAGACAGGTGAGCATCTCTGCCTTTTTGCTGTTTTTTCAGAATTTTTGGAGGATCCCTGAATCTTCTTTTTGTGCTATTGCTGTTTACCATTCCAACACCTCCATCATTGCCTCCCCCACCACCATCATCATTGCCTCTTCCACCATCATCATCATTGCCTCCCCACCACCATCATTGCCTCCCACCACCATCATTGCCTTCTCCCCCACAATCCCCATCACCCACATCATTGCCAATCTCCAATATCTCCAATACACACACATACAACACCACTATCACACATAAAGCACCACACACTGACAGCACCGCTCTCTCCCACACACACAGACACACACACACAAAGCACCACACCACATACACACACAGCAGGCAGGCAGAGAGACACACACAGCACCCACTCACCTCTCCCCATGTTCCCAGCAGCTGCAGCACATCCTGGCAGCTTCCTCTCTGAAACAGCGGTGCTGAATGATGACATTATCCAGCCACGTTGAGTCAGACAGGAAGTGCCGGGCAGGCGGGCAGGAAGGAGGATGGCATCGGATCCCTGTAGCTCCGCTCCAGTCCCAAGCTGCAGGGATCGCTATCAGGGTTTGCCGCCCATTAGGGGCCCAACTCCAGGGCCCCAATTCAGCAGCACTGGCAAGCAGTATAAAGGCAGGATCACACATGCGAGAAATACGTCCGAGTCTCGCATGGTAATACCCGGCATTGCCGCCATCTTTCTGGAGTGGAGCGTGAGGCTGCATGTATTGCTATGCAGCCTCACGCTCCACTCCTGAGTGACGGCGGTAATGCCGAGTATTACCATGCGAGACTTGGACGTATTTCTCGCATGTGTGATCCAGGTCTTAGCCTCAGCCTGTGGCTAATGCTGCCCGCTGTTAAAGTGAAATGGTATTCACTCCTCTCCACATCCATGGGGGCATGGGGAAGTGTGAATATTAATTTCTCGTTATCAGCGGTGACAGGCTCCTGTCTCCAGCTGCTGCTCTCTGGCACTGGGAGGGCCCCCCTTGACTCAGGGGCCCCATAGTAGCTGGGTGTGCTGCTATTAGCGACACGCCACTGGCTGAGGGGCCCTGGAGCAGTGGGGGCCTTAGGCAGCTGCTGGCCAATATGCCAGCAGGTGTCAGAGACTGGGCCCACCGGAGAATCCTCCGGTTCTCTGGTGGGCCAGTTCAACCCTGATCCAGTCTCATACACCTGTTGTCTAAAAAGTGATTTCTCAATAAAGTGTCCAGCCTTCTTTTCAAAATGTTTGACTTTTCCTCACTTTTTTTACATAGATCTTGGGGTTTGTCTAGATTTAACGATTTTAAGGCATTGACCACTGAACTGTGGCTATTTACCAATCATCAAACATTTACAAAACCTGTTTACACAGGCAGAATATGCTTCAGATGTTTAATGAATGATCTGTTGTATGTGCATAGGCTTCCACTGTTCTCAGGGATACAGGTTTGGTTTACATAGAGCATGTGCTTCCAAGAACAATGACCTTTTGAGGCAGCCATAAAATAATTTCCCCCAATGAATGCGATCAGCATTTTATGAACATCATGCAGTGTGCATGCACCTTAAAGGCCAGCCTATCCTTTGGAACTATTGTCTAATCATTTTCTACATATTGTAGCCCCAATTATTCAAAGAAAATATTCACTCCTGAATATATTAATTACTGATGAAATTTGGGTGTCTGGATCATTGGTACATATTTTTCAGTTCAAATTTTGCCACAATTTTTAGTTTAGTTCTTGGTAATTTTTTTTTTTTGTACCTAAAAGTGTGCCACCTCTGCATTTTTTACCCACTCCTAGTTTAGGCTTACAAATACTGAGACATAAAACTCACCAAATACTCATCGTGTGCACGTGGCCGTAGGATATTTGTGATTTGTGTCCAGAGTGTTCCAGCTATACATAACATAATATCCAAGGCCTTGTGCACATGTTGAGAATTTGGTGAGTTTTTTACATCAGTATTTATACACCAAATCCAAGAGAGGAACAGTCAGAGGAAAGGTATAATTGAAACACCATACTAGGGTAAACAATTCAACAAGTACTGAACATGTAAACATGGCCTAATAAATGTTATTTTAGCTCATACCAAACTCAACTTTTACTTTGCAATATGCAATAGAAGCCCTTGTGTTTGCAGATTTTTATATCGTAGTGGTCATTTATACGACATTTTTGTTTTAATTGTGATATCCCCAAATATGCTGCATATTTATGAGTATGTTCTTATTATTACAGTGGTGCCAGAAAAATGTACAGAAAAACAGCCCTAACCTCAACACAACCCTTACCTCATCCCCAACCCTAACCCCAAAACCACTCTAACCCCAACAGCACAACTCTAACCCAACACAACTGTAACCCAACACAACCCTAACCCCAACACAACCCTAGTCTCAACACAACCAAAACCCTTGTCTCAACACAACCATAACCCTAGTCCCAGCCCCAAGCCTAGCCCCAACCCTAACCCTAGCTCCAGCGTCAGACTGGAGCACCTTGGGCCTACCAGAGAAAATCATTCTTGGGGCCCACTTTGTAGCTACATAGAAATAAATTCAAGACCACCAATTGTGTAGTAAAACACACTAATATCAGGGTATAATATAAGGTAGTACATGTCTTAATTATGTAGCAGGGGTTGGAGTAGCCCCCTCATAGAAGATAAAGTAGCCCCCTCATAGAATATAATGCAGACCCCTTCATTGGGTATAATAAAGCACCTCACAAAATATAATGAAACCCACTCATAAGGTATAATGCAGCCCCCCATAAAATATAATGTAGCACCCTCATATGGCATAATGCAGCCTCTCCACAGAATATAATGTTGCCCCTCAGAGTTTAATGTAACCCCCTCATAAGGCAGCCCACCATAGGATATACTGTAACCCCCTCATAGGTCATAATGCAGCTCCCCTCATATAGTATGATGTAGCCCCCTGAGAGAATAATGCAGCCCCCCACATATAATATAATGCAGCCCCCTTCAAATGATATAATGCATCCCCCTCCACCATCATCATTGCTCTCTCCCTTCACCATTGTACTCATTACCACCTCCCCACCACCATTGTCCTTTCCACCACTACCATCTTTGTCCTTTACACCATAACAATCATTGCTTTCTCCCCCACCACCCCATCATTGCCCATTCCATCACCTTCATCATTGCCTCCCCCACCACCATCATCATTGCCTCCCCCACCACCATCATTGCCTCCCCCACCACCATCATCATTGCCTCCCCACCACCATCATCATTGCCTCCCACACCACCATCATCATTGCCTCCACCACCATCATCATTGCCTCCCCACCACCATCATCATTGCCTCCAAAACCATCATCATTGCCTCCCCCACCACCATCATCATTGCCCCACCATCATCACCATTCACTCCTCCACCACCATCATCATTGCCCCACCATCATGACCATTGCCTCTTCCACCACCATCATCATTGCCCCTACCATGATCATCATTGCCTCCCCACCAACATCATCATTGCCCCCACCATCATCACCATTGCCTCCCAACCACCATCATCAATGCCTCCCCACCACCATCATCATTTCTCCCACCAGCATCATCATTGCCTCCCCACACACACACACAGCTGCACACATGCAGGCAGGCAGGGACACACAGCACACACACACGCAGGTAGAGATGTGCACACACACACACACAGACACACACACAGCTGCACACACGCAGGTAGGCAGGGACACACAGCATGCAGACACGCAGGCAGAGACGTGCACACACACAGCACACACAGACACATACACAGACACACACACGCAGGCAAGCAGAGACACAAACAACACCCACTCACCTCTCCGCACGTTCTCAGCAGCCACAGCACATCCCGACAGCTTTCTCTCTGAAACAGCCATGCTGAATGATGATGTCATCCAGCCACGCTGAGTCAGACAGGAAGTGTCGGGCAGGAAGGAGGATGGCGTCGGATCCCTGCAGCTCCCGCCCAGTCCCAAGCTGCAGGGATCGCAATCAGGGATTGCCGCCCTTTAGGGGCCCAACTCCGGGCCCCCCATTCAGCAGCAGCGGTGGGCAGTGTTAGCCTCAGCCTGCAGCTAACACTGCCCGCCATTAAAGTGAAATGGTATCCACACCTCTCTACGCCCATGGGGGCATGGGAAGCATGAATATTAATTTCTCTTTAGCAGTGGGGACAGGCTCCTGTCCAGCTGCTGCTCTCTGGCACCAGGAGGGCCCCCTTTGACAGAGGGGCACCATAGCAGCTGGGTGTGCTGCTATTAGTGACACACCACTGGCTGGGGGGCCCCTGGAGCAGTGGGGGCTCTAGGCAGCTCCTGGCCAATATGCCAGCAGGTGTCAGTGCCTAGGCCCACCAGAGAATCCTCTGGTTCTCCGGTGGGCCAGTCTGACCCTGCCTAGCTTTAACCCCAACCGTAACACTAACTCTAGCCCCAACCCTAACAGCAAAGAATGGAAAAAAAAAGTATTTTATCATTTTTACCTAAGTTGGTGACATAGGGAGTTTGATTGAATTTTTTAAATTTTGATCACTGTGATAGGGTCTATTACAGTGATCAAAATAAACCAATAGGAAAAATCTCCTACTGTTGTTGGGTACCGGCTAGCAGATCTCATTGGGCGCACTGTGCATGCGCTCACCATTTTCATCCAGGAAGAAGACTCGGAGGGCCGGGGGATGGAGCAGTTGGGTCCAGGAATGGCGGAGGTACCAGAGAGGGACCCCATTTTTCTCTCCTCTGATGTTATAGATCATATTCAGAGGAGAGAAAAATTAATGGAAAAACTGACTTTTTTTGCACCAGACTGGAACGGTAAAAACTGACCCAAATCATGTTCTCCAGGGTCTCAGTTATCCCCGGTAGCTGAGACGCCAGAGATTTTCCGACACTGTGGGGCACTATACACTTATTTAGCAAGTGCCATTAAAAATCAGTGCTGAGGAATAAGGCTCCTTAATAGCCGCCATATCGGCATATAGGCATATCGGCAGTCCTTAAGGGGTTAAAGAAATCTGCCCACTGTGCTTTTTCTGTACTCATTGTAAACTGCTCTGCGGTGCGTTTCGAATCTGTAACATGTTGATTTCTCTCTCAAGTATGCTGACTTTTATGTATGGATTTTCCTCATACAATTTGCATTAATTGCATTAAATGAAAAAATGTATATAATCTGCACATGACTGCATCAAAGTCAAATGCCAGGAAGTATCAAAAACAAAGCAGCTTAATTTAGAACATAACACACCATCAGGAGACAAATGCAATGTCAACAACGCAATAAAAATGCATGTAAAAATTGCACTCAAATACACATTGAAAGAAACATAAGTAACTTGATTAACCTAATAGGTGCAGGAAACCTGCATCATCAAAAACTCACCATACACTCATCGTGGAAACTTAGCTTAAATCAGAACAGCTGCAGCAGGAATATGGCTGGCTAAAATGTGTCTGGATGTCTAGCAATTGATATGTCTGTCACCAAGTGATGCCAGTTGAAGCCAAGTATGTCAGCATTAAATGGAATCTGTATAATTTATTTTCAATTTATATATTTTTTTCTAGACGATGTGGGGAGGACGTTTGTGTGGGGGATCAAAACGAGGGTATTGTTCTATATGATAATACCTAATGAACAATGTCATACAAGTGGTTTTTTTTGGCATATAAACAATCTGTGCTTGTTTGCAATCAATATAATTTATGCCAATAGGTACAATGCAATCTCCTTTAACAGCCATTAATGAATATTCAGAAACAGAATTTCTATTAATGGACCAAACCAAATTCACATAACAGATGCATTCTATTTCTAAAACCCATTGTGTGTAGACATTAAGAGAAAATGAACTGACCTTGATTCCTAGTATCTGAATAATCAAAAAACCTGTATTATAAAATAAGGAAAAAGGCTAAAAAAACCCTCAAAGTATTATGCAAAATATACATATATAACTTCAAAGGCTTTTTTCCTTTTTATCCAATTTCTCTACTTTAGCAAAAGATCAAGACAATTAGTTTTAAACATATAGCTTATAAAATCAGGCATTGTCTGTGTCGCCTCTTGAAAATCAAGTCACGCAGGCTGCCTTCATTAAGTACATCTAGAATAAGCACAGCATTAACTGACTAATGCGAGGCACAATGCCAAATGCAGCCTAATCAGACTGGATTCCAATTTTTAGAATAGATGAACCAGTGACTTTATGTTGCCCTCATCAAGGAATAGTGATATTGTCATCAAGGCTTAGTTACTCTGCACTTTCTTTATCACATTCTAAGCTGTCTATTTTGTTTCTTAAATCAGCAAAAGGTTTTCATGTTCAATTTCACATGTACTTCCCCGTTAAAGACCAATTATTTCTTTGCCTCCTGGAAGAAACAGTTGAGATAGTCAAGTCTAGAGTCTGCTCTGTTCAAGCAGGCCAGATAATTTACAGGAATTCAATTAACATAAGTGCAAATTTGCATCGCTAAAGGGTGTGAGAAAGAAGGCGGTAACAAGAAGGGGAGTGCAACAGATTTCAATTATTCAATCACCGTTCCCGGTGCAAAAGGAGTTAAATGGTATAACATAGGGCTCATACTCACTTGCGTGAAATACAGCCGAGTCTCGCATGTTAAAACCCGGCTCTGCCGCCGGCACTCAAGAGCGGAGCGTGCGGCCGCATAGCAATACATGGAGCTGCACACTCCGCTCCCAAGTGCCGGCGGCAGAGCCGGGTGTTACCATGTGAGACTCGGCCGTATTTCACGCAAGTGAGTATGAGCCCTCATTCTGTTATGCATATACTAGATGGTGGCCTGATTCGAACACATTGGGTATTCTAGAATATGTATGTAGTTTATTTATATAGATTTAAGAATAATGCAATGAATACACAAAATTTTCCTGGTAAAATATATACATTATCAGTGAAGCGGTGTTTAAATCTCGCGCCAATATCACTGATTGGTTGCGGCCGGCCGGGCGGGACTAATCAGCGCTGTGGTGTTTAAATCTCAAGCCAATATCTCTGATTGGTCGTGGCCATCCGGACAGCGAAGCGTGGTTCAAATCCTGCGCCAATTCGCGGCCAGACTGCACCTGTCGCTGATTGGTCACTGGCAGCTGGCGAGACCAATAAGCAACGCGGGATTTCCGTTACAGACAGACAGAATTAGACGATTATACAGTAGATACCCGATGTGTTAGAATCGGGCCACCATCTAGTATTCATATAAACATTGGTGCTTAAATTTATGTTTTAACACATTGGACACACTGCCATTATTTTTCTCCTGTCTTTATTTTAAGAGTTAAAACTTGATTAGTCATCTTTCGCTATATGACAGCTTGTTTTATACTGGATGACTTATAGTTTTCAAAGACACCATTTATGTTACCATATGATAAACTTAAAAACGGGGAAAATTTTTATTCTCTCCCTTACACGCTGTCCTCCATGCTGTTCTCTCCCTGACAGACTGTCCTTCATGTTATTCTCTCCCTCACACACTGTCCTCCATGCTGTTCTCTCCCTGACAGACTGTCCTCCATGTTATTCTCTCCCTCACACACTGTCCTCCATGCTGTTCTCTCCCTGACAGACTGTCCTTCATAATATTCTCTCCTTCACACACTGTCCTCCATGTTATTCTCTCCTTCACAGACTGTCCTCCATATTATTCTGTCCCTCACAGACTGTCCTCCATGTTATTCTCTCCCTCACAGACTGTCCTCCATGTTATTCTCTCCCTCACACACTGTCCTCCATGTTATTCTCTCCCTCACAGATTGTCCTCCTTGTTATTTTTTCCCTCACAGACTGTCCATGTTCTTCTCGCCCTCACAGACTGACCTTCATGTTATTCTCTCCCTCACAGATTGTCCTCAATGTTATTCTCTCCCTCACAGACTGTCCTCCATGTTATTCTCTCCCTCACAGACTGTCCTTCATGTTATTCTCTCCCTCACAGACTGTCCTCCATGTTATTCTCTCCTTCACAGACTGTCCTCCATGTTATTTTTTCCCTCACAGACTGTCCATGTTATTCTCGCCCTCACAGACTGACCTCCATGTTATTCTCTCCCTCATAGACTGTCCTCAATGGTATTCTCTCCCTCACAGACTGTCCTCCATGTTATTCTCTCCCTCACAGACTGTCCTCCATGTTATTCTCTCCCTCACAGACTGTCCTCCACGTTATTCTCTCCTTCACAGACTGTCCTCCATGTTATTCTCTCCCTCACAGACTGTCCTCCATGTTATTCTCTCCCTCACAGACTGTCCTCCATGCTATTCTTTCCCTCACAGATTGTCGTTCATGTTGTTCTCGCCCTCACAGACTGTCCATCATGTTATTCTCTCCTTCACAGACTGTCTTCCATGTTTTTCCCTCCCTCACAGACTGTCCTCCATGTTATTCTCTCCCTCACATACTGACCTCCATGTTATTCTCTCCCTCACAGACTGTCATCCATGTTATTCTCTCCCTCACAGGCTGTCCTCCATGTTATTCTCTCCCTCGCAGACTGTCCTCCACATTATTCTCTCCCTCACAAACTGTCCTTCATGTTATTCTCGCCCTCACAGACTGACCTCTATGTTATTTTTCCCCTCACAGACTGTCTTTCATGTTATTCTCTCCCTCACAAACTGTCCATGTTATTCTCACCCTCACAGACTGACCTCCATGTTATTCTCTCCCCCACAGACTGTTTTCCATGTTATTCTCTCCATCACAGACTGTTCTCCATGTTATTTTCTCCCTCACAGACTGTCCTCTATGTTATTCTCTCCATCACAGACTGTCCTTCATGTTATTCTCACCCTCATGGACTGACCTCCATGTTAATTTCTCCCTCACAGACTGTCCTCCATGTTATTCTCTCCCTCTCAGACTGTCCTCCATGTTATTCTCTCCCTCACAAACTGTCCTCCATGTTATTCTCTCCCTCACAGACTGTCCATGTTATTCTCGCCCTCACATACTGACCTCCATGTTTTTCTCTCCCGCACAGACTGTCATCCATGTTATTCTCTCCCTCACAGACTGTCCTCCATGTTATTCTCTCCCTCACAGGCTGTCATCCATGTTTTTCTCTCCCTCACAGGCTGTCCTCCATGTTATTCTTTCCGTCACACACCGTCCTCCATGTTATTCTCTCCCTCACAGACTGTCCTCCATGTTATCCTCTCCCTCACAGACTGTCCATGTTATTCTCGCCCTCACATACTGACCTCCATGTTTTTCTCTCCCGCACAGACTGTCATCCATGTTATTCTCTCCCTCACATACTGACCTCCATGTTAATCTCTCCCTCACAGGCTGTCATCCACGTTATTCTCTCCCTCACAGGCTGTCCTCCATGTTATTCTCTCCCTCGCAGACTGTCCTCCACATTATTCTCTCCCTCACAGACTGTCCTTTATGTTATTCTCACCCTCAGACTGACCTCTATGTTATTCTCTCCCACACAGACTGTCATCCATGTTATTCTCTCCCTCACAGACTGTTCACCATGTTATTCTCTCCCTCACAGACTGTCCTCCATATTATTCTCTGCCTCACAGACTGTCCTCCATGTTATTCTCTTCCTCACAGACTGTCCTCCACGTTATTTTCTCCTTCACAGACTGTCATTCATGTTATTCTCTCCCTCACAGACTGTCCTCCATGTTATTCTCACCCTCACAGACTGACCTCCATGTTATTTTCTCCCTCCCAGACTGTCCTCCATGTTATTCTCTCCTCATACTGTCCTCCATGTTACTCTGTCCCTCACAGACTGTCCTCCATGTTATTCTCTCCCTCACAGACTGTCCTCCATGTTATTCTCTCCCTCACGGACTGTCCTCCATGTTATTCTCTCCGTCACACACTGCCCTCCATGTTATTCTCTCCGTCACAGACTGTCCTCCATGTTATTCTCTCCCTCACAGACTGACGTCCATGTTATTCTTTCCCTCACAGACTGTCCTCCATGTTATTCTGTCCCTCACAGACTGTCCTCCAAGTTATTCTTTCCCTCACAGACTGTCCTCCATGTTATTCTCTTAGTCACACACTGTTCTCCATGTTCTTCATGTTATTCTCTCCCGCACACTCTCCTCCATGTTATTCTCTCCCTCACAGACTGTCCTCCATGTTATTTTCTCCCTCACAGACTGTCCTCCATGTTATTCTCTCCCTCTCAGACTGTCCTCCATGTTATTCTGTCCCTCACAGACTGTCCTCCAAGTTATTCTTTCCCTCACAGACTGTCCTCCATGTTATTCTCTTAGTCACACACTGTTCTCCATGTTATTCTCTCCCACACAGACTGTCCTCCATGTTATTCTCTCCCTCACAGACTGACCTCCATGTTATTCTCTCCCTCACAGACTGTTCTCCATGTTATTCTCTCCCTCACAGACTGTCCTTCATGTTATTCTTGTTCTAGTATATGTATGTAGTGTATTCTTAAACGCTGATTGGTCGACGCCAGCTGGGCGCGACCAATCAGCGATGCGGGATTTCGGTTACAGACAAACAGACCCTTAGACAATTATATATATACTAGATGGTCCGCCAATTCTAACGCATCAGGTATTCTAGAATATGTATGTAATTTATTAATGAAGCTTTCAGAATAATGCAATTTATACACAGGATTCGGCCGGCTGGCCACAACCAATTAGCGAAGCGTGGTTCAAATTCCGTGCCAATTCACGGCCGGACTGCACCTGTCGCTGATTGGTCACGCTCGGCTGTGAACAATCAGTGAAGCCAGGGCCGGCTCCAGGTTTTTGAGGGCCCAGGGCGAAAGAGTCTCAGTGGGCCCCCCTCTTTAACACATACCACGATTCATGATGCACAGATACCGCAGAGAAATATAGCACAGCCAAGTAGCTTATAACACAGCCCCCATAGTATATAACACAGCCACGTAGTATATAGCACAGCCACGTAGTATATTGCCCAGCCACGTAGTATATAGCACAGCCCACATATTAAATAACACAGACACGTAGTATATTCCCCAGCCACGTAGTATATTGCCCAGCCATATGGTATATAGCCCAGCCACGTAGTAAATTGCCCAGCCACGTAGAATATAGCACAGACACATAGTGTATAGCACAGACACGTAGTATATTGCACAGCCACGTAATATATAGCACAGCCACGTAGTTTATTTTTTTAATTTCTCCTCTTTGGTTTGTAAAGTTTAGAGAATAATTTATGAAAAAAGAGATTTTCCTCTGGAAATGTGTACTTCTTCCCCTGCATTAAGTTGGCCAATCATAAGCAGGCAGAAACATATAGGGAAAAAAGAACGTGCCTCCATGATAGTTTAGCGCATGTTTCTCTGTGTGGGTCATGTAATGATAGATAGTCATTGATCTCCTTGCAGAGCTGTGTGTGATGACAAAGTTCTAGAAGCAGAAAAGAGATAAATGTGGTTTCAAACACCTTTCAGCTTTCATCGTGGCAGGCAATGTCAGGGTAGGGGAATACCATCAAAGTAGTAGTACCATAAAAGAAGAGCTACAGTTGCAGATGTGCTTGTAATGCGACAAAGCTCTGCTGCATTGCTCCTACCACCACACTGGCTGCAGTCAATTGAAAGCTGGAAGAAGTTATATTAATCACCAAATTCAACTTTGCTCTTCTCCCATTACTTTAGAATTGCACTCAGCTCTAAGGTGAGATCAGACAAGAGATCAGTCTGTTTGTCATATCTGACATGAGAAAGCCTGTTCTAAGCTATTTTGGGGGTATGTTCTTTTTTTCCATGTATGTTGCTAACTGCTTATGATTGAACATCTTCCTACAGGGGAAAAAGTACACGCCCACCAAGAGAAGAATCTCAGGTAACGCTTGCTTTCACTTATAAATTATAACCTACACTTTACAAACTAATATCTCTACAACGAAGAAGAGAATTGAAAAATGTATAACTCATATTATTCAACTCTGCAGTGACTATTCCGTGATGTGGAGATTTCAGTATGCAAAACTGGTGAAACGTCCTCTTTAACAATTCCATACTGTTACTCACCTCCATATGTCCATATCACCTTCATTACGGCAGTATATATTTTTTAGTGTATGCACTGGACAAACGAACCAAATGTAGTATAAACAGAGCCTTCAGTTTCTAATGTCATACGATTTTATTTCACAGATTAATTGCTACATTAATTAAGGCTTCCAAGTATTGAATAATTATATTTATCACATTAGTCAGGATTATGCATGCTTGCACACATACTGCTTGAATTATTTCAAAGCCCAGCAACGGTCAGAAGATTGTCTGGTTTGTGTATTCAGCTGAACAAACATATGGCCATTTTTTTTTCTGGAAATGGCATTTATTGACATTTCGCAATAAGAACACATCCTTAACAAAATGAGTCATGTTTTATTGGAAACAATTTATTTTATCAAGTCTTTAGTTATGAAGTAAGTCTAAATATTAAAAGACCCGGATAAAAGCTCATTTACACTTGCATCTTATGGTATTTTCTTTTACCTTTTTTATATTGAAAGTAGAACAAAACTTTAAAAACAGCCAAGAAAACAGCAAAATTGATTTTCTTTATTGCTCCCATCCCCCACAAAAAAATTTCAGCACAGTGTATAGCACGTATATAATTGTGCCATTAAAAATGCAACTTGTCTGACAAACAACAATAAAAAAAAGGTTATAATGTAAATCTTAAAATACAGGAATGTAAAATGAAAAAATTCACAGCCAAGAATGCTAATCTCCAAGGGGCTAAAAGATGATTGTATAAATTAATTTGCACATATTTCAAAAACAGCAAAAAAATAGTCCTTTAACAAAGAACGGAACAAATAGGGATGAAATAAATACACCTCAGATACACTCCAGCTCAAAATATTGTAATATATATTTCACAGATCTAAAAAAAGAACACATTTTACAAAATAATTATCCATATGTGCATTTGATCTGATTTTTTGGGGTAGCAATTGTAAATGAGCACTTAAAGGGACTGTCTGGTCTAAAACTACAAGTTTGCTGTCCCTCTGTGATGTGATTTTACGATGCGGGTGTCTGGACTACAAGTATGCGGTATGTATACTCCTGGCCAAATTCCGATTACGAGGGCGCAGCTTCGCTCAATGCAAGATTACTGAGCGAGGCCAGAAACAGTCTAGTTGGAATGTGGCCGGGAGTGTATATAGCGTCACATGACCGATGCTCCCTGAAGAATCCTCAGAGATCAAAGTGTGCGCAGAGTGAGGATTTACAAGTCTGTGGTCACATAGAGTGACTGCAGACTTGTAGCCTAAGGCCAGACATCCCCTTTAAGAGCAAATCATTGTAGGTCCTAACCTGTTATTACAAGGTAAGGATTCAAGTATGCAGGAGGTAAATGGTGAATTAGCCGTGACAGAAAATGCGTTTTGACAGATATATTTTACAGTTTGTACATTTGCTCTCCATGTTCACCGCACATGGACCACTGCTATTGAATAGGGCTTTTCACATGAGCGTTTTTTACATGGACTGAGTGTCTGTGTGAAAAAAAATCCCCGCATGCATTAGACACATCAGTTTTTTGGATGAGATTCGCTCCATAAAGTCTATGGGCGGTCAAAAAAAAATTTTCATATTGATCATCTGTATTGCATATGGTTTTTTATGGATACACTGCAATTTTTTAACATAGGTAACTGTTTTTGGTCTGGAAAATGTTTTTAAATGCTGATGTATAGTATAAAAACTGATGCCGTATGGAAGACACATGGATGGCTTACAGACGACAATAAGGATGAAAATAGTCTTTTTTTTCTGGATGGACACATTTATATACTCTCATCTGAGCTTGGCCTAAATTTGCTGTGCCATCACTACAATCTCTGTATTTTATTTCCCAGCTAAGCCTTCAGCTTGTGCACTGTTCGTGCACTGTGGCATCAATTAGTGCATTATTCATGAGCAGATCCACCATGAATTATCTCTTATATAACTTTGTGTCTGTGTTTGCACCATCATTCACATTGTCTACCATCCCAGCACTGAGTATGGCAGCTATGTGATTATTCCTGTGCCATCATCTCTCAATGTGTGTTACCCTTGTGCTGCAGAATTATTTTGAAATTATCCTGGTGATTTGACTATGTGCATCTTCTTTACTCTGAAATCTCAATATATGTAGTAGTAACATTATGTCTATTGTCTTTGTGGCACAATTCCACTGTGTGATTGTTTGCAGTTTCCCTATAAGGCCGGTTTCACACGTCAGTGGCTCCGGTACGTCTGGTGACAGTTTCCTCACGTACCGGAGACACTGACACATTAAAATAATTGTGTCTCTGCAGATGTCAGCGTGTTTTCACAGACCGTGTGTCCATGTGCAAAACACGGAGACATGTCAGTATTCGTGGGAGCACACGGATCACATGGACCCATTAAAGTCAATGGGTGCGTGCAAACACATACCGCACACGGATGTCATCCATGTGCTGTCCATATGCTGTCCGTGTGCTGTTCATGTGCTTTTTTTAACCCCTTCATGACCCAGCCTATTTTGACCTTAATGACCTGGCCGTTTTTTGCAATTCTGACCAGTGTCCCTTTATGAGGTAATAACTCAGGAACGCTTCAACGAATCCTAGCGGTTCTGAGATTGTTTTTTCGTGACATATTAGGCCGGCGTCACACTTGGCATAAGACAATACGGTCCGTATATTACGGCCGTAATACGCTGAAAAGTCCCAAAAAAGTGGTCCGTAGCTCCTCCGTAGGCAGGGTGTGTCAGCGTATTTTGCGCATGGCATCCTCCGTATGTAATCCGTATGGCATCCGTACTGCGTGTTTTTCTCGCAGGCTTGCCAAACCAACATACGGCTATACAAGGGATCCATGTGTAAAAAAAAAAAAAAACATATATACTTATATACTGTCTATATATATACAGTGGGGCAAAAAAGTATTTAGTCAGTCAGCAATAGTGCAAGTTCCACCACTTAAAAAGATGAGAGGCGTCTGTAATTTACATCATAGGTAGACCTCAACTATGGGAGACAAACTGAGAAAAAAAAATCCAGAAAATCACATTGTCTGTTTTTTTAACATTTTATTTGCATATTATGGTGGAAAATAAGTATTTGGTCAGAAACAAAATTTCATCTCAATACTTTGTAATATATCCTTTGTTGGCAATGACAGAGGTCAAACGTTTTCTGTAAGTCTTCACAAGGTTGCCACACACTGTTGTTGGTATGTTGGCCCATTCCTCCATGCAGATCTCCTCTAGAGCAGTGATGTTTTTGGCTTTTCGCTTGGCAATATGGACTTTCAACTCCCTCCAAAGGTTTTCTATAGGGTTGAGATCTGGAGACTGGCTAGGCCACTCCAGGACCTTGAAATGCTTCTTACAAAGCCACTCCTTTGTTGCCCTGGCGGTGCGCTTTGGATCATTGTCATGTTGAAAGACCCAGCCATGTTTCATCTTCAATGCCCTTGCTGATGGAAGGAGGTTTGCACTCAAAATCTCACGATACATGGCCCCATTCATTCTTTCATTTCCCCGGATCAGTCGTCCTGGCCCCTTTGCAGAGAAACAGCCCCAAAGCATGATGTTTCCACCACCATGCTTTACAGTAGGTATGGTGTTTGATGGATGCAACTCAGTATTCTTTTTCCTCCAAACACGACAAGTTGTGTTTCTACCAAACAGTTCCAGTTTGGTTTCATCAGACCATAGGACATTCTCCCAAAACTCCTCTGGATCATCCAAATGCTCTCTAGCAAACTTCAGACGGGCCCGGACATGTACTGGCTTAAGCAGTGGGACACGTCTGGCACTGCAGGATCTGAGTCCATGGTGGCGTAGTGTGTTACTTATGGTAGGCCTTGTTACATTGGTCCCAGCTCTCTGCAGTTCATTCACTAGGTCCCCCCGCGTGGTTCTGGGATTTTTGCTCACCGTTCTTGTGATCATTCTGACCCCACGGGGTGGGATTTTGCGTGGAGCCCCAGATCGAGGGAGATTATCAGTGGTCTTGTATGTCTTCCATTTTCTAATTATTGCTCCCACTGTTGATCTCTTCACTCCAAGCTGGTTGGCTATTGCAGATTCAGTCTTCCCAGCCTGGTGCAGGGCTACAATTTTGTTTCTGGTGTCCTTTGACAGCTCTTTGGTCTTCACCATAGTGGAGTTTGGAGTCAGACTGTTTGAGGGTGTGCACAGGTGTCTTTTTATACTGATAACAAGTTTAAACAGGTGCCATTACTACAGGTAATGAGTGGAGGAAAGAGGAGACTCTTAAAGAAGAAGTTACGGGTCTGTGAGAGCCAGAAATCTTGATTGTTTGTTTCTGACCAAATACTTATTTTCCACCATAATATGCAAAAAAAATGATAAAAAAACAGACAATGTGATTTTCTGGATTTTTTTTTCTCAGTTTGTCTCCCATAGTTGAGGTCTACCTATGATGTAAATTACAGACACCTCTAATCTTTCTAAGTGGTGGAACTTGCACTGTTGCTGACTGACTAAATACTTTTTTGCCCCACTGTATATATGTCAGTAGACACATATATGTATATATATTATTACTTCATACAGCGCTAGATAGCTTTAAAGCCGGTAATCCAATTACCGGCTTTTGCTATCTCCTTCCTAAAACCCGACATGATATGAGACATGGTTTACATACATAAGAGTTCATAAGAGGCGCCCTCTGCTGGTTGTCCTCATATGAACTCGAGCCTGGGAGCTTTCTAGGAAAGTTCCCACGATCTAGGAACAACCAGCAGAGGGTGCCTCACCGCAAATGAAGGTAAATATAGGTCATTGACCTACTTTACCTTCATTCCCCGGGGTTTTGCAGCCACGAGCAAAAAATGCATTAGCACAGCTCGTGGCTGCAAAATATTTTAACCCCTTCAGATGGATTTACATCGTTGGACGTTACAGATCTGCGGAAGGTAAGGATATTGTTGGTTTATTTTTATTTTTTTTGTTACGGATCGAGGGTCTTCAGTGAGTGGATTGAGCGTAGAATAAATTATTACAACAACCTTTGTGATTTTTTCATTAAAATAATTTTTAATAATGTGTTTGTGTATTTTTTTAACCCTTTACTAGTATTGGATTAATAATGGATAGGTGTCATAATTGACGCCTCTCCATTATTAATTTGGCTTAATGTCACCTTACAATAGCAAAGTGACATTAACCCTTCATTACCCCATATCCCACCACTACACGGGAATGGGAAGAGAGTGGCCAAGTGCCAGAATAGGCGCATCTTCCAGATGTGCCTTTTCTGGGGTGGCTGGGGGCAGATGTTTTTAGCCAGGGGGGGGCAATAACCGTGGACCCTCTCCAGGCTATTAATATCTGCCCTCAGTCACTGGCTTTACTACTCTGGCGGAGAAAATTGCGCGGGAGACCATGCCAATTTTATCCGCCATTTAACCCTTTAATTTAGTAGATAGAATGGCCAAATTTTGCAGATACACACTACTAACATTAGTAGTGTGGAATATGCAAAAAAAATGGGGATATGACATGGTTTACTGCATGTAAACCATGTCACATATCATGTCGAGTTTAGGAAGGAGAGAGCAAAAGCCGGTAATTGAATTACCGGCTTTAAAGCTATTTCGCGCTGGAACAAATATTAATATATATATATGTGTCTCACTGATATATATATATATATATATATATATATATATACCTATTCTATGTGTACACATTTATTCTACCTATTCTACTGTAAGCTGTCAGTGGGATTTTACTGTATACCGCAATGATTTACCGGCTTTTCTCTCTAACACCGCTGCGTATTTCTCGCAAGTCACACTGCTGGTCCGTGTGTAATCCGTATTTTTCTCGCCCCCATAGACTTTCATTGGCGTATTTCATGCCCAGTACGGTGACAAACGCAGCATGCTGCGATTTTCTACGGCCGTAGAAAGCTGTATAATACTGATCAGTAAAATACGGCAGATAGGAGCAGGGGCATAGAGAATATTTGTGCTGTTTGTTTTGCGAGTTTTATGGACATATTTTCTGCGCCCTTACGTCCTTAAAACTCGCAAGTGTAACGGCGGCCTAAGGCTCATGTTAGTGGTAAATTTAGGTCGATAATTTTTTTGTTTATTTGTGAAAAGAATGGAAACTTGGCTAAAATTTTGAAAATTTAGCAATTTTCAAATTTTGAATTTTTATTCTGTTAAACGAGAGAGTTATGTGACACAAAATAGTTAATAAATAACATTACACACATGTCTACTTTACATCAGCGCAATTTTGGAAACAAAATTTTTTTTTGCTAGGAAGTTATAAGGCTTAAAAGTTGACCAGCGATTTCTCATTTTTACAGCTAAATTTACAAAACCAATTTTTTAGGGACCACCTCACATTTGAAGTCAGTTTGAGGGGTCTATATGGCTGAAAATACCCAAAAGTGACACCATTCTAAAAACTGCACCCCTCAAGGTGCTCAAAACCACATTCAAGAAGTTTATTAACACTTCAGGTGCTTCACAGCAGCAGAAGCAACATGGAAGGAAAAAATGAACATTTAACTTTTTAGTCACAAAAATGATCTTTTAGCAACAATTTTTTTATTTTCCCAAGGGTAAAAGGAGAAACTGGACACCAAAAGTTATTGTACAATTTATCCTGAGTACGCCGATACCCCATATGTGGGGGGGGGAACTACTGTTTGGGCGCACAACAGGGCTCGGAAGGGAAGGAGCGCCATTTGACTTTTGAATGAAAAATTAGCTCCAATCGTTAGTGGACACCATGTCGCGTTTGGAGAGCCTCTGTGTGCCTAAACATTGGACCTCCCCCACATGTGACCCCATTTTGGAAACTAGACCCCCTTGGGAACTTATCCAGATGCATAGTGAGCACATTTAACCCCCAGGTGCTTCACAAATTGATCCGTAACAATGAAAAAGTACTTTTTTTTCACAAAAAATTTATTTTGGCCTCAATTTGTTAATTTCCACATGGGCAACAGGATAAAATGGATCCTATAATTTATTGAGCAATTTCTCCTGAGTACAGTGATACCTCACCTGTGGAGGTAAACCACTGTTTGAGCACACGGCCGGGCTTGGAAGGGAAGGAGCACCATTTGACTTTTTGAATGAAAAAATAGCTCCAATCGTTAGCGGACACCATGTCGCGTTGGGAGAGCCCCTGTGTGCCTAAACATTTGAGCTCCCCCACATGCAACCCCATTTTGGAAACTAGACCTCCCATGGAACTAACCTAGATGTGCGGTGACCACTTTAAACCCCCAAGTGCTTCGCAGAAGTTTATAACGCAGAGTCGTGAAAATAAAAAATCATTTTTCTTTCCTCAAAAATTATTTTTTAGCCTGCAATTTTTTATTTTCACAAGACTAATAGGGGAAATTGGACCCCAAAAGTTGTTGTCCAGTTTGTCCTGAGTAGCTGATACCTCATATGTGGGGGGGAACCATTGTTTGGGCACAAGTCGGGGCTCAGAAGGGAAGTAGTGACGTTTTGGAATGCAGACTTTGTTACGTTTGCAGAGCCACTGATGTGCCTAAACAGTAGAAACCCCCACAAGTGACCCCATTTTGAAAACTAGACCCCCCAAGGAACTTATCTAGATATGTGGTGAGCACTTTGAACCCCCAAGTGCTTCACAGAAGTTTACAACGCAGAGCTGTGAAAATAAAAAAATAATTTTTCTTTCCTCAAAATTATGTTTTAGCAAGCAATTTTTTATTTTCACAAGGGTAACAGGAGAAATTGGACCCCAATAGTTGTTGACCAGTTTGCACTGAGTATGCTGGTACCCCAAATGTGGGGGTAAACCACTGTTTGGGCACACGTCGGGGCTCGGAAGGGAAGTAGTGATGCTTTGAAATGCAGACTTTGATGGAATGGTCTGCGGGCATCATGTTGCATTTGCAGAGCCCCTGATGTGCCTAAACAGTAGAAACCCCACACAAGTGACCCCATTTTGGAAACTAGACCACCCATGGAACTTATCTAGATATGTGGTGAGCACTTTGAACCCCCAAGTGCTTCACAGAAGTTTACAACGCAGAGCCGTGAAAATAAAAAAATAATTTTTCTTTCCTCAAAATGATGTTTTAGCAAGCAATTTTTTATTTTCACAAGCGTAACAGGAGAAATTGGACCCCAATAATTGTTGCCCAGTTTGTCCTGAGTACGCTGATACCCCATATGTAGGGGTAAATTACTGATTGGGCACACGTCGGAGCTTGGAAGGGAAGTAGTGGCGTTTTGAAATGCAGACTTGATGGAATGGTCTGCGGGCGTCACGTTGCATTTGCAGAGCCCCTGATGTGCCTAAACAGTAAAAACCCCCACAAGTAACCCTATTTTGGAAACTAGACCCCCAAAGGAACTTATCTAGATATGTGGTGAGCACTTTGATCCCCCAAGTGCTTCACAGAAGTTTATAACGCAGAGCCGTGAAAATAAAAAAATAATTTTTCTTTCCTCAAAAATGATGTTTTAGCAAGCAGTTTTTTATTTTCACAAGGGTAGCAGGAGAAATTGGACCCCAATAGTTGTTGCCCAGTTTGCACTGAGTATGCTGGTACCCCATATGTGGGGGTAAACCACTGTTTTGGCGCACGTCGGGGCTCAGAAGGGAGGGAGCACCATTTGACTTTTTGAATGCAAGATTGGCTGGAATCAATGGTGGCACCATGTTGCGTTTGGAGACCCCTGATGTTCCTAAACAGTGGAAACCCCTCAATTCTAACTCCAACACGAACCCCAACACACCGCTAACCCTAATCTCAACTGTAGCCATAACAGCGGGTCCGCAACAGTTTCCCATGAGTTTACAAAAAACGCTGCGCACATGCTGCAGAAAAAACTGCACGAAAACGCAGCGGTTTACATTCCGCACATTTCACTTTCTGCGGATTCCGCAGCGGTTTTACAACTGCTCCAATAGAAAACTGCAGTGAAATCACCAGAAAAACCGCGGTAAATCCACGATAAATCCGCAGCAGTTTTGCGCTGCGATTTATAAAAACTGCTGCGGAAAAATCCGCAGAGGACCAGAATACATGTGCACATTCCCTAACCCTAACCCTAACCCTAGTTCTAACTGTAGTGGAAAAAAAAATTTCTTTATTTTATTATTGACCCTACCTATGCGGGTGATAAAGGGGGGGTCATTTACTTTTTTTATTTTGATCACTGTGATAGGTTTTATCACAGTGATCAAAATGTACATGGAACGAATCTGCCGGCCAGCAGATACGGCGGGCGCACTGCGCATGTGCCCGCCATTTTGGAAGATGGCGGCACCCATGGAGAAGACGGACGGACACCGGGAGCCTCGGTAAGTATTAGGGGGGGAGAACTGGGCACGGGGGGCGTCGGAGCTTGGGGGGTGGCATAGGAGCACGGGGGGAGCGGGCAGGAGAACGGGGGAGCGGAGCACAGGACGGAGGGGAGCGGACCACAGATCGGTGGCTTGGGGGGGCGATCGGTGGGGTGGGGGGGGGCACATCAGTGTTTCCAGCCATGGCCGATGATATTGCAGCATCAGCCATGGCTGGATTGTAATATTTCACCAGTTTTTTAGGTGAAATATTACAAATCGCTCTGATTGGCAGTTTCACTTTCAACAGCCAATCAGAGCAATTGTAGCCACGGGGGGGTGAAGCCACCCGCCCTGGGCTAAAGTACCACTCCCCCTGTCCCTGCAGATTGGATGAAATTGGAGTTAACCCTTTCACCCGATCTGCAGGGACGCGATCTTTCCATGATGCCACATTGGCGTCATGGGTCGGATTGGCACCGACTTTCATGACGCCTACGTGGCGTCATGGGTCGGGAAAGGGTTAAAGTCATAGGGTTAAAATTGAAACAAATTGTTTCAATACATGGACACGGACACACGGACAGCACACGGACGATAAACACGGACACATGGATAACACACAGATAACACACAGATGGCCTCCATGCACACACGGACATGGATAGCTCCAGGACCGTTTCTTCCGGTACCGGAAATATCTGGACGTGTGAGACTGGCCTAAGATGGCGTCACTGTGTGCAGCTCCTCTATCCTGTAAAACAAGATTCCCATTTGCATCTGAGTATCCATTAAAGCACCAATCCAGAGGTGGAATGGTGCTTTAATTCTGGAGTGGTGCTTTAAAGTCCCCTCTCTTACACTCTCCCTCTGGCATTTTCACTTTGTTTTCAGTGCCACGCCAGTCCCACTGTGGCATCTTGTGAGTGCAACTTCTCCCGCAAGTCAGAAATTAAGTCGCAATTTATCGATGCAAGTCTATGAGAGACAGAATGAGGCTCTCTTCAACTTGTATCGAGTTATGTCTAGAGATGAGAGAACCTGAACTGTGAAGTTCAGGATTCGTACCAAAAAACCTAGTATCTAGAACCTAGTGGTGCTTAACTCCAAACATGGACTTCTCCAGTTACTCTGTTTTCTACGGTATTCTGGGGACAAGAGAGAGAGAGAGAGATTTTCCAGCTCCAAAGTTTGGTCTCCATTTTTTTAATAGAGTCAGGTTCAGGTTCAAGGTTGGGTACAGTTCTTGTATCTGAACTGAACTTTGGACTACAGTTCAGTTGGATACCAGAACCGTCCGCTCATCCCTAGTTGTGATCTCCAGCTCACTCCACCAAACACGGGAGCAGTCGGCAAGTTGCAAACAGCTGGAAACCGATGAGAGGGGCGGTGATAACAAATGAAGACACCAGGAGGTGTGTATAAGGTGAGTATAAGACAGGAAGCAGGGGATGTATGGTAAATTTAAAGCACCACTGCAACCCTGCAAAAAATAAAAAGCTGAATGTGTGTATGTGTGTTTGTATGTGTGTGTGTGTGTGTATGTCCGGGATTGGCATCTGCACCGTCGCAGCTACAGCCACAAAATTTTGCACAGTCACACGACTGGACCCCGAGAGCGTCATAGGCTATGTTGTGAGGCGAAATTTTAACCCCGCGCGTTCCAATTCACCAAACAATTTTGCCCCTATCTACATAATGGGGAAAAAAGTGAAAGGAAAAGTGTTGGAAGCGTCGCAGCTACAGAAACAAAATTTTGCACAGTCACACGTCTGGACCCTGAGAGCATCATAGGCTACGTCGTGAGGTGAAATTTTAACCCCGCGCGTTCCAATTCACCAAACAATTTTGCCCCTATCTACATAATGGGGAAAAAGTGAAAGGAAAAGTGTTGGAGGCAAATTGACAGCTGCCAGATGTGAACAAGGGGGACTTAAAGAATGAGAGCGATGGCGCAAAAGAGTATATACCGTACAGTTGCTAAGGTGGGGCCCAGACATGAGATACTCACCACACATGGGGATATGAGCACACACACAAAATGCGCCACACACTACCACGTGCTTGAACACATATTACCCTCAGCACACATTTCACCACACATACACCAACCTCGCCACATAAAAGTCGAAACACAAAAGTCGCCGCTCAAAACTCGCCACGCGCAAAACTCACCACATGCAAAAACTAGGCTCACGCAAAACTCGCCACAAGTGCAAAACTCACCTCATGGAAAACTCGCCACATGCAAAACTTGCACACGCAAAAAAACTTGCCACATGCACAAAATTTGCAACACAGGCAAAAGTTGCCTCACACAAAACTTGCACATACTCAAAAAGGCACCAGACATAAAACTCACCACGCGTAAAACTCGCCATGCCCAAAACTTGCTGCACACAACTTGCTACACTAACCTGTCACATGCAACTCGACACACAAAAAGTTGCTACACGCATGTTGCCACACAAAACTCATCTCACAAAAGTCGCTACATGCATGTCGCCACACACAACTCAACACACACAACTTGACAAACGAAACTCGCCCTAAAACACACACAAGTCTGGTATTAGCCTTCAAAAATAAAAATCTGATTAATAAGCAGACAAACTACAAGAGCAACAAATGTACCATATAGGAAATACGGCAGCTGTCAGTCACATGACCTGTCTATTATGTGTATGTGTGAGTTAATATATACTGCCAGGGGGAGGGCTTCCTGTTGGCTGGGGATTTACCAGGCTGCCAATTTATCTTACAAATACTGAGGTAAAAATACTGAGCAAATAACGTGTTAACGAGGTCTAATACAGGAGATCACACAGGTGTATACTATATACAGGAGGAGATGACATACAGGTATATACTATATACAGGAGGAGATGACACACAGGTATATACTATATACAGGGGAGATGACACACAGATATATACTATATACAGGAGAGATGACACACAGGTATATACTATACTAGCTATTGAACCCATTCTACGCCCGGGTGGCGAGCATTTATATTGGTATATTGTCTCCATCCTGGTATGTGCTGCTCCATCCTGCGTCCCCATCCTGTCATGTGCTGCTCCATCCTGCATTCCCATCCTATCATGCGCTGCTCCATCCTGCGTCCCCATCCTGTCATGCGCTGCTCCATCCTGCGTCCCCATCCTTATGTGCTGCTGCATCCTGCGTCCCCATCCTTATGTGCTGCTGCATCCTGCGTCCCCATCCTTATGTGCTGCTGCATCCTGCATCCCCATCCTTATGTGCTGCTCCATCCTGCGTCCCCATCCTTATGTGCTGCTCCCATCCTGCGTCCCCATCCTTATGTGCTGCTCCATCCTGCGTCCCCATCCTTATGTGCTGCTGCATCCTGCGTCCCCATCCTTATGTGCTGCTGCATCCTGCGTCCCCATCCTTATGTGCTGCTGCATCCTGCGTCCCCATCCTTATGTGCTGCTGCATCCTGCGTCCCCATCCTTATGTGCTGCTCCATCCTGCGTCCCCATCCTTATGTACTGCTGCATCCTGCGTCCCCATCCTTATGTGCTGCTGCATCCTGCGTCCCCATCCTTATGTGCTGCTGCATCCTGCGTCCCCATCCTTATGTGCTGCTGCATCCTGCGTCCCCATCCTTATGTGCTGCTGCATCCTGCGTCCCCATCCTTATGTGCTGCTGCCTCCTGCGTCCCCATCCTTATGTGCTGCTGCATCCTGCGTCCCCATCCTTATGTGCTGCTCCATCCTGCGTCCCCATCCTTATGTGCTGCTGCATCCTGCGTCCCCATCCTTATGTACTGCTGCATCCTGCGTCCCCATCCTTATGTGCTGCTGCATCCTGCGTCCCCATCCTTATGTACTGCTGCATCCTGCGTCCCCATCCTTATGTTCATGCTGCATCCTGCGTCCCCATCCTTATGTTCATGCTGCATCCTGCGTCCCCATCCTTATGTTCATGCTGCATCCTGTGTCCCCATCCTTATGTTCATGCTGCATCCTGCGTCCCCATCCTTATGTGCTGCTCCATCCTGCGTCCCCATTCTTATGTGCTGCTCCATCCTGCGTCCCCATCCTTATGTGCTGCTGCATCCTGCGTCCCCATCCTTATGTGCTGCTCCCATCCTGCGTCCCCATCCTTATGTTCATGCTGCATCCTGTGTCCCCATCCTTATGTGCTGCTGCATCCTGCGTCCCCATCCTTATGTGCTGCTCCCATCCTGCGTCCCCATCCTTATGTTCATGCTGCATCCTGCGTCCCCATCCTTATGTGCTGCTGCATCCTGCGTCCCCATCCTTATGTTCATGCTGCATCCTGCATCCCCATCCTTATGTTCATGCTGCATCCTGCGTCCCCATCCTTATGTGCTGCTCCATCCAGCGTCCCCATCCTTATGTGCTGCTCCATCCTGCGTATCCATCCTGATGTGCTGCTCCATCCTGCGTCCCCATCCTTATGTTCATGCTGCATCCTGCGTCCCCATCCTTATGTGCTGCTCCATCCTGCGTATCCATCCTGATGTGCTGCTCCATCCTGCGTCCCCATCCTTATGTTCATGCTGCATCCTGCGTCCCCATCCTTATGTGCTGCTCCATCCTGCGTCCCCATCCTTATTTGCTGCTCCATCCTCCGTCCCCATCCTTATGTGCTGCTCCCATCCTGCGTCCCCATCCTTATGTGCTGCTCCATCCTGCGTCCCCATCCTGATGTGCTGCTCCATCCTGCGTCCCCATCCTTATGTGCTGCTCCATCCTGCGTCCCCATCCTGTTATGTGCTGCTCCATCCTGCGTCCCCATCCTGTTATGTGCTGCTCCATCCTGCGTCCCCATCCGTATGTGCTGCTGCATCCTGCGTCCCCATCCTTATGTGCTGCTCCCATCCTGCGTCCCCATCCTTATGTGCTGCTCCATCCTGCGTCCCAATCCTTATGTGCTGCTCCATCCTGCGTCCCCATCCTTATGTGCTGCTCCATCCTGCGTCCCCATCCTGTTATGTGCTGCTCCATCATGCGTCCCCATCCTGTTATGTGCTGCTCCATCATGCGTCCCCATCCTTATGTGCTGCTCCATCCTGCGTCCCCATCCTTATGTGCTGCTGCATCCTGCGTCCCCATCCTTATGTGCTGCTCCATCCTGCGTCCCCATCCTTATGTGCTGCTGCATCCTGCGTCCCCATCCTTATGTGCTGCTCCCATCCTGCGTCCCCATCCTTATGTGCTGCTCCATCCTGCGTCCCAATCCTTATGTGCTGCTCCATCCTGCGTCCCCATCCTTATGTGCTGCTCCCATCCTGCGTCCCCATCCTTATGTTCATGCTGCATCCTGCGTCCCCATCCTTATGTGCTGCTGCATCCTGCGTCCCCATCCTTATGTTCATGCTGCATCCTGCGTCCCCATCCTTATGTTCATGCTGCATCCTGCGTCCCCATCCTTATGTTCATGCTGCATCCTGCGTCCCCATCCTTATGTGCTGCTCCATCCTGCGTCCCCATCCTTATGTGCTGCTCCATCCTGCGTCCCCATCCTTATGTGCTGCTCCATCCTGCGTCCCCATCCTTATGTGCTGCTCCCATCCTGCGTCCCCATCCTTATGTGCTGCTCCATCCTGCGTCCCCATCCTGATGTGCTGCTCCATGCTGCGTCCCCATCCTTATGTGCTGCTCCATCCTGCGTCCCCATCCTGTTATGTGCTGCTCCATCATGCGTCCCCATCCTTATGTGCTGCTCCATCCTGCATCCCCATCCTTATGTGCTGCTCCATCCTGCGTCCCCATCCTTATGTGCTGCTCCATCATGCGTCCCCATCCTGTTATGTGCTGCTCCATCCTGCGTCCCCATCCTTATGTGCTGCTCCATCCTGCGTCCCCATCCTTATGTGCTGCTCCATCCTGCGTCCCCATCCTTATGTGCTGCTCCATCCTGCGTCCCCATCCTTATGTGCTGCTCCATCCTGCGTCCCCATCCTGTTATGTGCTGCTCCATCATGCGTCCCCATCCTGTTATGTGCTGCTCCATCATGCGTCCCCATCCTTATGTGCTGCTCCATCCTGCGTCCCCATCCTTATGTGCTGCTCCATCCTGCGTCCCCATCCTTATGTGCTGCTCCATCCTGCGTCCCCATCCTTATGTGCTGCTCCATCCTGCGTCCCCATCCTTATGTGCTGCTCCATCCTGCGTCCCCATCCTTATGTGCTGCTCCATCCTGCGTCCCCATCCTTATGTGCTGCTGCATCCTGCGTCCCCATCCTTATGTGCTGCTCCCATCCTGCGTCCCCATCCTTATGTGCTGCTCCATCCTGCGTCCCCATCCTTATGTGCTGCTCCATCCTGCATCCCCATTCTTATGTGCTGCTCCATTCTGCGTCTCCATACTGCCTCTGAGCCGCTCGGCGCCGAGTGCTGGGGGGCCTGAGCAGGCGGGGACACCGGCGCGCTGTGGGGGTCAGGCGCCGGTATCGCCGCCAGCTCAGGCCCCCCAGCACTTCCTATACTCACCTGTCCGGCGTTCCAGCGCTGAGCGGCGCCATCTTCCCGGTCCTCTGGCTGTGACTGTTCAGTCAGAGGGCGGCGCCGGCGCGCATTAAGCGCGTCACCGCGCCCTCTGAACTGAAGGTCACAGGCCGAAGACCGGGAAGATGGCGCCGCTCAGCGATGGAACGGGGACAGGTGAATATAGGCCGATACTCACCCTCCTGGCGGTCCCTGCTTCTGCGGTGGAGATCGCGGTGTGCGTTCAGTGTGAACGCACACCGCGATCTCCCGGGAGCGTCGCTCTGTGAGGCCCAGACTGCGCCGGCGCTTGCGCTTGCGCAGTCTATAGAGGCTTCGTTATATTATAGATAGAGGAGGAGATGACATACAGGTACATACTATATACAGGAGGAGATGACATACAGGTATATACTATATACAGGAGTAGATGACATACAGGTATATGCTATATATAGAAGATGACATACAGGTATATACTATATACAGGAGGAGATGACACACAGATATATACTATATACAGTGGAGATGACAGACGTATATACTATATATATAGAAGGAGATGACATACAGGTATATACTATATATAGGAGGAGATGACATACATGTATATACTATATATAGGAAGAGATGACTTACAGGTATATACTATATATAGGAGGAGATGACATACAGGTATATACTATATACAGGGGAGATGACACACAGCAGGTATATACTATATACAGGGGAGATGACATACAGGTATATACTAAATACAGGAGATGACATACAGGTGTATACTATATATAAGGGAGATGACAAACATGTACTGTATATACTGAGGTGAAAATGAGAGGTGTGAGGTGAAAATGAAAAGGTGTGAGTGCAAAATGAGAGGAGTGAGGGAAAATAGTGTAGTGATCGGAAAATGACAGATGTGAGGTCGAAATGACAAGTGTTAGGGGGAAATGAGAGGAGTGAGGGAGAAAATGAGAAAATGAGAGGTGTGAGGGAGAAAATGAGAGATGTGAGGGGGAAAATTAAAGATGTGATTGGGAAAATGAGAGACGTGATGGGAAAATAGGAGAAGTGACGTGCTATAACTAACCACAGATATTTACTATGCCCAGGCAATGCCGGGCTCTTCAGCTAGTCTACTATATAAAGCTGAATGTGTGTATGTGTGTGTGTGTGTGTGTATGTGTGTGTGTGTGTGTGTATGTATGTCCGGGATTGGCATCTGCACCGTCGCAGCTACAGCCACAAAATTTTGCCCCTATCTACATAATTGGGAAAAAAGTGAAAGGAAAAGTGTTGGAAGCGTCGCAGCTACAGCATCAAAATTTTGCACAGTCACACGTCTGGACCCTGAGAGCGTCATAGGCTACGTTGTGAGGTGAAATTTTAACCCCGCGCTTTCCAATTCACCAAACAATTTTGCCCCTATCTACATAATGGGGAAAAAAGTGAAAGGAAAAGTGTTGGAGGCGTCGCAGCTACAGAAACAAAATTTTGCACAGTCACACGTCTGGACCCTGAGAGCATCATAGGCTACGTTGTGAGGTGAAATTTTAACCCCGCGCTTTCCAATTCACCAAACTATTTTTCCCCTATCTACATAATGGGGAAAAGTGAAAGGAAAAGTGTTGGAGGCAAATTGACAGCTGCCAGATGTGAACAAGGGGGACTTAAAGAATGAGAGCGATGGCGCCAAAGAGTATATACTGATCAGTTGCTAAGGTGGGGCCCCGACATGAGATACTCACCACACATGGGGATATGAACACACACACAAAATGTGCCACACACTACCACGTGCTTGAACACATATTACCCTCAGTACACATTTCACCACACATACACCAACCTCGCCACATAAAAGTCGAAACACAAAAGTCGCCGCTCAAAACTCACAACGCGCAAAACTCGCCACATGCAAAAACTAGGCTCACGCAAAACTCGCCACAAGTGCAAAACTCACCTCATGGAAAACTCGCCACACGCAAAACTTGCACACGCGGAAAAATTGCCACATGCACAAAATTTGCAACACATGCAAAAGTTGCCTCACACAAAACTTGCACATACTCAAAAGGCACCAGACATAAAACTCACCACGTGCAAAACTCGCCATGCGCAAAACTTGCTGCACACAACTTGCTACACTAACCTGTCACATGCAACTCGACACACAAAAAGTTGCTACACGCATGTTGCCACACAAAACTCATCTCACAAAAGTCGCTACATGCATGTCACCACACACAACTCAACACACACAACTTGACAGACGAAACTCGCCCTAAAACACACACAAGTCTGGTATTAGCCTTCAAAAATAAAAATCTGATTAATAAGCAGACAAACTACAAGAGCAACAAATGTACCATATAGGAAATACAGCAGCTGTCAGTCACATGACCTGTCTATTATGTGTATGTGTGAGCTAATATATACTGCCAGGGGGAGGGCTTCCTGTTGGCTGGGGATTTATCAGGCTGCCAATTTATCTTACAAATACTGAGGTAAAAATACTGAGCAAATAACGTGTTAACGAGGTCTAATACAGGAGATCACACAGGTATATACTATATACAGGGGAGATGACACACAGATATATACTATATACAGGAGAGATGACACACAGGTATATACTATATAGAGGAGGAGATGACATACAGATACATACTATATACAGGAGGAGATGACATACAGGTATATACTATATACAGGAGGAGATGACACACAGGTATATACTATATACAGGAGCAGATTACCTACAGGTATATACTATATACAGGAGGAGATGACATACAGGTATATGCTATATATAGAAGATGACATACAGGTATATACTATATACAGGAGGAGATGACACACAGATATATACTATATACAGGGGAGATGACACACAGGTATATACTATATACAGGAGGAGATGACATACAGGTATATACTATATATAGAAGGAGATGACATACAGGTATATACTATATATAGGAGAAGATGACATACAGGTATTTACTATATGTAGGAGGAGATGACATACAGGTATATACTATATACAGGGGAGATGACACACAGCAGGTATATACTATATACAGGGGAGATGACATACAGGTATATACTATATACAGGAGATGACATACAGGTGTATACTATATATAAGGGAGATGACAAACATGTATATACTGAGGTGAAAATGAGAGGTGTGAGGTGAAAATGACAAGGTGTGAGTGCAAAATGAGAGGAGTGAGGGAAAATAGTGTAGTGATCGGAAAATGACAGATGTGAGGTCGAAATGACAAGCGTTAGGCGGGAATGAGGAGTGAGGAAGAAAATGAGAGGTGTGAGGGAGAAAATGAGAGATGTGAGGGGGAAAATTAAAGATGTGATTGGGAAAATGAGAGGAGTGATGGGAAACTAAGAGAAGTGACGTGCTATAACTAACCACAGATATTTACTATGCCAAGGCAACGCTGGGCTCTTCAGCTAGTCTACTATATAAAGCTGCATGTGTGTGTGTGTGTGTATGTGTGTGTGTATGTCCGGGATTGGTATCTGCACCGTCGCAGCTACAGCCACAAAATTTTGCACAGTCACACGTCTGGACCCCGAGGGCGTCATAGGCTATATTGTAAGGCGAAATTTTAACCCCGCGCATTCCAATTCACCAAACAATTTTGCCCCTATCTACATAATGGGGAAAAAAGTGAAAGGAAAAGTGTTGGAAGCGTCGCAGCTACAGCAACAAAATTTTGCACAGTCACACGTCTGGACCCTGAGAGCGTCACAGGCTACGTTGTGAGGTGAAATTTTAACCCCGCGCTTTCCAATTCACCAAACAATTTTGCCCCTATCTACATAATGGGGAAAAAGTGAAATGAAAAGTGTTGGAGGCGTCGCAGCTACAGCCACAAAATTTTGCACAGTCACACGTCTGGACCCTGAGAGCGTCATAGGCTATGTTGTGAGGTGAAATATTAACTCCACGCTTTCCAATTCACCAAACTGTTTTTCCCCTATCTACATAATGGGGAAAAGTGAAAGGAAAAGTGTTGGAGGCAAATTGACAGCTGCCAGATGTGAACAAGGGGGACTTAAAGAGTGAGAGCGATGGCGCCAAAGAGTATATACCGTACAGTTGCTAAGGTGGGACCCCGACATGGGATACTCACCACACACGGGGATATGAACACACACACAAAATGCGCCACACACTACCACGTGCTTGAACACATATACCACCCTCAGCACACATTTCACCACACATACACCAACCTCGCCACATAAAAGTCAAAACACAAAAGTCGCCGCTCAAAACTCACCACACGCAAAACTCGCTGTTATGTTTGCTAATGACAGGTGTTATGAAGGCAATCCAGAAACACAGTGTGCTTAGCGATCAGAGCGCACACAGTGATCTGACAAATACCCAAAAATACAAGAACGAGCTCTGAGACGTGGAAACTCTGTAGACTGCACACCTGATCCTATCCTAAACACAACTAAAAGCGGCTGTGGATTGCGCCTAACAACTACCTAGGCAACTCGGCACAGCCTAAGAAACTAGCTAGCCTGAAGATAGAAAAATAGGCCTGACTTGCCCCAGAGAAATTCCCCAAAGGAAAAGGCAGCCCCCCACATATAATGACTGTGAGTAAGATGAAAAGACAAAACGTAGGGATGAAATAGATTCAGCAAAGTGGGGCCCGATATTCTAGGACAGAGCGAGGACAGTAAAGCGAACTTTGCAGTCTACAAAAAACCCTAAAGCAAAACCACGCAAAGGGGGCAAAAAAACCCCACCGTGCCGAACTAACGGCACGGCGGTACACCCTTTGCGTCTCAGAGCTTCCAGCAAAACAAAAGACAAGCTGGACAGAAAAAAAGCAACAAAAAAGCAAAAAGCACTTAGCTATACAGAGCAGCAGGTCACAGGAACAATCAGGAGAAGCTCAGATCCAACACTGAAACATTGACAAGGAGCAAGGATAGCAGCATCAGGCGGAGTTAAGTAATGAAGCAGTTAACGAGCTCACCAGAACACCTGAGGGAGGAAGCTCAGAAGCTGCAGTACCACTTGTGACCACAGGAGTGAATTCAGCCACAGAATTCACAACAGTACCCCCCCCTTGAGGAGGGGTCACCGAACCCTCACCAGAGCCCCCAGGCCGACCAGGATGAGCCGCATGAAAGGCACGAACAAGATCGGAAGCATGAACATCAGAGGCAAAAACCCAGGAATTATCTTCCTGAGCATAACCCTTCCATTTAACCAGATACTGGAGTTTCCGTCTAGAAACACGAGAATCCAAAATCTTCTCCACAATATACTCCAATTCCCCCTCCACCAAAACCGGGGCAGGAGGCTCAACAGATGGAACCATAGGTGCCACGTATCTCCGCAACAACGACCTATGGAATACATTATGTATGGAAAAGGAGTCTGGGAGGGTCAAACGAAAAGACACAGGATTGAGAACCTCAGAAATCCTATACGGACCAATAAAACGAGGTTTAAATTTAGGAGAGGAAACCTTCATAGGAATATGACGAGAAGATAACCAAACCAGATCCCCAACACGAAGTCGGGGACCCACACGGCGTCTGCGATTAGCGAAAAGTTGAGCTTTCTCCTGGGACAAGATCAAATTGTCCACTACCTGAGTCCAGATCTGCTGCAACCTATCCACCACAGAATCCACACCAGGACAGTCCGAAGACTCAACCTGTCCTGAAGAGAAACGAGGATGGAACCCAGAATTGCAAAAAAATGGAGAAACCAAGGTAGCCGAGCTGGCCCGATTATTAAGGGCGAACTCAGCCAACGGCAAAAAGGACACCCAATCATCCTGGTCTGCAGAAACAAAACATCTCAGATATGTTTCCAAGGTCTGATTGGTTCGTTCGGTCTGGCCATTAGTCTGAGGATGGAAAGCCGAGGAAAAGGATAGGTCAATGCCCATCCTACCACAAAAGGCTCGCCAGAACCTTGAAACAAACTGGGAACCTCTGTCAGAAACAATATTCTCAGGAATGCCATGCAACCGAACCACATGCTGAAAGAACAAAGGTACCAAATCAGAGGAGGAAGGCAATTTAGCCAAGGGCACCAGATGGACCATTTTAGAAAAGCGATCACAGACCACCCAAATGACTGACATCTTTTGAGAAACGGGAAGGTCAGAAATGAAATCCATCGAAATATGTGTCCAAGGCCTCTTTGGGACCGGCAAGGGCAAAAGCAACCCACTGGCACGAGAACAGCAGGGCTTAGCCCTAGCACAAATCCCACAGGACTGCACAAAAGTACGTACATCCCGTGACAGAGATGGCCACCAGAAGGATCTAGCCACTAACTCTCTGGTACCAAATATTCCAGGATGACCAGCCAACACCGAACAATGAAGTTCAGAGATAAGTTTATTAGTCCACCTATCAGGGACGAACAGTTTCTCTGCTGGACAACGATCAGGTTTATTCGCCTAAAATTTTTGCAGCACCCGCCGCAAATCAGGGGAGATGGCAGACACAATGACTCCTTCCTTGAGGATACCCGCTGGCTCAGATAAACCCGGAGAGTCGGGCACAAAACTCCTAGACAGAGCATCCGCCTTCACATTTTTAGAGCCCAGAAGGTACGAAATCACAAAGTCGAAGCGGGCAAAAAATAACGACCAACGGGCCTGTCTAGGATTCAAGCGCTTGGCAGACTCGAGATAAGTCAAGTTCTTATGATCAGTCAATACCACCACGCGATGCTTAGCTCCTTCAAGCCAATGACGCCACTCCTCGAATGCCCACTTCATGGCCAGCAACTCTCGATTGCCCACATCATAATTACGCTCAGCGGGCGAAAACTTCCTGGAAAAGAAAGCACATGGTTTCATCACTGAGCAATCAGAACCTCTCTGTAACAAAACCGCCCCTGCTCCAATCTCAGAAGCATCAACCTCGACCTGGAACGGAAGAGAAACATCTGGCTGACACAACACAGGGGCAGAACAAAAACGACGCTTCAACTCCTGAAAAGCTTCCACAGCAGCAGAAGACCAATTAACCAAATCAGCACCCTTCTTGGTCAAATCGGTCAATGGTTTGGCAATGCTAGAAAAATTACAGATGAAGCGACGATAAAAATTAGCAAAGCCCAGGAACTTTTGCAGACTTTTCAGAGATGTCGGCTGAATCCAATCCTGGATGGCTTGGACCTTAACTGGATCCATCTCGATAGTAGAAGGGGTAAAGATGAACCCCAAAAATGAAACTTTCTGCACACCGAAGAGACACTTTGATCCCTTCACAAACAAAGAGTTAGCACGCAGGACCTGAAAAACCATTCTGACCTGCTTCACATGAGACTCCCAATCATCTGAGAAGATCAAAATGTCATCCAAGTAAACAATCAGGAATTTATCCAGATACTCACGGAAGATGTCATGCATAAAAGACTGAAACACAGATGGAGCATTGGCAAGTCCGAACGGCATCACTAGATACTCAAAATGACCCTCGGGCGTATTGAATGCAGTTTTCCATTCATCTCCTTGCCTGATTCTCACCAGATTATACGCACCACGAAGATCTATCTTAGTGAACCAACTAGCCCCCTTAATCCGAGCAAACAAGTCAGATAACAATGGCAAGGGATACTGAAATTTAACAGTGATCTTATTAAGAAGGCGGTAATCAATACACGGTCTCAGCGAACCATCCTTCTTGGCTACAAAGAAGAACCCTGCTCCCAGTGGTGATGACGATGGGCGAATATGTCCCTTCTCCAGGGATTCCTTCACATAACTGCGCATAGCGGCGTGTTCGGGCACGGATAAATTAAATAATCGACCTTTAGGGAATTTACTACCAGGAATCAAATTGATAGCACAATCACAATCCCTATGCGGAGGTAGAGCATCGGACTTGGGCTCTTCAAATACATCCTGATAATCAGACAAGAACTCTGGGACCTCAGAAGGGGTGGATGACGAAATCGACAAAAATGGAACATCATCATGTACCCCCTGACAACCCCAGCTGGATACCGACATGGAATTCCAATCCAATACTGGATTATGGGTTTGTAGCCATGGCAACCCCAACACGACCACATCATGCAGATTATGCAACACCAGAAAGCGAATAACTTCCTGATGTGCAGGAGCCATGCACATGGTCAGCTGGGCCCAGTATTGAGGTTTATTCTTGGCCAAAGGTGTAGCATCAATTCCTATCAATGGAATAGGACACCGCAAAGGCTCCAAGAAAAACCCACAACGTTTAGCATAATCCAAATCCATCAGATTCAGGGCAGCGCCCGAATCCACAAACGCCATGACAGAAAACGACGACAAAGAGCATATCAAGGTAATGGACAAAAGGAATTTGGACTGTACAGTACCAATGACGGCAGACCTAGCGGACCGCTTAGTGCGCTTAGGACAATCAGAAATAGCATGAGTGGAATCACCACAGTAGAAACACAGACCATTCAGACGTCTGTATTCCTGCCGTTCAACTCTAGTCATAGTCCTATCGCACTGCATAGGCTCAGGTTTAACCTCAGGCAGTACCGCCAAATGGTGCACAGATTTACGCTCGCGCAAGCGTCGACCGATCAGAATGGCCAAAGACAAAGACTCATTCAAACCAGCAGGCATAGGAAATCCCACCATGACATCCTTAAGAGCCTCAGAGAGACCCTTTCTGAACAAAGCTGCCAGCGCAGATTCATTCCACTGAGTGAGTACTGACCATTTCCTAAATTTCTGACAATATACTTCTATATCATCCTGACCCTGGCACAAAGCCAGCAAATTTTTCTCAGCCTGATCCACTGAATTAGGCTCATCGTACAGCAATCCGAGCGCCAGGAAAAACGCATCGACACTACTCAATGCAGGGTCTCCTGGCGCAAGAGAAAATGCCCAGTCTTGAGGGTCGCCGCGCAAAAAAGAAATAATAATCAAAACCTGTTGAATAGGATTACCAGAAGAATGAGGTTTCAAGGCCAGAAATAGCTTACAATTATGTTTGAAACTTAGAAACTTAGTTCTATCTCCAAAAAACAAATCAGGAATAGGAATTCTTGGTTCTAACATAGATTTCTGATCAATAGTATCTTGAATTTTTTGTACATTTATAACGAGATTATCCATTGAAGAGCACAGACCCTGAATATCCATGTCCACACCTGTGTCCAGAATCACCCAAATGTCTAGGGGAAAAAAAAAAAGGGAACACAGAGCAGAAAAAAAAAAAAAAATGATGTCAGAACTTTTTCTTTCCCTCTATTGAGAATCATTAGTTTGGCTCCTTGTACTGTTATGTTTGCTAATGACAGGTGTTATGAAGGCAATCCAGAAACACAGTGTGCTTAGCGATCACACAGTGATCTGACAAATACCCAAAAATACAAGAACGAGCTCTGAGACGTGGAAACTCTGTAGACTGCACACCTGATCCTATCCTAAACACAACTAAAAGCGGCTGTGGATTGCGCCTAACAACTACCTAGGCAACTCGGCACAGCCTAAGAAACTAGCTAGCCTGAAGATAGAAAAATAGGCCTGACTTGCCCCAGAGAAATTCCCCAAAGGAAAAGGCAGCCCCCCACATATAATGACTGTGAGTAAGATGAAAAGACAAAACGTAGGGATGAAATAGATTCAGCAAAGTGGGGCCCGATATTCTAGGACAGAGCGAGGACAGTAAAGCGAACTTTGCAGTCTACAAAAAACCCTAAAGCAAAACCACGCAAAGGGGGCAAAAAAAACCCACCGTGCCGAACTAACGGCACGGCGGTACACCCTTTGCGTCTCAGAGCTTCCAGCAAAACAAAAGACAAGCTGGACAGAAAAAAAGCAACAAAAAAGCAAAAAGCACTTAGCTATACAGAGCAGCAGGTCACAGGAACAATCAGGAGAAGCTCAGATCCAACACTGAAACATTGACAAGGAGCAAGGATAGCAGCATCAGGCGGAGTTAAGTAATGAAGCAGTTAACGAGCTCACCAGAACACCTGAGGGAGGAAGCTCAGAAGCTGCAGTACCACTTGTGACCACAGGAGTGAATTCAGCCACAGAATTCACAACAACTCGCCACATACAAAAAATAGGCTCACGCAAAACTCGCCACAAGTGCAAAACTCACCTCATGAAAAACTCGCCACACGCAAAACTTGCACATGCGGAAAAATTGCCACATGCACAAAATTTGCAACACATGCAAAAGTTGCCTCACACAAAACTTGCACATACTCAAAAGGCACCAGACATAAAACTCACAACGCGCAAAACTCGCCATGCGCAAAACTTGCTGCACACAACTTGCTACACTAACCTGTCACATGCAACTCGACACACAAAAAGTTGCTACACGCATGTTGCCACACAAAACTCATCTCACAAAAGTCGCTACATGCATGTCGCCACACACAACTCAACACACACAACTTGACAAACGAAACTCGCCCTAAAACACACACAAGTCTGGTATTAGCCTTCAAAAATAAAATTCTGATTAATAAGCAGACAAACTACAAGAGCAACAAATGTACCATATAGGAAATACGGCAGCTGTCAGTCACATAACCTGTCTATTATGTGTATGTGTGAGCTAATATATACTGCCAGGGGGAGGGCTTCCTGTTGGCTGGGGATTTATCAGGCTGCCAATTTATCTTACAAATACTGAGGTAAAAATACTGAGCAAATAACGTGTTAACGAGGTCTAATACAGGAGATCACACAGGTATATACTATATACAGGGGAGATGACACACAGATATATACTATATACAGGAGAGATGACACACAGGTATGTACTATATAAAGGAGGAGATGACATACAGGTACATACTATATACAGGAGGAGATGACATACAGGTATATACTATATACAGGAGGAGATGACACACAGGTATATACTATATACAGGAGCAGATTACCTACAGGTATATACTATATACAGGAGGAGATGACATACAGGTATATGCTATATATAGAAGATGACATACAGGTATATACTATATACAGGAGGAGCTGACACACACAGATATATACTATATGCAGGGGAGATGACAAACAGGTATATACTATATACAGGAGGAGATGACATACAGGTATATACTATATATAGAAGGAGATGACATACAGGTATATACTATATATAGGAGGGGATGACATACAGGTATATACTACTAACTATGTTACTATAGTCGAGGGGTTCAAGAGAGGCCTGGATGTCTTCCTGGATCAGAACAATATTGTATCATACAATTATTAGGTTCTGTAGAAGGACGTAGATCTGGGGATTTATTATGATGGAATATAGGCTGAACTGGATGGACAAATGTCTTTTTTCGGCCTTACTAACTATGTTACTATGTTACTATACTATATATAGGAGGAGATGACATACAGGTATATACTATATATAGGAGGAGATGACATACAGGTATATACTATATACAGGGTTGATGACACACAGCAGATATATACTATATACAGGGGAGATGACATACAGGTATATACTATATACAGGAGATGACATACAGGTGTATACTATATATAAGGGAGATGACAAACATGTATATACTGAGGTGAAAATGAAAGGTGTGAGGTGAAAATGAAAAGGTGTGAGTGCAAAATGAGAGGAGTGAGGGAAAATAGTGTAGTGATCGGAAAATGACAGATGTGAGGTCGAAATGACAAGTGTTAGGCGGGAATGAGAGGAGTGAGGGAGAAAATGAGAGGTGTGAGGGAGAAAATGAGAGATGTGAGGGGGAAAATTAAAGATGTGATTGGGAAAATGAGAGGCGTGATGGGAAAATAAGAGAAGTGACGTGCTATAACTAACCACAGATATTTACTATGCCCAGGCAACGCCGGGCTCTTCAGCTAGTTAAATATATTATCTCTCTTGAGCATCACCTTGACCGTAATATGTACATGGCCATATTATTTTGTGCATTATCTTTGTTTAATTATGTCACTATATCTTGTGCCGTGGCAGTAATTTGCATCCCAGCACTATGACATTATGGTGTGCTTGCTGGCCGTGTTCCCCAACCTAAGGCAGTGTTTTGTAGGTTGGGGAACACAGCCTTAGATCTCGGCCATTTACATTACGGCTGAAAGTAATGTAGTGGAAAGCAGGGCTTTTCCCTTACCTGCATGAAAAACAGTGTGACTTGAATCTGATTTTACATATCCTGAGGGCAGCTAGATTTTTTCCTAACCCTCTGTCGCTCTTAGGTTCCCAAAACAAACATGCATTGGATGTTATATGACGCATTGTTTGCTTTGCATCTGGTTGTGTCAGTTCTCATTGCGCTCAGCACTACAAATGAAATCCGATGTGACCTGACACAGCAGCGTACATGTGTCACCTTGCAGCACACACTCACAGAACTTAGTTTCTTGTTATTGAACATGGCAGTACCTGCCTCGAATGCAGATTCTGCTGTAAATATACACAAAATAATGAAGAGCAGACATATCCAGTATGCCAAGCGTATAGCTCAGCTTAGAAATAAGATTTTTTCTTCCACTAGTGCAGATGCTACAGTCTGCCGATCACTCGATAAATGGTCAGAATGATTATATTTATCAGGTGAAATGTGCTGAACAAAAGTTAATTGTTAAAGATTGATCAGTGCACATCATTAACCACTGTCTGCCTGTGTAAACAGACTAATGAATAACTGCCTATCAGTAAACACTAAAGGTACCTTCACACATAACGATATTGTTAACGATATCGTTGCTTTTTGTGACGTAGCAACGATATCGTTAATAAAATCGTTCTGTGTGACAGCGACCAACGATCAGGCCCCTGCTGGGAGATCGTTGGTCGCTGAGGAAAGTCCAGAACTTTATTTCGTTGCTGGATCTCCCGTGGACATCGCTGGTTCGGCGTGTGTGACACCGATCCAGCGATGTCTTCACTGGTAACCAGGGTAAACATCGGGTAACTAAGCGCAGGGCCACGCTTAGTAACCCGATGTTTACCCTGGTTACCATCCTAAAAGTAAAAAAAAACAAACACTACATACTTACCTAACGCTGTCTGTCCTCCAGCGCTGTGCTCTGCACTCCTCCTGCACTGGCTGTGAGCGTCGGTCAGCCGGAAAGCAGAGCGGTGACGTCACCGCTCTGCTTTCCGGCCGCTGTGCTCACACAGACAGTACAGGAGGAGTGCAGAGCACAGCGCTGGAGGACAGACGGCTGTAAGTAAGTATGTATTGTTTGTTTTTTTTTACTTTTAGGATGGTAACCAGGGTAAACATCGGGTTACTAAGCGCGCTCCTGCGCTTAGTTACCCGATGTTTACCCTGGTTACCGGCATCTTTGGTCGCTGGAGAGCTGTCTGTGTGACAGCTCTCCAGCGACCAAACAGCGACGCTGCAGCGATCCGGATCGTTGTCGGTATCGCTGCAGCGTCGCTTAATGTGAAGGGGCCTTTACTGATCGGTGGTCATTTAGTGTGACCAGTAGATCCAAGTAAATGGACCTTTAAGCTGCATTCACGTGCATTGGCCATGCTCACGACATCTTTGCATAGACTGTAATGTTTCTGGGTGAATGCACAGAAGTGAACCCTGCCAGGCCCATCAAACCTGTAAGCCTAGGCCTTGCAAGGAAAACATTAGGATTTTAGTGCTATGAATGGCAATAGGCAGATGGGACAAGGACTGGACAGGGGACAAGGACCTGACAGGTGACAAGGGTAGGGAGTGTAAGGATTTTTCTTATTCTTGACGTTTTGTTGGCTATTAATAGGTCATAAAAATGACAACATTTAGCTGAATCCATGCAGCAGAAAATTACAAAAAAGAAACGCATTTTGCTCTATGTGGATTTTTTTTTTTTAAATCAAGTAGAATTCAATTCTACTCGAATTTATTGACTCATCTCCACAGCCAAGTTCTAATGATTGATCTCGCATCCAGTGGTTTGCTTTTTCTCTGGGAACAGTGGTTATTTATTTGTGTGTCGTCTTTTTCCGTTTTTTGTTTTTTTTTGTTTTAAATTTGTCCTTTTTGTATATTAAATTAGCATTGTACCATTGTACATTGCGGTTTTTTAACCGATTTTAAGTACTCCTGGTTTGTTAATAAATTGAGTGATAGTAGGAAGCAATGGTACGGAGGGCTAGCCAGATGTAATAGTTTATATTCGGCCGCTACTATAGCAACATCTTCGGATGCTACGTCAGGTATTTGTACGCTACGCAAGGTTCTTTTATTTTTGGTGGTTGCTATAGCAATACATCATGCGGCAGCAGGAAATGATGTTATGGGTGGTTAACCAGATATGACATTCCGATTCCAACTGCTGCCATAGAAACATACATGGCATCTTTGGATACCATGTAAAACACTTAGACTAGCTATATGCGCATGCGCGAGTTCCTTTATTTTGGAAAGACTTTATCTATTACCGAGTCAGCAGTGACTTCTTCCTGGCAACCAAATAAGCTGTATCCTGTTGTCATCATTACAGCTGTCCGTGTCCAATCAATAAGCTTCACTACAGGTGAATGGGAGGGTGTATATGTTTCTCCTTTTGAAATTAGTCACCATATATATATAAATACCCTATCTGGCAAGTACCCAACCACCCCTGGATGAAGCATTCCAGTGCAAAACGTGCGTCGGGTGTGATGGGTTCCCCGGGTGTGCCTCCTTGGTAACTGCCTTATTTATACTAATTCAGCTTTGTATGCCTATGTTTTACTGGTGGTCATTGCTAGACACTGTCATTTGATTTCTCTTTGCCTTCTCTATGCAGATATGGACACACTTTTGTGCTAGATATACCTGCACTTATGTATTCACACTAATATTATCACTATATTATTTGCTCATTTATATATTTTTCTACATTATCATTATTGTACTTTACTTGTCTGCATACGGAAGGTGAATTATTTTGTACTTTCGGTAACATTTCAATATTTTATATCTTGTATATTATTATATCTTATTGTCAAGCAGCTGCAGTGCAGTACAGCGCAACCTCCACCAGGGGGAGCGTGGTAGGGAAGCCTGACTGCTCACACAGAGCAACTGAACAGACGCTACCTAGTGGCAAGAGCGAGGTCAGGAAAACCAAGTCAGAGCACAACAGTACAAAAGGATTTAGACAGAATGGATAGTCAGGACATAGCAAGGGATCAGTAAACCAGGACGGGCAAAGTACGGTACAATAGGGACAAACTGAAATGGAGTCAAAAAGCCAAGCCAAGAGATCAGAACCAGAGAGTCAAGCAGAAATACAGACAAACAAAGAGACACTGGGAAAGGGCAGGCAGGGGAAGATAACAGACACAGGACAAGTCATGGCTCACAGTAGGACAAATCAAGGGCTTCCAGAGTCAGGTTCACACACCAAAGACAGAGCTATAGCTGACACCACCCTCTGGATACCTGGAAGCTAAATAGCAAACCCGAGCGCAGAATGAGGCAGAGCAAAGTTAACCCTTGACATGATCCACCCAGAGAAAGAGCAGACAAGACTAAACTCCGGAACGGATCATGAAACATGGTATACTCTGTACTGAAGGGCTTTTCTCCGTGGGTGTCCCACCGTTTTTTCTCTTGTACTTGTGGTATCTGCCTTGTTTTTAATGGTTATATGTGTTTCAATAAAGATAGAATTTGTATTATAACTTGGCCTTGTGTAAAGGGTTGTTTTCCGTTTTCATATATGTTTTTTTATTCATGGCCTTATAGGGGATATAATTAGGTGTATTTGTGTACATCAGCAAAATTGCAAGAAATGAGTATGTCACTGCATTACGCCCCCTTCAACAAGTCTTGGTGATGCCAGTACTGGAAAAAACAGTACCGGTGAGGTCCATCATGGTCCATGTCTGTTTGCCATCTGTGTGTCAGTGTGACACCATCCGTATGTAGGTGTGTATGTGTATGTGTCTGTGTGTACGTGTGTGCCATCTGCATGCCATCCGTGTGCTGTCAGGGTGCACCATCAGTGTCACAAGTAATGGAATAAAATGAAGATACAAATGACAGATATTTAGGTGATAGATTTTCAAAGATAGATAGATAGATAGATAGATAGATAGATAGATAGATAGATAGATAGATAGATAGATAGATAGATAGATAGAAATATGTCATTGACATGGGTGGACATACCGCCTGTTCAACCTGTGCAACCACACAGGGGCCCAGAGCAGGAGGGGGCCCCTAATGGGCATACAAAGCAATGAATGTGAATGACAGCCGGCGGTAGTATTACTGCTAACAGGAGAAGCAGAGGGGCCCGCTCTGCTGCACGCGTGTGATATGATAGTTAAACGGGCCCCCCTCCTCACCTGCTAGCATATATTATTCTGCTGTCACTGCTGCGGTCTGCGGTGAGGTGACGGGTAGCAGACGCTGGACCAGGAAGAGAGGAGGGAGGGGGAGGGCCTCTCAGTCACTGAAGCTTTCTCAGAGCTGCATCCCTCCACCCACAGAGAGCCACACATCACATGTATGGCTGCCGCTGCTCTGTATGCACAAGACCTGTGGTGAGGTCACAGGAGGGGAGGAGTCAGGAGTCACATGATCAGGGGCCTCCGTGTATTGCAGGACTCTGCTGTGCCGTCATGGTGTTAGACAGTAAGCTTATGTGTGGAGTCAGGAGTTGTTTACAGTGTGGATGTAGCAGAGCCGTGTGTGTGTGTATGAGGTGTATGGAGCGGAGCCGCATGTGTATGAGGTGTACAGAGTGGAGCCGTGTGTGTGCATGAGGTGTACGGAGCGGAGCCGTGTGTGTGTATGGGGTGTACAGAGCAGAGCCGTGTGTGTATAAGGTGTACGGAGCAGAGTCATGTGTGTATGAGGTGTACGGAGCGGAGCCGTGTGTGTGTATGAGGTGTACGGAGCAGAGCCATGTGTGCATGAGGTGTACGGAGCGGAGCCGTCTGTGTATGAGGTGTATGGAGCGGAGCCGTGTGTGTGTATGAGGTGTACAGAGCGGAGCAGTGTGTGTATATGAGGTGTACAGAGCAGAGCAGTGTGTGTGTATGAGGTGTACGGAGCGGAGCCGTGTGTGTATAAGGTGTACGGAGCTGAGCCGTGTGTATATGAGGTATACGGAGCGGAGCCATGTGTGTATGAGGTGTACGGAGCGGAGCTGTGTGTATAAGGTGTACAGAGCTGAGCCGTGTGTGTGTGTATGAGGTGTACGGAGCGGAGCCGTGTGTATGAGGTGTACGGAGCGGAGCCGTGTATGCAAGGTGTATGGAGCGGAGCCACGTGTGTAGGAGTAACTATGTGTGGCCATTATACAGTATGTAGCATCATGTGGGGCCATCATACAGTATGTAGCATCATGTGGGTCCATCATACAGTATGTAGCATCATGTGTGGCCATCATACAGTATGGAGCATCATCATGTGTTGCCATTATACAGTATGGAGCACTATGTGTGGCCATTATGCAGTATGTAGCATCATGTGTGGCCATTCTACAGTATGGAGCACTATGTGACCATCATACAGTATGTAGCATCATGTGTGGCCATTATACAGTATGTAGCATCATGTGTGGCTATTATACAGTATGGAGCATTATGTGTGGACATTATACAGTATGGAGCATCATGTGTGGCCATTAAACAGTATGTAGCATCATGTGTGGCCATTTTACAGTATGGAGCACTGTGTGGCCATTATACAGTATGGAGCATCATGTGTGGCCATTATACAGTATGGAGCATCATGTGTGGCCATTATACAGTCTGGAGCACTGTGTGGCCATTGTACAGTATGGAGCATCATGTGTGGCCATTATACAGTATGGAGCATCATGTGTGGCCATTATACAGTATGGAGCACTGTGTGGCCATATTTTTTTGTTTATAATTATTGTTTATGAAACAGTGTGATCAGCAATGCTAAATGGCTGTGGTTGGGATGTGGATATTGGTGTGACTAGTTGTGAAATGGGTGTGATCAGAGACGTGGCTTAAAATTTGCCACAGCACGCGCCGCAAACTTTATGCCTCTTCAAAAGTTGGGAGGTATGGTTTAACTGCGCACCTACTTGTATATGTTTGAGGAAAAGGTGTGTGAAAATGGGTGTAGCTTAAAAATAGGTGTGGTTTTCCTACACACAAACTTGTTGTTAAAAATTAGAATCCCACCCCTGCCTATATGTTTACATAACTTTGTTGCGCTATGGAGGGGGGGGGGGGGGGCCGGGAAGATATCCTGCACAGAGGCCCTCTGCAGTCTGTGTCCGCCCCTGGTCATTGAGATATATATTCAGTCCAGTGTGTAGTTTTCTGGACTTGAATTTAGCACAAGTTAGCATGAGTTCACATGCAGTAAAATGTTTTCAAGGCTGCTACTTCTGAAAAAGCATTACATAGAAATATGTGAGCAGAAATCAACCATGTTTGCATGTGCGGTGTATAGGAGACTCCATAGCTCTTAGTCTCTTCCCACTACCTTAGAGACAACTGTAAATGGAGCCAACATAGGAGAAAACTGGTAAAAAAAAGTTTAAGATGCAAGTTATAAATAGCCTAGAAATATTGTTATTTGTCATGTACATATGATAACTTTTTTCAGTTACCTAAAATGACAGTTACTATAATCATTAATTGCTACATACTATTTCATTGCGACATTAGTATGCATTAACAGCCTACATGCTTTTTAAAAGAAAGTGTAGATTTGCTTAACAAGTCACTTGGACTGTGCAAAACTCCTGATTTATGCCTAGACGAAGAAGAATCTTTCTGCATCACAGAAGCCGGCTCAGACCAGGCTGTTTATTAATATTCTGCACTTTGACAAAACGGTGGCATGAATTATACTATGTTCTGTTGTTCTGTGAATAATCTGCATTCTAAACAGGTATCTGACAAAAGAGTATTGTAAATCAAATCAATATTTTGTGATCATCCTTTGCCTTCAAAAAAAGCATAAAAGAATATACAGTATATACACTACAGTTCAAAAGTTAAGGTCACTTAGAAATTTCCTTATTTTTGAAAGAAAAGCACATTTTTTTCCCAATGAAGCTAACATTAAATGATTCAGAAATACACTCTATACATTGTTAATGTGGTAAATGACTATTCTAGCTGCAAACGTCTGGTTTGTAATGCAATATCTTCATGACCGCGTATCGCCAAAACAGGGTCTTTCCCGTACTCAATCTTCCTGACCCCCACCCCATCCCCAGGGGGCCATTCTCCCCTTCTCCTGTAAATTTAAATTAAACACCAACACGTAAATTTCTTTGGATAATTTTGGCCACAGCGGCCATTTTATTAAACAAACAATAACATAAATAACAACATATATACCATATGTAAAAAACCTGGAGGGGAGGGTTCTTGGGGGTAAGAAATCTGGCTCAAAAATAGGCATAAAGCCACCACCAACTTTAAAACCAAACACTTCTTTACCCTCAGCCGTGACCACCAGCTCAAGGGCACCATGTAACCCATTTCGGGCAAACCAAAACCCCAAAGCTCCCGAGGTAAATTCCCCGTCCAGAGCCCGTAAACAAAAGCCAGATCAACCCCGTAAAAACGTCATCACCACCTCCAAGAACCCCACCCCCCGCCAAAACTGCCACTGTGACAATGATAACGAAAACTCCCCTCTGGCAATAACTGATTAAAAAACCGAGATGAGAAAAAACCCAACTCCCCGGCTACCCCTCCATCAAACTGTTCACTTAAACTAATCCACAATAAAGGGAGGGAGGGTGGGCTTCTCTCCTGATGATTCACCTCACAAGTGATCCTTCCCGCACTTCTCCAGCCCCTGCCTCCTTTCCCCACTAGGTCCACCCCTTATTCAAAAATTTCCACCAATCACCTATAAGATCCCTTTTTTTATTCAAAACTCTAAAACTCCCTTCTTGGCAACGCAGTCATGTGGGGGCTTTCATCCAGCTGCGCCCATTACAGCCCCCCTTCTTGACCGCGTATCGCCAAAACAGGGTCTTTCCCGTACTCAATCTTCCTGACCCCCACCCCATCCCCAGGGGGCCATTCTCCCCTTCTCCTGTAAATTTAAATTAAACACCAACACGTAAATTTCTTTGGATAATTTTGGCCACAGCGGCCATTTTATTAAACAAACAATAACATAAATAACAACATATATACCATATGTAAAAAACCTGGAGGGGAGGGTTCTTGGGGGTAAGAAATCTGGCTCAAAAATAGGCATAAAGCCACCACCAACTTTAAAACCAAACACTTCTTTACCCTCAGCCGTGACCACCAGCTCAAGGGCACCATGTAACCCATTTCGGGCAAACCAAAACCCCAAAGCTCCCGAGGTAAATTCCCCGTCCAGAGCCCGTAAACAAAAGCCAGATCAACCCCGTAAAAACGTCATCACCACCTCCAAGAACCCCACCCCCCGCCACACACGAACAGCCCTGACCACCTCAGGCTCGTGAGTGCCCCACCGCCACCAAAGCTCTCTCGACTCCTTCCTGTAGCCCGAGTGCCCATAAATCCATACCAACATCATTAAGATGCACTCCATCATCCCTCCAATAATTGCCAATCCCATCCTCCAGCTCCAAATGTCTAACGGCAATACCCCCGTTCCGAGACACAAATCCTGCCACCGCCCTATTCAGCTTCACCCGGGCTCTATTGATCCCTCTATGGGATCGTACATCACGCCACTTCCGCCTTGGTACAATGTCCGACCACACCGTCACAACACCCGGGAAAGATACCCACAACCGTAAAAAATCAAAACGAATGTCTCTGATCAACTCCCTCACTGGCCTAACTCCCAAATCATTTCCTCCAAGGTGAACCACCAAAATGTCCGGGGGTCGATCCAATCTAGCGGCGTTGGCAACTGCCGGCAACAAACTCCGCCATAACATACCCCGGAATCCCAACCATCTAATAACCACCGAATCCCTTACAAAGCCTAATTGCCTACCATTTCGCCTGACATCCGCACGAAGCGCACCCCAATGAACAAATGAATGTCCGATAATCCATGCCAGGAGGGAGGTTCGACCTGAAAAAACACAACAATAATTAACACCATAACAAGGCTCTCTCCCCCACAGACCTAATTCCTAATATAAGACAGATATCGATCCGAACTCCATCTGCCTATTCTTTTGATAACATCAACGCCTAGGCCCAGACCATCCGCCTCGGACGCAGCACCAATTCGAAATGAATGCGACCCGAAATTCTTCGGGTCAACACCCAACGATCCCAAACCCCTCTTCAACAGCGCCGTAAATTGGTAGCGCGACAAAAATTCCCCGTTCTGATGTCGTAACAAAGGGCCTGCCCTCAGTGCCGACAGACGCCAATAAGATTCCAAACAGTGCTGCGGGCACATCCCGCTACCGTCAACTCTCCCCAGCACCACTCGCCTACCCCTACCAAGCTGATCAGTCTTAGAACGCCTGATCCAAAATACAATACCTCCTGCCCAAAAGTCAACATCTTCCGCTAACAGACCACCCACCTTATTTTTATTTGGGGACACCAGCTCCCCCAGGCGCAAAGCGCCAAAGAACGCTAAAGAGAAGGCTAACCTAAACAATACAACCTCAAACTGCGAACCACAAATACCGCCCAAAGCCTCCCCAAGCCGTTCCAGCATACCAAAAGAAATCGGCCTACGCTTATCAAAAGACACATTGCCCTTCCGAAAACCCTTCAAAGCCTGCCTTATCAAAAAATCTTTTGTCAGATCAGCTGAACCTTGCAACCGAAAACCAAAGGCCAGACCCGCAACAACTTTGTTTAACCTCGAAACGGACCATCCCCATTCGGCCGCCTTACCCATCAAAGCCAGCAGAGCCATAATCTTATCGCCGTCGGATTCCACTGGGCCGCATTGGACCAACCAACCTTCCCACATCTCCCACGCCGCTGCATAATCCGACCATGTCCTGCTCGACAGTGAGGCCTGTATCAAGCGACCTCCCCTTCCGCAACAATCTGCCACAGATGCGAAGGACATCCCGCTCCTGTAGGTTCCGAATCTGGCGCCAGTTCCCGGAATCGGTCCCACTGAAAACGAGATAAAGCATCAGCTATATTGTTTTGGACACCTGGTACATGCACCGCCGAAATCCACGAATTCAATTCCAAACACCTCAACACCAATTCCCTAACCAACCTAATCACGGGGGGAGAAGAGGAAGATAAACTGTTGATAACTGACACGACACTCAAGTTATCACAATGGAATCGTACCCGACGATCCTTAAAATTCTCGCCCCAAATAAACGCTGCCACTACAATTGGGAACAACTCCAACAATGCCAAATTTTTGGTTAGCCCGTTTTGCCGCCATTCTTCCGGCCACACTCCGACACTCCATTTGCCTGCACAGTAGGCGCCATAACCGGCTCCCCCTGCTGCGTCCGTATAAATTTCACAATCAAAGGCGTTCAAATCCTCCTGCTGAATCAATGATCTGCCATTATAATTTTCCAAGAAACGCTGCCAAACCAACAGATCGTCCTTGTGCTCCCGGCTCAAACGTATGAAATGATGAGCTGCACGGACTCCCGCCGTAGCTCTGGACAACCTTCGGCAAAAAATCCGGCCCATAGGCATGATCCGGCACGCAAAATTTAAGCGCCCTAGCAACGACTGTAACTCCTTCAACGTCACTTTCCTCAATTTTCCGATTCTGGACACCTCCTGCTTCAGCAACAACAATTTGTCGTCGGGCAACCTGCATTCCATCTTTCTAGAATCGATAAGAATCCCGAGAAAACTTAAGACCGTACAGGGACCCTCTGTTTTCTCCTGCGCCAAAGGGACCCCGAAATGCCCGGACACCCATTCCATGGTGGCCAATAAATTACCGCAAACCGCAGAGTCCGGGGGGCCCACAAACATGAAGTCATCCAAATAATGAATGACCGAAGCAACATCAGAAACGTCTCTAACAACCCATTCCAAAAAAGTACTGAAAGTTTCAAACAACGAGCAAGAAATGGAACAGCCCATCGGCAAACACCTGTCTAAATAAAATTCTCCATTCCAAAAACAACCTAGTAACGGAATGCTCTCCGGATGTACCGGCAGAAGCCGAAAGGCAGACTCGATGTCTGTCTTCGCCATCAAGGCCCCCGCTCCGTACATACGAACCCATTGCACTGCCGCATCGAACGACGTGTATACAACCGAGCATAATTCCTCCGCAATGCCATCGTTAACAGAACAACCTTTTGGGTACGATAGGTGCTGGATTAAACGAAACTTATTTGGCTCCTTCTTGGGCACCACCCCCAATGGAGAAACGATCACCCCTTCCATAGGCAGCGAACTAAACGGGCCCGCCATTCTTCCTAACTCCACCTCTTTTGCTAACTTACTCGAAACAACATCCGCATGTAAACTTGCTGACCTCAGATTTTTTGTAGAAAAGGGGACCGTATGATTCGGGTGAGGAATCCTAAAACCTTCAGCAAAACCGTCCCTAATCACCACCGCCTTCAACCGGTCCGGATATCTACTTAGATAAGGGGCCATCTTTTGAAGCCTCACCGGCGTCACCCCCATGACCGCTACCCCCTGCTGGCTTGCCCCTTGCTTTTCTGAAACATTTTGAAGCCCCGTGTGAAGCTCCGCTACAATGGGAACACACGTGCTTAAACCTGCAGGTATTGCCATACTTGCACTGGCCGTCATTGAACTGCCAGCACGTTCCCGTTTTTTCCTTCGCCCCTTGATACCCCTGTCCTCCTCCTCCCCCTTGTCCTGATTGCTGACTACTACTCCCCGCGCCCCCTTGAAAGGACTGCCCGTACCTCACAGGGGCCATCACCTTCAGCCACAATCCAATGTCCTTATGCTCCCATTTTATCTCAGGCCTAACCGCCTTCCGCTGCCTGAATTGTTCATCGTAACGCTGCCAAGCCTGGCCCCCATACGTACGATGTGCCTCACCAATAGAATCAAAGTAACAGAAAAGACCCGAGCAATTTTCCGGGAATTTTTCTCCTATCACACTGGCCAAGATAGCAAAAGCCTGTTGCCAATTAACAAACGTTTGCGGAATCAGGCGCCAACGCCTTTTTTCCTCCTCTTCCTTTTTGCTATCATCTTTTTTCCCTTTGTCCAGATTAAATTTTTCCAAAGGGAGGAGGGAGAAAATCTCGACAAATTCATCCTTCCAGATCTTCTCCTTCACCTCCTTCTTTAAATGGGCACCGAGGGGACCCTCAAAGCACACAAAGACCTCCCCTTTTGCCCGATCATCCAACTTTATCTCATCCTTCTTACCCGTCTCCGTTTGAACCGACACTGACACCCCAGCTGCCTGGGCCGACGCGGCCGCCCCAGACCTCACTAATTCACCGGAGCCCCCTCCCCCGGCTGTACTAACAGGATCCACCAACCAAGCCCCAGCAGGTGACCCTCCCATATTACTTGCTGGCCCCGCGTCCAATCGCCTCAAAATATGCGACATACCTGCCAAAAGCTCTCTAACGCCAGGAAGCCCAGAACCAGCGTCCCCTACCCCCTCCACTAACCCCACCGTACCCGGCACCGAAATAGGAATAGACATGTACTCACGAGGCTGCGCAGGTGCTGTGTCCCCACCAGCCGTGTCTCCGGAATCCCGCTGTTCGCCATCTTCTGGATGTTCGCTCTCAGATCCGGGGTCGTCGCTGCCGCTGAATTGCCCCAGGCCCGCGCCCCTGGCCTCCACGTCACCAGGGGGGACCGAGACTGGCGATACACTCCTGTCGCTGGACCTCCTGGCGGATCTTGACCTGACGGCTGTTTGCAATCCACCTCGGCCTCCTGGCCTACTTGCCCGACCGGCACCTGCCCCACGACCAACGCGTCCCGGGCCCAGCTGAACCACCGATGCCAGCCTGCCCGTCGCCCTACTCTGTCGTCTCGTGCCGCTGCCAGGCCCACCTAGGGGAGGTGAGCCCGCCGCTGTCACCGCTGCTCCATAGCTCCCCCTCACTGCTGCCGTCGCTGGACTCCTGGCTCCTCCTGTTGTCGCCGCCGCTGACTGTGCTGTAAGTCTGCTGTTCCTGGCGCCGCTGGGGGGCGCCGCACTTCCCCTCGATCCCGGACTAGGCCGCACTACCTGTGCGGCCCTCACCGCTGACGTCGCTGTGCTCCCTTCTCCTCCTGACTCTGCCGCCGCTGCCCGCGCTGTGCTCCGGCTGCTTCTGGCACCGCTAGAGGGCGCCGCACCGCCGCTCGCTCCCGGACTAGGCCGCACTTCCGTTGCGGCCCTGGCTTCCGCTGCGGCCCTGGCATCGGGCCGTGCCTGGCTGGTCGCCGCTCCACGTCGCCGCCTCGCGCCGGCAGAGCCGCCGGGTGGATTCCTGCCGGAGGGGGGGACGGGCAGGATGGTCGCGCCGCGTCCCGCAGCCCCCGCAGGGTCCCCGGAGGGGCTCCGCGGCCTGCGCCTGCCGCGCGGTGACATGTCGGGGGACAATCTTTCTGGGGGCCGGGTTCTCCTGGTCCTGCTGCCCCGGCTCCCGCAGTCGCCCAGCAGCCTGGTGAGCTGCTCTTCCAGCCATCCATCGCTCCTGGACCTGGATTCCCTGCGCAGCTGCTCCACGAGGCTGTCTATGGAGGCCATGGTGAGTAGCTGCACACTTCTTCTCTCCTGATGATTCACCTCACAAGTGATCCTTCCCGCACTTCTCCAGCCCCTGCCTCCTTTCCCCACTAGGTCCACCCCTTATTCAAAAATTTCCACCAATCACCTATAAGATCCCTTTTTTTATTCAAAACTCTAAAACTCCCTTCTTGGCAACGCAGTCATGTGGGGGCTTTCATCCAGCTGCGCCCATTACAGCCCCCCTTCTTACTGTAGGTGTATAGAGGCCCATTTCCAACAACCATCACTCCAGTGTTCTTATGGTACTTTGTGTTTGCTACCTGTGTTAGAAGGCTAATGGATGATTAGAATACCCTTGTTCAAATATGTTAGCACAGCTGAAAACAATTTGGCTGATTAGAGAACCTATAAACCTGACTATCCTTTGAGCTAATTGAGATTCTGGAGCATTACATTTGTTGATTCCATTAAACTCTCAAAATGGCCAGAAAAAACAACTTTCGTGTGAAACTCGACAGTCTATTCTTGTTCTTAGAAATGAAGGCTATTCCATGTGAGAAATTACCAAGAAACTGAAGATTTCCTACAACGGTGCCTACTACTCCCATCAGAGGAGAGAACAAACAGGCTCTAACCAGAGTAGAAAGAGAAATGGGAGGCCCCGCTGCACAACTGAGCAACAAGACAAGTACATTAGAGTCTGTAGTTGGAGAAATCAACACTTCACTGGTCCTCATCTGGCAACTTCATTAAATAGTACACACAAAACGCCAGTGTCAACATCTACAGTGAAGAGGTGACTCCAGGATGCTGGCCTTCAGGGCAGAGTGGCAAAGAAAAAGCCATATCTGAGACTGGCTAATAAAAGGAATTTGTGAGAAGCAGAACAACTGAAAAGATGCTGGAAGAGTGCCTAACGCCATCTGTCAATCATGGTGGAAGTAATGTGATGGTTTGGGTTTGCTTTGGTGCTGGTAATATAGGAGATTTGTACAAGGTAAAAGGGATTTTGAATAAGGAAGGCTATCACTCCATTTTGCAACGCCATCCCATACCCTGTGGACAACGCTTGATTGGAGCCAATTTCATCGTACAACAGGACAATGACCCAAAGCACATCTCCAAATTATGCAACAACTATTTAGGTAAGAAGCAGGCAGCTAGTATTCTATCTGTATTTGAGTGGCCAGCGCAGTCACCAGATCTCAACCCCATTGAGCTGTTGTGGGAGCAGCTTGACCGTATGGTATGAAAAAGTGCCCATCAAGCCAAACCAACTTGTGGGAGGGGCTTCTGGAAGCATGGGGTGAAATTTCTCCAGATTACCTCAGCAAATTAACTGCTAGAATGCCAAAGGTCTGCAATGCTGTAATTGTTGAAAAGGGCGCATTCTTTGTTGAAAGCAAAGTTTGAAGGTGAAAATTATTATTTCAAATAAAAATCTTATTTTCAAACCTTGTCAATGTCTGGAGTAGATTTTAAACTCATTTGGCAACTCATTTGATTAATAAAAGTATGAGTTTTCATGGAAATCACAAAATGGTCTGGGTGACCCTAAACTTTTGAACGGCAATGTATATATATATATATATATATATATATATATATATATACAGTATATATATATATATATATATATATATATATATATATATATATATATATATATATACTTAAACATGCAGAAAAAGATATAGAGGGGTTATGCCTGTATCCATTGCCATCTTTCCCTGCACCATGATCGACTTTGCATATCTCTGTCAATCGAGCCATATCTGTGTCCATTACTTACCCATGTGGCGAACTCTGCTTACAGGCTGAACTCAATGGCAAAAATGTTTTAATGTAATCTTTCCAGTACTCATGTCATTAGTTCCTCTACACTGACAGCAATGTCGGAGAGATAGGTAGAGATTTGTTTTTAACAATAAGCTGCACGCAACATGTTCCATTGATCAGTTGTGATCTGGGGAGATATCTGGCAGCAAATGTTCAATTTTCCTCCAGTGCCCCCCCAGGGCTTTACACAAGGCCTGTACAAATAGATGCGATATCAGTGTAATGCAGGACAGAACAGGTCCTTCAGAGCTCTCTTTGAGATGCTCTTTGTATCATCTCTTCACTCTTTTCCAGAGATGAGGCTATGTATCAGATTATCATATAACATTTGGATTTTCTTTAAAGGTGATGATTTGTATGAGAGCATTATCTTGAAAATGGGGCATATTATATATTGGTTGTACAGTACTAGGTTACACAATGACTGGTGGCTGTGTTAATCACATGAGAAAATGATTAGGGCTCCATTCCTATTGTTATTTTAACAACATAACTAGGGATGGGCAGATCCGTGGATGTTTAGGGCCGTCTGGTTCAGCCAAACCTTTTAAAAATGTTTAGTGCAAGTACCAGAAGAGTACCTGAACATGATCCTGAACCCTGGCCCCATTCAAATGAATCAGGGACCCGAGCATCCAGTGGTTTCCAAGCTGCATTCTGTGTGACAGCACAGGAAACACTGGCTCTGATCTGCGGTAAACTTACGGATGTTACCACCGGTCACAGTGCTGCGGTTCTTACACTGTCACACACAGGACAGCACGTGTGAGCCAGCAGCTGTGACCAACGGTGAAAAAGTTAACGCCAGGCAGTCGTCAGCAGATGAGTACTACTCTCATCAGCGTATGCCTGGTCTCTTGGTTACTGCTGAACCTGAACAGTAAGGCCCCTTTAACACATAAGTTTTTAGCCGTCAGGCACAATCTGGCTAATTTTGAAAAAAACGGATCCGTTGCAAATTGTGAAAAACTGATGCGACGGATCCATTTTTCTGCTGGATCCTTTTTTATTTTTACCTGGGGATACAGTTTGGACTTCCTGTTCCAAGGAGAGAGAGAGAGAGATTTTCCAGAATGGAAAATGCACAATTTCTTTAAAAAAAACAGAATCGGTCACTGGATTCCATCATTTCACCTCACGTTTCATCTGTTTTTCGCCGGATCCATCCCTGCGCTTTTTTCCACTGGACAGAAAAAACGTCCCTCTGTATGTTTTCTCTGGACGCCGGAAAACTAATTTTGGACAGATCTGGCAAAAAAACAGATGAAAGGTGAGGCCATCTGTCGCAATCCGACGCTAATACAAGTCTATGAGAAAAAAAGCATCCGGCGGCAACTTTTGCAGGATCCGTTTTTTTCAAAATTGGCCGGATTGTGCCTGACCGCAAAAACCTAATGTGTGAAAGGGGCCTAACTCGGACTTCAGGGCAAAGTCCACATTCGAGGTCTGTGAATGGACACTAGGTGTCCATTACGGACCCTGAATTTAACTGTTTGGGTTTGCCCATCACTAAACATAACTGTTTTAATAACTAACTAGACCAGCACCAAGTGACATTTTAGGCTGTGTTCGCACACAGCGGTCTAGCTACAGCATTTATCCGCAGTCTTCTACTGCTTCTGTTGCGTTTTTTTTGTTTTTGTGCACAGTCACTTAATCTTTCAGGGAAGCAACTGTTTCACCTATAAAAGGGAAGGTGCAGAAAAGCTAAAAGAAAACACAGAGGCAAAAGGCTACTGCTGTTATAAAGCTATGTGAACGCAGCCTAAAAATAATCCATTTAATTGTATCCACTTAAAAACATATTAGCATATCAGAATAGCATAGCATAGCATATTAGAAATTAAAAGAAACTAGTGGGCCCATGCAAAGTTTTCGAACATTGGTTGTCGGGGACGCAGGTAATTTCAGGAAAATGAAGCTGGTCATTTAATGTATTTAATGAGATGATGAATACAGAGAGGTATTTATATACAGTGCCTTGCGCAAGTATTCGGCTCCCTGGAACTTTTCAACCTTTTCCCATGTATCATGCTTCAAACATAAAGATACCAAATGTAAATTTTTGGTGGAGAATCAAAGAATCAACAACAAGTGTAACACAATTGTAAAGTTGAACGAAATTTATTGGTTATTTTAAATTTTTTTGGAAATTCAAAAACTGAAAAGTGGGGCGTGCCATATTAGGCCGGCGTCACACTCGGCGTAAGACAAGACGGTCCGTATTTTACAGCCGTAATACGCTGAAAAGTCCCCAAAATAGTGGTCCGTATCTCCTCCGTAGGCAGGGTGTGTCAGCGTATTTTGCGCATGGCATCCTCCGTATGTAATCCGTATGGCATCCGTACTGCGAGATTTTCTCGCAGGCTTGCAAAACCGACATACGGATATACAAGGGATCCATGTGCTCAAAAAATAATAAAAACATATATACTGTCTATATATATATATATATATATATATATATGTTAGTGAGACACATATATATACAGTGGGGCAAAAAAGTATTTAGTCAGTCAGCAATAGTGCAAGTTCCACCACTTAAAAAGATGAGAGGCGTCTGTAATTTACATCATAGGTAGACCTCAACTATGGGAGACAAACTGAGAAAAAAAAATCCAGAAAATCACATTGTCTGTTTTTTTAACATTTTATTTGCATATTATGGTGGAAAATAAGTATTTGGTCAGAAACAAACAATCAAGATTTCTGGCTCTCACAGACCTGTAACTTCTTCTTTAAGAGTCTCCTCTTTCCTCCACTCATTACCTGTAGTAATGGCACCTGTTTAAACTTGTTATCAGTATAAAAAGACACCTGTGCACACCCTCAAACAGTCTGACTCCAAACTCCACTATGGTGAAGACCAAAGAGCTGTCAAAGAACACCAGAAACAAAATTGTAGCCCTGCACCAGGCTGGGAAGACTGAATCTGCAATAGCCAACCAGGTTGGAGTGAAGAAATCAACAGTGGGAGCAATAATTAGAAAATGGAAGACATACAAGACCACTGATAATCTCCCTCGATCTGGGGCTCCACGCAAAATCCCACCCCGTGGGGTCAGAATGATCACAAGAACGGTGAGCAAAACTCCCAGAACCACGCGGGGGGACCTAGTGAATGAACTGCAGAGAGCTGGGACCAATGTAACAAGGCCTACCATAAGTAACACACTACGCCACCATGGACTCAGATCCTGCAGTGCCAGACGTGTCCCACTGCTTAAGCCAGTACATGTCCGGGCCCGTCTGAAGTATGCTAGAGAGCACTTGGATGATCCAGAGGAGTTTTGGGAGAATGTCCTATGGTCTGATGAAACCAAACTGGAACTGTTTGGTAGAAACACAACTTGTCGTGTTTGGAGGAAAAAGAATACTGAGTTGCATCCATCATACACCATACCTACTGTAAAGCATGGTGGTGGAAACATCATGCTTTGGGGCTGTTTCTCTGCAAAGGGGCCAGGATGACTGATCCGGGTACATGAAAGAATGAATGGGGCCATGTATCGTGAGATTTTGAGTGCAAACCTCCTTCCATCAGCAAGGGCATTGAAGATGAAACGTGGCTGGGTCTTTCAACATGACAATGATCCAAAGCACACCGCCAGGGCAACGAAGGAGTGGCTTCGTAAGAAGCATTTCAGGGTCCTGGAGTGGCCTAGCCAGTCTCCAGATCTCAACCCTATAGAAAACCTTTGGAGGGAGTTGAAAGTCCGTGTTGCCAAGCGAAAAGCCAAAAACATCACTGCTCTAGAGGAGATCTGCATGGAGGAATGGGCCAACATACCAACAACAGTGTGTGGCAACCTTGTGAAGACTTACAGAAAACATTTGACCTCTGTCATTGCCAACAAAGGATATATTACAAAGTATTGAGATGAAATTTTGTTTCTGACCAAATACTTATTTTCCACCATAATATGCAAATAAAATGTTAAAAAAACAGACAATGTGATTTTCTGGATTTTTTTTTCTCAGTTTGTCTCCCATAGTTGAGGTCTACCTATGATGTAAATTACAGACGCCTCTCATCTTTTTAAGTGGTGGAACTTGCACTGTTGCTGACTGACTAAATACTTTTTTGCCCCACTGTATATATATATATATATATATTAATATTTCATCCAGCGCGAGATAGCTTAAAAGCCGGTAATTCAATTGCCGGCTTTTGCTATCTCCTTCAAAAACCCGACATGATATGAGACATGGTTTACATATAGTAAACCATGTCATATCCCCCTTTTTTTGCATATTCCACACTACTAATGTTAGTAGTGTGAAGACACAAAAGAGAATAGTAAAACCAAAAACACTCAGTTTGAAAAAATGTTGCAGTAATCCGCAAGTGCTAGTAAAAGATGTAAAAAACAGGGTATTTGGTTGATACGTTTTTTGCAAAAAATGTATACTAAGCTGCTCTACCAATCTTCACGGTATACCCCTATCAGAGCAGTCCTAACTAATGTATGCAATCCCTATCTGATGTATTTAAAAACCTGATCATCTGTATATAACCTGTGTGAACAGGGTTCAGAGAGGAAAAATCCATGTGTGCATACAGGGTAGAACAGCTTTTGTGCAGATAGCCCAAGAGGAGTGGTGGAACTCCCCAGTCTTGTAGACACAAGAGAACAATTATGGAAACAGGAACACATGGGCTACTTGCACAGTGAACAAGTCTGTATGATCATGTTCACACACCACCAAGAAACCTGAAGACACAAAAGAGAATAGTAAAACCAAAAACACTCAGTTTGAAAAAATGTTGCAGTAATCCGCAAGTGCTAGTAAAAGATGTAAAAAACAGGGTATTTGGTTGATACGTTTTTTGCAAAAAATGTATACTAAGCTGCTCTACCAATCTTCACGGTATACCCCTATCAGAGCAGTCCTAACTAATGTATGCAATCCCTATCTGATGTATTTAAAAACCTGATCATCTGTATATAACCTGTGTAAACAGGGTTCAGAGAGGAAAAATCCATGTGTGCATACAGGGTAGAACAGCTTTTGTGCAGATAGCCCAAGAGGAGTGGTGGAACTCCCCAGTCTTGTAGACACAAGAGAACAATTATGGAAACAGGAACACATGGGCTACTTGCACAGTGAACAAGTCTGTATGATCATGTTCACACACCACCAAGAAACCTGAAGACACAAAAGAGAATAGTAAAACCAAAAACACTCAGTTTGAAAAAATGTTGCAGTAATCCGCAAGTGCTAGTAAAAGATGTAAAAAACAGGGTATTTGGTTGATACGTTTTTTGCAAAAAATGTATACTAAGCTGCTCTACCAATCTTCACGGTATACCCCTATCAGAGCAGTCCTAACTAATGTATGCAATCCCTATCTGATGTATTTAAAAACCTGATCATCTGTATATAACCTGTGTGAACAGTGTTCAGAGAGGAAAAATCCATGTGTGCATACAGGGTAGAACAGCTTTTGTGCAGATAGCCCAAGAGGAGTGGTGGAACTCCCCAGTCTTGTAGACACAAGAGAACAATTATGGAAACAGGAACACATGGGCTACTTGCACAGTGAACAAGTCTGTATGATCATGTTCACACACCACCAAGAAACCTGAAGACACAAAAGAGAATAGTAAAACCAAAAACACTCAGTTTGAAAAAATGTTGCAGTAATCCGCAAGTGCTAGTAAAAGATGTAAAAAACAGGGTATTTGGTTGATACGTTTTTTGCAAAAAATGTATACTAAGCTGCTCTACCAATCTTCACGGTATACCCCTATCAGAGCAGTCCTAACTAATGTATGCAATCCCTATCTGATGTATTTAAAAACCTGATCATCTGTATATAACCTGTGTGAACAGGGTTCAGAGAGGAAAACCCTATGGGAAGAGAGTGGCCAAGTGCCAGAATAGGCGCATCTTCCAGATGTGCCTTTTCTGGGGTGGCTGGGGGCAGGTGTTTTTAGCCAGGGGGGAAACAATAACCATGGACCCTCTCCAGGCTATTAATATCTGCCCTCAGTCACTGGCTTTACTACTCTGGCGGAGAAAATTGCGCGGGAGCCCACGCCAATTTTTTCCGCCATTTAACCCTTTAATTTAATAGCTAGAACGGCCAAATTTTGCACATACACACTACTAACATTAGTAGTGTGGAATATGCAAAAAAAAGGGGGATATGACATGGTTTACTGTATGTAAACCATGTCTCAAATCATGTCGGGTTTTTGAAGGAGATCGCAAAAGCCGGCAATTGAATTACCGGCTTTTAAGCTATCTAGCGCTGGATGAAATATTAATATATATACATATATGTGTCTCAATGACATATACATATATATATACCTATTCTATGTGTACACATTTATTCCACCTATTCTATTGTAAGCTGTCAGTGTGATTTTACTGTACACCGCACTGAATTGCCGGCTTTTCTCGCTAACACCGCTGCGTATTTCTCGCAAGTCACACTGCTGGTCCGTGTGTAATCCGTATTTTTCGGGCCCCCATAGACTTGCATTGGCGATTTTTTTGCGCAATACAGTGACAAACGCAGCATGCTGCAATTTTCTACGGCCGTAGAAAGCCGTATAATACAGATCAGTAAAATACGGCAGATAGGAGCTGGGGCATAGAGAATAATTGGGCCGTGTGTAAAGCGTGTTTTACGGACGTATTTAATGCGCTCATACGTCCGTAAAACTCGCTAGTGTGACGCCGGCCTTATTCGACCCCTTTACTTTCAGTGCAGCAAACTCACTCCAGAAGTTCATTGTGGTTCTCTGAATGATCCAATGTTGTCCTAAATTCCTAATGATGATAAATATAATCCACCTGTGTGTAATCAAGTCTCCGTATAAATGCACCTGCTCTGTGATAGTCTCAGGGTTCTGTTTGAAGCACAGAGAGCATCAAGAAGACCAAGGAACACAACAGGCAGATCCGTGATACTGCTGTGGGGAAGTTTAAAGCTGGATTTGGATACAAAATGACTTCCAAAACTTTAAACATCCCAAGGAGCACTGTGCAAGCGATCTTATTGAAATGGAAGGAGTATCCTACCACTGCAAATCTACCAAGACCCGGCTGTCCCTCTAAACTTTCATCTCAAACAAGGAGAAGACTGTCAGAGATGCAGACAAGAGGCCCATGATCACTCTGGATGAACTGCAGAGATCTACAGCTGAGGTGGGACAGTCTGTCCATAGGACAACAATCAATCGTACACTGCACAAATCTGGCCTTTATGGAAGAGTAGCAAGAAGAAAGCCATTTCTCAAAGATATCCATAAAAAGTGTTGTTTAAAGTTTGCAACAAGCCACCTGGGAGACACAACAAACATGTGGAAGAAGGTGTTCTGGTCAAATGAAATCAAAATCGAACTTTTTGGCAACATTGCCAAACGATATGTTTGGCGTAAAGGCAACACAGCTTATCACCCTGGACACACCATCCCCACTGTCAAACATGGTGGTTGCAGCATCATGGTTTGGGCCTGCTTTTCTTCAGCAGGGACTGGGAAGATGGTAAAAATTGATGGGAAGATGGATGGAACCAAATACAGGACCATTCTTGAAGAAAACTTGTTGAGTCTGCAAAAGACCTGAGACTGGGATGGAGATTTGGCATCCAACAAGCCACTGATCCCAAACATAAAGCAAAATCTACAATGGAATGGTTCACAAATAAACGTATCCATGTGTTAGATGGCCAAGTCAAAGTCCAGACCTCAATCCAATCGAGAATCTGTGGAAAGAGCTGAAAACTGCTGTTCACAAACGATCTCCATCAAACCTCACTGAGCTCGAGCTGTTTGCCAAGGAAGAATGGGCAAGAATTTCAGTCTCTCAATGTACAAAACTGACAGAGACATACCCCAAGTGACATGCAGCTGTAATCGCAGCAAAAGGTGGCACAGCAAAGTTTTAAGTTATAGGGGCCGAATAATATTGCAAATACTTTTTGAATTTCCACAAAAAATTTAAAATAACCAATAAATTTCATTCAACTTCACAATTGTGTTCCACTTGTTGTTGATTCTTCACCAAAAATTTACATTTGGTATCTTTATGTTTGAAGCATGATATGTGGGAAAAGGTTTGAAAAGTTCCAGGGAGCCAAATACTTTCGCAAAGCACTGTATGTAGATTGGTAATACAATAAATTGGTTTGATAATTAGAAGCTAAAAAAATGTCTTGAGGATGTGGTGCCACCTGCAGGTTATTGTTTTTTTCTGCAGGTTTCTGAAAATGAATGTTTAAACTGTATTTATTGATCAAATCGTGAATGTGTGGTTTGCTTGTATCCCTTCTTGTTGAAGGGGGCAAGTTTACCTTTCAAATGGTGTATTATTTGTGCATGTGGGGCGAAGAAATCACCGAAAAAGCAGTGTATATTTACAAATGTGTGTTGCATATGTGACTCACCATTTGTGTGTGTGGGGCGAAGTAATCACCGAAAAAGCAGTGCATGTTTACAAATGTGTTTGAATATGTGAATCACCTGCAGTGAAGTGTGCAATCCTCGAATTTGCCTGAAGTAGGCTGGGCAAGCACTTCGGCAAACTGGAAAGATCGCAAGGCAAATGCCACCTGCAGGTAATTGAATTTTTGAAATGGTGTATCATTTGTGTGTGTCGGTGGAGTATTAATGGAGCAACTTGAGGTTGTGGTGCCACCTACAGGTTATTGTTTTTTTTCTGCAGGTTTCTGAAAATGAATGTTTAAACTGTATTTATTGATCAAATCATGAATGTGTGGTTGTTTGTGTCTTTTCTTACTGAAGGGGGCAAGTTTACCTTTCAAATGGTGTATTATTTGTGTGTTTGGGGTGAAGTAATCACCGAAAAAGCAGTGTATGTTTACAAATGTGTTTGCATATGTGATTCACCATTTGTGTGTGTGGGATGAAGTAATCACCGAAAAAGCAGTGCATGTGTACAAATGTGCTTGCATATGTGACTCACTATTTGTGTTTGTGGGGTGAAGTAATCACTGAAAAAGCAGTGCATGTTTACAAATGTGTTTGCATATGTGACTCATCTGCAATGAAGTGTGCAATCCTCAAATTTGCCTGAAATAGACTGGGCAAGCACTTCGGCAAGCTGGAAAGACCCGAAGGCAAATGCCACCTGCAAGTAATTTGAACTTTGAAATGGTGTATCATTTGTGTGTGTCAATGGTGTATAAACGGAGCAAGTGTGCAATTGAATAGGCAGTGCATGCTTACAAATATGTTTGCATATGTGACTCACCTGCAGTGAAGTGTGCAATCCTCTAATGTGCCTGAAATTCGCTGGGCCAGGAGTTCGGCAAGCTGAAAAGCCCTCAAGGCAAATGTTACGTTTTGTTTGTCATGTCTGTAACCAGCTTTGTGATAGTGTGCTTTGGGGTAGTGTGGTGCCACCTGCAGATCATTTTTCCGTACTGCAGGTTTATGAAAATTAATGTTTAAGCAGTATTTTGTTATCACATGATGGTTGTGTGGTTTCTTTGGCTATTTTGTTGCTGAATGGGGCAAGTTTACCTTTCAAATGTTGTATCATTTATGTGTGTGTGCAGTATGACCGGAGTTACAAAGTAATCACCAAAAAAATGTTTAGAAATATTACATAAGGATTAACCATTACCAGACTCATGTGCCTAAAACAATTAAGCTCCTTATGCATAATTTATGAAGAGATTTATCAAGCTAAATACAGCAGAATTCAGACTCAATGTGTGCCAAAAAACTTGATGTTATTAATGTCTTGTAAAATATTTATTGTTTTATTGACACTCTTTGTGCCTTCTCTGACAAAGGAAGCAAACTAATGGACTATCTAAAAATATGTCACATTTATCAAACTACATAAACCACTATTACAAATTTGGAGTATGTTAAGATTGTCTAGCCTAAATTACAAAGTCAAAGAATTATTATTTATTGTTACAGTGCCATTAATTCCATGGTGTTTTACATGTGAAAGGGGTATTCGCAACAACAAATAAATACAATAATCTTGAAGAAAAATGAGTCAGTAACTGCTAAAGGAGAAGAGAGGACCCTGCCTGTGAGGACTCAGGCTACAGGGATTGGTGAGGATACAGTTGATGACAGCAGAGCTCTTTCTACAGTGGTATGGTAAAACGAGGGTTACTGCAGGTTGGAGGTTTGTCAGAGCAGGTAAGCTTGCAGGTTCCTTTTGAAGGTTTGAAGGTTTCCACAGTAATAATAATAATAATAATCTTTATTTATATAGTGCCAACATATTCCGCAGCGCTTTACAGTTTAACAGTTTCTAACACAACAGTCATAAGTAACAACGTTAACAATACAATAATTAAAGCAAAATAAGACGACCCTGCTCGTGAGAGCTTACAATCTACAATGAGGGGGGGGAGATACAAAGTACAGGTTTGTATTTACAATAATGGTCCAGCCATCTTTAGGGGGTGGGGGATAGATGGAGATAGTGAATTGGCTACACACACACACACAAACATAAAATGACTTTGATTAGTGAATGTGGTAGGCCGCTCTGAACAAATGTGTTTTGAGCGAGCGCCTAAAACTATGCAAATTGTGGATGGTCCTAATATCTTGGGGTAGAGCATTCCAGAGGACTGGCACAGCACGGGAGAAGTCTTAGAGTTGGGAGTGGGAGGTACGGATTAGTACAGAGGTTAGTCAAAAGTTATTTGCAGAGCGCAGCGGTCGGTTAGGCCAATAGACAGAAATGAGGGAGGAGATGTAAGGGGGTGCCGCATTGTGGAGAGCTTTGTGGGTGAGAACAAGAACTTTGAATTGTATCCTGTAATGAATGGGCAGCCAGTGTAACGACTGGCGAAGAGCAGACGCGTCCGAATAATGATTAGCCAGATGGACGACCCTGGCTGCTGCATTAAGGATGGACTGGAGAGGGGAAAGTCGAGTGAGAGGGAGGCCAATTAATAGAGCATTACAGTAGTCCAGGCGGGAGTGGATGAGGGCAACAGTGAGGGTTTTTGTTGTTTCCAAGGTGAGAAAAGGGCGGATTCTAGAGATGTTCTTTAGGTGTAAGCAGCACGAGCGGGCAAGAGATTGTATATGGGAGGTGAAGGAGAGATCGGAGTCTAACATAACACCCACACTGCGCGCCAGGGTGTTATTATGGTGCCACCCACAAAGAGGGAAATTTCAGATTTAGGGAGCAGAAGAAGATGCTTAGTAGATGGCGGGAGCAGAAGAAGTTCAGTTTTGGAGAGGTTGAGTTTCAGATAGAGAGTGGACATGATGTTGGAGACTGCAGACAGACAGTGGCGTTCTGTAAAACAGCGGGGGTAAGGTCAGGGGATGATGTGTGTTATGATTTGTAATTCAGTACCACAATGGACATAGAAGTCAGAGCACATACAGTGATCTGACAATAACCCAAAAAACATAGAACGAGCTCTGAGACGTGGGAACTCTGCTGACCGCAATCCCTAATCCTCTCCAACCACACTAAAGGCAGCCGTGGATAGCGCCTAACGCTCCCTATGCAACTCGGCACAGCCTGAGAAACTAGCTAGCCTGAAGATAGAAAATAAGCCTACCTTGCCTCAGAGAAATACCCCAAAGGAAAAGGCAGCCCCCCACATATAATGACTGTGAGTTAAGATGAAAAGACAAACGTAGAGATGAAATAGATTAAGCAAAATGAGGCCCGACTTTCTGAACAGAGCGAGGATAGGAAAGGTAACTTTGCGGTCAACACAAAACCCTACAAACAACCACGCAAAGGGGGCAAAAAGACCCTCCGTACCGACTAACGGTACGGAGGTACACCCTCTGCGTCACAGAGCTTCCAGCAAGCAAGAAAAAATCAAATAAGCAAGCTGGACAGAAAAAACAGCAAACAAAAATAACACAAGCGAAACTTAGCTATGCAGAGCAGCAGGCCACAGGAACGATCCAGGAGGAAGCAAGTCTGATACTAGAACATTGACTGGAGGCCAGGATCAGAGCACCAGGTGGAGTTAAATAGAGCAGCACCTAACGACTTCACCACATTACCTGCGGAAGGAAACTCAGAAGCCGCAGTATCACTCTCCTCCACCAACGGAAGCTCACAGACAGAATCAGCCGAAGTACCACTTGTGACCACAGGAGGGAGCTCTGCCACAGAATTCACAACAGTACCCCCCCCTTGAGGAGGGGTCACCAAACCCTCACCAGAGCCCCCAGGACGACCAGGATGAGCCATATGAAAGGCACGAACAAGATCGGGAGCATGGACATCAGAGGCAAAGACCCAGGAATTATCTTCCTGAGCATAACCCTTCCACTTAATCAGATACTGGAGTTTCCGTCTCGAAACACGAGAATCCAAAATCTTCTCCACAATATACTCCAACTCCCCCTCCACCAAAACCGGGGCAGGAGGATCAACAGATGGAACCATAGGTGCCACGTATCTCCGCAACAATGACCTATGGAATACGTTATGGATGGAAAAAGAATCCGGAAGGGTCAAACGAAAAGACACAGGATTAAGAACCTCAGAAATCCTATATGGACCAATGAAACGAGGCTTAAATTTAGGAGAGGAAACCTTCATAGGAATATGACGAGATGACAACCAAACCAAATCCCCAACACGAAGTCGAGGACCCACACAGCGTCTGTGATTAGCAAAACGTTGAGCCTTCTCCTGGGACAAGGTCAAATTGTCCACTACATGAGTCCAGATCTGCTGCAACCTGTCCACCACAGTATCCACACCAGGACAGTCCGAAGACTCAACCTGCCCTGAAGAGAAACGAGGATGGAACCCAGAGTTGCAGAAAAACGGCGAAACCAAGGTAGCCGAGCTGGTCCGATTATTAAGGACGAACTCAGCCAAAGGCAAAAAGGACACCCAGTCATCCTGATCAGCAGAAACAAAGCATCTCAGATATGTTTCCAAGGTCTGATTGGTTCGTTCGGTCTGGCCATTAGTCTGAGGATGGAAAGCCGAGGAAAAAGATAAGTCAATGCCCATCCTAGCACAAAAGGCTCGCCAAAACCTCGAAACAAACTGGGAACCTCTGTCAGAAACGATATTCTCCGGAATGCCATGTAAACGAACCACATGCTGGAAGAACAATGGCACCAAATCAGAGGAGGAAGGTAATTTAGACAAGGGTACCAAATGGACCATCTTAGAGAAGCGATCACAAACCACCCAAATGACTGACATTTTTTGAGAGACGGGAAGATCTGAAATAAAATCCATAGAGATATGTGTCCAAGGCCTCTTCGGGACCGGCAAGGGCAAAAGCAACCCACTGGCACGAGAACAGCAGGGCTTAGCCCGAGCACAAATCCCACAGGACTGCACAAAAGAACGCACATCCCGCGACAGAGATGGCCACCAAAAGGATCTAGCCACTAGCTCTCTGGTACCAAAGATTCCAGGATGACCAGCCAACACCGAACAATGAACCTCAGAGATAACTCTATTTGTCCACCTATCAGGGACAAACAGTTTCTCCGCTGGGCAACGATCAGGTTTATTAGCCTGAAATTTTTGCAGCACCCGCCGCAAATCAGGGGAGATGGCAGACACAATTACTCCCTCTTTGAGAATACCCGCCGGCTCAGATAAACCCGGAGAGTCGGGCACAAAACTCCTAGACAGGGCATCCGCCTTCACATTTTTAGAGCCCGGAAGGTACGAAACCACAAAGTCAAAACGGGAGAAAAACAGCGACCAGCGAGCCTGTCTAGGATTCAACCGTTTGGCAGACTCGAGATAAGTCAAGTTCTTATGATCAGTCAAGACCACCACGCGATGCTTAGCTCCTTCAAGCCAATGACGCCACTCCTCGAATGCCCACTTCATGGCCAGCAACTCTCGATTGCCAACATCATAATTTCGCTCAGCAGGCGAAAACTTCCTGGAAAAGAAGGCGCATGGTTTCATCACCGAGCAATCAGAACTTCTCTGCGACAAAACAGCCCCCCGCTCCAATTTCAGAAGCATCAACCTCGACCTGGAACGGAAGCGAAACATCTGGCTGACATAACACAGGGGCAGAAGAAAAACAACGCTTCAACTCTTGAAAAGCTTCCACAGCAGAAGTAGACCAATTGACCACATCAGCACCCTTCTTGGTCAAATCGGTCAATGGTTTAGCAATACTAGAAAAATTGCAGATGAAGCGACGATAAAAGTTAGCAAAGCCCAGGAACTTTTGCAGACTCTTCAGAGATGTCGGCTGAGTCCAATCATGGATGGCCTGGACCTTAACAGGATCCATCTCGATAGTAGAAGGGGAAAAAATGAACCCCAAAAATGAAACCTTCTGAACACCAAAGAGACACTTTGATCCCTTCACAAACAAAGAATTAGCACGCAGGACCTGGAACACCATTCTGACCTGCTTCACATGAGACTCCCAATCATCCGAGAAGACCAAAATATCATCCAAGTACACAATCAGGAATTTATCCAGGTACTCTCGGAAGATGTCATGCATAAAGGACTGAAACACTGATGGAGCATTGGCAAGTCCGAATGGCATAACTAGGTATTCAAAATGGCCCTCGGGCGTATTAAATGCAGTTTTCCATTCATCGCCTCGCTTAATACGCACAAGATTATATGCACCACGAAGATCTATCTTGGTGACCCAACTAGCCCCCTTAATCCGAGCAAACAAATCAGATAACAGCGGCAAGGGGTACTGAAATTTGACCGTGATCTTATTTAGAAGGCGGTAATCTATACAAGGTCTCAACGAACCATCCTTCTTGGCCACAAAAAAGAACCCTGCTCCCAATGGCGACGATGACGGGCGAATATGCCCCTTCTCCAAGGACTCCTTCACGTAACTCCGCATAGCGGCGTGCTCAGGTACAGATAAATTAAACAGTCGACCTTTTGGAAATTTACTACCAGGAATCAAATCGATAGCACAATCACAATCCTTATGCGGAGGTAGGGCATCGGACTTGGGCTCATCAAATACATCCCGGTAATCAGACAAGAACTCTGGGACCTCAGAAGGGGTGGATGATGAAATAGACAGGAATGGGACATCACCATGTACCCCCTGACAACCCCAGCTGGACACAGACATGGATTTCTAATCTAATACTGGATTATGGACCTGTAGCCATGGCAACCCCAACACGACCACATCATGCAGATTATGCAACACCAGAAAGCGAATTTCCTCCTGATGTGCAGGAGCCATGCACATGGTCAGCTGGGTCCAGTACTGAGGCTTATTCTTGGCCAAAGGTGTAGCATCAATTCCTCTCAATGGAATAGGACACTGCAAGGGCTCCAAGAAAAACCCACAACGCCTGGCATACTCCAAGTCCATCAAATTCAGAGCAGCGCCTGAATCCACAAATGCCATGACAGAATAAGATGACAAAGAGCAGATCAAAGTAACGGACAAAAGAAATTTTGACTGTACTGTACCAATGGTGGCAGACCTAGCGAACCGCTTAGTGCGTTTAGGACAATCAGAGATAGCATGAGTGGAATCACCACAGTAGAAACACAGCCCATTCTGACGTCTGTGTTCTTGCCGTTCAACTCTGGTCAAAGTCCTATCGCACTGCATAGGCTCAGGTTTATGCTCAGATAATACCGCCAAATGGTGCACAGATTTACGCTCACGCAAGCGTCGACCGATCTGAATGGCCAAAGACATAGACTCATTTAGACCAGCAGGCATAGGAAATCCCACCATGACATCCTTGAGGGCTTCTCCTTTCTGAAAATAGCTGCGAGCGCACCTTCATTCCATTGAGTGAGCACGGACCACCTTCTAAATTTCTGACAGTAAATCTCAATCTCATCCTGACCCTGACACAGAGCCAGCAAATTTTTCTCTGCCTGATCCACCGAATTAGGTTCATCGTACAGCAATCCGAGCGCCAGGAAAAACGCATCAATATTACTTAATGCAGGATCTCCTGGCGCAAGGGAAAATGCCCAGTCTTGAGGGTCGCCACGCAAAAAGAAATAATAATTCTAACTTGTTGAACTGGGTCACCAGAGGAGCGAGGTTTCAAGGCCAGAAACAGTTTGCAATTATTTTTGAAATTCACAAATTTGGCTCTATCACCATAAAACAAATCAGGAATAGGAATTCTTGGTTCTAACATAGGACTCTGAACCACCAAATCTTGAATCTTTTGTACATTTATAACGAGATTATCCATTGAAGAGCACAGACCCTGAATGTCCATGTCCACACCTGTGTCCTGAACCACCCAAATGTCTAGGGGAAAAAAAAGGCAAAACACAGTGCAAAGAAAAAAAAATGGTCTCAGAACTTCTTTTTTCCCTCTATTGAGAATCATTAGTACTTTTGGCCTCCAGTACTGTTATGATTAGTAATTCAGTACCATAATGGACATAGAAGTAAGAGCACATACAGTGATCTGACAATAACCCAAAAAACATAGAACGAGCTCTGAGACGTGGGAACTCTGCTGACCGCAATCCCTAATCCTCTCCAACCACACTAAAGGCAGCCGTGGATAGCGCCTAACGCTCCCTATGCAACTCGGCACAGCCTGAGAAACTAGCTAGCCTGAAGATAGAAAATAAGCCTACCTTGCCTCAGAGAAATACCCCAAAGGAAAAGGCAGCCCCCCACATATAATAACTGTGAGTTAAGATGAAAAGACAAACGTAGAGATGAAATAGATTTAGCAAAATGAGGCCCGACTTTCTGAACAGAGCGAGGATAGGAAAGGTAACTTTGCGGTCAACACAAAACCCTACAAACAACCACGCAAAGGGGGCAAAAAGACCCTCCGTACCGACTAACGGTACGGAGGTACACCCTCTGCGTCCCAGAGCTTCCAGCAAGCAAGAAAATCAAATAAGCAAGCTGGACAGAAAAAACAGCAAACAAAAATAACACAAGCGAAACTTAGCTATGCAGAGCAGCAGGCCACAGGAACGATCCAGGAGGAAGCAAGTCCGATACTAGAACATTGACTGGAGGCCAGGATCAGAGCACCAGGTGGAGTTAAATAGAGCAGCACCTAACGACTTCACCACATCACCTGAGGAAGGAAACTCAGAAGCCGCAGTACCACTCTCCTCCACCAACGGAAGCTCACAGACAGAATCAGCCGAAGTACCACTTGTGACCACAGGAGGGAGCTCTGCCACAGAATTCACAACAGATGTGTATAGTTGTGTGTCATCAGCATAAAGATGGTACTGAAAGCCAAATCTGCTGATGGTCTGTCCAATTGGGGCCGTGTAGAGAGAGAAGAGAAAGGGGACAAGGACTGAGCCCTGAGGTACCCCGACAGTGAGAGGAAGAGGAGATGAAGTGGAGTCAGAGAACAGAACACTGAAGGCGCGGTCAGAAAGATAGGAAGAGAACCAGGAAAGTGCAGTGTCCTTAATGCCTAGTGACTAGAGCCTAGAGAGTAGGAGAGGGTGGTCAACAGTGTCGAAAGCTGCAGAAAGGTCGAGAAGAATGAGCATACAGTGGTCACTGTTACGTTTTGCTGTCAGAAGGTCATTGGTCACTTTGATGAGAGCAGTTTCTGTCGAATGTAGGGGGCGGAAACCGGACTCTGAAGGGTCTAGGAGGAAGTGAGTGGAGAGGTAACGGGTAAGGCTGGAGTATATCAGGCGCTCCAAGAGTATAGAGATGTAGGGGAGATTGGAGACTGGTCTGTAGTTGTTTGTGCAAGAAGGGTCGAGGGTGGGTTTCTTTAGTAATGGAGTAGTGATAGAGTGTTTGAAGGAGGAGGGGAAAATGCCAGAGGAGAGGGAGAGATTAAAGATTGTAGTTAAGTGAGTTGTGACGACTGGAGAGAGAGACTGGAGGAGGTGTGAGGAAATGGGGTCGGTAGTGCATGTAGTCGGACGAGAAGAGGAGAGGAGCTTGGAGACTTCTTAATCTGTGATGGGATCGAATGTGGAGAGTGAGCCAGGAGAAATGCAGGGAGCGATGGGAGTCACTGAACTTGGTGATTGGGAGTGGATTTCCTGACAGATGTCTATTTTCTCTATAAAGTGGGAGGCCAGCTCATCAGCACAAATGTCTGTGATAGGGGCTTGTGATTTTGGCCTAAGGAGGGAGTGAAAGGTGTCAAAAAGTTTCTTGGGGTTGTTGGATAGTGAGGAGATCAGGGTGGTATAGTAGGTCTGTTTGGCGAGATGAAGGGCAGAGTTATAGGTCCTTAATATAAATTTGAAGTGTATGAAGTATTCTGGTGTGCGTGTTTTCCTCCATAAGCGTTCAGCACACCTAGAGCATCACTGGAGAAATCGGATTTGCGATGTGAGCCAGGGCTGTTTCACTCTGTTTGGAGGTTCTGAGGGTGAGGGGAGCTACTTGGTCAAGGGTGCTTCTAAGAGTGTTATTGAAGTGATGTACAGCCAGATCAGGACAGGAAAAAGAAGAGATTGGGGACAATGATGAGTGTAGGGAGTCTGAAAGTGTATGAGGGTTAATGGCTTGAAGATTTCTGACTGAATGGTAGGTAGGAGGGTGCTGGGGTGAGCGAGGATTTGTGAGTGTGAAGGAGAGAATATTTTGGTCAGAGAGGGGAAGCGGTGAGTTATCTAGGTAGGAGATTGAGCAGAGCCAGGCGAAAACCAGGTCCAGGGTGTTACCATCTTTGTGTGTTTCAGAGGTTGAGAGCTGTGAGAGGCCTAGAGAATTGGTTAGTGATAGAAGCTGAGATGCAGATGTGGAAGTGGGGCTGTTAATGGGAATGTTGAAGTCTCCCAGGATAAGGGTTGGTAGTTCTGAGGACATGAAGTGTGGCAGCCAGGCAGAGAAATGGTCCAGGAAGTGGGTGGGTGAGCCTGGGGGCCTGTATATGACCGCTACTCTGAGGGAGAGGGGACGAAAGAGCCTGATGGTGTGGACTTTAAAAGAAGGGAATGAGAGTGACGGAACTGGGGGGATGACCTGGAAAGTGCATTGTGGGGACAGGAGTATACCAACTCCACCACCAGGTCTGTTTGTGGGTCTCGGGGAATGGGAGAATTGTAAGCCACCATGGGAAATGACAGCAGGAGAGACAGTGTCAGAATCCTGAATCCAGGTTTACATGAGTGCCAACAGATTCAGAGAGTTTTTCAGAAAGTAATTGTGTAGGAAAAGAAGTTTGTTGCATACAGACCGTGGATTCCAAAGGGCACAATTAAAAGAAGGAGATGAAGAAGTGCAATTAATATTAGTAAGATTATTAAGGTTTCGATGTGAGGTAGGGTAGGGGTTGAGGTTAATGGATGGTGGACCGGGGTTGGGGGAGATGTCCCCTGAAATCAGTAGGAGAAGGAAGATAAAGAGCAAGAAGTTTTTGGAATTGTATGAAGTTTTTTTGTGCAGTGTGTTTGGGCAAGATGGACTGAGGTTTTTCAAGAAGGTGAGAAGTGCATGGAAGCTGTACATGGGAGAGGGAAGGAGTGAGGAGCTGATGTATATGAGTCTTGATGGAGGGGGATTGGGCGGTGAAAGTGGATTGCAAGGGAACATAGGAGAATAGGACTAAAGCACATGGATAGAAGGGAGAGCAGAGTGTGGGTTATCTGACTCCTGCCCTGACTAAATGCTATTGAAAAACTGCTGTATCACGACGCTTATCTTCATGACGCTTTGCTTCTGGGACGTTTGTGTGCACCCCCACATGCGTGCACCCCTAAGGATGTTTCTACATTTATAGTCCAGACTGCTGGATCAGAAGAGATGGATTGTGGGAACTGGTTGAGGATTATTTGGCAGCTGGGGCCAGCACACCAGTGTTTTTTTTGCTTTTTTTTTAGATGATCAAAGACATTTAGCCTGGTAACATCTATTTTAACACCTTCCACCAGATAAGATCTACACTGATCCCAGTCATGGATATGCAACAGTGAGTTTTAAGTACAATGCACCAAATGAATTATACCAATGAATTAGCTAACACATTAAATTATGTTTCTAGATGGTAAAGCAGCAGATGACAGACAGCAAGCAGAGGTGGGAAGTTATACCATTAGAGTCTATTGCAGCAGATGAGACAGCAAGCAGAGGTGGGAAGTTATTCCATTAGAGTCTATTGCAGCAGATGAGACAGCAAGCAGAGGTGGGAAAAATCATGTATGCAATTGTGGGAAGAGGACATAAGAGGGGAGTAGAGAAGGAGATCTTGTGAGGAGGTTGTGTGCAGCTAACTATTGCGAGACTAGGTCACAGATGTATGGAGGAGACAGGTTGTGGATATCTTTATCTGCCTAGGTTAGAGTTTTGAACTGAAGTCTCTGGGCAATGGAAAGCCACTGAGGGGATTCACATAGAGGAGAGGCCGGGGAATAGCGAGGGGATAAAAGGGTTAGTCGTGCAGTGGAGTTTAGGAAAGATTAGAGAAGAAGCCACAAAGCACAAGGTTGCGGTGGTTAAGATGGGAGATGATGAGGGAATGCACTGGTGTTCTTGCAGATTCTTGGTTGAGGGCTCTATTGAAACATGGGGTCAATGGGTGCCCAGGTCCACTAGCCAAAACCGCATGGACCAGGGATCATCCCACCGAGCACTCACTCTCCCTTTAACGTGGGCATAACGCTACTCAGAAAACACAGGGTGAGCGTAAAACAGTGTGGCAATATTTTATTTAACCACAAAACAGGCAGCTAACATGTAGAACAGTCACAGCAAAAAACACCAAGATGGTGCACATTACAGAGTCTCACTCTTCAGCTGACTTGGCTAACCCGCCTGTGACACGCACACAGAGAGGAAGTAAAGACAAGTGTAGGGAGATGACAGTCCATTCAGGTACAAAACCAGTTGACCCGAGGGTCACAGCCTGGCCTCTCCAGACATCTCCATGGAGCCAGGCAACAGGTGGGTCCCAATCTTGGCTTTCTCCAAATGTATTCATGGTTCAGTGATGGTCAATGGAGCGGATCTGTTGTTTCCTGTAGAATGCTAGATTCATGTACCTCAAGATGGGGCCATGATATATTGGTAGCAGTCCTGTATGGTCCCCTGGATGTTTGGAAGTCTTGGCAGAATCTCTGGCTGTCTTTCTGTCTCTCTTAGTCTAAACAGAGGCATATCACCGCTTTTATTATTTAACAAGTGTTCTTCAGTTCAGCATCACAGATAATGGGAAAAATCGTAAAAACCAAGTTGCCTTGTTTGATTATGTAATCTATTTGCATAGATTTTCCTCCTCTGTTTTAAAAATCAACAAACTATCTGGGCTACTCAATGCATAATTAGCATATCACTAGTCATCAATAGGGTTGAGCGAAACGGATCGTTCATTTTCTAAAGTCGCCGACTTTTGGCAAAGTCGGGTTTCATGAAACCCGACCCGATCCCTGTGTGGGGTCGGCCATGCGGTACGCGACTTTCGCGCCAAAGTCGCGTTTCGTATGACGCGCTTGGCGCCATTTTTTCAGCCAATGAAGGAGCGTGGGCAGAGTGATGACATAGGTCTTAGGGGCGTGGACGCCTATCGTCATCTTGTCGCTTGTGCGCTGTAGCGATTTGAAATGTGTAACACCAGCTTTTCTGTTCAGGGACGGAGGGGAGAGAGAGAGAGAGAGAGAGAGAGAAAAAAAATTCCCATTGACTTTGCATTGGGTTTCGTGTTTCGGTCGATCCCCGACTTTTCGCCATAATCGGCCGATTTCACTCGACTCGACTTTAGAGACAGTCGGGTTTCGCGAAACCTGACTCGACCCTAAAAAAGTAAAAGTCGCTCAACCCTAGTCATCAAGGATAAGAGCACATAATATGTTATATCAAATATCAACTTAAAAGTCAATATTATAGGCTTACACACACAAAAGTCTGATTTCTTGACCAGCCAAAGAAATGCTTACATTCAAAAGTCAACATACAGATAACAGTTTATTCTTTTTGGTTTGCTAAAAATATACGTCTGATTAAGATACAATGCTGTGTCTCCACAGACTCCATTTCTATTGGTATTTTAACAACATAACTTGGGATGGGTGGACTATTGTATGTTCGGGGCCGTTGGGTTCAGTCATATCTTTTAAAAAAGTTTGGTTTGAGGACCAGAACAATACCTGAACTTGGTCCCGATATCCTGGAGATATTTTTGCATTGAAGTCTGCAGGGAGTGGGAAGGGATCGAATGTGTCGCTTGAAGGAGAGATCAGAGTCAAAGTTTACCCCAAGGCAGTGAGCTTGTGGGACTAGGTAGAGTGGGGAACCATTGACTTTTATGGATAAGTCTGTTGGTTACTTAGAAGGAGATGGTGGAAGGATAATGAATTCTGTTTTGTTCATGTTGAGTTTTAGAAATCCCACAGATAATGAAATAGCAAACAGACATTGTGGGATTCTGGTTAGTAAGGAGGTGATATCAGGTCCAGAGAGGTAGATCTGTGTGTCATCAGAATAATGTCCGATCTTTTAGGTGTGAAGAGATGCAAGATAGGGCCAAGTCTGTGATGCCAAAAGATGAGGGCAGATGACAGGTCCAGAAGAATGAGAACGGAGCAGTGTCGCTTAGACTTGGCATTCAGTAGGTCATTGGTGACTTTAGTCAGGGCAGATTCAGTTGAATAGTGCTGTCAGAAGCCAGATAGTAAATGGTCGAAGAGGGATTGGGAGGAGAGATGGGAGAATAGTTAAAAATTGATTTATTATCCCAGTAGTTTTGAGGCATAGGGGAGAAGTGATGTGGGGCGATCGCTAGACAGAGAGGATGGATCAAGGGAGGACCTTTTGAGGAACAGTGTGATTGAGGTATGTTTGAAGCATGAAGGGAATACACCAGTTGTTAGTGACAGGTTGAAGAAATGGGTTAGACTTAGGATGAAGATTGTGGTGAGGTTTGAGATGAAGTAGGATGGGATTTGGTCAAGTCCACAGATGATGCGATATGATTTGGAGAGTAAGAATAAAGTTGATCTTCTGTAATGGCAAAAGAGCTGGTTTTGGAGAAGGAGGGCTGAGTAGTTATGAGGAGGGGTTGTGGGGATTAACATCCCTTGATGAGTAAAGATATTAGGGTATATTTTTAGCAAAAATTATGGAACCAATTCATTAAGACTGACATTGCGCATGCATGTCTTAATAAATGGCTTAACAGAAAACAATGAGCCAAACTCATTAGGGAACACAGACCACTTCATGAATTTGGCACATCTTTGCTATGGCTTGCGTCTCTATAAACCTCGCTAGAAATGCTACACAAGTCAAGTTTAAAAATTGTATCAATTAATATGAATTTGAAAGGTGAACATAGCCGCACCAAATCATTCTCTTAGCCGAGTACACAAGTCCACATTGCCCAATACGTTTTGGACTTTTCAAAGTGTTTAATGCCAGAAAACTGCCATATACACTTTGCTGAATTGGCCTCTCTGTCTCTTTGCCATGTGGAAACTGAAGAGAGAATTAACATATTGTGTTTCTAAGCATTTCACTCTTAAAATATGAATATAATTAGCATAACAGACTGTACTGACATCAATGAGGACAACTCACATATATTGAATCTCGTATTAACGTTGATAAATTAATTAGCAAAGAAAATAGCACAAAAAACTATGTTTTCAAGTTCAGATTGAACCAACGGGAAATGTAAAGCTGTGTTTACACTAGCAGACTCCGTCACTAAAGGACTTCCGATCAGCTACTTGTTTGCTGGTCGTCAGTCATTCATTTAAAATGTATGGAGAGGCAGACTGCAGTAATAGATCCTTTTGTGCAAAAAAAAAGCCATTATTCATGGTAGCATAGTTATTGTTTTCTATGGGCGGTGTGCAAGAATTTGGGTTTTTTTTTAGGCAAACCAAAAGATCATTTCACTGTACGTAGGTGATTGACAACCTGTTTACACTGTACAATTACCAAAAAAATTTGCATTCTTAGGAAGACTTGTTCCCAATAATCCGACACATAACTTTTCAAAAATCTTTGATTTTGTGTTACCTTGTGAATATATTAATAACTGCAAAATCCTCTCTGCAACTAGTTGTAATGCGCGGTGACATCAGTGCTCGTTCACATGCAAGATGCAAATAACAGTATTGTGCCTCAGGTTTCCAGTAGAAACAGAGGACCTTCCATTCAGCTTCACAATAAGCAGTTGGAGGTCACTTTAAGCTGCCCCAATCAGTTCAATAGAAGTGATGAATTAGCCTACAACATCTACAATATAAAGGGAAAAAGTTGTTGGTTTTATCCCTGGACAGATGTTATGCTTTCGCAAAGTTTGGATAGGAAGGTCACCTGTGGATAAGCAGAGGAACCATTAAACAGCAATTGTCTGCTGGAACAAAACAGACAGAAAGCTTCACATCTGCCAGGCCTTCAGCAGCTACATTTATCGGAAATACTTTCATACTTATGCTTTAAGCTAGGAGACAGATCATTGCAATCATTAACACTGGTTTGCATACAAAAGGGCCTTTGGGATGAAACAAATACAGGTCAAACCTAAGACAAAAACAAAGAATTTAAGCTGCTGAAATTTAGGCCTGCCTCTTCGCTCCTATAAAATGCTATGGGATAAACTTGGCTATTAAGAATAAACATTGCTGACCAATACATTGAACAGTTTCTGTTCCCAGAGAAGACAGATCTCCAGCAGCTAAAACCATTTTCAGAGCGGAAACACAGTTCTGCACAAGCCAAGAAGACCTAAAACTTGCAATTACTAAAGTTACCAACAGATTACCTCATAATGTAGTCACAGTTGGAAGAATGTCATTGCCCTAATTAGAACAAAAGATAATGGTTGTTTTCATTCAGAATAGTATCATAAAAATGGAGCCATTTCGAATAAACAGAAGCAAATTAAGCACCGTGCGCCTACTATAAAAGCGCCAAACACCAAAATTGTGGTAGTGCTTGATTCTAAGGTTAAATCACTAGTGTATACAATATATACAGTGGATATAGAGTGCAACCGGAGATTATGTGTAGCATGGTGAGTAAAATAACACTTGGAAAAGTGTTATTCTATGGTGCAGCTCAGATTTGCAATTATGTTTTCATGCCGATTCGGCATGAGAAAACAATCATGACATCAAATATGATGTCAAATATATTGAGCAGGAGATCTAGATGTAGTTTGATTGTTTAGTTGTCAAGCGTGTTGGTCCTTTAGCGTTACCCAGGGAGCACCATGTGGAGGCGGACTAATGTTGCACCCCAACGATTAAATCAAGATGCTGTATGAAAATAAAAAATAAGGAGAAAGTACCATTATCATTGGCTTAGCTTCTACTAACAAAGTGCGTGATAGAACAGCAACAATGATATTTGTTGCTCTATGTAGTAATTTGAAATAAACCAGCCACCAAACGAGCAGGCAATGGAGAAAGAGACAGATTTGGGACCCAAAGAAGGAACGAGGTGTATAGTTTATTATCTCACTATTATGGTAGAATTTCTTAAAGAGCTGGAATTTAGAGTCTTGTTAAAATGTGTTCACTCCAAACATGAGGAGCAGCAAAAGCAAAGCATTAAAGAGAACCTGTCACCTCTTATTTTCTTCCCGCTGCACCCCTGAGTGTTCCGTTTTTTGTTTTTCTGAAATCCGCCAATTTGTTCCAGGGGATGGTTCTCACAGGATTCTATAAGAGCATGTCTTTAGGCTTCTCTATATTATGGCCCTGTGAGCGATGTCCATTAGAACATGCAGTGATGGAAAATGTTAATATGAACTGACTTTTATTAATTTGTGTGTAGCCTATGATGCACTGACAGCACATGGTCTGAAAAAAACTATCATCTGAACTAAGCTTTACACCTCAATATTTAATACTAATATTCAATGCATTTCTTTGCCAGAGGATATCTGTGAAATGTATTTGAGCGTTTTTATTTAGGTACTGTTTTGTTTTGTTCCAATCCATTCCTGAAACCCATTTTTCGTGAAGGATGAGCTCACTGACATTTATATTATGAGAGTTCTTCTCCTAAAAAAATCAATCATCACAAACACCGAGCCTTAAAAAATCTGTTATCAAGAACTATATTAACAATGAACATATGAGGATCAGCAGTATCCTTGGAGATATTCAGTTGTTTAAGAATTCATAAGGTTGAATGGAATCATTGGAAGTATATTGTGTTGACATGTACAGTAAGTTGGTGTGATGACCTGCACTATATTTAATATGATTGTCCACAACTATACGGCCAAATAGATATAATATTGTACTGTCATGAATGTTTCAAAAATGACCGTGTGATAACTCAGGGTCAAATCTCTAAATACGAGTACCAGTAACTAAACATTGTCAGGTTTTCTTCTCTTTACAGTAAAATTGTCATGGTGTGACTGTGGGATAATACGTGTGCACCTATACTGACCCTCAGGATCCCTGGCTATCTCTGTACCAGGATTACCCCTGAAGGTGGAGATGCCTGAGCCTCATTCTTTCCTATGCCCTTAAGTATCACTAGTCTATTCAGTGTATGGGGAAATACAAAATAAGGCAGAAACAGATCACAATCACACAACATTCTTTCAGGGAAATTCAAGTGTACAAATGTGTACAGCCCAAGAGGCAACAGAGTAATAGGAAGACACCCAGGGAAAAAAAAGAGTTAACCAAACAGTGCTCGCACCAACTTTAGAAACATCTACTAATAACAAGGACATTTCCAACTCTCCAGACCAGGTTAAATAATTACTGCTGGTATTACCTGAACAGTGGAGCCAGCTTAAATAGGGAAAAAGCAAACACGACTGGTTCTCCTGCAGCATGTGACCACAGGCAGTTAAAGAGCAAAGCCCAGCAATGATTTAACTCCTTCTAACCTGCCTAAGAGCTGCAGCTCTGGAAGTCGAGCCAAGGTCACTCTGTGATGATCATAGCTATCTATGGAGTCACAAAGAGGAGTGTTTGAATCTGTGGGATCCACAGATCCTGACACCACAATGACAGTTGGAGATGTTTGAAAAAATACCCTTGTGACAAAAATTAACAATATCATTTGTGCTGGAAGCTCAAAATATCTAGAGGACATATAGTACATCTAAGATTTCCATTATCCCTTACTGTGTACATTCAAAACTTTTGCTGTTGTTCTGATTCATTCATATCTAGAGTACTGTAACTCATTATTAAACCCTTTATGCCCAAGGGTGGTTTGCATGTTAATGACCGGGCCAATTTTTACAATTCTTACCACTGTCCCTTTATGAGGTTATAACTCTGGAACGCTTCAACAGATCCCAGTGATTTTGACAATGGTTTCTTGTGATATATTGTACTTCATGTTAGTGGTAACATTTCTTTGATATTACCTGCGTTTATTTGTGAAAAAAATGGAAATTTGGCAAAAATTTTGAAAATTTTGCAATTTTCCCTCTTTGAATTTTTATTCCTGTAAATCACAGAGTTATGTGACACAAAATACTTAAGAAGTAACATTTCCCACATATCTACTTTATATCAGTGTAAGGAGGTGAAACACAAGAAGAGTCTGGGGGTGGTTACCTTCTCGGCTCTGTGCCTGGAACCATTGAGCTGTGCTGCAGGTTTCCCAGGGGACAGACTTAGAGGCTGGGACAGGAAGGAAGCCAGGCAGAGAGCGGGAAAGGCACGCGCGCATGGAACAGAGCAGAATGAGCAGCGGTCAGAGCAGGGTGCAACTGCGCTCCGGGAGAGAGAGAGCTCCCAGTCAGAGGACAAATGCATGGAGATTGCCCAGAAAGACTGCATCTTGTGAGTACATGAAAGCGGACTCTACTGTGACTGGAGAGGGGCGCTTTGAGACCTATGTAGAGACATTGGCCCATGCAGAGACTGCGACCCCCTGTTACCCGCGATATCAGTACAGAGACTGTGATTCCTGGTGAGAGACTTAACAGTGCAGAGCCCCTGATTCCTGGTCAGAGACTTAACAGTGCAGAGCCCCTGATTCCTGGTGAGAGACTTAATAATAGACTGATCATCCTTTTCCCGGGATAGCCTTTGCTGTAAAATCTAAAGACTCAGAGCCTGTGCATATCACATTAACTCTCGAAACCCCAGGCAGTGGGTTCCTAGAGACTACTCAGCCCACGGACAACAGAGGGACGACAAGTGCCGCTGTTTCTCGGTGCCTACGTTGGAGAAGACGACCCTTCAAGCAAGTCCTCATCAGACTGATAAGTGTTCTTTTCTCAAGAAATCTTGCTTACTTCTGTTACATTGTTTGACTCCCATATTTTTGCACTTTTTTATTGCTAGTTATTTTCCATTGCTTCCTCCCTGCGAGGAGAACCTGATTCCTGTTATTAAACTCCTCAACTGTTGGTCTATCTGTTCCATGGTGACATACTCAGTACCTGCATACTATTACATCAGCACAATTTTGGAACCAACATTTTTTTTGTTAGGGAGTTATAAGGGTTAAAAGTTGACCAGCAATTTCTCATTTTTACAACACCATTTTTTTTTAGGGACCACATCACATTTGAAGTCATTTTGAGGGGTCTATATCATAGAAAATACCCAAGTGTGACACCATTCCAAAAAATGTACCCCTCGAGGTGCTCAAAACCATATCCAAGAAGTTTATTAACCCTTCAGGTGTTTCACAGGAATTTTTGATATGTTTAAAAAAAAATGAACATATAGCTTTTTTTCACAAAAAATAATTTAATATTTAATTTAGCTCCAATTTGTTTTATTTTACCAAGAGTAACAGGAGAAATTGGACCCCAAAAGTTGTTGTACAATTTGTTCTGAGTATGCTGATACCCCATATGTGGGGGTAAACTACTGTTTGGGTGCATGGCAGATCTCGGAAGGGAAGGAGCGCCGTTTGACTTTCCAATGCAAAATTGACTGGAATTGAGATGGGACGCCATGTCGCGTTTGGAGAGCCCCTGACGTACCTAAAACATTGAAACCCCCACAAGTGAGACCATTTTGGAAAGTACACCCCCTACGGAACTTTTCTAGATGTGTGGTGAGCACTTTGAACCCCCAAGTGTTTCACTACAGTTTATAACGCAGAGCCGTGAAAACAAAAATTCTTTTTTTTCCCACAAAAATTATTTTTAGCTCCCAGTTTTGTATTTTCCCAAGGGTAGCAGGAGAAATTTGACCCCAAAATTTGTTGTCCAATTTGTTCTGAGTACGCTGATTCCCCATATGTGGGAGGGAACCACCGTTTGGGCACATGGCAAAGCTCATAAGGGAAGGAGCGCCGTTTGGAATGCAGACTTAGATGGAATGGACTGCAGGCGTCACATTGCGTTTGCAGAGCCACTGATGTACCTAAACAGTAGAAACCCCCACAAGTGACCCCATATTGGAAACTAGACCCCTCCAGAGAACTTATCTAGATGTGTTGTGAGAACTTTGAACCCCCACGTGTATTTATAAGGAAACACATGGTGAGTACACCACAGCTCCTAACTTTTTGCGGCTACATAACCCCTGATGAACCCCCGTCACATCTATGGGGGGGAAACGCATCGGGCATTGTTCGGGGAGACTGCTGTCTTACGCTTGATGTGATATCTGGATCTATCTAACGGTGCTTCATGCTCACCACAAGCCTGTAGATGAGTATCAATGCTTTAATATTTTCTGCTTTATGACGGGGACGACTGTGTCCCGATATATTGAACATTGCTCCTTTGGGGGCCCCAGGCTAGTGGGCTGTGTTGGACATGTCATCTTGCAGTATGCATTGTAATAGCAACAGCATTATTTACTGCTTTACTTATATGTCCCAAGCACATGCTTATTATCATTAACTCTTAATACTAATCAAGCGTTTTTTTATGTCTTTCCTTGGGCTTTAGGAGTTAATATTCGGACTATTATTGTCATTACTCTATAATTATTAGAGTGTTCTGTGTGTATTGCATTATATGGTTGACCTATGGCTAAGTGGTTATCGGTTGACCATCTTTATATAACTTAGTATTTTTGGCATCTTACATTCTATTACTCCTTGACCCAGGAAATTGAATTTATTTGATCTTGGACAATACTGATATTATTGCATCTCATTCACCCTTTCTTGTAATCTCTGTTAGGCATATACTGCTCTATGTACAGTTGCCTGTCATATAAATACGTGCGTATTTACGCAATATCAGAGATTTTTTGTATTTTTGTTTTTTCATCTTTTTCATTTTTTTGTTAATGTATATTCATTTTTGTTTTTTCACTTTTTTTAGGTATTTCTCTTTTTTTGGGTGTGTGGTTTTTTTTGGGACACTTCTTTATTCTATCCCTATTTAGGGACTTTTTATGGACCCTAGGGTCAGTCAACGTGGAGTGGGGCGCCTACCGCTTCACATTAGGGTGCCAACCCCCACTGCCAGGTAGTATTTTTCCCATAGGGATTTTCTAGGGATTTTCTTAGGATTCCTAATCTAGGGGATTCTAGGGACTCTTGAAGGTAAGTCGACGTGGAGTGGGGCGCCTACCGCAGAAACTTAGGGTGCCAACCCCCACTGCCAGGTAGGACTCATTGTAGTGACTCCCTAGGACCTAACAGGTACATAACTTGTTGTTTTGTTTATTACTTTTGATCTTTTATGAAAAGAGTATTTTTATTTTTGTTCAATAAAAGTTATATTTTAGGGATCCTTGATTGTTTTAGGTTTTTCAGAGAACTTTGAACCCCCAAGTGTTTTACTACAATTTATAACTCAGAGCCGTGAAAATAAAAATCATTTTCTTCACACAAAATGATTATTAGCCCCCCAAATTTTTATTTTCCCAAGGGTAACTAGATAAATTGAACCTCAAAAGTAGTCCAATTTGTCCTGAGTACGCTGACACCCCATATGTTGGGGTAAACCTCTGTTTTGGTGCACAGGAGAGCTCGGAAGGAAAGGAGCACTGTTTTACTTTTTCAATGCAGAATTGGAATTGAGATTGGACGCCATGTCGCGTTTGGAGAGCCCCTGATGTGCCTAAACAGTGGAAGCCCCCTAATGCTAACTGAAACCCTAGCTCAAACACACCCCTAACCCTAATCCCAACTCTAACCATAACCCTAACCACACCCCTAACCACACCCCTAACCCAAACATGCCCCTAACCCTAATCCCAACGCACCCCTAACACTAAGCCCAACCCTAACCACACTCCTAAATCCAACACACCCCTAACTTTAATCCCAACCATAACCCTAACCACACCCCTAACCCTGACACACCCCTAACCCTAATCCCAACCCTAATCCCCACCGTAAATGTAATTCAAACCCTAACCCTAACTTTAGCCCCAACCCTAACCCTAACTGTAGCCCCAACCCTAACTGTAGCCCTAACCCTAACTTTAGCCCCAACCCTAACCCTTACTTTAGCCCCAACCCTAACCCTAACTTTAGCCCCAACTCTAACCCTAACTGTAGCCCCAACCCTAACTGTAGCCCTAACCCTAACTTTAGCCCCAACCCTAACCCTAACTGTAGCACTAACCCTAATGGGAGAATGGAAATAAATACATTTTTTAAATTTTATTATTTTTCCCTAAATAAGGGGGTGATGAAGGGGGATTTGATTTACTTTTATAGCGGGTTTTTTAGTGGGTTTTTATGATTGGCAGCTGTCACACACTAAAGGACACTTTTTATTGCAAAAAATAGTTTGTGCGTCTCCACATTTTGAGAGCTATAATTTTTCCATATTTTGGTCCACAGAGTCAATTGAGGTCTTGTTTTTTGCAGGACAAATTGGCGTTTTTATTGCTACCATAGTCGGGAATTTGACATTTTTGATCGCTTTTTATTCCGATTTTTGTGAGGCAGAATGAACAAAAACCAGCAATTTGTGGATTTCTTTTTGGGGGAGCGTTTATACCATTTCACATTTGATAAAATTGATAAAGCAGTTTTATTCTTCGGGTCTGTAGGATTACAGCGATACCTCATTTATATTATTTTTTTATGTTTTGGCGCTTTTATACGATAAAATCTATTTTACATAAAAATAATTATTTTTACATCGCTTTATTCAGAGGACTATAACTTTTTTATTTTTTGCTTATGATGCGGTATCATAGCTAGTTTTTTGCGGGACAAGAAGACGTTTTCAGCGGTACCATGGTTTTTTATATCCCTCTTTTTGATCGCGTGTTTTTCCACTTTTTGTTCAGCAGTATGATAATAAAGCGTTGTTTTTTGCCTTTTTTTACGGTGATCACTGAAGGGGTTAACTAGTGGGACAGTTTTATAGGTCGGGTCGTTACTGACACCACAATACTAAATATGTGTACTTTTATTGTTTTTTTTTATTTAGATAAAGAAATGTACTTATTGGAACAATATTTTTTTGTTCTTTATTTAGGATTTTTTTTTTTTACACGTGCAAATATTTTTTTTTTACTTTGTAACATTGACCCAGGGGGGGACATCATACTATAGTGTCAGATCGCTGATTTGACACTTTGCAGTGCACTGTGTCGGAACTTCGATCACACAGGCACTGAAAGAGCCTGCTGCTCTGGGCAGGCGCTTGCAAGCCACCTCCCTGCAGGACCCGGAAAGCCCCCCATGGCCATTTTGGATCTGGGGCCTGCAGGGAAGAGGAGGTAGGAGACCCTTGGAGCAATGCAATCACATCACGTTGCTCCGAGGGTCTCAAGGAAGCACGCAGGGAGCCCACTCCCTGCGCAATGCTTCCCTATGCTGCTGTAACGCTGCGATCATGTTTGATCGCAGTGTTCCGGGGGTTAGTGTGCCCGGAGCAGTCTGTGACCACTCCTAGCACATATTGCCAGATGTCAGCGGCGATAGTCAGCTGACACCCGACCCTGATCGGCCGAGCTCCCCCCGTGAGCACGGCTGATCGGTGATGACGTATTATCCCGTCGGTGGTCAAACGGGCCCATACCAACTCGACGGGATAGTACGTCAGATGTCAGAAAGGGGTTAAATCATTTTACACATACGAAACTATACCTGATACCCATGCTATACTTTTTACCATTAATCTAAGACTAACATTTTCTGAAATCCAAACAATCCACTCTCTTCTAAAAGGCCTTTCTCATGCTGCGCAAGTTCTCTGGAATATTATTCCCCTAACTTCATTAACCCCTTTAACCTCCAGCATGTTTCACCTTCATGACCAGACCAAATTTGTCAATTCTGACCAGTGTCACTTTATCAGGCAATAACTCTCAAATTCTTCAATGTATCCCAGTAATTATGAGACAATTTTTTCATGACATATTGTACTTCACGATAGTGATAAAATTTGTTCAATATGACTTGCGTTTATTTGTGAAAATAATATAAATTTGGCAAAAATGTAAATTTCACAATTTTAAAACATTGACATCACATTTGAATTTACTTTGAGGGCCCTATGAGACAGTAGATACCCAGAAGTGACACCATTCTAAAATCTGCACCCCTCAAACTACGTATTTTCACATCCAAGAAGTTTGATAACCATTCAGGTGCTTCACAGAAACTAAAGCAGGGGTGGGGAATCTTTTTTCTACCAAGTGCCATTTGGATATTTATACTATCCTTTGGGGCTGTACAACCTCCGCCCACAAGGTACATCCTGACTCTGGCATTGGTGTCAGGATGTAATCTTTCATTGCATGCCCTTCAGTGTTCAGTAATGAACACTGTGTGTGTGCTTACAGAGCAAGTAGAAAGTAATGAGTTGGTGGCAATCAAAATACAGCTCCCTGCCAAAGAATGTGATCCCTGAGAATCTGCTAGGGGGCCAGAAAAAGGTCATTGTGGTCCGTAAATGGCCTTGGGGCCTGAGGTTCCCCACCCCTGAACTAAAGCAATGTGGAAGGAAAAAATCAAATACAAATTTTTGTAACACAAATGTTAAATTAGCCCCAAATTTTGGATTTTCACAAGGGTAACAGGAGAAAATGCACCAAAAATTAGTTGTGTAATTTCTCCTGACTACGACGATATCCAATATGTGGTGTAAAACTACTGTTTGGATGCTCGGAAGGAAAGGAGCACCATTTGAATTTTGGAGCACAAAATTGTCCGGAATAGATAGTGACCACCATGATGCATTTGCAGAGCATCTGATGTGCCTAAAGTCGAAAAGCACCACAAGTGGCCTCACTTTGTAAACTAGGCTCTTCAAGGAATGAAGATGTGTAGTGAGCACCTTAAAGCTACAGGTGTTTCAGAGAATTTTATATCGCTGAGACGAAAAAATGAAAAATCATATTTTTCCCACAAAAATGTTGTTTTAGCCCCATATTTTGACAAGGGTAACAGGAGAAAATGCAAAGTACAATTTATTATGCAATTTATCCTGGGTATGTTGATACCCAATATGTGGAGAAAAACTAGTGTTTTCACCCACGGCAGGGCTTGGAAGGGAAGGAGTGCCATTTGACTTTTGGAGAGCAAAATTGGCTGGAATCATTAGTGGATGTCATGTCGCATTTGAAGAGCCCCTGATGTGCCTAAACAGTGAAGACAAAAACAACATTGACCCCATTTTGGAAATTACACCCCGCAGGTAACTTATCTAGATGTGTGGTAAACACCTTGGACCCCAAGGTGCTTCACAGAACTTTATAAAGTTAAAAAAATCTAATTTTTCCCACAAACATTTTGTTTTAGCCCCAAATTTGTAATTGTCACAAGGGTAACAGGAGAAATGGCACCATGAAATCACTGACCTATCAAACTGGCACTGCTGTTGGCATCCAGTGTATCTGCCTCTCCCTTGTCAATTTAATATTTGCATTGTTCACAGAAAATTACTGTCATCTTCTTTAGTGCTAAATTTGCAAAATACATAACTGTTAGAGAATTTGGCCAATGTTTTTGAGTTTTTACTTTCTATCTCTATTGCTGAGCTGTTAGCACTGATGTCCTAAATCACCTTAAAATGGATGCTACATTCCCTGCCATGACTTTTATACGGGCTGTACAATACCATGTGATGTGATGGATGCAAGTCATTATAGGGACTCCCATGTATTTGTGTCTGAAGTCACGTGGGCCTTTTGTAACTGATACAATCTTCTGCAATATCTAAAATGGCAGACATTTTTTTTAACTATTTCATATAAATCAAATCACACATTGTATGAATTTTGCTAGGTCCTGTGAATTTCATAAAATTGACACACATTTGATTTGCATCAAAGTTTCGCTCATCTTTAGTTACTATACAACTGTTACTGCTTTTTCTGCACATACATCCCCTGATTTTTAAAGTATTGTGGATCATGGCATTGTATATTGTAAATAAAGAATGTATTAATAATATGCAATGCCAATGTTGTGCTTTTGTAGCCTCTTAGCTTCTATGATCGAAAATCAATCAATCCCATGTAGTACAGATCTGACTAAAGGACATGGTCTACTGACATTATCTCAACTAGTCAAAGGCAATGCAATGGTGCCATTGCTATTTTTTTATCATCACCTAGAATTCTCATGGCCTTTGCACTGAAAGGCATATAACACGAACCAGCAAATAACAGCTGAGCATGTGAACTGGTCAAAATGTACTGTATATGTGGCCTAACCCTTTGAACTTAAACATGGTTCCCATCTCGAGGATAGCATAGTTACAGACACAGCAGTGTTAAGTAGGACAACATTTCTAAGTATGTGGTAGACAAATGTGGTGTTATAGTCTCTTAATGAGGCTTAACCCTTTCCCAGACTATGACAATACTAGAATGTAATCATCAGACTGTAATAGTAGAAGAGCAGAGCCGAGCAAAGCCCATTGCTATTGACCACTTAGATGTCAATCTAATGTAAAAGTTGCGAACTAAGTGGAGGGCCATTACAGGAGCATATTGGTGCCTACGTTGGACTACAGAGGATCGATGCATTGATATGGCAACTGAAACATAGCTGAAAGGCTCCATAGTTCTGTAAAAACTGTAAAGAGAAGAAAAATCAAAATTCCAGGATTGCGAGTTTTTAATTTCTGCAACGCTACAAAAATGCAATAACAAGCACTCAAAGCATCAGACATACCCCAAAATAGTATCAATAAATCCATGAAGTTACCATGCAAAAAATGAACCGTCACACAGCTCCACCTTCCAAACAATAATAATGTTACAGCTTTTGGATAATGATAGTTTAAGCTGATCTTTGATTTTTTTTACGAATTTCTGTTTTTTTCACTACTCAAATAAAAAAAAAATTAAGTTTGGTATTGTCATAATCATACTGACCTGAAGAATCATATTTCCCAGTCGTTTTTAATGCAGAATGAATACAGAGAAAATAAAATCCAAAAAAAAAACAATTGTGGAGTTGCATTTTTTTCACAATCTCACTTCTCTTGGAATTGATTTCCCATTTTCCTGTACACTGTATGATACTATGGGTGGTGTAATTCAAAAGTACAACTGGTCAATCTAAAATAAATCCTATCATGGCTTTGTCAATGGGAAGATAAAAGCTTTTGAAAGCAGGGGAGGGAAAAATTAGTGCAAAAATGAAAAAATGATTGGTCCTTAAATTATTAAAGGAGGTATTTTTTTGCATTGTAATCCAGGTGTGTCACATGACCTCTAGCTTTTAATCCTTAAAGAGAATCGGTTATAAAACTATGCAGCTTATAGATATCGTATAAATAAGAGAGAGCAATCAGTTCATCTGACCGGTGAACAATCAAGATTATCCTATGTTTCGTTAATTGAGTTTTGGTTGCATATGATTAGCCATTTTTTATGATCACTCTGGCTCAGACTAAGGACTATGAAGGTCAGAAAAGTGTTGTCTGCAGTCTGTATGTGTTCCTTCCTTGCAATTTTAGAAGTTTATGATGAGCCACAAATCTTAGTTTTAACTTTTGATGCAATGAATTCTTTTTTATGGATGAAACGAGTGCCCGCCATTGTTCGGATTTCAGCTTATAGGGGTTATCTGGTACTTTATCTACAGGATATAGGCCATCAATGTCAGAAGGCTGAGGTGCAACACCTGGCACCCCAGCTGATCTGCTTTCTTCAATGCTGGTAGTGTCTGGATGTGTTCACTGATGGATTGGAACCCCCCAGCTCTGTCAACTGTAAAGTAACCTCAGAGTAGTAATACAGATCCACCCCTATTTAAATTAATTGGCATTTAAGCGCTGTACTTATACGATTGACAGAGCTGTATAGTTCCGCTTTTCAACTAAGCACAACTGGCCACCACTGGCATCAAAAACAACTGATCGCTGAGAGTGCAAGAGGTCAAACCCCCACTGATCTGATAGTACGGAAAAACCCTATTAAAGCAGCACCCCACTAACTTTTTTATTCAGCAAAAGAGACCACTGCAAAATGTTCTGTTTGCCTGATTTTTCTCTTTATAGGTATATTTTTAAGTAAAATGTAAATTGTTCATTTATTCTATAAACTTCTGACATGTCTCCGAATTTCCAAGCAATAAATTTTGTATTTTTTTCTGACAAAGAAAAATGGTCAAAATAAAAAAAACAACAACAGTGCTTTCAGACATCAAATAATCCAAAGAAGACAAGTTCATAATCATTTAGAAACAACAATAATAATGTTTTAACTCAGGAAGAGTTCAGAAATCAATATTTTGTGGAATAACCATGATTTATAGTCACAGCTTTCATGCGTCTTGGCATCCTTTCCACCAGTCTTTCACACTGCTTCTGGAGCAAAAATGTAAGCATTTCTTATTTGTTTGATGGCTTGTGAATATCCATCATCCTCTTGATTACATTGCAGAGGTTTTCAATGGGGTTCAGGTCTGAAGATTGGGCTGCCCATGACAGGGATTTGATGTAGTGGTCTCTTAATTTTTGCCAGAGCTGTAACAGTATGTAGCGTAGTGTTAGCGTATTAATATACTGATCTACTGCTGATGTCTCCCGTGTCCAGCGCCGTTCTTTTCTGCTTCTTAATGATGTCACAGCATTTCCGGCTAGCAGACTCATTGTATGCCAGGGATGTCAAACTCAAATACACAGAGGGTCAAAATAAAAGGCTTGGACAAAGTCGCAGGCCAATCTTGATACTTATAAAAGTCTACAATTGAGGAAGTTTTACCTTATCATCAAATGTAAAGATTAACTTTTTCATACGAAAACAAAGCGAAAGGGGTTGTCCCATGAACAAAGTACCTTTTACTTAATAAATGTTAGCATATTGAAATAATATAATATTTTATTTAAGAGCAGAAAAAAGCATATGGTGTAATTTGAATAATAACAAAGGATAAAAACCTTGACTAGTGCAGATAATAAAGTATGATGCCAACAAAAGGGCACCCAAACACAGTAAGACACTCCCATAGTAAATTCCTCCATAGTACCCTCCACATGCACAATATGATGACCCTACTGTATCCCCCTCAAACTCTCTTTTAAGGAATGGTGACCCCCATCACAGTATAATTGCCAACTATCACCCCCATATACTGTAGTTCTTCACAAAGTGTAATGAACTCCACATAGTTCTCCATACAGTATAATGGGCCCAAAATAATGCTCCATACCATATAATGGCCCCACATAGAGCTCCATACAGTGTAATGGTCCCTGCATTGCCTTTCATACAGTATGATGGCCCCACACAGTCCTCCATACAGTAAAATGGGCCCTGCATTGCCTTCAATACAGTAGAATGGCCCTATACAGTCTAATGGCTCCAATATAGATCTATGAACAGTATAATGACCTCACATAGTGCTCCATACAGTATAATGAGAACCTGCATTGTCTTTCATGCAGTATAATTGCTACACAAAGTGCTCCATACAGTATAATGGCCCGACATAGTGCTTCATACAGTATAATAGGCCCTACATAAAATAAATAAACAAATACTCACCTCTCCTTGTTTCCCCACTGCTTTGGTTTCTGCAGCCCATTTTCTGATTCTCTACACCACTCAGTACAGCCGGCGCATTGTAATGATATTATCTGGCTCACTGCGCTGAGACATCAAACGCAGAGGGAGAATAATGGCTTTGAGAGCATCAACTGACGCTCCTTCCTCCATCATTGCATCAACTAAATCGGCATTATCGCGGGCCAAATATACTCACTCTGCAGGCCAAATCCGTTGGCCAGAGATTGACAAGTGTTCTGTATGCTTATATGCGTGAGCCGAAGTCTGTTAGATGGAAACTTATAAAGCCTTGTTTTGATGCTCTATAAGTTTTCTTTGTAAAAGAGACTACTAGGTTGAGTGCAGAGTGATGAGGTCAGTCTGGCAAGTGGTGACATCACAGAGAAGCAGAGAAGAATGTGACTGGACACCGGAGGGATTAGCTGTAGGTGAGTATATTAATCCACTCACACTACAGCTCTTGCACATACACATACATTTACTGAGTAAAAAAGTTAGCGAGGGTGCTACTTTGATGCAAAGGCAGCATTGGATGTAAATAGATCTCATCTATTAACCAGTCCAGAGTTCATGTGAGGTCATGCAGCCTTACAGTATATTGGAGGTATACAACAGTAAGACTCCAGATTTATAACTCTAATGTGAGGCCATAATATATCCAACAATATAAATGTGTTTAAAACAGATGTAGCAAAGATTACCTTAACTAGAATAACAGCACTAGGATATCACGGCACAAAGAAGCATAGTTTGATACATAACTAGAGATGGGCAAACCCGAACTGTAAAGTTCGGCATCCATACCGAACACCTGCTGTTCGGGCACTGACACTGAACATGGACTTCATTGAACATCAGGTGTATGTCATGCACATGACAGCTCTGCTTCTGATCGGTGGTAAAATCATTACCTCCAGTGAGATAGCCGCGGTTCCCACACTGTCAAATGACAGCATGAGCCCGCAGCTGTGATTGGAGGTATAAAGTTTACCTCTGGTCACTGGCGTGGGCTGATGGGACAACGGCTCCCATTAGCCTACGCCTGTCGCCGCTAATAACAGCGAGAGCAGGAACATTTGATGGGAGTATTTATCAGCTGGCGACAGCAAACTAAATGCATTTTTTTTTAAAGGTGTGGCTTCCCCTTTATTTTTGATAACCAGCCAGGCAAAACTGACAGCTGGGGGCTGCAACCCTCAGCGGTCAGCATTAACAAGATTGGTTATCAAGAATAGAGGGACCCCCACGTTGTGTTTTTTTAATTATTTAAATAAATAATTAAAAAAGCTTCATGTGGTCCCCCATATTTGACAACCAGCCATGCTAAAGCAGACATCTGGGGGCTGGTATTCTCAGACTGGTAAACGGCCATTGGAGTATACTTATGTATACCTGTCAGATGCAGGCTCAGTAGACCATCTTTTGGTCGTCATCCATCAGTGGAAGGCTATGGACAAGTTGGGCACATAGGTCGGGAATGTTTTTGGGGTACACTCTAATATTTGATGTGAACATGACTCAATAATAACAATCAAAGAATACAGAGAAGCCATAGCTGCTCCCACCTCTTTCTGTCTCCTCCTGTTTTGGAGTGATTTACAGGTTGCATATAAACCTGCAAATGCCCAACAGTCCACCAATCATTGGTGCCTTTGCATCATTTACTTTTTTTTACATTAAGACTCATTATTGTGGTAAAGGTATACAATCATGTCCCAGATTAAGGCTATGGATGAATTTTTTATTGCCAAAGCAAGTAGTGGTTTTGGAAAAACAAACAGAATCAACTGATATAAGAATTCTGTATATACATTTATTAAATAAAATTAGATTATTGGTACTTTTAATATTCTAGACGACCACCATTAACCTTCCCACTACTATTATCAATTAATAATAAAAAACATAATTATGGTATTATAATAATGTTAAAATGTATAATTCCATAATGGTAATCGCTATACCAGCCTATGCCTCCCAGGATATATTACATATTAAAACATGGGCTAACAAGTGTTGACCCCACAAAAGATTAAAATATACCTTTTAATAAATCTAATTAAAAAACAGACATTCACCAAAGCAAGCGACCGTGCTTACTACACAAGACCTGCACCAGCAACCCTTCCTCAAACTCTGCCTATCAACGGAGGTTGTCACTCTAAATGAGGTACGAGTATGGCGCCCCTCCTCCACAGTGGCTGTCCCTGCAGCTCCTAGATGGCCCTATGCTGGTGAGACAATCACCAATCAAGCAAAGCAAAGAGGATAGAAAAATAGGGGACCTCATACGAGGAAAAATATACAAAGGCAGAGAACAATAAATAAATAATGACCAATGTCACATCGATTAAAGTGACATGTGCATAATAAGAATGTAGCCTGTTATGCTGTTCCCTGCTCCTGGTATTAATGCCTGACAGCGGGGGTTGGCACCCTACTTGTTCGCAGAATTGGCACCCCAGCTCCATGGCGGCTGAGCCTGCACAGTCCCTTGCGTTAATTACAATGATTAGAACAAAGACTTAATCACATAATATGAAGGCAGGTAGGTCAGCTCGAAAAATATAAACATTCATAGTTGCTGAATAAATTTTTTTTTGATACCATGATAAAGTCAATATCCGATAACAGCAAGCAAAGGGTACTTAGGGTTTAGATGTTGAGAAGGACCTCTTCGTGTTTCACCATTAGGATCATCAGGAGGTCAGATATGTTGATGCAGCAACAGTCATATTATGCACATTTCACTTTAATCAATGTTAGAATAGAGAATCGTAGGCACTACTATAACTGTGGTGCTCAAGTAGGTTCCCAAGCCGTGTAGAGTTATAGATAGACTCGGCACACACAAAGAGAATGCAGTGAAGATTTAATAAGGTTCAGCACATACAGTAGATGTTTCGATCTATTTAGACCTTCATCATTGTACCTCACTTATGTACTCATGAATATAGGGGTGGTCATGCAAGGGTTTAGTATCCCTGTAGTAGAACCGATTTAGTATCCCGTGATGCCGGGTATGATTCAAGTCTCTGTAGCGTTAGGGGAAAGACGGGGTGTACACCGCCATTTCGCTTAACGCGATACCGGTGGACACCATGTCTTTCCCCTCTACTGTATGTACTGAACCTTAATAAATCTTCACTGCATTCTCTTTGTGTGTGCCAAGTCTATCTATAACTTTAATCGATGTGACATTGGTCATTATTTATAATCACCTTCCCACATTGTTTCTCTGCCTTTGTATATATTTCCTCGCATGAGGTTCCCTATTCTTCTATCCTCTATGTTTTGATTGTTTGGTGATTGTCTCACCAGCATATGGCCATCTAGGAGCTGCAGGGACAGCCGCCGAGGAGCGGGGGCGCCATACTTGTACCTCATTTAGAGTGCCAACCTCCGTTGATAGGCAGAGTTTGAGGAAGTGTTCCTGGTGCAGGCTTTGTGTAGTAAGCATGGTTGCTTGCTTTGGTGAATGTTTCTTTTTAATTAGATTTATTAAAAGGTATATTTTAATCTTTAGTGAGGTCAACACTTGTTATCCTATTTTGATTTTCTTCCCCTACCAGTTCATTATTTTTGCATTTTGTTCAGTCTATATTAAAACATGGCAAATACAAATATATGTAATACAGGATATGTTTAACGGTGGCGTCGTGAGTGTAATTGGAAAAGAGGATAAAGGAATAGAAGTCTGTCATGGTTAATGAAACAATCTTTTAAAAAATACTAGTTTTGTCAATCTTTTTATTTTTGGAATTGCAGAAAGTCGATGCATTTTTTTGTAAAAGCAAAAGTCATTTATTTGTCGAAATTCTGAAAGTTGGGTTAAAAAAAATCAAAATTGCAATAAAAATGACTGATGTACGTTAGATGCACTTTGTCTCTTTCCTGTTTTATTTATCCATATTTAGGGCTCTACACACAAATGTCTTAAAAAGCTATTTCACTTCAATGCATTTTTATTGTATTTGTTTTTCAATGATTGATTTTTGTGCTTTTCTGAAACAAGCATTTATTTCTGTGTGGTTTTGAAGTCTAGGAGAAATATGCCTCTATAGATTCAATATAGATTTCAAAGTATTATCGGCCTACAAAAACAAAGAAAGAGAAAAAAAAACAGTGAAAAACTCCTTATGTGAATTCAGCCTAAGAAAATATTTCATCAACTATTCAGAAAGAAGCATGTATTGATCACTCAAAGCACCTCACCCAAAACTAAGCAGGATTATAGGATGGAACACCTTGCCATTAAAGGCTTAAATTACTATGATAATAACTAGAAATGAATATTTTTCCTTCATTTGTTAGACCTCATACATTCACAGCAGGAACCCCGAGACATATGGAAATATTTGCAGTAATTCCAAAAATCCCTACTGTGATTTGATATGACCACAATCCTCATCAGCTTGCGTGATTATGTAAAGCAGACACTTCCCCACCCCGTAATTCACAATCATCGCTACCAATTGCAGGGGGCGGTATATTATGTTCTATATCCGTATGCTTCACTAAGTAAAGATATTTTATATTATTGCAGAATTTCATTTCTTCTTGATGCCATATATTATACAGTTTAATCACATATTACCAGACACAGACCCGTGGTGTACAGAAACAATGCAGAAGAAGGCAACATGAAGCACAACCTCACACTTAAGTCCCTTAGACCTCGGCCATATGGTGTGTCAAAAACATTCTGGTTGAATGTAACAGATTTTGCCATTATAGTAAATTCTGCTTTGACAGCGATGTGGCAACATAGCATGATGCATACTAATCTCCAAAGTCATCTTCATGTGCTGAATAATTAAATATAGGACTCGGAACCTAATGGATTGTGGGAAGTTTTATGTGTCCTCAAACCCCATAGAGACACCCAGCAATGTCACTCATAGTTGGTCCATGGGACAATCTTTGAGCTTTGTGTGGTCTCAGTAGTTTTATCATCTAATTACTATGCAGACAATGTTTAATCTTCCAAGACTAGTGATTAAAGTTAAATAGCTCATAAATAGAGAACTACAACAGGGCAGTGCGGCTTGATACGAAAAAAAGAGCTTGAAATGGTTTCTAGTCTTCATCAAAGGTTATCCTAACTGCACTTATGAAACAACTAAAGTCCCGAGGTTATTTCACCTCCTTTGTAGAATGAGCCAGAAGGAACTGAGCTCATTAAATCAAAATGGGATCAGAGTGCTAAGCTACAAAGTATATAAAGTCATACATCTTCCAAGGGGTTGATTTAGTGTGTAGCTCAGGTGGGCTGCCGGGTCTTGTTTTTTTTTATTTTCTTCAGATTTTAGCTTGGGAATCTGAAGGTGTATACTTTGTAGTGTGTTGTATATATTTCTGAAAAAGTATTTGAAATTTGGGAAAATTAATAGTATTTGAAAGAGGCTATATTTCCACACAGTGGTATCATTACTGTGCCTCGAATAGTGTGGCAAAAAACTGTGAATTAGGAATTTTCTGTGGATACACGTAAGAATCATATTGTTTGTATAGAAAATTGTAATTCCATATGTATTCACCAAAGTAAACACTGAGTTATGTTAAATCCAGAACAATACTTTAAGCTGTAGAACAGAGCAGATCCCTGATACTGTATGTCCAGGAGCATGTCCATGAAACGTCCAGGGGAGCTGAAGGGTGCACATCCCTGAAACATCCAGGTATGCTGCAGGGGGCACATCCCTTAAACGTTTTGGTGTGCTGAAAGGAGCACATCCCTGAAACTTCTAAGTGTGCTGAAAAGAGTACACTACCGTTCCAAATTTTGGGGTCACCCAGACAATTTTGTGCTGTCCATGAAAACTCATACTTTTATTAATCAAATGAGTTGTCAAATGAATTTAAAATCTAGTCCAGACTTTGACAAGGTTCTAAAAATAGATTTTTATTTGAAATAATAATTTTCTCCTTCAAATTTTGCTTTCGTCAAAGAATGCTCCCTTTGCAGACCTTTGGCATTCTAGCAGTTAATTTGCTGAGGTAATCTGGAGAAATGTTACCCCATGCTTACAGAAGCCCCTCCCACAAGTTGGTTTGGCTTGATGGGCACTTTTTGCATACCATCCATAAGATCAAGCTGCTCCCACAATAGCTCAATGGGGTTGAAATCTGGTGACTGCGCTGGCCACTCCATTACAGATAGAATACCAGCTGCGTACTTCTTCCCTAAATAGTTCTTGCATAATTTGGAGGTGTGCTTTGGGTCATTGTCCTGCTGTAGGATGAAATTGGCTCCAATCAAGCACTGTCCACAGGGTATGGCATGGCGTTGCAAAATGGAGTGATAGTCTTCCTTATTCAAAATCCCTTTTACCTTGTACAAATCTCCCACTTTACCAACACCAAAGCAACCCCAGACCATCACATTACCTCCACCATGCTTGACAGATGGTGTCAGGCACTCTTCCAGCATCTTTTCAGTTGTTCTGATATTCTTCTGTGTGATCCAAACACCTCAAACTTGGATTCATCTGTCCATAACACTTTTTTCCAATCTTCCTCTGTCCAATGTCTGTGTTCTTTTGCCCATATTAATCTTTTCCTTTTATTTGCCAGTCTCACACATGGCTTTTTCTTTGCCACTCTGCCCTGAAGGCCAGCATCCCAGAGTCTCCTCTTCACTGTAGACGTTGACACTGGCATTTTGCATGCACTATTTAATGAAGCTGCCAGTTGAGGACCTGTGAGGCGTTGATTTCTCAAACTACAGACTCTAATGTACTTGTCTAGTTGCTCAGTTGTGCAGCGGGGCCTCCCACTTCTCTTTCTACTCTGGTTAGAGCCTGTTTGTGCTCTCCTCTGATGGGAGTAGTACACACCGTTGTAGGAAATCTTCAGTTTCTTGGCAAATTCTCGCATGGAATAGCCTTCATTTCTAAGAACAAGAGTAGACTGTCAAGATTCACATGAAAGTTCTTATTTTCTGGCCATTTTGAGAGTTTAATGTAACCAAAAAATTTAATGCTCCAGATTCTCAAAGGAAGGTCAGGTTTATAGGTTCTCTAATCAGCCAAACCGTTTTCAGCTGTGCTAACATACTTGCACAAGTATTTTCAAGGGTATGCTAACCATCCATTAGCCTTCTAACACAGTTAGCACAAAGTTAACACAAAGTACCATAAGAACACTGGAGTGATGGTTGTTGGAAATGGGCCTCTATACACTAATGAAGATATTGCATTACAAACCAGACATTTGCAGCTAGAATAGTCATTTACCACATTAACATTGTATAGGGTATATTTCTCAATCATTTAATGTTAACTTCATTGGAAAAAACTGTGTTTTTCTTTCAAAAATAAGGAAATTTCTAAGTGACCCTAAACTTTTGCACGGTAGTGTACATTCCTGAAACGTCCAGGTGTGCTGAAGGGAGTACATCGCTGAAACATCCAGGTGTGCTGAAGGGAGCACATCCATGAAACATCCAAATGTGCTGAAGAGAGAAAATCCCTCAAAGATCCAGGTGTGCTGAAGGGAGCATCTACAGTCGGTACGGAAAGTATTCATACCCCTTTAAATTTTTCACTCTTTGTTTCATTGCAGCCATTTGGTAAATTCAACAAAGTTTTTTTTTTACTCATTAAAGTATACTCTGCACCCTATCTTGACTGAAAAAAACAGAAATGTAGTAATTTTTGCAAATTTATTGAAAAAGAAAAACTGAAGTATCACATGGTCATAAGTATTCAGACCCTTTGCTCGGTATGGAGTAGAAGCACCCTTTTGAGCTCTTACAGCCATGAGTCTTCTTGGGAATGATGAAACAAGTTCTTCACACCTGGATTTGGGGATCCTCTGCAATTCTTCCTTGCAGATCCTCTCTAGTTTTGTCAGGTTGGGTGGTGAATGTTGGTGGACAGCCATTTTCAGGTCTCTCCAGAGATGCTCTATTGGGTTTAGGTCAGGGCTCATGTTGGGCCAGTCAAGAATGGTCAAAGAGTTGTTCTGAAGCCACTCCTTTGTTATTTTAGTTTTGTGCTTAGGGTCATTGTCTTGTTGGAAGGTGAACCTTTGGCCAAGTCTGAGGTCCAGAGCACTCTGGAAGATGTTTTCATCCAGGATATCTCTGTACTTGGCCACATTCATGTTTCCTTCAATGACAACTAGTCATCTTGTCCTTGCAGCTGAAAAACACCCCCATAGCATGATGCTGCCACCACCATGTTTCACTGTTGGGATTGTATTGGGCAAGTGAAGAGCAGCGCCTGGTTTTCTCCACACATACCGCTTAGAATTATCACCAAAAAGGTCTATCTTCATCTCATCAGACCAGAAAATCTTATTTCTCACAGTCTGGGAGTCCTTCATGTGTTTTTAGCAAACTCTATGTGGGCTTTCATATGTCTTGCACTGAGGAGAGGCTTCAGTTAGGCCACTATGCCATAAAGGCCTGACTTGTGGAGGGCTGCAGTGATAGTTGACTTTGTGGAACTTTATCCCATCTCCCTACTGCATCTCTGGAGCTCAGCCACAGTGATCTTAGGGTTCTTCTTTTCCTCTCTCACCAAGGCTCATCTCCCACGATTGCTTAGTTTGGCTGGACAGCCAGGTCTAGGAAGACTTCTTGTGGTCCCAAACTTCTTCCATTTAAGGATTATGGAGGCCACTGTGCTTCTAAAAACCTTGAGTACTGCAGAAATTCTTTTGTAACCTTGGCCAGATCTGTGCCTTGCCACAATTCTGTCTCTGAGCTCCTTGGGCAGTTCCTTTGACCTCATGATTCTCATTCTCTTATCTCTGACAGTCTTATCCAGATGTTTTAGTTTGGTCTATAAACATTTCTGAATAAGAAAAACCTTTGAGTTTATTTTTTTTTAAATATTGAAAGTGGTACAGTGGCTCATTGGATGGGGTAATGGTTAAAATCCCACCAAAGACAATATCTGCAAGGAGTTTGCATGTTCTCCCCGTGTTTGCGTGGTTCTCAGTTTTTTTCCCACACTACCAAGACATATTCTGATAGGGAATTGAGATTGTGAGCCCCAATGGGGCCAGTGATGATGATGTTTGTAAAGTGATTTAGAATATTAAGGCACTATATAAACAAGCATACGAAAATAAATAATAAAAGCAGCAGGGTATTTCAAAGAGATGACACGAATGATGTTCTAGATAATAAATATGTTCATACAACAAGATTTATACAGTTTTGTAAAATAATACTTTTCTGTTTTCAGGAGTTGAAATGTGAAACAATTTGCATTCCTACTACATTCTCACTTTTTATTATGTGACAGTGACACCTAAAATGGAAATGTGTGTATAGAGGAGGCAAAAGTTCAAATGTTTGAAGTGAACAGAAAGCAAAAATTCTAATATTACAATACTACAAAAATGTAAAATAATTTCCTTTGTCACTATGTACTCAGGTGACTTGAATCTTAAATCGGACTCTATTTTTTTTTTCCGATAGACCCCAATTGCTGACGTATGGCACAGTATGCCTATACAATGGCTCACGTCAGAGCCTTTCTATATGATGTATCATGATGTATCAGTCTAAAGGGAGGCAATGACAAGACACAGTCCATGGGCAAGGATAGCTATGTTCGTGGAAAAGGAAAGTGCCCAAATGATTGGCTTTGGTAGAGCTGATAAAAAATGGACTACTGTTAATAGAGAGAGGACCCTGCTGACAAGATGAGCTTACACTCTACAAGTGATAGAGAGAAATAGAAAGGAACATGATGATAATAAGTGTTTACACTCTACAGGAGAAAGAGAGAGGACCATGCTAACCACTCTACAGGAGAGACACTTACCCAGTGAGTTTGGAGATGGAAAACGGCTCTGTTGTATAAACTGTGTTCTACTTCGAGCTGCTGATCTATGATGGCCACCACAGGTACTGACCACCACGGTAGAAGGTCTGATAATCTATAAGATGTCAAAGCTGCAGGACATTATGCACAATTCAAATTGATGTTAACCCCGTTTAATGCTTCATTAGTATGAGAAATTATATTGAGCAAGCGTTTTTGGGGAACAGGAAATCTCCAAATGTTTGAATTAGCATGAAACCGTGAATTTCAGGAAATTTGTTTCATCTCGATCCTCTGTGGATCAATCCGCTCATCTCTACTCATTATCTGAGATGTTAGCAGTTTCATTATGATTTCCTACTTATCTGTACATGGTTTCTCCCCTCTGTATAAAATTCCCTCCCTGCTGCTATCTGAGAGAAAGTAGGGGCAAAACAGAGAGAGTCGTCAGGACACAGGAGCAAAGGCACTGTCTGATGGATGTGTACAATTTTTGTAAATGACTCAGCTACACAAAGGACTCACTGTGCAACAGCAAAATAGAAGAAAATTTTGAATGAAGACTATTTAGAAAGTTGCTTAAATTTGCATTTAGGAAGCAAATGAAAAATAAAAAGAATTCTAGACAAAGATGTAAAAATCCTTGACGCTCTTCATTAACTATGCAGTGATTTGTAAGTAGAAGGTCTATCCCATTTTGATCCTGTGAAAAGATAGATGACAATTACTACGTGAAGTTGAAATAAACTTATTTTTGTAAAAAAAAAAAAAAAAAAGAGCATGAACCGCACATCCCAAAATCATACGTTGATCTAAAGCCGCTAGGCAAAAATTAATATAACTGAATATGAGGTTTTCAGTTTAACATTCTGATCAGACTGTATGAAGCCCACTGCCCCTTCACGGCAAACCTCGTAGTGGGTCCTATCGCCCTAACGGAGCGGAGCCGTGCGGCGCCCACCGCCACAGCGGCCATGCACCAGCAGGGCAGACGGCCTGTGGCCCCACAGCACCCACGCTGCAAGACTGAGTCCCCAAGGCTCCAGACCGCGCCGCCCCACCAGCACAAAGCCCCAGCAACAATGGCCGCCACACAGCACCAACACCAAAATGAAAGGAGTACTTAAACTCACCTTCCTCCAGCTCTTCAGTGAGAGCCAAAATGGGCTAGACCCCTTACTTTGCAGTGTCCTGCTAATTAAAATCACCTGAGCCAAATGGGAGGACTGCTGGTCCAAGAAGAAGACTAGAACATGCTTTGCAAAAAAGAAAAAAAAAGAGCATGAACCGCACATCCCAAAATCATACGTTGATCTAAGGCCGCTAGGCAAAAATTAATATAACTGAATATGAGGTTTTCAGTTTAACATTCATATCAGACTGTATGAAGCCCACTGCCCCTTCACGGCAAACCTCGTAGTGGGTCCTATCGCCCTAACGGAGCGGAGCCGTGCGGCGCCCACCGCCACAGCGGCCATGCACCAGCAGGGCGGACGGCCTGTGGCCCCACAGCACCCACGCTGCAAGACTGAGTCCCCAAGGCTCCAGACCGCGCCGCCCCACCAGCACAAAGCCCCAGCAACAATGGCCGCCACACAGCACCAACACCAAAATGAAAGGAGTACTTAAACTCACCTTCCTCCAGCTCTTCAGTGAGAGCCAAAATGGGCTAGACCCCTTACTTTGCAGTCTCCTGCTAATGAAAATCACCTGAGCCAAATGGGAGGAGAGCTGGTCCAAGAAGAAGACTAGAACATGCTTTGCAAAGAAGAAAAAAAAAAAGAGCATGAACCGCACATCCAAAAATCATACGTTGATCTAAAGCCGCTAGGCAAAAATTATTTTATTGGCTCTCACTGAAGAGCTGTAGGAAGGTGAGTTTAAGTGCTCCTTTCATTTTGGTGTTGGTGCTGTGTGGCGGCCATTGTTGCTGTGGCTTTGTGCTGGTGGGGCGGCGCGGTCTGGAGTCTTGGGGACTCAGTCTTGCAGCATGGGTGCTGTGGGGCAACAGGCCGTCCGCCCTGCTGGTGCATGGCCGCTGTGGCGGTGGGCGCCGCACGGCTCCGCTCCGTTAGGGTGATAGGACCCACTACGAGGTTTGCCATGAAGGGGCAGTAGGCTTCATACAGTCTGATCAGAATGTTAAACTGAAAACCTCATATTCAGTTATATTAATTTTTGCCTAGCGGCCTTAGATCAACGTATGATTTTGGGATGTGCGGTTCATGCTCTTTTTTTTCTTTTTTGCAAAGCATGTTCTAGTCTTCTTCTTGGACCAGCACTCCTCCCATTTGGCTCAGGTGATTTTAATTAGCAGGAGACTGCAAAATAAGGGGTCTGGCCCATTTTGGCTCTCACTGAAGAGCTGGAGGAAGGTGAGTTTAAGTGCTCCTTTCATTTTGGTGTTGGTGCTGTGTGGCGGCCATTGTTGCTGTGGCTTTGTGCTGGTGGGGCGGCGCGGTCTGGAGTCTTGGGGACTCAGTCTTGCAGCATGGGTGCTGTGGGGCAACAGGCCGTCCGCCCTGCTGGTGCATGGCCGCTGTGGCGGTGGGCGCCGCACGGCTCCGCTCCGTTAGGGTGATAGGACCCACTACGAGGTTTGCCGTGAAGGGGCAGTGGGCTTCATACAGTCTGATCAGAATGTTAAACTGAAAACCTCATATTCAGTTATATTAATTTTTGCCTATCGGCATTTAGATCAACGTATGATTTTGGGTTGTGCGGTTCATGCTCTTTTTTTTTTCTTTTTTGCAAAACTTATTTTTGTTACTCAGCACTTGTACACTAACCATGATAGTTCAGAAATTACTATAATGAAGATTAAACAATGTCAAACAAGGATAACTTAGTCGATCTTAGTGGACTTCAAACATTTGCAAACTTGTAAAATAATAAAGGTAGACGGTAATCATCATCTTTGGTTTAAGTACTATTCCTGTGCTGTAGCTCTGGTTTCTGTGTTTTGGCTGCATGGGTGAAGTCACGTCAACACTATATATAACTTCTGCAGCCAATCACTGTGTGATTGGCTGCAGCAGTGTTGTGAGCAGTTGATGTGACCTCACCCTTGCAGCCAAACCACAAAGACCAGAGTTATAGCACATGGCCAGACCTGGAGTGGGGTAGGGAGGGAGCCATCTGACTATGGTATTTTACGTGCATGCAAGTGTTTGGGGTTCTCTTTGCTGGAAATCTTTTGATATAAACATTTATAATTATTTTGGGGCAATTTTACAGTTTCTTAAATAGTAAAACTCGCAGTTCCTGTACTAATTAGAAGAAGTTGTAGCATTTATTGTCTACACATTTCTTAAGCAAGCTTGCACTACAGACACTTTACCTATGGGAAACAATGACAGATGTTCTAAACCAAGTAAAAGTGAATTATGTAGCATAACAGCTTTGACTTCTTGCAGGCGCTCTTCTACTAAACTCAACAGGTATAATTTAGTATATGTATTTTCTATTAAAGGCCAGTGACTCTTTGCAACTTGATTGCTGCAAACAACATGCTTCATGCTATGTTTAAGTACAGAAAATGACGGCTGATTACTGGGAGTACACAAAAGAAAATAAAGAAGGAAAAGCAACTGGATACATGAAAGAGCTTAGAATAATATAAAGAAAGTGTAATAATATTTAAGAAATTATTACAAAGAGCCTCCAGGAAAGTAAATTACATTTGCCATTTTTCTTTATGAGGCTACTCTACTTTGAGGATAGTTTTAAAACTTCTGTTCATTGTCAGGATGAAAGTAAAATCAGGTCATTATCCACACAGACAATAAAAAAGCCAACCCCCCATGAGATACCAAAGAAGTGCCATTATTATCAGATGTAAGGATGAAAAAGAGCGTGACTATCTGGTAAGCACATTGCGCAACTGTGTATAAATGTGTCTGCATTTTAGCATAACAGTGGCCATACTTCCTAGGTAGCTGTTATTCATTTCTCAGTCAGCTGGTCCCTGTATACACATGTATGATTGACCAATCATGTATCTGTTCTCAATGGGGAGAGGAAAATAATTTGCTGACACACAATTCTGGTGGTGGATAATCTCCCGTGACAAATAAAAAATTCAATATGCCAGATCCTTCTTTTCCCTGAAATCTGCTTTGAGAGGAGAGATTAGGACAACCCAATAAACATTCATTGGTTATCTGGTTGAGTCAAAATTTGGGAATTTGACTGACATTCATTTAAAGTGTATGGACACCTTTAGTGGGATGCATTGTGCATCATGAAAGTTGTTCACTACAACTATCCAAATGGGAGTAGGTACAGATGGGAGAATTTTTATTTAATAGTCAGTCAGGCCAAGCATACAACAATTATGGGTCATCTAGTCGCTAATGTTGCTAAAATAGAACTACTAGTGGAAGAGGTTGTACATTTTTAGGAAAGTGAATCCCAAACTCTGCAAAATACAAACAAAATCAGCAGGTTCTCAACCTCCCTTGGTCTAGCATGAAGAGTAGGCCAAGAGTGTCGGTGCCACAAAGTGCTTAGAAACCAACAGTATATCTTGTAGCAGAAAGGGAAGGACTTGTCACAGTGATAGCTACTGTAGTGTGGAAAGATGGAAAAGGAAATCACCAGATCACTTACGTTTCCAACTTTAGATTATGGAGAGCCAGGAGCAGAAACTGTTGCAAGGTGGCAGTCGCTGGAGAAAAAAGGAAGCCGGTTGTTGAGCTAGATCTAAATAGGTTAACTTTATTTCAAACATTCAAAATCCATTGAAGAGTGGATGATCAGTATCCACTCACTACTCTTCAATGAATTTTAACCCCTTCGCGACCTTTGACATACCTATACGTCATGGTCAGGAAAAGGTTCCCGACCCACAGCGAACAGTTATATCATGGTGAAGCTGTTCCCATGTAATTGCTGCCTGGCGCTCAGCTTACATGGAAGCCAGGCCCCTGCTGTCACAACCAGGAGCGGTGCCCAAACCACCCCATCTGTTTACCCCCTAAATGCCAATATCAATATCAATTGCAGCATTTGGGATGCTGGGAGAGGGAGGGGGTCCCCTCTCCTATAAGATTGGCACCCCCGCACAGGCTACCGATCTTTGCCATGGCAACCCAAGGATGTCATGGGTATTTTCTGTTACATAGCCACTAGTGTTGAGCGATACCTTCCGATATCGTAAAGTATCGGTATCGGATAGGATCGGCCGATATTCTAAAAATATCGGATATCGCCGATACCTGATCCCAATGCAAGTCAATGGGACCAAAATATCGGAATTAAAATAAACCCTTTCTTTCCTTGTAGGTTCATTCTACATGAAGGAAAACAACTAAGAATAATGCAGGATGTATTTGGGGAGGTGGCGGAGACATTAAAGTCATAGAGGTTTAGCCCAATCAAATAGAATAGCATGTTTTGGTTTTTTTTTAAAGATGTTCGGAGTGACATAGATATTGACTATGTAAATTTTTTTTTTATTTTGTCAGATATTGATGTTTCACTATTCCACGCCCTTCCCCTTCTTTTTTTTTTACTTTTCCCACACTTTCATCTTCATCATCATCAGCATCTTTGACATCAACTTCTTCTTCACCTTATTCATCTTCTTCTTCATCCTTTACCTTTTTTTTTTTTTTAATACATTCTTCATATTCATTTTATTCAACTATTATTATTCTTCCTATTCTACATATTCATTTTATTCAACTGTTATTATTCTTCCTATTCTACTTCTTCATCATATTCTCATTTGTGACAGGCATTCCCGTAGTTGTTATCTATAAAAGTTGGAAGATTACACCTTCCGTTCTGCCAGTCACAAAAGTTACATTTGTCTGCGTTCAGTTTGGCCTGCAGCATCAGGCTTTATCCAGGGGCACCACGAGGAGGAACGGACTCACCCCCATACACTGCTTAGTCTTCTTCTGCATATAATTTAGATAATATCTTTTGCTCTGATATTAAGTGTTATGCTTAATGTTCTTCTGCTCTTTGTTCTGCAGCCTCTTGTTCTTCTGCTTCTCGGTCTTCCATGTCGTCGTCTCCAGGGTCGTCGTCTCCAGTGTCGTCGTCTCCGCCGTCGTCGTCTCCGCCGTCGTCGTCTCCGCCGTCGTCGTCTCCACCGTCGTCGTCGTCGTCATCGGGGTGGTCTTCCGGGTCGTCGACGTTAGGGTCTTCAACTTGGAAATGTAGCAGAAGGTACAAGAAGGCTGAGAAAATGCCAAGAACCAGCTGATGGAACTGGAACTCGGATGGCTACCCGAAGGTTCAAGAGCCTATGGAACTACCGAGGACCAGCTGACGTTACTGGAACCCGGTTACTAAGCAGGAGGTACCCGTGCTAAAAAGCACTACCAAGGACCGCCTGACGTTGGCGGAACTCAGATACCCAGAAGGAGGCACCTAAGCCAAAGGCTCTGCCCGGAACCAGCTGACGGTACTGGAACCAGGATGGGGAGCAGAAGGTACAAGAGCAAAAGACACTGCCGAGAACCAGCTGACGGTACTGGAACCCGGATGGGTAGCCGAAGGTCCAAGAGCCAATGGAACTACCGAGGACCAGCTGACGTTACTGGAACCCGGTTACTAAGCAGGAGGTACCCGTGCCTGAAAGCACTACCAAGGACCACCTGACGTTGGTGGAACTTGGATAGCCAGAAGGAGGCACCTAAGCCAAAAGCTCTGCCCGGAACCAGCTGACGGTACTGGAACCAGGATGGGGAGCAGAAGGTACAAGAGCAAAAGACACTGCCGAGAACCAGCTGATGGTGCTGGAACCAGGTGGTGGACTCGAAGGCCCACAGGAGAGGAGAGAACAGCTAGGCCGCGAGGCAGCCGCAGTTACCGAACCCCAACAGTCCTACAGGGGGAGCTGGGCCTACTGGCACTACAGAACCAGCCTTGACTACCAATTCATGCAGCCCACATAGGAAGCTCCTAAACTGGAGGCACCCTGGAGTTGGCTAACCCGACCGCAACACGACGGGGCAAGCATAGGCGTCTCAGCGAGCTTGACACAACCCGGAAACAGCTGACGGTGCTGAAACCAGGTTTGGCACGAGGGAGTACCTGTGACAAAAACACTGCCGAGAACCAGCTGGCGGTGCTGGAACCCAGATGCGTTGCCTATTAAAGATTGTCTTCCTAGAGCCCCAACTAGCGGTGCTGGAGCAAAGGGTAAGCAGGGGGAGCAGAGTGTAGGCCGAAGCCTGCACTGGAGGCAGCTTTGTGTCTGCGTTGCGTTTGCAGGACACTTTGCCGGCTACACAGTGGGGGAACAGCTGGCGTTACTGAACCCCACTAACACAATGGCGGGTGTTTTTCTCTGTGCACCTAGCACTTGCGGGCAAAAACTAGCGATGTTAGAGCCCGTGGTGAAGCAGGAGGAGGAGGAGAGGAGCAGAGTGTAGGCCGAAGCCTAGTTGAACCAATTTCAAAGGAAACCTTTAACCCCCCTCAGGTGTTACAAAGTACAAGAGACACACCTTGTGCAGTATTAATGCTGCACAAGTGAAAGGTTGCTCTATTAATTTGTCTACTTGCACACGCTGAATGAAAGACGTACACAATTTAGCCCATTCTACAGTCAAACTGTAGTGGATGTGTGACTTGGCTTTTTAAGGAGACGCAGCACAGGTGTCCCAAATAACGCCTTGGTGCTTGGCGCAGCTTCCTGAGCGTTGTTATTTGCTGTACAGGAGTCTGTGCTCTTGTGTTATCCCTTGGCAATACCCTGTTAGCGCTGCCCGTCTTATGACCTCATTTCATGTTGGCCGGTGCGGTTAACGATGGCCATAAATCCCAGACACACAGTGCCTTTTCATAAAGTCACACTGCGGTGCTGGGATTCGTGGCCTTGAGCAGTAAATATTTTGGCCGCTCACACACGTCCTTACACCTGCTTCAAACTGGGCGGCCTCTGCTGATCCCTTCTCGCATGCCGCGGCCATGAGGCTGCACAGTCTGAAGAAGGCGGAAGGAGATGAGTGACGACAGGCGAACATATGCACTGCTCGTGCCCATAAACCACTTCCGGGCCAAAACTAGCGGTGTTTGAGCCCAGGGGCAGCAGCAGGAGGAGAGGAGCAGAGTGTAGGCCGAAGCCTGCACTGGTGGCAGCTTTTGGTCGGTTGTGCCAGCGTGGCTTGTGCTGGACACGATGCCGGCTACACAGCAGGGGAACAGCTGGCGGTGCTGAACCCCACTAACACATTGGCTGGTGTTTTTCTCTGTGCAGCTAGCACTTCAGGGCAAAAACTAGCGGTGTTAGAGCCCAGGGTCAGCAGGAGGAGGAGAGGAGCAGAGTGTAGGCCGAAGCCTAGTTGAACCAATTTCAAAGGTAACCTTTAACCCCCCCTCAGGTGTTGCAAGGTACAAAAGCCACACCTTGAACAGCATTAATGCTGCACAAGTCAAAGGTTGCTCTCTTAATTTTGCTCCTTGCACACGCTGAATAAAACACATACACTATTTAGCCCATTATACTGTCAAACAGTAGTGGAGGCGTGACTTTTCTTTTGAAGAAGACGCAGCACAGGTGTCAAAATTTACACCTAGGTGCTGGGCGCAGATTCCTTACCATTGTTATTTGCAGTACAGGAGACTGCGCTCTTGTGTTATCCCTTGGCAATACCCTGTTAGTGCAGGCCGTCTTATGACCTCATTTCATGTTGGCCGGTGCGGTCAACGATGGCCATAAATCCCAGAACCACAGTGCCTTTTCATAAAGTCACACTGCAGTGCTGGGATTCGTGGCCTTGTGCAGTAAATATGTTCGCCGCTCACACATGTCCTTACACCTGCTTCAGACTGGGCGGCCTCAGCTGATCCCTTATCGCCTGCCACGGCCATGAGGCCGCACAGTCTGAAGAAGGCGGAAGGAGGGGAGTGAAGACAGGCGAAGATATGCACTGCTCGTGCCCATCAATCACACCCTCGCAGTCATAATATATGAGACAACGAGGGGCGTTGTGTCGGGCAGGGCGGACGCACAGGCACAGCCAGCCAACCAATGATGTTAGAATACGGGCAGCGCTAACAATGGGGGTGATGCGTGTCATTAAAAAGGAAAGTCACACCTCAGGGACAGTGGAATGGTCTCAATGAGACACATTTAGTACGTGTTTAATTAAACGTGGGCAAGGAGAAAAAGTCAGCCACCTTGTACAAATGCAGCAGTACTGCTGTACAAGGTGGCTATTATACATAGAAACACCTGGGGGCAGGCTCCCTTCAATTTCAGTTCATGTGCCTGCGTGGCGTTTGCAGGTCACGTTGCCGGCTACACAGCAGGGGAACAGCTGGCGGTGCTGAACCCCACTAACACATTGGCTGGTGTTTTTCTCTGTGCAGCTAGCAGTTCCGGGCAGAAACTGGCGGTGTTTGAGCCCAGGGTCAGCAGGAGGAGAAGAGGAGCAGAGTGTACGCCGAAGCCTGCACTGGTGGCAGCTTTTGGTCAGTTGTGCCAGCGTGGCTTGTGCTGGACACGATGCCGGCTACACAGCAGGGGAACAGCTGGCATTGCTGAACCCCACTAACACATTGGCTGGTGTTGTTCTCTGTGTAGCTAGCACTTCCGGGCAAAAACTAGCGGTGTTTGAGCCCAGGGGCAGCAGGAGGAGGAGAGGAGCAGAGTGTAGGCCGAAGCCTAGTTGGACCAATTTCAAAAGTTACCTTTAACCCCCCCTCAGGTGTTGCAAGGTACAAGAGCCACACCTTGTGCAGCAGTAATGCTGCACAAGTAAAAGGTTGCTCTATTAATTTTGCTCCTTGCACACGCTGAATAAAACACGTACTCTATTTAGCCCATTATACTGTCAAACAGTAGTGGAGGCGTGACTTGTCTTTTTAAGGAGACGCAGCACAGGTGTCCAAATTTACACCTAGGTGCTGGGTGCAGATTCCTGAGCGTTGTTATTTGCTGTACAGGAGTCTGCGCTCTTGTTATCCCTTGGCCATGCGCTGTGAGCGCTGCCTGTCTTCTGACCTCATTTCATGTTGGCCGGTGCGGTTAGCGATGGCCATGAAACCCAGACACGCAGTGTCTTTTGTTTAAGTCACACTACAGGGCTGGGATTCGTGACCTTGCGCAGTAAATTTTTTCGCCTGTCACTCATGTCCTTACACCTGCATCAGACTGGGCGGCCACAGCTGATCCCTTCTCGCATGCTGCGGCCATGAGGCCGCACAGTCTGAAGAAGGCGGAAGCAGATGAGTTAAGACAGGCGAAGATATGCACTGCTCGTACCCATCAATCACACCTTCGCAGTCAAATTAAGTAAGACAACGAGGAGCATTGTTTAAGGCAGGGCGGACGCACAGGCGCAGAGAGCCAACCAATGATGTCAGAAGACGGGAAGCGCTACCAAGGGTGGTGCTGCGTATCATTAGAAAGGAAAGTCACACCTCAGGGACAGTGGAATGGTCTCAATGAGACACATTTTGTACGTGTTGAGTTCCACGTGGGCAAGTAGAAAAAGTCAGCCACCTTGTACAAATGCAGCATTACTGCTGTACAAGGTGGCTGTTATACATAGAAACACCTGGGGGTGGGGGGCAGGCTCCCTTCAATTTCAGTTCATGTGCCTGCGTGGCGTTTGCAGGTCACGTTGCCGGCTACACAGCAGGGGAACAGCTGGCGGTGCTGAACCCCACTAACACATTGGCTGGTGTTCTTCTCTGTGCAGCTAGCATGTCTGGGCAAAAACTGGCGGTGTTTGAGCCCAGGGTCAGCAGGAGGAGGAGAGGAGCAAAGTGTAGGCCGAGGCCTGCACTGGTGGCAGCTTTTGGTCTGTTGTGCCAGCGTGGCTTGTGCTGGACACGATGCCGGCTACACAGCAGGGGAACAGCTGGCGGTGCTGAACCCCACTAACACAATGGCGGGTGTTTTTCTCTGTGCAGCTAGCACTTCTGGGCAAAAACTAGCAGTGTTAGAGCCCAGGGTCAGCAGGAGGAGGAGAGGAGCAGAGTGTAGGCCGAAGCCTAGTTGAACCAATTTTAAAGGTAACCTTTAACCCCCCCTCAGGTGTAGCAAGGTACAAGAGCCACACCTTGTGCAGCATTAATGCTGCACAAGTAAAAGGTTGCTCTATTAATTTTGCTCCTTGCACACGCTGAATAAAACAGGTACACTATTTAGCCCATTATACTGTCAAACAGTAGTGGAGGCGTGACTTTTAAGGAGACGCAGCACAGGTGTCCAAAATAACACCTTGGTGCATGGGCGCAGCTTCCTGAGCGTTGTTATTTGCTGTACAGGAGACTGCGCTATTGTTATCCCTTGGCCATGCGCTGTGAGCGCTTCCTGTCTTCTGACCTCATTTCATGTCGGCCGTTGCGGTTAGCGATGGACATGAATCCCAGACCCACAGTGTTTTCAAAAAAACACACTGCGTGGCTGGGATTCGTGGCCTTGTGCAGTAAATATGTTTGCCGCTCACACATGTCCTTACACCTGCTTCAGACTGGGCGGCCTCATCTGATCCCTTATCGCATGCCGCGGCCATGAGGCCACCCAGTCTGAAGAAGGCGGAAGGAGATGAGTGAACACAGGCAAACATATGCACTGCACATGCCCATCAATCACACCCTCGCTGTCCAACAAAATAAGACACCGAGGGGCGTTGTTTCGAGCAGGGCAGACGCACAGGCGCAGCCAGCTAACCAATGATATCAAACGACGGGAAGCGCTACCAAGGGTGGTGCTGCGTATCATTAGAAAGGAAAGTCACACCTCAGGGACAGTGGAATGGTCTCAATGAGACACATTTAGTACGTGTTTAATTAAACGTGGGCAAGGAGAAAAAGTCAGACACCTTGTACAAATGCAGCAGTACTGCTGTACAAGGTGGTTGTTATACATAGAAACACCTGGGGGGGTGGGGGCTGGTTCCCTTTAATTTCAGTTCAGGTGCCTGCATGGCGTTTGCAGGACACGTTGCCAGCTACACAGCAGGGGAACAGCTGGCGGTGCTGAACCCCACTGACACATTGACTGGTGTTTTTCTCTGTGCAGCTAGCACGTCCGGGCAAAAACTGGCGGTGTTAGAGCCCAGGGTCAGCAGGAGGAGGAGAGGAGCAAAGTGTAGGCCGAAGCCTGCACTGGTGGCAGCTTTTGGTCTGTTGTGCCAGCGTGGCTTGTGCTGGACACGATGCCGGCTACACAGCAGGGGAACAGCTGGCGTTGCTGAACCCCACTAACACATTGGCTGGTGTTTTTCTCTGTGCAGCTAGCACTTTCAGGCTACAACTGGCGGTGTTATAGCCCAGGGTCAGCAGGAGGAGGAGAGGAGCCGAGTGTAGGCCGAAGCCTAGTTGAACCAATTTCAAAAGTTACCTTTAACCCCCACTCAGGTGTTGCAAGGTACAAGAGCCACACCTTGTGCAGCATTAATGGTGCACAAGTCAAAGGTTGCTCTATTAATTTTGCTCCTTGCACACGCTGAATAAAACACGTACACTATTTAGCCCATTATACTGTCAAACAGTAGTGGAGGCGTGACTTGTCTTTTTAAGGAGACGCAGCACAGGTGTCAAAATTTACACCTAGGTGCTGGGCGCTGATTCCTGAGCATTGTTATTTGCTGTACAGGAAACTGCACTATTTTGATCCCTTGGCCATGCGCTGTGAGCGCTGCCTGTCTTCTGACCTCATTTCATGTTGGCCGGTGCGGTTAGCAATGGCCATGAATCCCAGGCCCGCAGTGGGTTTTCAACAAATCACACTGCGTGGCTGGTATTCGTGGCCTTGTGCAGTAAATATGTTTGCCACTCACACATGTCCTTACACCTGCTTCAGAATGGGCGGCCTCAGCTGATCCCTTATCGCCTACCACGGCCATGAGGCCGCCCAGTCTGAAGAAGGCGGAAGGAGATGAGTTAAGACAGGCGAACATATGCACTGCACATGCCCATCAATCACACCCTCGCAGCCAAAATATATGAGACAACGAGGGGGGTTGTGTCGGGCAGGGCGGACGCCCAGGCACAGGCAGCCAACCAATGATGTCAGAAGACGGGCAGCGCTCCCAAGGGGGGTGGTGCGTGTCATTAGAAAGGAAAGTCACACTTCAGGGACAGTGGAATGGTCTCAATGAGACACATTTTGTACGTGTTGAGTTCCACGTTGGCAAGGAGAAAAAGTCAGCCACCTTGTACAAATGCAGCATTACTGCTGTACAAGGTAGCTGTTATACATAGAAACACCTTGGGGTGGGTGGCAGGGTCCCTATAATTTCAGTTCATGTGCCTGCGTGGCGTTTGCAGGTCACGTTGCCAGCTACACAGCAGGGGAACAGCTGGCGTTGCTGAACCCCACTAACACATTGACTGGTGTTTTTCTCTGTGCAGCTAGCACTTCCGGGCCAAAACTAGCGGTGTTTGAGCTCAGGGGCAGCAGCAGGAGGAGAGGAGCAGAGTGTAGGCCGAAGCCTGCACTGGTGGCAGCTTTTGTTCTGTTGTGCCAGCGTGGCTTGTGCTGGACACGTTGCCGACTACACAGCAGGGGAACAGCTGGCGGTGCTGAACCCCACTGACACATCAGCTAGTGTTTTTTCTGTGTAGACAACACTTCCAGGTGGCAACTGACAGTGTTGAAACCCAGGGAATCAAAGAGGAGCAGAGTGTAGGCCGAAGCCTGCAGTGGAGCAAGTTGAAAGGGAACCTTTAACCCCCCCCCCCCAGGCATTTGTTGCTGAAAGAGCCATCTTGTACAGCAGTAATACTGCACATGGAAAATGGTGGCTCCGAAAATTATGCTCCTTGCAAACGCTGAAGTACACACTCATATAATGTGTCCCCTCACACCGTCAAACTGTCCCGGAAGTGGGACTTTCCTTTGTAATGTGACACAGCACAGCCGTCATTCCAACCCCCTTGGTGCCGTGCGCCACCTCCTCAACGTTGTTTGGTTCTGTCACGGAGCCCGCGCTGTAATTTTATCCCTTGGCCATGCACAGTTAGCGGTGCCCGTCTTCTGACATCATTTAGGTGTCAGGCTGGCAGTGCCTGTGCGTCCAAGCTGCCCGAGATCCAACCTCGCAGTGTCATCTAATGTAATCCCACTGCGGGCCAGGGATCCATGGGCATGCGCAGTGCATATCATCGCCTTTCACTCACCTCCTTCCTGCTTCTTCAGACTGTGCGGTGTCACGGCCGTGGCATGCTATTAGGGATCAGCTGACGCCGCCTAGTCTGAAGAAGCGTGAAGAAGGGGAGTGAGAGGCTAGTATATGCACTGCGCATGGCCATGGATACCAGGTCCACTGTGGGATCACATTAGACGACACTGCGAGGTGGCATTTCGGGCAGCGTGGACGCACAGGCGCAGCCAGGACGACAACAAATGATGTCAGAGGATGGGCAGCGCAAACTGTGCATGGCCAAGGGATAACATAACAGCGCAGGGTCCATGACGGAATCAAACAACGCTGAGGAGGCAGCGCACGGTGCCAAGGGGGTAGCAATGACGGCTGTGCTGCGTCACATTACAAAGGAAAGTCCCACCTCCGGGACGGTTGGACGGTGTGAGGGGACACATTACATGAGTGTGTAGTTCAGCGTTTGCAAGGAGCATAATTTCAAGAGCGACCTTTCCCTTGTGCAGTATTAGTGCTGCACAAGGTGGCTCTTTCAGTAACAAACGCCTAGGGGGGGGGGACAGGTCCCCTTACATTTTAGTTGTGCCAGCGTGGCGGTCGCATGACACGTTGCCGGATACACAGCTGGAGATCACCTGACGTTACTGAACTCCAATAACAGAGGAGCGACTGTTGACTGTGCAGACAGCACTTCCAGGCACCAACTGGCGGTGTTAGAGCCCAGGGACAGCAGGAGGAGCAGATTGGAGGTATTGCCGCACACACAGCTGGGGATCAGCTGACGTTACTGAACCCCAATAACAGAGGAGCGACTGTTGACTGTGCAGACAGCACTTCCAGGCACCAACTGGCAGTGTTAGAGCCCAGGGACAGCAGGAGGAGCAGATTGGAGGTATTGCCGCACACACAGCTGGGGATCAGCTGTTACTGAACCCCAATAACAGAGGAGCGACTGTTGACTGTGCAGACAGCACTTCCAGGCACCAACTGGCGGTGTTAGAGCCCAGGGACAGCAGGAGGAGCAGAGGAACATAGTGTACGCCGAATCCTGATTGGAGCAAGTTGAAAGGGAACCTTTAACCCCCCCCCAAGACGTTTGTAGCTGAAAGAGCCATCTTGTGCAGCACTAAGGATGCAAAATGAAAAGGTTGCTCTTTTAATTATGCTCCTTGCAAACACAGAAGTAAACACTAAAAATGTGTCCCCATATACCGTTAAACCGTCCCGGAGGTGCGAATTTCCTTCGTAATGGGACACAGCACAGCTGTCATTCCTATCCCCTTGGTGCCGTGCGCTGCCTCCTCAGCGTTGTTTTAAGCTGTCACGGAGCCTGCGCTGTTCTGTTATCCCTTGGCCATGCCCAATTAGCGCTGCCTGTCTTCTGACATAATTTGGTGTCAGGCTGTCAGTGCCTGTGCGTCCACGCTGCTCCAGATCCCACCTCGCAGTGTCGTCTAACGTAATCCCACTGCGGACCTTGGATCCATGGGCATGCACAGTGCATATCCTCGACTCTCACTCCCCTCCTTCCCTCTTCTTCAGACTGTGCGGTGTCACGGCCGTGACATGGTATTAGGGATCAGCTGACGGCGCACAGTCTAAAGAAGGCGGAGGGAGATGAGCGAGAGCCCGAGGGGAAGATATGCACTGCGCATGCCCATGGATCCCAGGCCCGCAGTGTGATTCAATCAGAAGACACTGCGAGGCGGGATCTCGGGCAGCGCGGGCCGCACAGGCGCAGCCAGCCTGACACCAAATCATGTCAGAAGACAGGCAGCGCAAATAGGGCATGGCCAAGGGATAACAGAACAGCGCAGGCTCCGTGACAGCTTAAAACAACGCTGAGGAGGCAGCGCATGGCACCAAGGGGGTAGGAATGACGGCTGTGCTGCATCACATTACGAAGGAAAGTCCCAGCTCCGAGACGGTATAACGGTATCAGTGAACACATTTTATAAGTGTTAAGTTCTGCATGTGCAAGGAGCTAAACTAAAAAAGATACCTTTTCCTTGTGCAGCATTACTGCTGCACAAGATGGCTCTTTCAGTAACAAACGACGGGGAGGGGGGGGGACAGGTTCCCTTACATTTAGGTTGTTGTGCCAGAGTGGCGGTCGCAGGACACATTGCCGGCTACACAGCTGGGGATCAGCTGACGTTACTGAAACCCAATAACACTGGGTCGTATGTTTTTACTGTGCAGCCTGCACTTCTGAGCCGCAACTGGTGGTGTTGGAGCCCAGGAATAGCAGTTCAGGTGGTAGAAAGATGAACACAGCAGGAGACCTGGATGACACCCAATTACTTAATCAGGCAGAGGAGTGGCAAATTCCTGCGAGATCCAGGCCTGGTTCATTTTCAGGAAAGTAAGCCGGTCAACGTTATCGGAGGATAGTCGCATGCGACGGTCTGTTAGTACACCACCTGCGGCACTAAAGACACGTTCCGATAAGACACTAGCCGCAGGGCAAGCCAGCACCTCCAATGCATACTGGCTTAGCTCTGGCCATGTATCCAGCTTAGAGACCCAAAACTTGAACGGGGAAGAGCCGTCTGGGAGTACAGTAAGAGGACAAGCCATGTAGTCTGTCCCCATCTGACGGAACCGTTTCCTCCTGCTGACTGGAGCCGCCGGTGATGGTGTTGACATTTGGGGCGGGCACACAAAAGTGTGCCAGAGTTGTGCCATACTGGGCTTGCCTTGGGCAGAGGCACTGCTTCTGCTCCCTCTTTGGGCAGAGCCTCCCCCACTGCCTCGACGCACTGAGCTGCTTTGTAAAGCAATAGCAGCACTCCTCTCAGTTGGACTGGAGAAGATGATGGAATTCACCAGTGTGTCGTGGTACTCCCGCAATTTACGCTCCCGGGTCAACGCTGGGATGAGGTTTTCGATGTTGTCCTGGTAGCGAGGATCGAGGAGGGTGAACACCCAATAATCAGGCATGTTGAGAATGTGGTCGTTTCTCAGGCACTGCAGCATGAAATCCACCATGTGCTGCAGACTGCCAACTGGCCCAGAAACGCTGTCCCCTGCTTGAGACATGATTTCTGCCCGCTCGTCATCACCCCACCCTCGCTGTACACACTGACCACTGGACAATTGTGTCGCTCCCTCCTCTGGACGGAGCTCTTCCTCCTCCATTGACTCCTCCTCATCCTCCTCACAAAGTGGCCCCTGCGTACCACTTTGTGAGGAACCACGTGGCGCTGACTCTCCAGAAGCTGATGGAAAAGGTGACTCCTCATGCTCCACCTCTTCCACAACATCATCCCTTAACCCTTGCAAAGTTTGCTGAAGCAGGCAGATAAGGGGGACAGTCATGCTGACTAGTGCATCATCTGCACTTGCCATCCGCGTGGAATAATCAAAAGGACGCAAAACCTGGCAGACGTCCTTCATAGTGGCCCACTCTGTGGTTGTGAAGTCTGATCGGCGCTGACTGCGACTTCTTTGCGCCTGATGCAGCTGGTACTCCATAACTGCTTGCTGCTGCTCACACAACCGCTCCAACATATGTAACGTGGAATTCCACCGGGTAGGTAGGTCACATATGATGTGGTGTTCCGGAAGGCGGAATCGGCGCTGCAGAGCAGCAATGCGGGATATTGCCAAGCTGGAACGCCGCAAGTGAGCACACTCTAGGCGGACCTTGTGCAGCAGGGCATCAAGATCCGGATAGTCCCTCAGAAAACTCTGCACAACCAAATTGAGCACATGTGCCAGACATGGGATGTGAGTGAGGTTGCCAAGGGCCAAAGCTGCCACCAGATTTCGGCCATTGTCACACACTACCATGCCTGGCTGGAGATTCGCTGGCAGTAACCACACATCGCTCTCCTGCTTGATGGCATTCCAGAGCTCCTGCGCTGTGTGGCTTCGATTCCCCAATGAAACTAGTTTCAAGACGGCCTGCTGACGTTTGGCCACGGCTGTGCTCATGTCGGTCATAGGTAAACGTTCACGGGTCCATGTGGAGGTGGACTGTGACGGCTCCTGCAGAGATGATTCTGAGGAACTTGTGTAAGAGGAGGAGTCAATGCGTACAGACTGGATTCCTGCAATCCTTGGAGTGGGCAGGACACGTCCTGCGCCACTCGCACGATCTGTACCTGGCTCAACAACATTAACCCAATGGGCAGTGAGGGAAACATATCGCTCCTGTCCATGCTGACTGGTCCACGCATCGGTGGTGAGGTGGACCTTGCTACTGACGGCGTTCAGTAGCGCATGTTTTATGTTTCCCTCAACATGCCTGTGCAGGGCAGGGACAGCTTGCCTGCTGAAGTAAAAGCGGCTGGGCACCTTGTACTGTGGGACTGCCAATGCCATCAAGTCACGGAAGCTGTCAGTCTCCACCAGCCTGAATGAGAGCATTTCCAGGGACAACAGTTTGGCAATGCCTGCATTAAGAGCCTGTGCTCGGGGGTGGTTGGCCGAAAATGCCCGCCTTTTCTCCCATGCCTGTACTACCGATGGCTGTAGAGTAGACTGGGAGTGTGAGGATGACTGGGAAGGTGGTGCTGTGGGTGGAATTACACAAGGTCTCTGGACAACAGTGCCAGAGGCTTTTCCATGGCGATCCGGGGTTGGAAGCCAAACCAGCTGTGCGTGAGCTGGAGGAAGAGGCAGCACGAGCTGAAGAGGTGGTAGCTGCCGCTGTTGGTTGGCCTACATCTTCAGTGTGTTTCTGTAACTCCACCGCGTGCCTGGTCCGCACATGTTTCCACATATTTGTGGTATTGAGGTTGCTGACATTTTTCCCTCTTTTTACTTTCTGATGACACAGCTTGCATTTGACCAAACAAATGTCATCTGCAACTGTGTCAAAAAAGGACCAGGCACTGCAAGTCTTGGGAGTGCCCTTTTTGGCTTTGGAAAGAGGCAGGCTCCTAATGGGTGCCAAAGTGGAGGCTACAGGCTCCGCAGTCTTCCCCCTCCCTCTCCCTCTTTGGCCCGCAAGGGGAATCTCTTCCTCAGAGCTGCTCCCACCACCTTCCTGTTCCTCACGCCACGATGGGTCAACGACCTCATCATCTCCACTACCCTCTGCCACCAACTGCTCCTCCTGGGTAGTCTCGGCAGCACAGTACGCACCAGAAAGCGGCACCTGAGTTTCATCATCAGATGCGTACTGCGCTGTGGTCACCGGAGGCACTGGCCCACCCGCCTCTTCAGAGTCAGAGAGACAAAGCTGTTGGGCATCACTGCACACTGCCTCTTCTTCCGTTTCTCCAATGCTGCTTGGATGGCCCCCTGTTTCCAAGCCAAGAGATTCAGAGAACAGAAGTAGAGACGGCTCCTGTCCTGGGCTCTCTGACTGCCTGGCCAATTTGGCAGGTGGTGAAGAGACAGATGGCTGCTCTCCAGTGCTCTGTGCCTGAGAGGATGTGGCACTAACTGAAGTCGATGCCGAGGCGTTAGCTGCCATCCACCCGACAACGGCTTCAATTTGGTCTTCACGCAGCAGCGGTGCACGGCGCTCTCCGACAAAGCTGCGCATGAAGGACTGTTCCCTGCTGAAACTGAGTGACGACGAGTCACCGGTGCCCGCAGCAGGCACAGAATCACCACGCCCTCTCCCTGCTCCTCTCCCTGCCCCGCGCCCACGCCCACGTGCCTTACTCCCTGCCCTCTTCATCTTGGTTGACAGATAAAGATAAGCAGAAAAGTACTAAGGCCTTAGTGTGCTTATTCCTGAAATGCTCCTCCTAACAGGTGTAAGAAACACTAATGTTGTAAAGTGTGGACTAAACTTTATTATTTTTCAAATGTGGCCTACACAAGTGTTAAGTTGTGTTTGGTGAACTTTACTTTTTTTTTTTTCTGCAGATCGGACTACAGAGCAAGTTTAACTCACACGGGGACCGTGCAGACAGCCGTAAACGGCGCTGCAAGGCCCAAAAACCCTCCTCTAGGTTATCCTATGTAGTGTTTTTCCACAATTTAGCTGGAGACGGGTGAAAAGAAACTAATAGGAAAATTTTTTTTTAAATTTTAAACAGGCTGCACTATTTGAAAAAAAGGAAAATTTTTTTCAAGGTATGAGGCAGTAACGCACCCTGAGCTGAATCCAACCGGCTATGGCTGCACACAGACTACAGGGCGAGCTGCGCTCACACAGAGACCGTGCAGACAGCCGTAAACGGCGCTGCAAGGCCTAAAAAAACCCCTCTAGGTTATCCTATGTAGTGTTTTTCCACAATTTAGCTGGAGACGGGTGGAAAAACACTAATAGGAAATTTTTTTTAAAAATTTTAAACAGGCTGCACTATTTGAAAAAAAGGAAATTTTTTTTCAAGGTATGAGGCAGTAACGCACCCTGAGCTGAATCCAACCGGCTATGCCTGCACACAGACTACAGGGCGAGCTGCGCTCACACAGAGACCGTGCAGACAGCCGTAAACGGCGCTGCAAGGCCCAAAAAAACCCCTCTAGGTTATCCTATGTAGTGTTTTTCCACAATTTAGCTGGAGACGGGTGGAAAAACACTAATAGGAAATTTGAGAAAAAATGTGCAGCAGGCTGCACTATGAGCAAAAAAGGACAACTGTGTGAGGCAGTGTGAACCCCCCCTGAGCTGAATACAACCGGGTATATGGCTGCACACAGACTACAGAGTGAGCTGCACACACACACACACAGAGACCTTGCAGAACGCTGTTAAAACAGCGCTGCAAGGCAAGAGCAAGGTGAACAGTGAAGAACACACAGCTGTTATGAGAGGCAATTCAGTACCACAATGGACATAGCGGTCAGAGCACATACAGTGATCTGACAATAACCCAAAATCATAGAACGAGCTCTGAGACGTGGGAACTCTGCAGACCGCATTCCCTAATCCTCTCCAAACAACACTAGAGGCAGCCGTGGATTGCGCCTAGCTCTGCCTATGCAACTCGGCACAGCCTGAGAAACTAACTAGCCTGAAGATAGAAAATAAGCCTGCCTTGCCTCAGAGAAATACCCCAAAGGAAAAGGCAGCCCCCCACATATAATGACTGTGAGTTAAGATGAAAAGACAAACGTAGAGATGAAATAGATTCAGCAAAGTGAGGCCCGACTTTCTTAACAGAGCGAGGATAGAAAAGGCAGCTTTGCGGTCTACACAAAACCCTAAAGAAAACCACGCAAAGGGGGCAAAAAGACCCTCCGTACCGAACTAACGGCACGGAGGTACACCCTTTGCGTCCCAGAGCTTCCAGCAAAAAATTAGACAAGCTGGACAGAAAAAATAGCAAACAAATAGCAAGAAGAACTTAGCTATGCAGAGCAGCAGGCCACAGGAATGATCCAGGGAAAAGCAAGTCCAACACTGGAACATTGACAGGAAGCCAGGATCAAAGCATTAGGTGGAGTTAAGTAAAGAAGCACCTAACGACCTCACCAGATCACCTGAGGGAGGAAACTCAGAAGCAGCAGTACCACTTCCCTCCACCAACAGAAGCTCACAGAGAGAATCAGTCGAAGTACCACTTGTGACCACAGGAGGGAGCTCTGCCACAGAATTCACAACAGTACCCCCCCTTGAGGAGGGGTCTCCGAACCCTCACCAGAGCCCCCAGGCCGACCAGGATGAGCCACATGAGAGGCACGAACAAGATCGGGAGCATGGACATCAGAGGCTTATTATCTTCCTGAGCATAACCCTTCCATTTAACCAGATACTGGAGTTTCCGTCTAGAAACACGAGAATCCAAAATCTTCTCCACAATATACTCCAATTCCCCCTCCACCAAAACCGGGGCAGGAGGGTCAACAGATGGAACCATAGGTGCCACGTATCTCCGCAACAATGACCTATGGAATACGTTATGTATGGAAAAAGAATCTGGAAGGGTCAGACGAAAAGACACAGGATTAAGAACCTCAGAAATCCTATACGGACCAATGAAACGAGGTTTAAACTTAGGAGAGGAAACCTTCATAGGAATATGACGAGAAGATAACCAAACCAGATCCCCAACACGAAGTCGGGGACCCACACGGCGTCTGCGATTAGCGAAACGTTGAGCCGTCTCCTGGGACAAGGTCAAATTGTCCACTACATGAGTCCAAATCTGCTGCAACCTGTCCACCACAGTATCCACACCGGGACAGTCTGAAGACTCAACCTGTCCTGAAGAGAAACGAGGATGAAACCCAGAATTGCAGAAAAATGGCGAAACCAAGGTAGCCGAGCTGGCCCGATTATTAAGGGCGAACTCAGCCAAAGGCAAAAAGGACACCCAGTCATCCTGATCGGCAGAAACAAAGCATCTCAGATATGTTTCCAAGGTCTGATTGGTTCGTTCGGTCTGGCCATTAGTCTGAGGATGGAAAGCCGAGGAAAAAGACAAGTCAATGCCCATCCTACCACAAAAGGCTCGCCAAAACCTTGAAACAAACTGGGAACCTCTGTCAGAAACGATATTCTCTGGAATGCCATGTAAACGAACCACATGCTGGAAGAACAATGGCACCAAATCAGAGGAGGAAGGCAATTTAGACAAGGGTACCAAATGGACCATCTTAGAAAAGCGATCACAGACTACCCAAATGACTGACATCTTTTGAGAAACGGGAAGATCAGAAATAAAATCCATAGAGATATGTGTCCAAGGCCTCTTCGGGACCGGCAAGGGCAAAAGCAACCCACTGGCACGAGAACAGCAGGGCTTAGCCCGAGCACAAATCCCACAGGACTGCACAAAAGTACGCACATCCCGCGACAGAGACGGCCACCAAAAGGATCTAGCCACTAACTCTCTGGTACCAAAGATTCCAGGATGACCAGCCAACACCGAACAATGAACCTCAGAGATAACTTTATTGGTCCACTTATCAGGGACAAACAGTCTCTCCGCTGGACAACGATCAGGTTTATTAGCCTGAAATTTTTGCAGCACCCGCCGCAAATCAGGGGAGATGGCAGACACAATTACTCCTTCCTTGAGGATACCCGCCGGCTCAGACAAACCCGGAGAGTCGGGCACAAAACTCCTAGACAGAGCATCCGCCTTCACATTTTTAGAGCCCGGAAGGTACGAAATCACAAAGTCAAAACGGGCAAAAAACAGCGACCAACGAGCCTGTCTAGGATTCAACCGCTTAGCAGACTCAAGATAAGTCAAGTTCTTATGATCAGTCAATACCACCACGCGATGCTTAGCTCCTTCAAGCCAATGACGTCACTCCTCGAATGCCCACTTCATGGCCAGCAACTCTCGGTTGCCCACATCATAATTTCGCTCAGCAGGCGAAAACTTCCTGGAAAAAAAAGCGCATGGTTTCATCACTGAGCAATCAGAACCTCTCTGCGACAAAACAGCCCCTGCTCCAATCTCAGAAGCATCAACCTCGACCTGGAACGGAAGAGAAACATCTGGTTGACACAACACAGGGGCAGAAGAAAAACGACGCTTCAACTCTTGAAAAGCCTCCACAGCAGCAGAAGACCAATTGACCAAATCAGCACCCTTCTTGGTCAAATCGGTCAATGGTTTGGCAATACTAGAAAAATTGCAGATGAAGCGACGATAAAAATTAGCAAAGCCCAGGAACTTTTGAAGACTTTTCAGAGATGTCGGCTGAGTCCAATCATGGATGGCTTGGACCTTAACAGGATCCATCTCGATAGTAGAAGGGGAAAAGATGAACCCCAAAAATGAAACCTTCTGCACACCAAAGAGACACTTTGATCCCTTCACAAACAAAGAATTAGCACGCAGGACCTGAAAAACTGTTCTGACCTGCTTCACATGAGACTCCCAATCATCCGATAAGATCAAAATGTCATCCAAGTACACAATCAGGAATTTATCCAGGTACTCTCGGAAGATGTCATGCATAAAGGACTGAAACACTGATGGAGCATTGGCAAGTCCGAATGGCATCACTAAATACTCAAAATGACCCTCGGGCGTATTAAATGCAGTTTTCCATTCATCTCCTCACCTGATTCGCACCAGATTATACGCACCACGAAGATCTATCTTGGTGAACCAACTAGCCCCCTTAATCCGAGCAAACAAATCAGATAACAATGGCAAGGGGTACTGAAATTTAACCGTGATCTTATTTAGAAGGCGGTAATCAATACAAGGTCTCAGCGAACCATCCTTCTTGGCTACAAAAAAGAACCCTGCTCCTAATGGTGACGATGACGGGCGAATATGCCCCTTCTCCAGGGATTCCTTCACATAACTGCGCATAGCGGCGTGCTCAGGCACGGATAAATTAAACAGTCGACCTTTTGGGAATTTACTACCAGGAATCAAATTGATAGCACAATCACAATCCCTATGCGGAGATAGGGCATCGGACTTGGGCTCATCAAATACATCCCGGTAATCAGACAAGAACTCTGGAACCTCAGAAGGGGTGGATGACGAAATTGACAGAAATGGAACATCACCATGTACCCCCTGACAACCCCAGCTGGACACCGACATGGATTTCCAATCTAATACTGGACTATGGGCTTGTAGCCATGGCAACCCCAACACGACCACATCATGCAGATTATGCAACACCAGAAAGCGAATAACCTCCTGATGTGCAGGAGCCATGCACATGGTCAGCTGGGTCCAGTATTGAGGCTTATTCTTGGCCAAAGGCGTGGCATCAATTCCTCTCAATGGAATAGGACACTGCAAGGACTCTAAGAGAAACCCACAACGCTTAGCATACTCCAAGTCCATCAAATTCAGGGCAGCGCCTGAATCCACAAATGCCATGACAGAATACGATGACAAAGAGCAGATCAAGGTAACAGACAGAAGAAATTTTGACTGTACCGTACCAATGGTGGCAGACCTAGCGAACCGCTTAGTGCGCTTAGGACAATCAGAGATAGCATGAGTGGAATCACCACAGTAGAAACACAGCCCATTCAGACGTCTGTGTTCTTGCCGTTCAACTCTGGTCAAAGTCCTATCGCACTGCATAGGCTCAGGTTTAAGCTCAGGTAATACCGCCAAATGGTGCACAGATTTACGCTCACGCAAGCGTCGACCGATCTGAATGGCCAAAGACATAGACTCATTCAAACCAGCAGGCATAGGAAATCCCACCATGACATCCTTAAGGGCTTCAGAGAGACCCTTTCTGAACATAGCTGCCAGCGCAGATTCATTCCATTGAGTGAGCACGGACCACTTTCTAAATTTCTGACAATATACCTCTATCTCATCCTGACCCTGACAAAGAGCCAGCAAATTTTTCTCTGCCTGATCCACTGAATTAGGTTCATCGTACAGCAATCCGAGCGCCAGGAAAAACGCATCGACATTACTCAATGCAGGATCTCCTGGCGCAAGAGAAATTGCCCAGTCCTGAGGGTCGCCGCACAAAAAAGAAATAACAATCAAAACCTGTTGAACTAGATCACCAGAGGAGCGAGGTTTCAAGGCCAGAAATAATTTACAATTATTTTTGAAACTCAGAAACTTCGTTCTATCTCCAAAAAACAAATCAGGAATAGGAATTCTTGGTTCTAACATAGATTTCTGATCAATAGTGTCTTGAATCTTTTGTACTCTTGCCGAGAGCTGATCCACAGATGAAGACAGACTTCTAATGTCCATCGCTACACCTGTGTACTGAACCACCCAAATGTCTAAGGGGAAAAAAAGGCAAAACACAGTGCAAAGAAAAAAAAATGGTCTGAGAACTTCTTTTTCCCTCTATTGAGAATCATTAGTACTTTGGGCTTCCTGTACTGTTTTGAGAGGCAATTCAGTACCACAATGGACATAGCGGTCAGAGCACATACAGTGATCTGACAATAACCCAAAATCATAGAACGAGCTCTGAGACGTGGGAACTCTGCAGACCGCAATCCCTAATCCTCTCCAAACAACACTAGAGGCAGCCGTGGATTGCGCCTAACTCTGCCTATGCAACTCGGCACAGCCTGAGAAACTAACTAGCCTGAAGATAGAAAATAAGCCTACCTTGCCTCAGAGAAATACCCCAAAGGAAAAGGCAGCCCCCCACATATAATGACTGTGAGTTAAGATGAAAAGACAAACGTAGAGATGAAATAGATTCAGCAAAGTGAGGCCCGACTTTCTTAACAGAGCGAGGATAGAAAAGGCAGCTTTGCGGTCTACACAAAACCCTAAAGAAAACCACGCAAAGGGGGCAAAAAGACCCTCCGTACCGAACTAACGGCACGGAGGTACACCCTTTGTGTCCCAGAGCTTCCAGCAAAAAATTAGACAAGCTGGACAGAAAAAATAGCAAACAAATAGCAAGAAGAACTTAGCTATGCAGAGCAGCAGGCCACAGGAATGATCCAGGGAAAAGCAAGTCCAACACTGGAACATTGACAGGAAGCCAGGATCAAAGCATTAGGTGGAGTTAAGTAAAGAAGCACCTAACGACCTCACCAGATCACCTGAGGGAGGAAACTCAGAAGCAGCAGTACCACTTCCCTCCACCAACAGAAGCTCACAGAGAGAATCAGCCGAAGTACCACTTGTGACCACAGGAGGGAGCTCTGCCACAGAATTCACAACACACAGCGTTTTGCTAAATTAGCCTTGGGAAAGGAAAATAAAGCAATTAGCTATCTCAACTGGCCCTCAGTTAGAACACAGCGTCCTGTCCCTAACTGAAATCACAGCAGAGTGAGCGCAAAATGGCGGCAACGTTTTTTATAGTGCAGAGTGACATCATTTCAGCAGCCAATCACAGCCTTGCCAGTATTTACATGCCCACCATGCTAAACAGGATGTGCCCACACTTCCAATCATTCCTCATTGGCTGCTGCGTTCAGTTTGAATTCTGGGAACTTCCGATTCCGGTATCCGATACGCGGGAAGTATCGGAATTCGGTATCGGAATTCCGATACTGCAAATATCGGCCGATACCCGATACTTGCGGTATCGGAATGCTCAACACTAATAGCCACTCGAAGTCATTTCAAAAGGGATGTAGTCGCTAAAATATTGGATTTGTAAATTTTGATGCAAAAATGAAAAATAGTTTTTTATAAGCTTTTACCCCTTCTAACTTCCTAACAAAAATAAATGATGTTTCAAAAAATATGCTGATGTGAAGTAGCCACATGGTAAATGTTAGTTATTATCTTCTTTGTGTGGTATAACTATCTGGTTGAAGGGCATAAAAATTAAAAGATTGAAAACTGTAACGTTTTCAAATTTGTTATTAAATTTTTGATATTTTCAATAAATAAATACAAACCATATTGACCAAAATTTAGCACTAACATGAAGTACATTATATGACGAAAAAACAATCTCCTTGAGGAGTGTGACATGCCAGATGTTGCATGCCAGTATATGGAAACTTATACGCCTTGCATGCTTCTCTACTAAATTAAATATGCAAATTGTCTCTTCAGAGAGGAAAAAGACTTGAACTCTATTGCCATCTATAAGAAGTAGCAATCCTACAAGTCACTGTCGACCCTTTAACAAACTTTAAAATATGACTTAGGATAAAAGCCACATCAGAATCTCAATTTGTAGACTCTGTGTTTTGGGGTTTTCCCCTCATCAGTACAAAGTATGATAAATGATTTGAATGGGTGAGAGACTAAGACAGGGATCTAAGGGTATGTTTTCTCCTTGTAGAGAGGGACATGCTAGTTCTGGCAAACCAGTATGAGGAGACATAAATACCTTGCATGCTCCCCTGGGAAATTAAATATGTAAATTGCCTCTTTAGACAGGAAGAAAATTTGAACTCTAGTTCCAGTTATTGGAAGTAGCAATCCTACAAGTCATTATCGACCCTTTAACGAGCCTTGAAAAAACTTAGGCTAAAAGTAACACCAGAAACTCAATTCCTAGACAAACTGTCTTTTCTGCAGAATCTAACAAGCTGTTGATCTAGTCACTCTTAACATTTCTGCTCTCTCTCTATGATAGATTTCTTCTATTTTTTCGTCTAATAATGGTCTGAATCTATACGATTAAAAGTTCCTTTGATCGCATGTTGTGGGTTCACAGCAACAGTTTCCAAATGCAAATGCATCACGTGGAATCAGTTCCAGACCTTTTACCTGCTTAAAGGGAACCTGTCACCCCCCAAATCGTGGGTGTGGTAAGCTCACCATCATCAGGGGCTTATCTACAGCATTCTCGAATGCTGTAGATAAGCCCCCGATGTATCCTAAAAGATGAGAAAAAGAGAAAAAGACATTAGATTATACTCACCCAAGGGCGTTCCCGCTGATGGTCTGGGTCCGGCGCCTCCCATATTCATCAGATGACGTCCTCTTCAGGTCTTCACGCTGCAGCTCCAGCACAGGCATACTTTGTCTGCCCTGTTGAGGGCAGAGCAAAGTACTGCAGTGCGCAGGCACCGGGCCTCTCTGATCTTTCCCGGCACCTGCGCACTGCAGTACTTTGCTCTTCCCTCAAGAGGGCAGACAAAGTACACCTGTGCTGGAGCCGCAGCGTGAAAACCAGAAGAGGACATCATCTGATGAAGATGGGAGGTGCCAAACCCGGACCAACAGCAGGAACGCTCCTGGGTGAGTATAATCGAACGTCTTTTTCTCATCATTTAGGATTCATCGGGGCTTATCTACAGCATTCCAGAATGCTGTAGATAAGCCCCTGATGCCGGTGGGCTTACCTCACCCGCGATTTTGGGGGTGACAGGTTCCCTTTAATTGATGATGGCTTAATGATGGAATAGCCCGAGCAGCCCAGTAATTGTCCAATTACCTTTGGTCCCTTTAAAAAGAGTCATATTAAAGAGATGTAATTCCTAAACCCGTACTCCAATTAAAATGTGAATATCTTCCAATTAAAGCTGAGAGTCTGCATTTTAAATGGGTTGTCCACTGCAAATTGATAAGACTGTAGTCACTCTGTGTGGCTGCAGACTGATGAATCTCCCCAGTGCACGAGCGGTACAATGTGGGGATTCAACGGTTTCCAACGACCTGAGACCGGAGTGTATGTATGAGTTATACATATGGAGCGCCCCCAGACACAGGGCCACAGGTTACTCGGTACCAGTCCTTTCTGTCTCAGTTCTGGGGTTGTCACGGTGGCTGGACCCGGTCCGTGACCCTGCTAAGGGCGTCCAATAAAAGGTGATGCGAGTCTGTCAAGGTTTCGTGATGCCACCTGTGGTGTTCGGTCAGGGTGACCGTAGCTGCTTGGGGTCCGCTGGGGTGATGGAATGGCAGCTAGATGGTATACCTTCCCACAGGTGAAGTATGTCCCCAGGGCTTCCCAGTGATGTAGATAGTGATAGTGTGAGGTGCAGACAATAACGAGGACACAAGGTTGCAGTCTCTTTACCGAAGACTTCAGGATCCGCAATCCAGAGCACAGTTAACAGGGCTGTCTGAGACCGACCAGTCCGATGGCACATCCAGAGTTCCCTTTGCGGGTGGAAATCATTGCCTACCACTAGTGCCTGTGTGTTGTAGTGCTACCCTTCTGAGCATTTGGAATAGTCCTCACAACTTCCATTCTCGTTCATTCGTTCTTTCTAATTCTTTCTCTTTCATTCCAGATGTTTCTAGTTTCTCGTCCCCCAGGTATATTATGGCTAGGACGCACCCGTATGACAGGAAGGCTTGGAGCTCTTCCGGGACCCTAGAGACGCCCCTCTCCACGCGTTGCCCCCTATGTCTGCGTAGGAAATTTAAGGTAGACAGCCAATCTATAATTAACTGTCCTGCAGAGTTTAAAGTAAGGCATAGAGTCAGCCGACTCAAGAGCGTGATCTCACTACATACAAGTGTATGGAAGAGAAGCCTCTCCCACTGGCCAGGAGTATGTATAACACATACATACCCTCTGGTCATGGGTCAGAAACTGGCGAATCCCTGCAGAGCGTAGTGTATGCACTTGGAGGGATTCATAAGTCTGCAGTCACACAGAGTGACTACAGACATCGATTTGGACCAAAAAAAAACCCTTTAGGCCCATATTGATAATATAACTATCTTTAATAAGTTTACTTACTAATAATTAATAAGTAAAATGCCAAAACTTGTGTAATTGTCCAAATATTTCTGAATCTAACTATGTGTATGATTAATTTAGTTACAATTTTGCATTTTACTAGGTAGTTATTATTAGGGGCAATGCTCATACTATAAAGGGAGGGACGTACAAAGCTTGGGTCGGGTATATTGTAGAAGCGGCACAATACAAAGTGACATTTTAATTTTGATTTTTTACTTTCAGTTATTTATAGTGGTCTCTTGGAAGTAAATTAACATGTATAAAAAGAAAGTTTTTATTTAAGCAGCCCCTCTATTCCTATTTAGTAAGACTGTCTGATTAGTTATGTGCCTGGCTGACCCCTATGGAATAATGGATTAGAATTGTCATGTCAGCACTTCACACGGAATATCGTTAAGCCATGAGATCTAGTGATGTGTATTACTTATTCTCCAATTCACGATCACTGGCAACCCTGACTTTACTGAACTGCTTTATTACATCCATCTGCAGTTTGTGTTTTAATCTCAGCGGAGTAAACTGAGATATATTGATATTTAATACTGAAATCTTATCTGGCGGAGCTACACTACAGGTTCAAAACATGTAGTGTGGGAGATGAAGGAATTTCTCCGAATTGATCAGAAAGCTACAAAATCTAACAAGCAGGAAAACATTAGAAAAAGGAGAAAAACAACATAACATAAAATGTTACGTAAACAGAAAAGTAAATAATATTAGAGTCGTAATGGACTATAACATAAACTGAAACAAACAAGAAACCATTTGGCAGATTTTCATGTATACACATCAATTCTTCTATAACCATTATTGGCAGAAAATGTCTCCCAAGTTGTCCAAAAGACCTACACTCCATAAATAAACATTATCTTTCTCTCTGTATATTAGGATCAACATTTAGTGGTTCCTTTGTCTCAAATATCTGTATATTTATGGTTAGAAGTAAATCAGGAGTGCGCTGACCTTGGCACTAAATGCTACGTGTTCTTCTACCCACCACTGCAAATTCTTGGTCTGTGTATAATGCATTTGAGGAGCACTTATCATTTGTATTGTATTTGTATTTTGGTTCTGTAGGCCCTGCACTTGAACACTTGTGGTTTGGTACTGACTCATAATGTTTATGCACGTAAAGGTGGACATAAAAGTGAGATTAAATGGGCTGTCCAATCTAAAACTACAGCATAAGTCTGCAATCACACTTTCTGACTGTAGACTTGTAAATCATCACATTGCACGCATTGCATGCTGTGAGAATTCTCCAGTGTCGGCACTGATAGGTGAGCGGTCATGTGACCACAGGTATGCGATTTGCTTACTTCCAGCCACATTTCAGTTAGACTGTATCTGGCCTCGCAAAATATACTTGCATTGAGTGAGGCCAGATACAGTCTAGACGACACGTGAGTGCATGTGAGCATAATTCATACGGGCGGTCACATCCCCTAGTCATCCGACGCTGGTACCGGAGAATCCTCATAACACATGGTGCACGCAATGTGAGGATTCACAAGTCTGCAGTCCCATAGACTTATCTTTTAGACCAGAAACCACTTTAATGTTGTCCAAATCTGCTAATTTTAGACTGATGGACCTACCATACTGTGCTGGGGGATAAAAAGTTTAGGCATGGTTGATTTCGACAATTTAAATTCTTCTATTCTCCCTCTCAAGGATGCTAAGCAAAAGTGTTGTGTATGGGAGTCTCTGGAGTAAGGCTATGTGTACACGTCAGGATTTCTGCCAGAAATTTTCCTGACAAAAACCTGACATTTCTGCCAGAAATCCTCATGCGTTGTTTTCGTGTTTTTTTTTGCAGTTTTGATGCGTTTTTTTCTTGCGTTTTTTCCAAATGCATAGAATAGCGGGAAAAACACGAAAAAATGCAAAATTAATGAACATGGTGCTTTTTTTTACTGTGATGCGTTTTACTGCGATGCGTTATAATCAGCCAGGGGTGGTCCCGCTGCGGACTGGTCAAATGGGCGTCTCAGGTCCGCTCCCGCACCTCCCAGCTTCATTCCATGACGTCTTCTGGTCTTCATGTAGCGGTTCCGGCGCAGGCGTACTTTGTCTGCCCTGTTGAGGGCAGAGGAAAGTACTGCAGTGCGCAGGCGTCGGAAAGGTCAGAGAGGCCCAGCGCCTGCGCACTGCAGTACTTTGCTCTGCCCTCAACAGGGCAGACAAAGTACGCCTGCGCCGGAGCTGTGGCGTAAAGACAAGAAGAGGACATCATGGAATGAAGATGGGAGGTTCCGGAGCAGACCTGAGACAGCCATCGGAGCAGGACCGCCCCTGGGTGAGTATAATCTAATGTCTTTTTCTCCTCTTTCAGGTAACATTGGCGGCTTATCTACAGCATTACAGAATGCTGTAGATAAGCCCCTGATGGTGGTGAGCTTACCTCACCATCGATTTTGGGGGTGACAGGTTCCCTTTAAGATAGATAACTTCTCCCATCAGAAGTCGTTAATCTAACCAAATTTAAACAGTATATGGGGTCTCTTAAAAGGGTTGTCCGGCCTTACAAGTCTGCAGTCATTCTATATGACTGCAGACTTGTGAACCCTCACATTGCACACACTGCTCACTGTGTGGATTCTCCAGTGCCAGGAGTCATGTGACCGCAAGTAAGATCATGTGCTCGCCCCTCCAAGAGTTGGCACTGGAAAACCCTAACAGCAAGCAGTGAGTATGATGTAAGGATCCAAAAGTCTGCAGTTACATAAGACTGGACAACCCCTTTAATGTTAAGTTCTTAATATAATTTATCAAAGGCTTAGGTTGCATTCACAAATATTAGTTGTATTATGCTTGAGTCAGACATAAAGAAATAAAATTTGCTGAGCATCCTTAGCCAGGCAAAGCCAGCCAGAAACACAGAATATATCTTTTCATTTTCCCCTGAGTATTACAAATAGGGGATGGGGAGAAAGAGATAAAGAGGTTGAAAAGAACATAGCTAAAGGAATTATGGTATTCAATTTTGTAGAAAATTAGCTAAAGAACAGAATAAATGGTCGACCCATGATAACAAGTATATATCCTATCTGCCTACTACTTTATGAATTGTACAAGAACATGCTTCATATTTAGGGCAAGGCCGTACTCAGAACATAATTCATGGATAAGATGGTGATGAGGCAACATTCTGCTGAACTCTTTGCCATCTTTTTATATTCCTTAGTCTTCTTTTTTATCTTTTTTGTTTTTGGGTTCAGCATTTCAAATCCATCATCTTAACAAGGTGAGCATTAAATGAATATTCAACGTCACTGCGTCAGCAAAGAACTTTTACATGATCCAGACTTATGTTCAGCTGCTAACAAGCACTAAGCTAAGTATCATTTTACCCTTTATTATTCGGGTCCTCTGAAGTGTATGAAAATGCTTGTTCTTTTCCTTGTGTTCCTTGAATGAAAATCTAGATAAAGAAATGAAAAGTAGTGGCCGGATACTCAGATCTCGGAGGGAAGAAAGACAGGTTTTGTCTTTGGTTTTCCACTCTGATTAATCCTTTTATAAAAGTAAGAGTAGCTGTCTTCTGAAGCTGGATCACATGACACATGGCTTTGTCTACCACCTGCAATAAAGACAGTCCTTCGAGTTGAAAGAAACAACAGTTTGCATTGAACACACATATACCTTTACTGATTGCAGTTACTTTAGATGGATGATCTTCAGCTAATTTCTTTCCGATAATATGCCGGAGATTTACGTCTAAGCAGCATGGTAGAAGGAACTTGGAATAAATTGTTCTAAGTCATCGTTTGCAGGCCAATGTTTGTAGAGTCAAGGTAGAATATTTGAGCAGCATAATAGCAGATTATTAGGAATTGAATATTAATTTGACAATCCAAATTTAAGTTCAGGTAACTTTACAAGGGCTGTTGAAGATTAGCAGAATTCTTTGTCCTTCAATCCATTTTTAAGGATACCAGCCCATATCAAATGTTGATTACTCAACCAACAAAAAAACATGTCTAGCAAGAATCATACATAATTTTATTAAACGGATATTCTTATCTCTGACATTTATACCATATCAGCAGAATATGCCATAAATGTATGATACATGATGGTTCCACATAGAGAACCATACATGTTGTGTGACCTCCCTAATATCGATAGTGCAAGATGGGACCTGATACTGGTGCAACACTAATTCGTCACACATTTATGGCTTATTTTGTGGTTCTGCAATAAATATGTGAGATGGGAATACCTTTTAATGTACGTATCACTTGCATCAACACGGTGAAAAAGGTTGGAAGCCATATTCTTCATACTTTTGGGTCTGCCAATATTTTTGCTTCTGTGATGTACTTTAAAAAAAAATATTAACGCTTTCTCAGTGCTCTTGCAGTAAGATTCTAATTTCTGTAAATGCATGATTATTTCAGTCAAGAACTTTGTAATATATGTGAATGCCTCAGAGGAGCATCATGACTATCTATATCTTCGATATTTATTACAGAGGTACTAGATGATCCTAACAATTAGAGATGAGTAGAGTGACCTGTGAATGATTGAGTTTGAGTTGAATTTCCTGAAATTTGCAGTTTCATACAAATTCAAACACTTTGAGATTCGACTAGTGATTTTCAGAAAAAAACAATACCGTTTTCCAAAATATTGAAGCTTGAGTGAGTCGGCAAATATCGTTTTGAGTTGCCACATTGGCTTCCCCATAATTCCCTGTGGCTGTGACATACGTTATACATTAGTGAACTATATCATCATATAGCTATGACATCTCCGTCTCCTTTCCCTATATCTCTACCTCCATCTCATGCTCCCTTTTTTCCTCTCTATCCCTTTCTCATCTGACATTAATATAAGCATTTACAAATCAGATTTTGGGAAAATTTGGCAATGCCAGTTTTCGAAAGATCCGCTCATGTCTACTAACAATCCATTTATAATATGCATCAGACATAAACCTACAATATATATTGTGTATTGAAAGTAAAGCAACATGGAAGAAACATGTCTATAGAGCCAGTAGGACAATGCAGACACTTTATATCTACCATATATAATGGTTCAGGCTTCATTGGGAGCTGCATGTATAGAGTTATCCTTCCCTACATAAAATGATTCTGGGTAAGAGCCACATATAAACAACATACGATGAAAAATACTAAAATGTATTATCTGCCACTAGGGTTGAGCGAAACGGGTCAGCCATTTTCAGAAGTCGCCGACTTTTGGCAAAGTTGGGTTTCATGAAACCTGACCCGACCCCTGTGTGGGGTCGGCCATGAGGTCGGCGATCTTCTGAATCTGGTATCGGAATTCCGATACCGAGTTCCGATATGTTTGCAATATCGGAAATCGTATCGGAATCCATATTTAAGTGTAAAATAAAGAATTAAAATAAAAAATATTGCTATACTTACCCTCTGACGCGCCCTGGTACTAACCGGCAGCCTTCCTTCCTTAGAATCAGCGCGTGAAGGGCCTTAGATGACGTCGCGGCTTGTGATTGGTCGCGCGACCGCCCATGTGACCGCTCGCGCGACCAATCACAAGCCGAGACGTCACCGAAGGTCCTTCAAGCGCTGATTCTTAGGAAGGAAGGCTGCCGGAAAAAAGCAGGGCGTGTCTGAGGGTGAGTATATTCCTAAGGATTGGTCGCGCGAGTGGTCACATGGGCGGTCGCGCGACCAATCACAAGCCGCGACATCATCTAAGGCCCTTCACGCGCTGATTCTAAGGAAGGAAGGCTGCCGGTTAGTACCAGGGCGCGTCAGAGGGTGAGTATAGCAATATTTTTTATTTTAATTCTTTATTTTACACTTAAATATGGATCCCAGGGCCTGAAGGAGAGTTTCCTCTCCTTCAGACCCTGGGAACCATTGGAAACCCAATGTACTGCATTGGGTTTCGTGTTTCGGCCGACCCCGACCCCGACTTTTTTATAGGATCGGCCGATTTCACTCGACCCGACTTTTGAAAAAGTCGGGTTTCGTGAAACCCGACTTGATCCTATAAAAGTAAAAGTCGCTCAACCCTATCTGCCACAAGTAATCCAAGAAAGCCATGCAATGGGAGGTTTAAAGATGTACAGTCTTGGCCCTTTGGATTCCAATTAGAACTGACATAAAGATACAAACAATGCGGACTCATAATACAGCCATGTTCATGAGTGCTAAGGCCAAAGTTAGGCATGATAACAAATTACGATCCAACATAGCCGCTGCTTCCATTGGTCATTCATAACCTACGGTAAGTCTCCGTGTCAGTTCATTGTACGATTAGTAATCTAGGATCGTCCTAGTCTTTGATAAACCATCATGGATAAGACGCCCGATCTTGTTATCTCCTAGCGTCTGTTCTACAACTCCATTCTGAAAACTAGTCATGGCCTCAATAATAATAAAAAAGATATTTGAACATGCATTGTCTTATCATACATACAAAGCAAGGATTTAAAGGTGAAGAATTGTAACATCATAAATATTAGTTGCATGACCCCATAATAGCCCCACAGTTTATACAGAAGCCTATCTGTCAGAAACACTGTATTGCTCTGCACTCTTGTTATCTCACTGAACCACATAGCGGTACATCTGTGTGGATTAATGCTTTTCAATGAGTAAAGCAGCTTTAGATTAACAAGTCTCTTTGGCAACATCTATATTTTTTTATTTCGTGAAAATAATAAGTGTGCGCCAAAAGCCAAAACAACAACAAAAAGAATAACCAGGAAACATAAATCAGTAAAAATCAATGAGTGTAGCTGTGTAGAACGTTGTGTTGTATGTGCCGTTATAGAGGACTCTAAAAACCAAGCTAGCTAATTAACTCAGTAAAGGACACATAATCTTTGTCACATAGGTATCTGCACTGCGTTGCTATATAACTGTGTTTTTAGAGATTTCCGTTGCCATAGTTTAATTCCTTGAAGAAACAGATAGCATGTGTCGAGGATTATGGATTATAGAATATGAAAATCCTATTAAATCTTCAAATACCAAAACGGAGGTTTTCCTCTGAGTTGTCATTTCCAGTAGACCCTTAAAAAAAATAATATGACTCTTTGTAGAATTATGGGGATATTAGTTTCTGTATGAATGTAATATTTAAGGCAGCAGCTGCAGCACATCAATATTATTGTCTGCCTACACTGACTCACTCCATGCTGGTTTACAGCAAACGCATTATATAAATGTTCATTATTGGTCCCGAGATTGCCCAAAACATTATGATATCGTTCAGAAATATACAAGGTTTAATGAGTTGCACAAAAACCATCAATATAAAGAGATGCACTTCAATCCTATTTACATGTTAATCACTGTACATACATTGTTACCATTTAGGGCTGAAAGCAAAATGTTCATCTCAAACTAAGTTGTATTTTGATTATTTTATTGTCCTCAGATCTGGATCCATTGATCATGAACGTAGATTAAAGGGAACCTGTCACCCCCAAAATCGATGGTGAGGTAAGCTCACCGTCATCAGGGGCTTATCTACAGCATCCTGTAATGCTGTAGATAAGCCCCCGATGTTACCTGAAAGAGGAGAAAAGAGGTGAGATTATACTCACCCAGGGGCGGTCCCGCTGCTGGTCCGGTCGGATGGGTGTCTCAGGTCCGCTCTGGCGCCTCCCATCTTCATTCCATGATGTCTTCTTCTGATCTTCACACCACGGCTCCGGCGCAGGCGTACTTTGTTTGCCCTGTTGAGGGCAGAGCATAGTACTGCAGTGTGCAGGAGCAGGGCCTCTCTGACCTTTCTGGCGCCTGTGCACTGCAGTACTTTCCTCTGCCCTCAACAGGGCAGACAAAGTACGCATGCACCGGAGTCGCGGCGTGAAGACCAGAAGAGAACGTCATGGAATGAAGATGGGAGGTGCCGGAGCGGACCTGAGACACCCATTTGACCAGACCGCAGCGGGACCGCCCCTGGGTGAGTATAATCTAACGTCTTTTTCTCCTCTTTCAGGTAACATCGGCGGCTTATCTACAGCATTACAGAATGCTGTAGATAAGCCCCTGATGATGGTGAGCTTACCTCACCATCAATTTTGGGGGTGACAGGTTCGCTTTAACATCCCTTGTATGTAATTGTACATAAGTCTATTATTTACATTAAGTCTATTATTTATGGTCTTTTTCATACTGTATAGGGCTTTATTGTCTTATTTTTCTGCACAACACAATTAGGAATAATATATTTTTGTTGTATTTTCTAAAATAAGCACTTATATTTGTATGATATTCATTAGAGGTGGTTGCATTTGTAACCAATAGGGTTTTGTTTGAAAAGAAAATGTTCAGCTCACCCCTTAGCGTCCTTGGACAGCAGGATCCACACCATCGCACGGAACCGCCCTGGCCTGGTGGATACAAGTCCAAATACGCAATAATCTCCAACGATCTCAGGCAGGAAGGTAAGTTTAAAAATTATTCCTTTATGTCTTTTGTTTAAAGAACATATTACAGGCAGTGGATACCCCCAGTGGATGGTAAAAAATCCAATGCGTTTCAACTCAAAAGAGTCTTAATCATGGATTACATGCACTGACAAAGTGAAACATTTTTAAAAGCCTTCATACAGGAAAGGGGAGTAGGTGGGTTTTGTTTGGAATGAAACCTGGTGAGGAGGATTCACTAATCCACAGGTTAGGGTGAACCTACAGACCAAATGTGAGAGCACAATGGGCAGGATTTACAGGATGGCACATGGAGCAGCAAGGTCAATGACAATGGGTTTAGAAGGATGGCAGGCAGACAAGCAGAACAGTACACACCAAAGAGGACACAGAGCCATGCATGTAGACAAATACAGGAACTAAAATGTATAATCAGTCAAGGAATTGCAGCATTTGGAATGTGAGCAAGTCCAGAGAAAAGTTTGCTACTCTTACAGGAGATGAAGAGTTAATTAGCACATAAATGGATAGGCTCTGGCAGCAGAGATGAAGAGGTAAGGTTGTTTATAGAACAGATACACTCAGAACCAATAACGTTTCCAATGCAGTCCAAAGTCCAAAGAGGAGTTTGTGATGCTTACAGTAGATAAAGGGTTAAATAGCAGGTCTGAGCCTGGAAAGTGATGAAGGTTGTAGAAATCACTGGAGTTTGCAAAGAATATTACCAGCTTTGGAAAACTGAAGAAGCAACCTCTGAAGCACATAAACTGAATAAAAGGCCTTGGGTGATGACATCTCTGGAGTTTGGCAAGCAACCTGTGAAACAAGGTGTGGACCCCAACCAAAGAATGCAGCCATAGGAGAAGAGAGCAGGTGCATAACATTAGACTAGGCATGCTATGTGCTATCATAAGCTCTCAGTTTTTGTAACCTGGTATGTAGTCTAGTCCAGCAACATTTTGCCTTGCATGTTCTCTTTGCCAGCATGATCCCTATATCTACTGGGATTGGAAAAACATGACCTTCCTACTGACACTTTGGCTAAAGCTGCACTTTTGCCACCCATAGCATCCAAATATGTAGGTTTGAGATGGAGTTAGTAAATGATCCACATTTGAGTGCTTCATGCCAATATACTATATATAATATACTGTAGTTGTTTATTTGTTTTAGCCTATTTTCCAAATTTTTTCGGGCATTGCAAGTTAGTAGAAACATGCCCTTGATCTATTAGCCAGAGTAGAGAGTGGTTAAAAGCCTGTCTTTGGGTCTGGAGATGTTTGGCTTTCTAATTGAATTTGATTGATGCTTAATGCCCACAACTGAGTACAGCGGTCAGCTATTTCTGATAGTCCATTAGACAATGACACGCTGGTGGGTATAAACCCACTGTGCCACAGGCCAGGATTAACCTGGAAGGGCATGACTAAATGACTACCTGATGTTTACTAAAGTCTCTGGTGGTGAGAATAGGCTTGGCCACAGGTAGTCTACAGACATCACTACAAGGCTTTCCCAAAACTGCGGCAGCTAACAGGAGGGTTAGAGGCACAGGTACGTGGTATGGGGGGCAAAACGGAGGCAAAGTCATATGGCCTGAGGTGAGGGCAGACATCAGATGATCAGAAAACGCAAGAAAGGTCAGGAGCAGAGAGGTTAGACAGGATGAGTAAACAGGCTGGGTCATAAATGGGAAGCTGAATACAAGAGGTTCTGTGCACATAGACTGATGAAGCAGAAACCACATTCATGCAAGGAATGATGGGTAGGCCCTGCTGGCAAGAGATAGGTCGGGGTACCAAATCTATCAGGAGTCAGGACACAGCAGGGTTAAATTCCTGCAGAGACCAGCCATTCTCCCCTAAGGCCAGATGGATTGCACATGCAGCAGCGACACAGAGAAGCACAGGAAGAAGCCAATTCAATGGTATGGCCTGCTGCAAGGAGACACTGCATGGTGAGTGGGTGGCCGTGAGGGTACAGGCTAGTGGCCACTGTGACAGAAAATATATGTAGTTCGAGAATGCGCACCTGTGCTCCATTTAAGATGGGGCTCTGCAAAGCCCAGTTCCTGGGTTTCAGAGCCCCTATGCTGTCGATAGGTATTAGCTTAACACCTTGGAAATAGCCCATTAGCCCCTTAAAGATCCAATAATGTTTGCGCTTTTATTTTTATCTCCCTTCTTCCAAGAGCCATAACTTTTTACTTTTTCTTCAATTTAGCCATATCAGGGTACGTGTCCACGTTCAGGATTGCATCAGGATTTGGTCAGGATTTTATGCAGGTAAAATCCTGACCAAATCTGCACCTGAGGTCACTGGCAGGTCACCTGCGCTGTCCTTGTGTTTTTTCTGCAATGTAAGGACATGCTGCGTTCTTAAAAGACGCGCCGCATGTGCGTTTTCGCAGGTATGCCGCATGCGTCTTTTATTGCGTAGTGGAGACAGGATTTCATGATATCCCTTCCACTATGCTGTAACATCTGGACACTGCGTTTTTGACGCTGCGGCTCACCGCAGTGTCAAAAACGCAGCGTTTCCTGAACGTGGAAACATACCCTAAGAGCTTGTTTTTGCAAGATGAGTTGTAGTTTTGAATCAGATCATTCATTTTACCATATAATTTACTAAAAAAATAAAATAATTGAGCGGTCGTAAAAGTATGAAAAAATGCACTTCTGCTATTTTTTTTTCGTTTTACACTCTTCATTGTATGGTAAAAATTACCTGGCAACATGATTCTTAACGTCATTATAATTATGGTGATACCAAATTTGTCCATTTTTTGTTGTTACTTTTTTAGTAAAATAGAAAAATTGTTCTGAGACCCATACTTTCTTTATCTATTGTGATGATTCAGGGCTTATTTTTTCAGCACGGGGCTTTTTTTATTGATACCATTTTGGGGTACAAATTAATTGCCTTGTGCAGGCGGGCACTACGGAGGACAGAGAATGAACTTCAATCCAATATTGCAGCCAGCATGCAGCCAGCGGGTAAGGAAAGGGTGAATCAAAAACCCCAAAACCCCGCCTCCATGGCTGAAGATTGTTCCCTCCAAATCCAGGTGACAGTGTCCCTTTAAGATAAGTTTTACTGTAGGACCAGGATGGCAGTTACAGGGGTCTTCAGCAGACCCTCACTTGCCATAGGGGCTAATGTGTTTCCACGATCACGTCTCGCCAATGACACTGGCACTGTCATTTAAATGCAGAGATTAACAACAGTGGTTAAACTACAGTGATTGGAGTGCATTGAGGTGTCTGCCTGGTATGGAGCAAGATCAACTCCTCAGACTAAGATTAGACAGCTCCTCAGACTGCTTCATACATTTATTATTGATTTATGATGAAAACATGCTTCATAGGATGTTAAGAAATTAGTATTTCTAACAAAAAGAAATTGTTCAAAATGGGCAATCTCTATAATTTAGCAATTCTAAACTAGTGGGACATATTAACCCTTTCATGACCAGAGCTTTTTCGGTTTTGCATTTTCATTTTTGGCTCCCTTTCTTCCCAAAGCCATAACTTTTTTATTTTTCCATATATATAGCCATATGAGGGCTTATTTTTTGCGGGACGAGTTGTACTTTTGAGCATGTCGTGTACTAGAAAACAGTAAAAAAAATTCCAAGTGCGGTGAAATTGCAAAAAAAGTGCAATCCCACACTTGTTTTTTGTTTGGCTTTTTTGCTAGGTTCACTAAATGCTAAAACTGACCTGACATTATGATTCTCCAGGTTATTATGAGTTCACAGACACCTAACATGACTAGGTTATTTTTTATTTAAGTGATAAAAAAGAATTCCAAACTTTGCAAAAAAATAAATAAAGCGTCTCTATTTTTCATGATCTGGGGTTGGGTGAGGGCTTATTTTTTGCCTGCCGAGCTGATGTTTTTAGTGATTCCATTTTGGTGCAGATACGTTCTTTTGCTCGCCCGTTATTGCATGTTAATGCAATGTTACGGCGACCAAAAAAATGTAATTCTGGTTTTTTGAATTTTTTTCTCGCCACACGGTTTTGCGATCAGGTTAATCCTTTTTTTTCTTGATAGACTGGGTGATTGTGAACGTGGCGATACCAAATATGTGTATGTTTGATTTTTTTTATTGTTCTATTTTGAATGGGGCAAAAGGGGGGTGATTTAAACTTTTAGATTTTTTTAATATTTTTTTAAAACATTTTTTGTTTTACTATTGCCATGCTTCAATAGCCTCCATGGGAGGCTAGAAGCTGGCATAGCCTGATCGGCTCTGCTACATAGGAGTGATGCTCAGATCGGTCCTATGTAGTAGAATTGCTGCATTGCAATGAGCGCCAACCGCAGTGTGGCGCTCACAGCAATCCAGCATCAACAACCGTATAGGTCTTCAGCAGACCTCAGGTTGTCATGCTGACGCATCGCGTGCGCGCATTTCCGACCCAATGGCTGTAAGCGTTAGTTAAATGCCGCTGTTAGAGTTTGACAGCGGCATTTAAATAGTAAATAGCGGCGGGTGGATCGCAGGCACATGTCTGCTGTACAAGATAGTTGACATGTCCCAGCTTTGATGCGGGCTCACTGCGGGAGCCCACATCAAAGCGTGGGTTCTGTCCTCGGACGTACTATTCCGTCCAAGGACAGAAAGGGGTTAAAAAGTACTGTACTTGACAACAAAAAAAAGAATAGCTAAAAATGTTACAGTATTTCATGGTACTCTTAATTTGAACTTGACGTAAAGCTGTCAATACTCTAGACAAGTTTCCTAACCATTGAGCAATAAACTATTATAATAACCAAAGGTTTTTCTGGGAACAGATACAAAGATTGATCATACTTACTCAATAAATTATTAAATATTTAGCTATTAGACTCCTGCAGGTGACTCTTGTCTCAGACAGGATCACAAAAAGTGCAATATATGTGTGGTAAGATGTGGAGGGTAACTGCACCGAATATCTGGAGTGACGTACAGGTAGGCTTTCAATGACTTGTGGCACAGATATATACCATATGCCTAATGTTATGTAGAAAGGGGCAACCTTTGTTTATTTTATTTTACTCACTTATATAAAATAATGGAGACATGGCAATTGAAAAAAATGGCTACGAATGTGAGCATAAAATATTTAAAAAAAATTCTAAATATCAAAAATACTGTGATAAGGCCATTCTAATTTAAAGGTGGCTTTTTTTTTTTATAGAGGATTAAAAAAGGAAGGTCAGCTTACCTGTGGAATGAGGATACCAATTGCACATAGTATTGCAAGATCCATGAAGAAGAAAAAATCCAGCAAAAAGATCCAAAAGAAAAATGATAATTACTTACCGGTAATTTGATTTTCCAGAGTCATGACAGCACCGCACATGAGAGATGGCATCCGCCCCCAGGAACAGGAAACCTGCAGCAGAGATAAAGGAAGGGGGCAGCACCGCTCTCCTCAGTTTGTTTCAGAGTGTGTTTATTAGTTCATATATGTATATTACATTCATTTTGACATAGTCACTCTTATCCATTTTCCCTTCTTTATTTTTTATTTTTTTGTGCATCACACAACCATCACCAAGATAGGGTGGGAATTAATGCGGTGCTGTCATGGCTCTGGAAAATCAAATTACCGGTAAGTAATTATCATTTTTTCCCTTCCCCATGACAGCACCATACACGAGAGGAAGAAATAGAAAAGACTCCTAGGGTGGGACAACAGCTGATGACACCTTTCTCCCAAAAGCAAGATTTGACAGCCCTAGATCTAACCTATAATGACTGAAGAAAGTGGAGGGTGAAGACCATATCACTGCTCTGCAAATCTGTTCCACAGAAGCATTTGCTCTTTGTGCCCAGGATGTGGCAATGGCCCTTGCAGAGTGAGCTGTTACACCCAGTGGAGGAACTTGTCCAGAAGAGGAATATGAAAGTGAAATAGCCATACGAAGCCACCGTGCAATAGTCGATTTTGAGGTCTTTTTTCCCCTGTTTGTCCCCTGAAAGGAGACTAAAAGGGCTGATGACTGTTGCCAAGATTTTGAGGCTTCTATATATTAGAGCAGGCAATGTTTGACATCTAGACAATGGAAGGTTTGCTCTCCATGGGATTTTGGGTTGGCACAAAACGAGGGCAAAATTATTTCCTGGTCCCTGTGAAATTTTGAATTGACCTTCAGAAGGAAGGCCGGGTCAGTCTTTATATTTACTCTGTCATCCAAAAGGTAGTATATGGGGGATTTACTGATATAGATTGCAGCTTGCAGGTACGTCGAGCTGAAGTCAAGGCAACCAGGAGAACTATCTTCAGTGTCAAGGCCTTTATTGAAATGGAAGTAAGAGGCTCAAAAGAAGGAGAAGTTAGGGCATTTAAAACTAAATTTAGATCCCAGGGAGCTACCTTAGGTAGTGATTTCGAGGGTCTGGCTGTAAAGGAGGCTTGAATGAACCCAAGGGTGATCAGCAAGTTTTTGGTTAAACAATGCACCCAGGTCAGAGACTTTCACTTTTAGGGTGCTGGTAGCTAGTCCTCTTTCTAGCCCTTTTTGGAGAAATTCTAGAATCTCTTTTACTGGAATTTCTTGGCTTGTTTCGGACAACAGTCGCCCTGAATATTCCAGGAATCTTTCCCAAATTTTTTGGTATTTGTCCGATGTGACCTTTTCCTGCTAGCGACCAAAGTGGTCACTAAAAGGTCCGAGAATCCTTTTGCTAGTAGGAGTCCCCTCTCAAGTTCCAGGTGGTGAGATGGAGTCTGTGTACCTGAGGGTGTTCTACTGGACCCTGGTGCAGGAGATTGGGGATATCCGGAAGGATCCATGGTTCCAAGATAGACATGCATCTGAGCCATGTGAACCATGACCTTTCAGGCCAAAAGGGCACAACAAGGATTATTCGTCTCTTGTCTTCCTGAATTTTCTTCAGGACTATTGGGATCAATGGAATCGGGGGAAATGCATACACCAGATGAAACTTCCAGCGGTATAGAAGTGCATCCACTCCCTCTGGGTGTTCCCTTGGGTTTAGGGAGTAGAATTTTTTACCTTCTGATTTTCTTTTGTGGCAAATAGATCCACTTCTGGCGTGCCCCAGATGGCACAGATTTTTCAAATATTTCTTGATTCAGGGACCATTCTCCCTGATGTGATACGTAACGACTTAAGAAATCTGCTACAAGATTTTCCGTCCCTTTCAAGTGTGTACCTGACAGGGACAAAAGGTTGCTTTCTGCCCATATGAACAGCTCTTTGGCTCTTGCCATCAGGGATGTTGACCTTGTGCCCCCTTGCTGATTTATGTAAGCTATAGTTGTGCTGTTGTCAGGTAATACTGCCACATGTTTTCCGTGGACTTCCTCTTTTGCAGAAAGAACTGCTCGCCTCACAGCTATCAATTCTTTTAGGTTGGAAGATGTTGCCCTCATTGAGGGTTCCCATTGGCCCTGTGGGATCTGACCTGCTAGATGTGCTCCCCAACCCAATGGACTTGCATCCGTAGTCAGCACCACTGGGTTCCGCACCGACCAAGGTACTGCGTTGTTTAAGTTTTCTGTGCTCAGCCACCACTTTAATGAGTCCTGCACTTGTGGCGATAGAAGAATCTTCTGATTCAAGCTGCACGGATGCTTAGTCTGCTCAGATAGGATCTGCCATTGTAATTCTCTCCTATGGACTTGCGCCCACTGGACCCCTGGGATTGTCGCTGTTAGGATACCCAAGAGTAACATCGCCTTTCTTACTGAGATAGGCTGACCGGGTTGCACCTGTTGTATTTTGTTGAATGGTCTAAATTTTTCTTTCTGGGAGGACACACTCTTGTCTGGCTGAATTTAATTGAATCCCGAGGAATTTCAGTTCCTGAGCTAGAACTAACCTTAGTTTTTTTTTAATTTATTATTCAGCCCAGCCTGGTTAGTATCTCCAGCACTCTCGTGACTGTCCTTACACAGTTTTCCTTGTTGTCTGCCACCACGAGAAAGTCATCCAAATAGGGTACCAGTAGTATATTTCCTTTTCTCATGAAGGATGCTACTTCAGAAATTATCTTTGTGAATACACGCAGGGCTACTGACACCCCGAAGGGAAGACATTGGTATTGTAGATGAGTGGGGATTTGCGCTATCTTCACTACCAATCTTAGGTACTACTGATGTTCCGAACAAATTGGTACATGGTAGTAAGCATCTGTGAGATCTATTAATGCCATGTAGCAGCCTGGATCGAGTAGTCTTACTGCTGACTTTAGAGTTTCCATTTTGAAACTATCCTCCCAGAAATAACGATTCAGTGCTTTGAAATTGAATATTGTCCTCAGCGAGCCTTCCGGCTTTGACGTGAGGAACAAGATGCTGTAGAATCCTTTCCCTATTTCTTGGTGTGGCACTTTTATCAGTACTTCTTTTTGCATGAGGAGATGAACCTCTCTTTCTAGTGTGGCTTGATTTTTGTTGACCACATGAGTCACTATCATCCATTGCAGCAGGGGGCTGAGGAAATTTAGCTGCAGGCCTTCCAATAACAGGTTGGTTATCCTCTGTGAGGCTGGTAATGCTGCCCACTGGTGGACAAAAAATCAAAGTCTTCCCCCCAAATTTGGCATCATTGATGTTTGGGATCTGATTTAGGGGGAGGCTTACTGAAGAGGAACCCTTTATTTTTCCTCTGTCTCCAGGGTCTGCTTCCTATGGACCTGTCATCTGAACGGCCTGGGCCCCCTCTATTCCCAGACCCTTGAAAGGATGAGAAAGAGTTATCCCAATGACGTCTAGAAAAGGGGGGGTGGAGGAAACTGTTTTTTCTTGTCTGACGCCTTGTCTAGGATTTCATCCAATGCTTTCCCAAAGAGGTACTGTTCCTCACAAGGGACTGCACAGAGTTTAACTTTCGATTGAAAGTCTGCGGCCCAGTTTTTAACCACAATGCTCTGCGACCTGAATTAGATAGGGCGCATGCACGGGCAGCACATCGGACGGAGTCAACTGCAGCATCTGCTAAGAACCCCGCTCCTTGCAAGGAGGGTATTGCCTCCAATAGCGTCTCCCCTGGGCATTTGTCTTTTATCTGCTTACTTAATTCCTCTAACCAGTTGACCATAGCATGAGCTGTACAAGTGGCGGCAACCCCTGGTTTAAATGATCATGGTGATGCCTCCCAAGCTGACTTTAGAAAGGCATCTGCTTTTTTGTGAAGAGGATCTTTTAAGGCACCCATGTCCTCAAATGGTAGGGCAACCCCTATAGAGGTAATAGCGATAGCAGCAACCAGTCTAGGAGCCTTTTCCCATTTCTCACAGACTTCCTTGTCAAATGGGTATTTGCGCTTTAATGTCTGTGGGATGGACATCATTTTGTTTGTTTTTTCCACTCTCTTTTAATCAAATTCAGGATATTATCATGAAAGGGAAAAACTCTGCATTTTTTCCCCTCCAGGTTACTGAACATGGAATCCTGAATTGTTCATTGTTCTCTAGGAGTCTCCACCCCCATAGTAGCCCTAACAAGCTTGAGTAATTTTCCGATATCCTCGGATAAAAAATAAGGGCGGCCATATTCCTCGTCCAAGGAGTACAGGTCTGAGTCATCAGAAAGTGTTAATTCTCCCGGCTCTTCCTCCGAATCTACATCAGGACTCTGGATATTTATTGAAGGAGGGGCAGGGGTGGGCTTTCCGGAACTGAGTGCAGTATGCTGCTTTAACTGTTCTTTTACTGTTGTCTTTACTTCCTCTTGAATAATCGATTTTATGCTCTGGAGTAGAGACAGAGACTCATCGGCTACTGTTTTATCAATACACGAATGACAGATTCACTTGTTATATGTTCTAGGGAGGGTTTCTTTACATAGATAACATGCTTTGTTTTTCTGCTTTGATGTGACCTTTTTCCCCTGAGAAAAACATGATACAGAGACTGTCATTATAACATGTTTTGCCTTACAGAGGCACTCACCCATCCAAGACCCTGGGTACCCCGGTAGCCTGTGGGTTCACTACTTCATCCGGTACACACGGTTCTATTGCGGATTTTGCCATGCTTTCATGAAAAGCTGCTGCTGCATCCATCCTTACTTTATTTGGTAGGAGTGGTGTGCACGCCTCTGGAGCAACTCCCTCCCGGAAGTGTCTAGCACACCCTCTCCGGCATGTGACGTCACTTCCTGTGCAACCGGAAGCCATCCCATTCACTCAGCGCCTGTGTCATGATGGACACACCCCTTTATGGCCCAGCCTCCTGACAGGAGCGGTTGCCAGGGAGTCCAGCGGGGGAATGAGGTGCTGCATATGGCAGCTCCCAGGATGCCAGAATGATGGGCGTGCGCCACCACGCCCAGCTGCCCCCACACTGCGGACCTCGGTCTACGGACTGGTACCATCAGAGGGGGATCCCACTGGAGGTATGCAATCTGCCACAGGCATCCACCTGCAGGAGAGGTGCCGCCCCCTTCTTTTATCTCTGCTGCAGGTCTCCTGTTCCTGGGGGCGGATGCCATCTCTCATGTACGGTGCTGTCATGGGGAAGGGAAAATCAGGTTTATTATAATATATTACAATGCTTGTATAAAATTTTAATCCAACACCATAGAAAAATCTGACGCATTTCAGACACAGTCTTGAAAATGCAATGACTAAAGACTGTCTGAAACATATCTGCTATTTCTATGGTGTTGGATGGAATTTTTCTACATGCATTTTAACATATTATAATAAAGGTGACTTTTTTTTATTAATCTTTTTGCTGAATTTTTGCTTCTTATTTATTTGATACTTCCCATAATTTACTAGGGAGATGGGTAGATGCAAGAGTGTTTCTTTTGCTCATTTCAATGGGTACCTTTTAGTATTACATTTACTTTGTGTTGGTAAATCAGTGAAAGTGAACGCTTTCAGACATGTTCCTTCAGATGATTGCTACCGAGCTGATTGTCCTTTTTCAAAATGTTCCCTAATATATTAAAATGAGCATTTTATGAGTTCAGCTAGAACTAGACCAGAAATTGTAAAATGCCCATTTTAATATTAGGATTACATAATCATTTTGGCATGGAGTTTCACAGAACGTCTTTAATCTTTTAGCTGCTCTAAATCCTCTGTCTGTAAATTATAACTTTTTCTTGTAAATTAGAATTGTTATATCATATTTATAATGAAAATGATTTCATAAAAACAAATCATCAAGCAAATAAATCATTTAGCTTCAAAATTGACATTTCACCATACAATAAGGCTACTTTCACACCAGCGTCGTGCACTGCACGTCGCTATGCGTCGTTTTGTAGAAAAAACGCATCCTGCAAAAGTGCTTGCAGGATGCGTTTTTTCTCCATTGCCTTGCATTAGCGTCGCATTGCATCGTGCGACTGTTGCGCCATGTTGTGGTGGAACGTCGCCTGCAAAAAACGTTACATGTAATGTTTTTTGCTGCCGACGGTCCGCCATTTCCGACTGCGCATGTGCGGCCGTAACTCTGCCCCCACCTCCCCGCACCTCACAATGGGGCAGCGGATGCGCTGGAAAAATGCATCCGCTGCCCCCGTTGTGTGGCGCATTCACTGCTAGCGTCGGTACGTCGGCCCGACGCACTGCGACGGGCCGAGTACGACGCTAGTGTGAAAGCCTAAGAGTCTGGGCAATCATACCAGATTGTGATAAGAAAGAAAAAAAGTATAAGCAGAGCAGAGTTGTTTACCTGCCCAGGCCCCCAGACACATGCGCTAACAGGATGCAGTGGACCCGCCAGCACAGGTGCAAAGAAAAAACTGATGAGACAACCACTCACGACCTGCCAATCCATGGAGGGGACGTGGGTTACGAGCTTACATATTTTGGCCAAAGTATCAACTAATACCTCACATATTTTTGTGTGTGTTTTTTGCACTTTATTTTTCAGGGTGCAGTTGGGCCCATTTGGCTTTGTGAACATTGGTGTGTGTTCACATGGGATGCATTCTGGATGGCACTGGACAGCCCGCCTAATCTAATAGTAGGGGCATGACCAATAGGCTGTAAACTGGATGCTCTGCATTGCCTTTGTCTGAACAGTGCCACAGACAGGCAGATCTTTATTTTGTGCATTAATATGCCAAGCAATCACCCCCTCCATGGATTGGCAGGTCGTGAGTGGTTGTCTCATCGGCTGTTTTTGCCCCTGTGCTAGGTGGGTCCACTGCATCCTGTTAGTGCATGTGTCTGGGGGCCTGGGCAGGTAAACATCTCTGCTCTGCTTATACTTTTCTCAATGTTTTGTAGGATTTTTAAGTCCTTTTTTTGCTGCTTAGGAATAAAGAAAGAAAAAAACTCACACAAACCTATTCATTTTTTCACATTCCTACAGTGCAGTGATGATCGATGTAAATGAACCCTTCAAAAGTATCTACATGTTATCAAGGTTGTACAACTGTTGGGACCTGGAGTGAAAATTGCCGTAGGAAACACCACGTCTGTCCCTGCTGGTACTCTGCCTATTGCCAGGCTAGTTCGCATGATATCAGTCACCACAAGGCAAAGAACTAGTATGACTATATGGTATAAACTTATTATTCTACCAGTGGGTATAAGGTATGCATATTGGACATTAGTTATTCCATTCGATCACCATATTCGAAAAACAAATCCTTAGTAAAAGTCAGAGAATAGTCTGAATTTAGTCCTAAAATGGGACAACACGGTCAAACACTGGTTTTGTATGAGTCATAATAAAAAGTAAATAAAGATGAAACCTGTTATTTACATGTCCCTGCTCAAGAATCTGACTGTTCATCCTCCTCCTGCTGCGGCCCCTCTGCTTTTATGCATGTTGGGTTACTATGGCAACTCAAAAAACTCCTTAGATGTAAGTCCTTAAAGCCTTATGTGCCTGTTCATACAATGAAATGCCACCTGAGTATTTAGGAAGTTAGAGTTCTCGCCACTGCTACCTCGCTGGGCTCTACTATCAGCCACAGAAGTACATACGAAATAACTCCGCTGTTCTATAACCTTTGGGATCAGATAAAATGACTGTCCTCTTCTGCAACCACTAAGTTTCTTGACAAACTCAGTTCTGCTGCAACAGCCGGACTTTGCTTCACTCACTAAGTGTCTTCTGACCTGCTCTGCTGTGCTGCTGGACTTTGCTATACTGTCACAAGCTAGTCTCCTGACATACCAAGCTCTGCTGCTCCACTGGGCTCTACAATGCCATACTACTCTGCTCCATTTACCAAAAAGTCAGACATTGTTACATTTGTAATCCGGCACACACACATTAGCAAATGCATACTGTTATCATTATTTCTTTGTATTTTTTTTATAAGACAGTCTTCATAGATGAAAGAATGAAACTTCAAGAACTGTACACAGTACATACCTGTGCATGGTTTACACAGCGACATAGTTTGTAAATGCAGCGGTGTAATTTGGCCTATAAAATCTTAAGTAAAGTTACATTTTAAGCCATATTTTGCTGTTAGCATAAAACACATTTAGTATGTTCTATCCCTGATCATATTACAGAAATCTCTTTTTTTTTTTGGTTCTGTGCCCGGAGGAATGTAACAAATGTATTATAAATAACGCAATCACATCAGAGAACTGCAGGGATGTCGCTATAGCAACAGCATTCAGAATTTGCCCCATAAAAGCCTCGAGTGCATTAAATAAATCATTTTAACTATATTCCAGTTATATTACCTTAAAATAATTAATTTTTGGGTTGCCAGATACAGTTAATATGATGTAGTATAGTAGGTCTTGAGGCTTTCATAGTGAAAACACATTACTTGTGCTACTTTCTGTTTTGTTTTCTGAACTTAAAGGTATTACTAGAACAGGCCAAGTAAATTGATGGTAAAGGTTTGAGCCATCCGAAGCATCAATCAAGAGACAGAACCTCAAATTTCTACTTGCACTTTGGCCGAGTCTACAGAGAATGAATGTTTTTAGCCAAAGTAAGGCCGGGATCACACATGCGAGAAATACGTCCGAGCCTCGCATGGTAATACCCGGCATTGCCGCCGTCACTCAGGAGCGGAGCGTCGGCCGCATAGCAATACATGGAGCCACACGCTCCGCTCCTGAGTGACGGCGGCAATGCCGGGTATTACCATGCGAGGCTCGGACGTATTTCTCGCATGTGTGATCCCGGCCTAAGAGTGTGTACAAACAGAAAGATTTTTGATGCATTTTTTAGGAGGAGAGGAGACTGCTTTAGGAAATGCTCTTTCTTTGGAGAAACATCTCAATTTATCCAATATAGGGCGTAAGCGCCATGCACAGAAATCCCTGCACTTACATGCCTTGCCATGATATCATTCAAGTTATTAAGCCCTTCATGCCGCTTCCAATTTTTATTTTTGCATTTCCGTTTTTCCCTCCCCTTCTTCCCAAAGCTATAACTCTTTTATTTTTCTTTATGAGGGCTTGTTTTTTGCAGGATGAGTAGTACTTTAGAATAACGCCATTCATTTTACCACATAGTGTACTGGAAAATGGGGGAAGGAATTCCGAGTAAAGGGAAATTGTTAAAAATACACAATTCTGACATTGTTTTCGGGAATTGTTTTTATGGTGTAAATTTTATTGTGCAAATGACTTTGCAATATAATTCTCCTCATCAATACAATTACGGCGATACTCAACATGTTCAGGTTTTTTCTTCATTATTTTAGTGTTGAAAAAAAATCAAAGGTTTGCAAAAAAAAAATGTTGGGGTTGTGTCGCCATTTTTGTAGACCAGTAACAGTTGTATTTTTTAGTTGATGAAGCTGTGTTGTGACTTATTTTGTGGGGGTTGGGATTACATTTTTATTAACATCATTTTGGGATAGATTTGCCTTTTTGTGGAATTGTGGCGACCAGAAAACTTACTTTAGCGCTCTAGAATTTTTTTCATTTACGGTGTTTGTTTACCAATTAAGTTAATTGTTTTTATATTATGATAGATCAGGCTTTTCAGAATGCAGGTATTCCACATATGTGTATTTTATTTATTTATTTTTAATATATTTATTTTCAATGTGGGGAAAGGGGTGTTAGTTGAACTTTCAGGTTTTTTATTTTTTTCAAAACATTTTTTTAAATTTTTCTGTTTTTGTTAGCCCCCTTAGGGGACTTGAATATGTGAGCGTCTGATCGCTTGTGCTACATATAGGAATGATACATCATTGCTACATATACCAAAAACCACTGTCTTTTTTGAAGCCTGGCCATAGGCAGGGTTTCAAAGGAGCTCTGTAATGACAAGCACAGGGGTCATCAGCTGACCCCCAGCCATCAAGACAATCTATTAGCGACCCTTGATCTTGTCACGGACGCTCCAATAGGTGGAGAGAATGAATCACACACTTTCCCTTGCATGTTAAATGCAGCTATCAGATATTGACAGTGGCATTTAATAGGTTTACAATTACAGGCGGAGCAAGACTCCATCCACAATTGTTAGTGGCAGTTCCTGGCTGTAATACACATCCATCACCTGCCGGGTATGGGGTGTTCTTGTTGTGTGAGGTCCCTCTCTACATGCACTTCCAACTTGTGATGTATAGTACATGTACGGAGGATTTTGTGAAGGGGTAAATGGTTGTGTAGAGGATGTGAAAGTATTGTTGTTCCCTCTTGTCCCCAAACCCTTTAAGAATGCATAAAGTGTATTACCACCATGTACAAGAGCATTGCTATACCTCCTGTATACTTTGCACACATAAAGTTTGTAGGGAAAGTTTGTCCCCGGGCCCAGTTTAGTGTTAGGGGCATAGTGTCCCTAGTTGGTCACTAGAGGGGGGCATTATAGCATACATAGCATATAGGGATTGCTGTTGGCCATGGCTACCTCCCTGGATCCCTTGGCGTAATCGGCAGGATCTCATTGCCCCATATAGCGGTAAAGCGGGCGCAATGAAGACAGAAAGAACTGTGATTGATGTGACTAACGCCGCAACTTCAGGAGGAGCGGATGCCCTGGAGATGGCGGAGAACCTGGAAATGGCCGTGAATTTACTAGAGACTGATGCAGCAAAGAAGATGACCAAGATGGCGGTGAGAGGCGCCAAAAAGAAGAACTATAACTGTCATTATACTCGTCGTGGGTGTGTTTGTGCTGAAGTGGCGCGAAGATCCTTTGAGCGACGCCTCCAGAGGATGCGCCGAAGAAATTTACCCCCACACCTACTGAGGCGATTTGAAAAGCAATGGGAGGAGCAACTGGAAGCGACCCCACCCCGGAATGGGTGGGGCCCAGAAGAACATCATGGATGTAGCTGCGCGGTGTCATTTTGTGATTCGACATTGGCAGACATGCATCGCTTATGTGGCAGCGGAGGAGTGAGCCGTTTCAAGTGGCAATGGCGGCAGGAGAAAGAGTGGTCCTGGTCCATGCAGTAGAACAACATCGTGTGGGGAGCAAAGTTCCTACCTGTACCCGAGGAACCTCGGCGTCTGCTTGAGACTGCATGTCATCACAAGAAAGACCAGCGGCAAGCTCCAGCGGAGCAAGCGACAGTCCATCCGAAGTTTCTGGGTCAAGAATCGGGTCATCCCTCGGTAACAAGCCCTGTAGCCAAGACGTCGGAGCCTTCACCTCCACAGGAAGAGGTCATAAGGACCTGTGCTTGTTCTATTGTTTGTCTGCCTGACCCAGAGGACTGCAAGCTGGGTACTATGTTTAGAGCCTATGGGCTCTTTTCTTTTTGGTTGCACCCATTGTGCCTATTCTGCTGGAGAAGCAGGACTCTCCAGTGAATTATGTTTCCGGAACAGGAATACCACATTTAAAGGAAGGGGTCATCTTCCCCACCTGAAGATATTATGGACATGACACAGGCTGAGTCCTCTCTACTGTTTTATAATGTTTTACATTCATATTAAAGTTTTGCAATGGTTGGGGACGACCATGTTTAAAGAAGGGGGAAATGTAGGGGGTGTGAAAGTATTGTTGTTCCCTCTTCTCCCCAACCCCTTTAAGAATACAAATAATGAATGGTATTAATGTGCTCATACACAGTGGTACTGCTACACATAAAGTGTATTACCACAGTGTACAAGAGCATTGCTATACTTCCTGTATATTGCTCTGTAAACTTTGCACACATAGTATAGAGGGAAAGTTTGTCCCCAGGCCCAGTTTAGTGTTAGGGGCGTAGTGTCACTAGTTGGTCACTAGAGGGGGCATTATAGCTTATAGTTAGAATAGGAGGGGCAGGGTGGGAATAAGTATATTTAAAGCTTTCTGGTTTAGTCAGTCAGGGCCTGGGCACCCATGCAGCTCACAGGGCTGCCTGGCCAGAAGTAGCTGTGCCCCATAACGTCATAAGAGGGGGGCCCAGCATAACATACAGCAGAGGCGTATCTAGGGTGTTAGGGTTGGCGGAACGCACCAAATATATAATTTATTAAATGGAATTGGTGCGTTCGCAACCCGGGATCCACCGTGCAGGAAAGCACCTGCTGCTAAATAATGGCGGCTCTATATGGCGGTATATACCAACTCTGTTAGCTTCACAGAGTAACCGCGAGAGGAAAGCTCTGTGCTCTGTTAAACTTTCACAGAGGCACAGGCCAACTACCCAGATGTGAGCAGTGAGTGGTCATGCATGCATACAAAACTCCTCGCCGGAGATGCCAGCATTCTAGGGGCTTATTTCAGCCGGGTCCCTGAACACACTTAAACACAATCTCCTCGCAGTAGGTGCCAGCATACTAGGGGCTTATTTCAGCCGGGTCCCTGAACACATTCAAACACATGACCACATTGGCGCAAAGCATATAGCATAAGACGATACTAGCGCATGGCCGTGCGGTCATGCGCAGTTTATATAGTTGCAGCACAGGAAGCTGCTACTGAAGTTTTTGCCCTTTCAGGACCTTCCAGAAGGACCAATGGAAAGTGCTGCAGTACCTGAGCATGTTTTGCCCTTTCAGGACCTTCCAGAAGGACCAATGGAATGTACTGCAGCACCTGAGCATGTGACCGAACATGTGGCCCTCGACCTCCAATGGGAGACCCTGCCCTGGGCATGCTCAGTGTGAGTAAACAAGGACTTAGTCCCAGAGAGGCCTGCTCGCCGCAGATCAGTGCAGGGTACCATAGGAAAGCCAGAAAAGGCAGTAGTGACCCTATGCACAGAATCAGCCTCAGTGAGACGCTGGGAGCGACGTCTCCGCTGAGCAGACCCCACTGCGGCCGATGCTGGATGGGAGACCGCAGCAGACACGGATCAAGATTCCCCCTGTGCAGCAGAGGAAACTCGACTCCTAACCTTACCCCCCTCCTAGGGCCCCCCCCTCCTTGAGCCTCACTACGCTCAAAAGCCGCAATAAGCAGCGGAGCCCGAATGTGCTCCACAGGCTCCCAGGTTCTATCCTCTGGGCCGTGATCCTTCCAGTCCACCAGATAAAATTTCTTGCCACGTACCACCTTGCACCCCACAATAGCATTCACCTCAAACTCATCCGTGGATGAACCCGATGTCCCAGCAGATGACTCAGAAAACCGGGACAAACGAACGGGCTTTAAGAGGGAATCGTGAAAAGTATCGGTGATACCAAGGCGTGGAGGAATAGACAAACGGTAGACCACAGGGTTGACCTGTTCCAGAACCTTAAACGGGCCAATGTAGCGAGGAGCAAACTTAGTGGACTCAACTCGCAGCCTGATGTTACGGGTGGAGAGCCACACTAAGTCACCAGGAGCAAAGACCGGAGCGGGGCGCCGGTGTGTATCAGCCGAAACCCTCATTCTCTCCTTGGAGGCCCGGATGACATCCTGTGTGCGGTCCCAGATGTCACGTGCCTCCACCGCCCAGTCTGCCACCCTAGAATCGGTGGATGACACGGGCATGGGCACAGGGACACGCGGATGCTGGCCGTAATTAAGGAGAAAAGGAGTCTGACCAGTGGAATCGGCTACGGCATTGTTCATGTAATCGGAAAATGTGCTTAATGAACTACACCGCCAAGGCCCGTGCAGAAGGTAACCGAGGGAGCGGCACCAAATGCACCATCTTAGAGAAATGGTCGGTGACAACCCAAATAACGGAGCAGCCACGCGACTTGGGTAAGCCCACCACAAAGTCCATCCCGACCATCTCCCAGGGCCTGTCTGCCACCGGTAGAGGGTAAAGCAACCCAGCAGGCCGTTGCCGAGGAGACCGATTCTGGGCGCAAGAAACGCACGCCTGAATATAGTCCCTGACATCTCGGGCCATATGCGGCCACCAGTATGTTCTCGCCAAAAGCTCAGATGTCCTCTTGGTCCCAAAATGCCCACCCACTCTGGAGGAGTGAGCCCAAGAGAGAACCTCTGGTCGCAAGTTAGCTGGCACAAAAGTCTTGCCCGGGGGCACAGACTCTAGCGAAACCGGAGCTACAGTTCTCAGGCTCTCAGAAGGGACAATAAGCCGAGGCTCCTCCTCCTCCTCCTCAGATGACACTACGGAGCGGGAGAGAGCATCGGCACGAACGTTCTTTTCCCCGGAGAGAAAATGGAGAGTAAAATGGAACCGGGAGAAGAACAGGGACCATCTAGCCTGGCGAGAATTCAGCCGCTGGGCCGTCTGTATATACACCAAGTTCTTGTGGTCAGTGAAGACTTGGAAGGGAAAGCGAGCTCCCTCCAAGAGGTGTCTCCACTCTGAAAAAGCCAACTTCATGGCTAGCAACTCCCTGTCCCCAATGGAATAATTCCTCTCCGCTGGTGTGAAGGTCTTGGAGAAGAAGAAGCAAGGATGCTTCCGACCTTGAGCATCCTTTTGGAAAAGGACTGCTCCAGCACCAACGGATGAGGCATCCACCTCCAAGATAAATGGTTTATCTACATTGGGGCGATGTAGGATGGGAGCGCTAGCGAAGTGTGACTTAATCGAGAGAAAGGCCTTGGAGACCTCCTCTGACCACAACTTGGGATTTGCTCCCTTCTTGGTGAGGGCAACCAAGGGAGCTACCAAAGTTGAGAAGTGTGGAATGAACTGGCGATAGTAATTGATCAACCCCATAAAGCGCTGCACCGCTTTAAGAGAATGGGGTTCCTGCCAGTCCATTACAGCCTGTAGCTTGGCAGGATCCATAGCCAAACCCTGGGCAGAGATGATATAACCAAGGAAAGCAAGGACTCCTGCTCAAACACACACTTCTCCAACTTGGCGTAGAGGGAGTTTGCCCGTAAGAGGTCGAAGACTTTGCGAACATCTCTCTGATGGGAGTCAATATCTGGAGAGTAGATGAGAATATCATCCAGATAGACTACGACCGAGGTGGTGAGCATATCTCGGAAGATGTCGTTCACAAAGTCTTGGAAAATGGCTGGGGCATTACAGAGCCCGAAGGGCATCACCAGATATTCATAGTGCCCATCCCTGGTGTTAAAAGCCGTCTTCCATTCATCCCCCTCACGGATGCGAATCAGGTTGTAAGCACTCCGCAGATCTAACTCTGTAAATACCCTTGCTCCCCGTAGCCTATCAAAAAGCTCAGATATTAGGGGTAATGGGTACTTGTTCTTAACGGTGATGGCGTTAAGACCCCTGTAGTCTATGCATGGACGTAAGTCTCCAGTCTTCTTCTGTACGAAGAAGAACCCAGCCCCTGCCGGTGACACTGACTTCCTAATGAATCCTCTTGCCAGATTCTCTTGGATGTACTGGGACATTGCCTCCGTCTCCGGGAGAGATAACGGATAGACTCGACCCCGGGGAGGCTCAGCACCAGGCAAGAGGTCAATAGGACAGTCATAGGGGCGGTGAGGCGGAAGGGTCTCCGCAGCTCTTTTGGAGAACACGTCTGCATAGGGCCAATAGTTCTTGGGGAGACAGGAAAGATCTGCGGGTACCTGTGTAGTAGCAACCTGAACGCACTCCCTCTGACATCTACCCTCGCAGGATTTACTCCATCCCAAAATTCTCCCAGAGGACCACTCAATATGAGGAGAATGGTAGCGAAGCCATGGTATCCCCAACAGGACCTCATCAATTCCCTCAGGAATGACTAATAGGGAGGTTATCTCCTGATGTGATGGAGACACAGATAGCGTGAAAGGAATGGTTTGGAGGGTAATCTGTGAAGGTAGTGTTAACCCGTTTACCACTCGAACGGTTACTGGCTTGGCGAGCATCACCAAGGGTATTGCATGACGCTGGGCAAAAGCGGAAGACATAAAGTTACCCTCTGCCCCAGAATCCACGCATAGCTCGACCATAAGAGTGGATGGGCCTATGGTAATTGTCCCCATGAAGGACAACTTTGAGGCAAACGTCGCCGTGTCTAGTGTACCTCCTCCAACTGCCACTAGACGCTGACGTTTCCCCGACCGCTGAGGACCCTTGGAGGCAAGATGTCCTGACTGCTGGCAAACATGATGGACCTTATGTGCACGGGCGGACTGAGACTTGGATCCCACTCGTGTCACCTCTAAGGCCTCATGTGACTTGGACGCCTGGACTGGAGATTCCAAAGGTTTGGCAAAGGTGGGAGCCAGCCGAAACCTCTGCCTACACTGGGCTCGCTCCAACCCTCGCTCGTGAAAACGAAGGTCTATGCGAGTAGATACGACTATGAGCTCCTCCAGTGTGGCAGGAATCTCCCTAGTGGCCAAAACGTCCTTCACATGGTCAGCCAGCCCCCTCCAAAATACGGGAATGAGGGTTTTATCTGGCCATTCCAACTCAGACGCTAATGTCCGGAAGTGAACAGCAAAATGGCTGACCATGGTTGAACCCTGAGTCAAAGCCAGCAGTTGGAGCGCTGTATCATGGGTGACTTGAGGTCCTAAAAAGACCTGTTTCAGAGTGTCCAGAAACCTAGGAACACTCCGCACCACATGATCATTGCGCTCCCACAGCGGCATAGCCCACTCCAACGCTCTGTCCGACAGGAGAGAGATTATGAATCCCACCTTTGCCCGCTCAGTAGGGAAACGTGCAGCCAGAAGCTCGAGGTGTATACCACATTGGCTCACGAAACCCCTACAGGACTTACTGTCCCCAGAGTATCTCTCAGGCAAAGGAAGGTGAGATAGGGTCGGAACAGAGGTGGCAGTGGGTAAAGCTGCTGCAGCCACGCTAGCAGCCTGAACAGCTATTGCGGTAACATCCACCGCCGAGGTTGCACGCTCAAGAGACGCCAACTGGCCCTCCAGCAGCTGGATGTACCCCTGCAATCGCTGTTCATCCGCCATTACTTAGCCAGATCCTGGCGCTAGTATACTGTTAGGGTTGGCAGAACGCACCAAATATATAATTTATTAAATGGAATTGGTGCGTTCGCAACCCGGGATCCACCGTGCAGGAAAGCACCTGCTGCTAAATAATGGCGGCTCTATATGGCGGGATATACCAACTCTGTTAGCTTCACAGAGTAACCGCGAGAGGAAAGCTCTGTGCCCTGTTAGACTTTCACAGAGGCACAGGCCAACTACCCAGATGTGAGCAGTGAGTGGTCATGCATGCATACAAAACTCCTCGCCGGAGATGCCAGCATTCTAGGGGCTTATTTCAGCCGGGTCCCTGAACACACTTAAACACAATCTCCTCGCCGGAGGTGCCAGCATTCTAGGGGCTTATTTCAGCCGGGTCCCTGAACACATTCAAACACATGACCACATTGGCGCAAAGCATATAGCATAAGACGATACTAGCGCATGGCCGTGCGGTCATGCGCAGTTTATATAGTTGCAGCACAGGAAGCTGCTACTGAAGTTTTTGCCCTTTCAGGACCTTCCAGAAGGACCAATGGAAAGTGCTGCAGTACCTGAGCATGTTTTGCCCTTTCAGGACCTTCCAGAAGGACCAATGGAATGTACTGCAGCACCTGAGCATGTGACCGAACATGTGGCCCTCGACCTCCAATGGGAGGCCCTGCCCTGGGCATGCTCAGTGTGAGTAAACAAGGACTTAGTCCCAGAGAGGCCTGCTCGCCACAGATCAGTGCAGGGTACCATAGGAAAGCCAGAAAAGGCAGTAGTGACCATATGCACAGAATCAGCCTCAGCGAGATGCTGGGAGCGACGTCTCCGCTGAGCAGACCCCACTGCGGCCGATGCTGGATGGGAGACCGCAGCAGACACGGATCGAGATTCCCCCTGTGCAGCAGAGGAAACTCGACTCCTAACATAGGGTTTCTGGCACCCGGGGAAAGAATTCATTTTGGCGTCCCCCCCCCCAGGACATATGTGATTTGCACACTTAGTCATGTACCGACGAGCTCCTCTCCCTAATGCTCACAATATTCAGTGAAAAACTGAGAGAAGAAGAAGAGAAGCTCGATGTCACAGGACCATAAGTATGAAAGTCGCATGTGAGTGAAGTGTCCAATGATGAGTACTGGAACCTGCAGAGCTGAATCCTGACATCGCAGGCTTCTGAATTCTCACAACTAATGCACTGCACACTTTTAGGATTCTCCCTTTGCCGGTGGACAGTCATGTCAGCACAACATTGCGATTTGTTTACTTCTGACAACATTCCGACTAGACGTGCCCGGCTTCACTCAGTTCATTTTCATTGAGTGAGGCCACACATATCTAGTCAGCACGTGACCGCACGTATGTAAAATCGCCAGCACGAGAGAATCCTGACAGCGTGCAGGGCGCACTGTGAGAACTCAGAAGTCTGCAGTCACAAAGAATGACTGCAGACTCTTCACAAACCTGGACATCCTTTTTAATGCTCCTAACATAAATAAAAACATGAGCTTTAGTTAGTAGCAGAAATAACATTTACATCCAGGTACCTTATAGATGACGTCGTCTCTGGAGTCGTTCTCCTTTTCTTCATCTTGTCCAGATCCCATGATGAGTTTTCTCATCCACAGCTCGTCTCTCCAGACTTCCATCTTCTCCGCTCTTTTGCAGAAAATCTCCACATGATGCCCTTAAAGATAGAAGTGCCATTATAATGCTCCTGAATGAATAATTGCCCCTCACTATATTGTCTGCACAAAATATGACCCCCACACTGTCCCTCTTATGGTACATGCTCTTCACACTGACCTCTCCTTTCCATACCGGCCCCCTCTTCACACTGTCCTCTCACACTGTGTCCCTCCTATAGGGCCCAGTATTTATACTGTACTCTCATCAGACCCCCCTCCTTGGTATACTGTCCCCACCTGGCTGTGCCCTTACACTGTCCCCCATGCTACGAACCCACTACTCAGTTTCTATTCTATGCCCACTCACTTTTCTCCCCCATACTGTCTTCTGGAACTATTCCCCTCCCTCCTCATACCGTCTCCTTTCACATCCCTCCTGTTCACCAAACTGTCTCCTCATATATTTACCCCCTCATTTTCTATACTGCCTGCTCACCTGACTCCCTATACTGTGTCTGCACACATCCCATCGCCCTCACTCCCCGTACTTTGTCCACATACATTTTTCACATCGCTACTCATACTGTGTCCGAATACATTCCCCCGTTTGCTCCTCATACTGTCTGCACCCATCCCCCATACTGTTTCCTCAGATATGCCCCCCATTCTCCTGTACTGTTTCCTCATACATGCCCCCAATTCCCCAGTACTGTTTCCTCATACATGCCCCCCATTCTCCTGTACTGTTTCCTCATATATGCCCATTATTTTCCTCTACCCCACCACATCATTGCTCTCTTCACCACCTCCATCTTTGCCTTCTCCACCACCACTATCATTGCTTTCTCCCCCACCACCCAATAATTTCCCATTCCACCACCTCCATCATTTCCTCCTTTGCCTTTTCCACCATATCCATCATTTTGTCTTCCCCCACCATCCCCATCTTTGCCCTTTCCACCACCATCATCATTTTCCTTTCTGCCGCCATCACACTTGCCCATTCCACCACCTCCATCATTTTCTCCCCCTCCAATATCATCAGTGTGCCTTCCACCACCACCATCCTTGTCCATTCTACCACCTCCATCATTTCTTCCCCCCCTTATTATTGCCCTTTCCACCACCTCCATGATTTCCTCCTCCCCACCATCATTGCATTCTCCCCCACCACCATCATTGCCCATTCCAATTTCCACCTCCATTATTGCCCATTCCACCTCTATCATTGCCCATTCCACCGCATCCATCATTTCCTCCTCCCCCTCCATCCCAATTATTGCCCTCTCCCCGTCAGCCCCATCATTGCCCTCGCCTCTCCTCCCCGTACACACACACAAAACCATTTATGTCTCTGCACATTCACCCATAGCGCTATGCATGCACGCACATACACACACACACATATTGCGCACAGTGTAATGGCAACACCTAGTTACTCCTACACACGCGGCTGAGCTCCGTAGACCTTGCACACACGGCTCCACTCCATACACCTCGTACACACGTGGTTCCACTCCATACACCTTGTACACACGCGGCTCCAGTCCGTACAGCTTGTACACATGTAGCTTGGCTCCGTACACCTCGTACACACGCGGCTCTGCTCCGTACACCTCGTACACATGGCTCTGCTCTGTACACCTCATACACACGCGGCTCCACTTCATACACCTCATAGACACACACAACTCCGCTCCATACACCTTGCACACATGGCTCCACTCCGTACACCTTGTACGCACACGGCTCCGCTCCGTACACCTCGTACACACCCAGTTCCGCTCTGTACACCTCGCACACACACGGCTCTGCTCCATACACCTTGCACACACCCAGTTCCGCTCTGTACACCTCGTACACACATGGCTCCGCTCCATACACCTTGCACACACCCAGTTCCGCTCTGCACACCTCGTACACACATGGCTCTACTCCGTACACCTCATACACACACGGCTCCACTCCATACACCTTGCACACACCCAATTCCGCTCTGCACACCTCGTACACACACGGCTCCGCTCCATACACCTTGCACACACCCAGTTCCGCTCTCTACACCTCATACACACACGGCTCTGCTCCGTACATACCCAGCTCCGCTCCATACACCTTGCACACACGGCTTCCGCTCTGTACACCTCGTACACACACGGCTCTGCTACATCCACACAAACCACTCCTGACCCCTTACCCTTGTCCAGCACCGAGCACCATGACAACCAGCAGAGTCCTGCACTACATGGAGGCCCTTGATCATGTGACTCCTGACTCCTACCCTCCTGTGACCTCATCACAGGTTTTGTGCGCACAGAACTACGGCAGCAATAGCTGTGTGTGCGGCTCTCTGCGGTGGAGGGGCTCTGCTGTGGGACAAGTGCAGTCCCACCCGAGCCTCCTTGGACCGCCTGCACATGCCCTGGCTGCCTCCCCTGGATACGCCACTGACATACAGAGTATTAAAGAATTCCTCTAGGAGGAAAGAAGTACAACAGTGCCGCTGATGCAGCTGAAGGAAGTCTGTCCCCAGAGAGAGGGGACAGATCTTTGCATGGATGGCAGTAGGGTTGAGCGAAACGGGTCGTTCATTTTCAAAAGTCGCCGACTTTTGGCAAAGTCGGGTTTCATGAAACCCGATCCGACCCCTGTGCGGGGTCGGCCATGCGGTACGCGACTTTCGCGCCAAAGTCGCGTTTCAATGATGCGAAAAGCGCCATTTCTCAGCCAATGAAGGTAAACGCAGAGTGTGGGCAGCGTGATGACATAGGTCCTGGTCCCCACCATCTTAGAGAAGGGCATTGCAGTGATTGGCTTGCTGTCCGCGGCGTCACAGGGGCTATAAAGGGGCGTTCCCGCCGACCGCCATGTTACTGCTGCTGATCTGAGCTTAGGGAGAGGTTGCTGCCGCTTCGTCAGAAGCAGGGATAGCGTTAGGCAGGGTCCATTAACCACCAAACCGCTTGTGCTGTAGCGATTTCCACAGCCCAACACCACCTTCGGTGTGCAGGGACAGTGGAAGCTACATTTTTTTTTTTTCCTCAGCGCTGTAGCTCATTGGGCTGCCCTAGAAGGCTCCCTGATAGCTGCATTGCTGTGTGTACGCCGCTGTGCAAACCAACTGCTTTTTTCAAAGCACAAATCCTCTTGTTCCTTCCTTTCTGCACAGCTATCTTGTTTGTTTGTCCACACTTTTTATTTAATTTGTGCATCAGTCCACTCCTTATTGCTGCCTGCCATACCTGGCTGAGATTACTGCAGGGAGATAGTAATTGAAGGACAGTTCCTTTTTTTTTTTTTTTTTTTTTTCTTGTGGGAGATTAAGATTGGCATTTCTGCTAGAGTGCCATCCCTGTCTGTGTCATCTCTCACTCAGTGGGCCATAGAAAGCCTATTTATTTTTTTGCTTGATTTGGGTTCTAAAATCTACCTGAAAAAATCACAACATCAATCAGTGGGAGAAAAATATTGGCCTCAGGGCTTGTGTGCCACTCCTGACTCCTGTGTGTGCCATCTCTCACTCAGTGGGCCATAGAAAGCCTATTAATTTTTTTGCTTGATTTGGGTTCTAAATTCTACCTGAAAAAATCAATAAATCAATCAGTGGGAGATTAATATTGGCCTTTGGGCTTGTGTGCCAGTCCTAAGCGTGCCATCTCTCTCTCTCAGATAGTGGGCCATAGAAAGCCTATTTATTATTTTTTTATTGGGTTTATAAATTTTCCCTGGAAAAAAAAAAAAAGTGGGAGATTAATATTGGCCTCTGGGCTTGTGTGCCAGTCCTGAGCGTGCCATCTCTCTTACAAATAGTGGGCCATAGAAAGCCTATTTATTTTTTTGGTTGATTTGGGTTCTAAATTCTACCTGAAAAAATCAATAAATCAATCAGTGGGAGATAAATATTGGCCTCTGGGCTTGTGTGCCACTCCTGACTCCTGTGTGCGTCCTCTCTCACTCAGTGGGCCCTACAAAGCCTATTTTTTTTATTTGTTTTCTAAATTCTCCCTGAAACAATCAGTTTATTTTATTTTGTTTCTAAATTCTTCCTGAAAAATTCATTTTTTTGTATTTTTTTTTTCTAAAGTCTCCCTGAAAAAAAAAAAAAATCAAATCAGTGGGAGATTAATATTGCCCTTTCTGCTTGTGTGCCAGTCTTGACTCCTGGGTGTGCCATCTCTCTCTCTCTCTCCAATTGTGGGCCATAGAAAGCCTATTTATTTTTTTGCTTGATTTGGGTTCCAAAATCTACCTGAAAAAATCACTAAATCAATCAGTGGGAGATAAATATTGGCCTCTGGGCTTGTGTGCCACTCCTGACTCCTGTGTGCGTCCTCTCTCACTCAGTGGGCCATAGAAAGCCTATTTTTTTTTTTTATTTGTTTTCTAAATTCTCCCTGAAAAAATCATTTCATTTTATTTGGTTTATAAATTCTTCCTTTTTTTTTTTATTTTTTTTTTCTAAAGTCTCCCTTTAAAAAAAAAAAAACAAATCAGTGGGAGATTAATATTTACATTTGCGCTTCAGTGACAGTCCTGCGTGTGTGGCATCTCTCTCATTTGTTGCCACCAACAACAGAGTGTGTAACATTGTGCCTGATTTTCGTTGTGGTCTCACCCACCTGTAAAGGGGTAGCTAAATCATACTGAAGTTATAGCTCACCGTGTAAGTTGTGTGACAGCAACAAATACCGTTAGTTTGGTAACGTTTTTAAAACAATGAGGAAGTCTGGTGGAAGAGGTCGTGGCCGGGGGCGTTCATTGTCAGCTGGTAATGAGGGTAGTGGTAGTGGTGGAGCATCAGGTGGTCGTGGGAAAAAAAATATTGCACCTAAGTCTGGAGCTGTGGAGCCAGGTTCGTCGTCTGGCTACACAAGGCCTCGAACGCTCCCTTTTCTGGGAGTAGGAAAACCGCTTTTAAAGCCGGAGCAGCAAGAGCAAGTTTTGGCTTATCTTGCTGACTCAGCCTCTAGCTCTTTTGCCTCCTCTCGTGAAACTGGTAAAAGTAAAAGCAGCGCGTCGTTAGTGGATGTTCACGGTCAGGGACAAGTCGCTTCCTTGTCCTCTTCAGCAAAAACAACAGCAGAGAAGAATGCAGCAGGCGACACAACGGGTTACTCCATGGAGCTCTTTACACATACCGTCCCTGGCTTAGAAAGTGAAGCAGTTAACAGTCCATGCCCATTACAAGTTGAATCTGACATGGAGTGCACTGATGCACAGCCACAGCCAGACTACTATGCTGGTCCTTTGACTCAGACCACAACATTGCCCTCGCAGGGTGCTGATCAAGAATCAGACCCTGATGAGACTATGTTGCCCCATCACGAACGCTATACCACCGACCGACACGGTGACACAGACGAAGTTGCACACGAGCTACAAGAAGAGGTAATAGATGACCCAGTTCTTGACCCCGATTGGCAGCCATTGGGGGAACAGGGTGCAGGCGGCAGCAGTTCTGAAGCGGAGGAGGAGGGGCCGCAGCAGGCATCAACATCGCAACAGGTTCCATCTGCCGGGCCCGTATCTTGCCCAAAACGCGTGGCAAAGTCAAAACCTGTTGGAGGACAGCGTGGCCATCCGGTTAAAGCTCAGTCTGCAATGCCTGAAAAGGTATCCGATGCTAGAAAGAGTGCAGTCTGGCATTTTTTTAAACAACATCCAATTGATCAGCGCAAAGTCATCTGTCAAAAATGTTCAACTACCTTAAGCAGAGGGCAGAATCTGAAAAGTCTCAATACAAGTTGCATGCATAGACATTTAACCACCATGCATTTGCAAGCTTGGACTAACTACCAAACGTCGCTTAAGGTTGTAGCACCCTCGGCCAATGAAGCTAGTCATCAACGCAACATCCCTTCCGGCAGTGTAGGGCCACCATTTTCTGCACCACCTGCAGTATCTATGCAGGTTTCTTTGCCAGGCCAAAGCAGTCAGGGTCAGGGAATCACCAGTTTCGTAGTAGGAAACACTGCATCTAGGGCACCGGCGGCAACAATACCATCTCCCACAGTCTCTCAGTCTGCCATGTCCACCGGCACCCCCGCTAGTTCCACGATCTTCAACTCTCCAGTCCAGCTCACCCTACATGAGACTATGGTTAGAAAAAGGAAGTACTTAGCCTCGCATCCGCGTACACAGGGTTTGAACGCCCACATAGCTAGACTAATCTCGTTAGAGATGATGCCCTACCAGTTAGTTGAAAGCGAAGCTTTTAAAGCCCTGATGGACTACGCTATACCACGCTACGAGCTACCCAGTTGACACTTTTTTTCCAGAAAAGCCATCCCAGCCCTCCACCAGCATGTTAAAGAGCGCATCGTCCATGCACTCAGGCAATCTGTGAGCACAAAGGTGCACCTGACAACAGATGCATGGACCAGTAGGCATGGCCAGGGACATTACGTGTCCATCACGGCACACTGGGTAAATGTGGTGGATGCAGGGTCCACAGGGGACAGTAAGTTTGGGACAGTTCTGCCTAGCCCACGGTCTAGGAAACAGTTGGCTGTAGCCGTTCGCACCCCCTCCTCCTCCTCCTCGTCCTCCTGCAGAAGCGAGACCTCGTCCACAGACCGCAGTCGCACAACCACTCCATCCGCAGCTGCCACTGTTGCACACCAGGTCTCCCATTATGGGGCAGCTACTGGCAAACGTCAGCAGGCTGTATTGGCTATGAAGTGTTTGGGCGACAACAGACACACCGCTGAAGTTCTGTCCGAGTTCTTGCAGAAAGAAACGCAGTCGTGGCTGGGCACTGCAGATCTTGAGGCAGGCAAGGTAGTGAGTGATAACGGAAGGAATTTCATGGCTGCCATCTCCCTTTCCCAACTGAAACACATTCCTTGCCTGGCTCACACCTTAAACCTGGTGGTGCAGTGCTTCCTGAAAAGTTATCAGGGGTTATCCGACCTGCTCCTCAAAGTGCGTGGACTTTGCTCACATATCCGCCGTTCGCCCGTACACTCCAGCCGTATGCAGACCTATCAGCGTTCTTTGAACCTTCCCCAGCATCGCCTAATCATAGACGTTGCAACAAGGTGGAACTCAACACTGCACATGCTTCAGAGACTGTGTGAACAGAGGCGGGCTGTTATGTTTTTGTGGGAGGATACACATACACGGGCAGGCAGTAGGATGGCAGACATGGAGTTGTCAGGTGTGCAGTGGTCGAAGATTCAAGACATGTGTCAAGTCCTTCAGTGTTTTGAGGAATGCACACGGCTGGTTAGTGCAGACAACGCCATAATAAGTATGAGCATCCCCCTAATGCGTCTGCTGATGCAAAGTTTGACGCACATAAAGGATCAGGCGTCTGCAGCTGAGGAAGAGGAAAGCCTTGATGACAGTCAGCCATTGTCTGGCCAGGGCAGTGTACAGGACGAGGTAGCGGGCGAACAGGAGGAGGAGGACGAGGAGGATGATGGGGATGATTATATTTTTAATGAGGAAGCTTTTCCGGGGCCAGTGGAAATTGTTGGCGCGGCAAGGCCGGGTTCTGGTTTTTGGAGGGACACAAGTGACGTGGATTTGCCTGAAACTGCCCCTCAACCAAGCACAACCACAGATTTGAGAACTGGAACTTTGGGCCACATGGCGGATTATGCCTTACGTATCCTCAAAAGGGACACACGCATAACAAAAATGATGAACGATGACGATTACTGGTTGGCCTGCCTCCTTGATCCTCGCTATAAATGCAAATTGCAAAATATAATGCCACATGAGAACTTGGAACTAATATTAGCAACCAAACAATCAACTCTTGTTGACCGTTTGCTTCTGGCATTCCCTGCACACAGCGCCCGTGATCGTTCTAACACGAGCTGCAGGGGCCAGCAGACCAGAGGTGTTAGAGGGGCAGAAATCAGAAGTGGCGTTGGCCAGAGGGGTTTTCTGACCAGGTTGTGGAGTGATTTTGCTATGACCGCAGACAGGACAGGTACTGCAGCATCAATTCAAAGTGACAGGAGACAACATTTGTCCAGTATGGTTACTAACTATTTTTCATCCCTTATCGACGTTCTCCCTCAACCGTCATTCCCATTTGATTACTGGGCATCAAAATTAGACACCTGGCCAGAATTGGCAGAATATGCATTGCAGGAGCTTGCTTGCCCGGCAGCTAGTGTCCTATCAGAAAGAGTATTCAGTGCTGCAGGTTCAATACTAACAGAAAAAAGGACTCGTCTGGCTACCCAAAATGTAGATGATCTAACCTTCATTAAAATGAACCACAACTGGATTTCGAAATCTTTTGCCCCACCTTGCCCGGCTGACACCTAGCTTTCCTATGTAAAGGTCTTGCCTGTGGACTATTCTGAACGACTTTTCCAATCTCGTAATTTGCAGCACCTGATTGTCCAGCATCCGACATGTTAACACCTCCCTAAATGGCCAAAGTCCCCACACGGGGCCGTGGTATCGCGACTTGGCGCCAGCACCCGTGAGAGTACTGTTTGTCTGAGGAGGTGGGTGTGCCCGCTTTTGGTCGACGGCACTGCCACTAGGTCCCTCATAGTACAATAAAGTGTCTGGCGGTGGTGGTGCGCACCCAACGTCAGACACACCGTTGTAATATGAGGGGCCCTGGGCCTGTACCGCCGGCCACAAGACAGTCCCCCCCCCAGCTCAAACAGTGCTCTACCACTTGCAAAATTTTCTCCCACAGCTCCACCAATGTTTAGTCTATGCGCTGACATCCTTCAATGCCTGGCACTGTCAATACCATTGTATTGACATTTTTCTTATGTTAGGCCTTCGAAGCCTGTCTGCGGTCACTCCTTCCACTAGGCCTCCACTGACCTGTCTACTGCTGCCCGTGTTCCCCTGGAACCAATTTTAAATTGCCTACAGCCCAATTTTTGTTATGTTAGGCCTTCGAAGCCTGTCTGCGGCCCGTTCTTTCCACTACTACTACACTGACCTGGCTACTGCCGCCCGTGTTCCCCTGGAACCAATTTAAAATTGCCGACAGCAAGCCCAATTTATTATGTTAGGCCTTCGAAGCCTGTCTGCGGTCCCTCCTTCCACTAGGCCTCCACTGACCTGTCTACTGCTGTCCGTGTTCCCCTGGAACCAATTGTAAATTGCCTACATCCCAATTTTTGTTATGTTAGGCCTTCGAAGCCTGTCTGCGGCCCGTTCTTTCCACTACTACTACACAGACCAGGCCACTGCTGCCCGTGTTCCCCTGGAACCAATTTTAAATTGCCTACAGCCAGCCCAATTTATTATGTTAGGCCTTCAAAGCCTGTCTGCGGTCCCTCCTTCCACTAGGCCTCCACTGACCTGTCTACTGCTGCCCGTGTACCCCTTGAACCAACATCAGAAAATATAAAAATAAGTATTTTGCTTATAAAAAAGAAAATACTGGAGAGATATCAAATGCAGACATTTTAACATTAAAAACAAACACATACAACAAAAATCTGGTACAGTACTAAAAATGGCCACCAGCTACAATAACTTTCTCCTGCAAGTAGTTAACTTAAAGTTTTTTTCAATTTAAAACACAGATATGGCATCCACCGAGTGTTGTCCTGTCGCGTCTTCTTTATATTATTGCCAAGAAGATGCAAAACAATGAAAATAATAAAATCATTATATACCAAAAAAATAGAGTAAGTCAAAACCACATTGCAAATACACATTCATTACAAATAAAGAAGCAGGGCGCGTCCGAGGGTGAGTATATACCTAATAAGAATATAATCACCCTCGGACGCGCCCTGCTTCTTTCCGACAGCCTTCCTTCCTAAGAATCAGCCCTTCCGTGGTGTAGAGAGAGGGTGTGTTACACTCCAAGGTGTTCCCCAGGTTGCCTTTCCTGAGCTTCGATCTTCATGCTCTCGTTTAGTAGTTGTCGGAAAGTAGGCTGCATTAGGCCTACAAATTGGGTATGGGGTGGAGAGAGATGGTGTGTTACACTCCAAGGTGTTCCCCAGGTTTCCTTGCCATTGCTTCGGTCTTCCGACTCTTGTTTAGTAGTTGTAGAAAACTACACTGCATTAGGCCTACAAAGTGGGTATCGGGTGGAGAGAGATGGTGTGTTACACTCCAAGGTGTTCCCCAGGTTTCCTTGCCATTGCTTCGGTCTTCCGACTCTCGTTTAGTAGTTGTAGAAAACTACACTGCATTAGGCCTACAAAATGGGTATCGGGTGGAGAGAGATGGTGTGTTACACTCCAAGGTGTTCCCCAGGTTTCCTTGCCATTGCTTCGGTCTTCAGACTCTCGTTTAGTAGTTGTAGAAAACTACACTGCATTAGGCCTACAAAATGGGTATCGGGTGGAGAGAGATGGTGTGTTACACTCCAAGGTGTTCCCCAGGTTTCCTTGCCATTGCTTCGGTCTTCAGACTCTCGTTTAGTAGTTGTAGAAAACTACACTGCATTAGGCCTACAAAATGGGTATCGGGTGGAGAGAGATGGTGTGTTACACTCCAAGGTGTTCCCCAGGTTTCCTTGCCATTGCTTCGGTCTTCCGACTCTCGTTTAGTAGTTGTAGAAAACTACACTGCATTAGGCCTACAAAATGGGTATCGGGTGGAGAGAGATGGTGTGTTACACTCCAAGGTGTTCCCCAGGTTTCCTTGCCATTGCTTCGGTCTTCCGACTCTCGTTTAGTAGTTGTAGAAAACTACACTGCATTAGGCCTACAAAATGGGTATGGGGTGGAGAGAGATGGTGTGTTCCACTCCAAGGTGTTCTCCAGGTTGCCTTTCCTGAGCTTCTATCTTCAGGCTCTCGTTAAATTGTGGTTAAATGGAACAACTGCATTTGGCGTACTAGTTGGTTTGGGGCCTACTAACAGTGTCTGCCGCTCCTTGCTGTTCTCCTGGTTTCCTGTCCTGAAATTCCGTTTTCAGGCGCTCGTTAAGTAGTTGTTAATGTTAGACTGCATTTGGCCTACTAGTTGGGTTGGGGCCTACTATCGGTGTCTGCCACTCCTTGCTGTTCTCCTCCACTGAACAAAGCTGTGCCGCCTGTTTACTACGGTTGCCAATTTTGAACTGCATTTCGACTACTTACTGATTTGGGCCTACTCTCTGTGTCAGCCTCTCATTCCAGTTGTCCTCCACTGCAATGCCCCCTGGTTATTCCTGTGTTACCAATTTTGAACTGCATTTAGCCAACTTTATTCTTTGGGCCTATATCTGTGTTTCCTCCTCATCCTGCCCATTGCCCAGCCAGTGATAGATGAGTCTGCTGGTACATTGACCCATAACGCAACATTCCCCGTGCACGCTACACAACAACATTGTGACCGTGCTGAAAGTCAGGTTGCTCTTCCCGCATACCATACCACCTTACACGGGGACAAAGAGGAAGGTGCAGATGAAAGTGCAGGTTCCTTCATCAGGTGGGGGGAGGAATACTAGTTGGCACGTCACTGGCACAGGGCCTCTCATAGTACGCAAAAGTGTTGCTGCCGGTGGGAGGCGCCCCCGCCGTGCAAACACACCGCTGTACTTTGAGGGGCCCTGTGCCAGTGCCAATGCCAACAAGTGGCCCCCCCCTGCTTGCTCAGGTTCACAGCACTTGCAAAGTTGAAATACTTACCTCTCCCTGCTCCACTGCCGTGACGTGGTCCAGATTTCCTGGGCCCACTAATTACTTGAACCAGCCCTACCCACCACAACTTTAGCCAAATGACCCCCAATTTCAAATGCCTTCCAATTATTATAAGGTAAATTACGCTTGACAAGCTTCATTAAGAAGAATGGATGGTTTTGACATTAAAATGGGCACTCTAGGTGTTTTCCTGGCCCCCACTCACTGCCGACTATGCTGCCCCATTGACTTGCATTGGGTTTCGTGTTTCGGTCGATCCCGACTTTACGTCATAATCGGCCGATTTCACTCGACCCGACTTTTGAGATAGTCGGGTTTCGCGAAACCCAGCTCGACTCTAAAAAGGTCAAGGTCGCTCAACTCTAGATGGCAGTACTTAGAACCATGGTGAACCAGTGTAGACTCCCTCATGTGAGGCAAGAATTCCGGATGGAATAAATTTTGCCAGACCAGAAGATACGGTCAAACCCGGGGCTGAATATAGAGGAGAGGACAGAGCAGGGACAGAAATGAAGACACTGACTGTGATACCCGAAGTGCCTGTATTGGAGCAAGTTGTGCTGAGTAAACAAGTTCATATTGAAGTTAAGCCGGAGCGTGACTCCTTTATTGCGGAACTGTCTATGAGGAATACATCCCCATACTGGGCAAGTCCAGCGCAGAGGATTACCACAGACATAACACAGCAGAGATATGTGAATTGATGTGGGAAGGGGGCCAGAGAGTGATACAGGGATTGCTGTTGGCCATGGCTACCTCCCTGGCTCCCCATCCTACAGTTGTGTGAGGTTTTTCTGAAACACTGAATGCACTTGGTAATGGAGATCATCAAGATCAACTGCTGGCAGCTCCCTTTGCAATTGCCGACCAATGATGTCCCATATGTTCTCATTGGGAGACAAGTCTGGAGACACTGTAGGCCTTGGTAGTAGAGATGAGCAAACATCTTTGGCTCCCTCCTTATTCAGCAAGCTATAGTGCTTACTGAAGAAGCTGCATCATGAACCCAGATGCCTGGAGTGCTCTTGATGATCAGCTGTTCGGTGCCGCAGCTGCATGTGTCGCGGCTGTATGACAGTCACAACACATGCATGAAGAGTCCGTGTATTGTGACTGTCACACAGCTGTGACACATACAGTTGCGGTGCCCAACAGCTGATTATCGGGAGTGCTCCAGGTATCCGTGTTCCCGACGCAGCTTCTCGCTAAGCGGTAAAGCTTGCCAAATAAGGAGGGAGCTGACGATGTTCGCTCATCTCTACTTGGTAGCACCTTTAGACCACGCAGACTGCTCAAATTGCCATGGGCATTATGCGGCCTGGCCTTGTCATGTTGAAAAATGGCTCATGGGACATTTTGGAAAAATTGATTTGATGCTCCTACTTGACACTGAGATGTTTGGAACATTAGTTTAAATTTTTTCATCATTTGCATATCATTAATGTCTATAAATTCTGTGATTTCTATAATGAAACAACTTTTCCTTCTTGGTGCTGCAGTTTCAATATTGAGAAGTGTATGAACAACAAAGTGGATAATGAATACAGAGACAGAGATTTTTGGGGCATCCTAATGTCTTTTTCAGGTGGATTTCGCTCTGAAAAGCACATGGAAAAAAAGCTAAGTAAATGCTCAAAAGGATAAAGATATGCATTTCAATGTAAAAACTACTTGCTATTTATATGTTCAATCTTTTGAGCACCAAACAATTAAAAGAAGTGAGCTAACTATTCTTAAAGCATTTAACATTCTGAAGACACTCTATATTTTATAACAGAAGTCAATCGGAAAGATAAAATGCCTGGCCAACTTTTTGAACACTTTTCTACCATTTCTGCTTGAAATCCTGCATATAATAGTGATAATAATAATCTTTATGTATATAGCACCAACATATGCTGCAGTGCAATTAAAGAAAAAATAATGATGACCCTGCTCTTAAGAGCTTGCAATCTACAATGAGGTGGGGGAGACACAAAGTACAGGTGCTTATTTACAATGACAGTCCAGCCATCTTGAGGAAATGGGGGATAGATAAAGGTTGCATGAGCTGGTCAGCAGCCAATATTTGTAGTGCGTTTGGGTGCAGTGGAGTTTAAGGGAGAATTATGTTCAGAGAAATAGTGAAAGGGCTATATATATATATAAAAAGAACTTTGAATAGGGAACATGATATGCCGCCCTAAACAGAAGTGTTTTTAGGGAGCGCCTAAAACTGTGTAAGTTGTGGTTAGTCCTAATTTCTTGGGATAGAGCATTCCAAAGAACTGGTGCAACTCGGGAGAAGTCTTAGACCTGAGAGTAGGAGGTACAGATTAGTGCGGGAAGTTAGTAGAAAGTCACTTGTGGAGCGTAGAGAGCGGGTAGGCCGATAAACAGAAATGAGAGAGGAAATGTAGGGGGTTGCCGCACTGTGGAGAGCTTTGTGGGTGAGAACAAGCAGTTTAAATTGACTCTCATAATGTATGGGCACTGAGCAGAAGCATCAGAGCAATGATTGGCTTGACCAGACAAATGACACTGGCTGCTGCATTAAGGATCGACTGGAGATGGGAAAGTCGAGTGAAGGGGAGGCCAATTAATAAGGTAAACAAAGCGGGAATGGATCCAGGCAACAGTGAACATTTTTTGTTGTTACCATGGTGAGTAAGGGACAGATTCTAGAGATGTTCTTCAGGTGCAAGCGACAAGAGCAATCAAGAGATTGTATATAGGAAAGATTGGTGTCAAACATAATACCCAGACAGCGCACCTGCTGCCTAGGTGTTATTGTGGTGCCATGCACAGAGAGAGATGTCAGATTTAGGGAGGAAGGACGTCGAGAGCAAAAGAAGTTCAGTTTTGGAAAGGTTGAGTTTCATATAGAGAGCGGACATGATGTTGGAAACTGCAGATAGACAGTCACTGGTGTTCTGTAGTACAGCGGGGGTAGGGTCAGGAGATGAAGTGTGTAGTTGTATGTCATCAGCATAAAGATGGTTCAGTAAGCCTAATTTGCTGATGGTCATTTCAATTGAGGCAATGTAGAGAAAGAAGAGATCCAAAGACTGAATCACGGACCTCAATAGTGAGAGGAAGAGGGGAATAAAATGTACAGGGTGGGCCATTTATATTGATACACTTTGATACAAAGTGGTGGCCTCCACCACTTTGGATTTTGTCCCATATATCAGTGAGTCTCTCGATTTGCCCCTCCCTTCATTTCTAGCTACCTCTAGTGCAGTTGGGGAATATCCTTTTTCTAAAAATTGTTGTGTCAGATATTCTGACTCGTTCTCATAATCCCTTATGTTTGTACAATTTCGTTGGACTCTGGTGAACTGGCCCTTAGGGATATTGGTGAGCCAGACAGGTAAATGGCAGCTGGTTAAATGGACATAGCTGTTCGCATCTACTTCCTTCCGATAACATTTGGAGTGTAGTTATATATGTGCAAGCAGGTTACTTACGGTTTTAAAATACTAGGGGGCTTATGAGCATAAGGATCTACTCAATATGAGGGGTATATAGTGACAAATGCACAGGTTTTAATTTATGATTTTTAATAAAGAATTTAATTTTAAATACACATTCATATACACTATGGGATAGTAGAGGGTTAATAGGATATGTGCAATCTAGTGCTGCTCCTGAAAAGATAAATACAATGGCTGAGTCCATAGTGTAAGGGTAGCTGCGGTAATGTAGAGTTCTTGTGGCATACCCAATCCATTCAGGTGTAGAGGCGGGATATGGGCGGGCTTGTGGCACTGTCAAAACATATAAAGGGAGGAGATGGTATGAAAAGCATTAACCCTGATGAAGAAGGCCGTCTGCCTTCGAAACACGTTGGTTAGGTCATTCCTTCTTGGCTCCAACGCCGCTCCGTACTTTTGTGATGTCACAGTTCAGGCACGCGCGAGCAGGCGCCAGCAGCCATCTCCTCTCAGCGGTAACCAGGGACGTCTTCGGCCAGGACTCCCTAGGTGTCGCATCAGCTGCCATACGCCTCCCGGCTTTCTCCCCCGCATACTCCGCACAGCAGCAAGTAGCGGACTCCGGATCTTTTCTTTCCCCCTTCGCATACCCTCGCCGACTGGACACACCTCCCAGAGGCATCGTGAGTCGTGACACCAAGACTACACGTGCACCACCAGCGGGGTAAGCACCGACCTGCAGTGAAGTTTTATGCGTACATTTTAGTCACTTTCTTAAGAAGTACTTATTACTATTATCAACATCTACTTCCTGTCATTACTTCTATACTTGCGGTGCTCAGTTGCCGGCTATACGCCTTCCAGCACCACCTAGTATTTAACCCCTAGGCGCAGCATCACACTTTCTTATGGTATAGCATTACTTATCTCCAGGATAGGCACAGATCCTGTTAGTGATCCCAGCAGCTAGGGGTATATTTTGCGTCACTTATTCTCCCTTGCATAGGGCACGTGCCCACATTGAGGTGAGTGCCAGTGTGTTTTACTTCTTCTACTCAGCTTGATAAATTTGTAGAGGATAATGTTTTCTGGTATGCAAGTTTTCCTCTATAGGCGTTCAACACTCCTAGAGCATTGCTGGAGAAATCGAGTTTGCGATAAGTCAGGGCTGTTTTACTCTTTGTTTGGAGGTTCTGGGGAGGATGAAGGGTGCTACTTGGTCCACGGTGCTTCTGAGAGTGTCGTTGTATTGATATACTCAAAATTGTTAATTATGATGCTGCATGCACTGCTGATCCTGAGCGATCATTTCTGCCTGTAACCCTGTGCACACTGCAATCTGGCCTCTCACCCTAATGGGGTTTACCTTTCAGTGTACGACTGATGAAGGTCATTGTAGGACCAAAACATCTTCTTTATTTTTGGATTGCCTGCACACAATAAAATGATCTGCATACAACATTTACCTGAGTGCCAAGTTTTATACAAGATTGCAGTGATATACAGATCAGGACAGTAAAAAGAAGTGATTGGGGATAGTGTAAGTGTATGAGGGTTAATGGCTTGAAGATTTCTGAATGTGTATTAGGTAGGAGTGTGCCAGGGTGGGCAAGGTTTTGTGAGCTTGAAGGAGAGAATATTGTGGTCAGAGAAGGGGAGAGGTAAGTTATCTAGGCAGGAGATTGAACAGTGAATGACAACAACACGGTCAAGGGTGTTACCATCTTTCTGTGTCTCAAAGGATGAAATCTGTGAGAAGCCAAGAGAAGTGGTTAGAGAAAGAAGCTGGGATGCAGATGGGGAGGTGGGGCTGCTTATGGGGATGTTGAAGTCTGACAGGATAAGGGTTAGTAATTCTGAGGACACAAAGCGTGACAGCCAGGCAGAAAAATGGTCAAGGAACTGGGTGGGTGAGCCTGGGGGACGATATTACCAGAAAACGGCAGTAATAAAGACACCACAAAAATGCTATAAACCAACCAGTGGTCAAAAACATTAAGAAAAAAAAAATACTAAGAAAGACCATTTAGGAAAAAACACTAGTGTTTTCTAAAGTTTCTTTCTTGGCGAATTTGCTTGCCCGTAAGAGATATCATGTGCACTTAGACTATCAAGTAAATCCTGAAGGAGAGAAATGTAGACATGTAAAATAAATATATAATCTTTAGAATAATCTGAATTTATTTTTACTAAAAATGCCATCCATAAAAAATACATCTGTTTTGCCACAATTTTGACAAAAATGTTAAAAGTCCAATTTAATGTATAGGCCTATGTCTGTGAAAAAATGAAATGGCTAAGGCCATGTCTTGGTATCTGCAAACAGCTGATCAATGCAATATTCAGGACCCATGCTAAGGATAGGCCATTCCTTTTAAAGTCTCAGTTAATTCATTTAAAGGTGTCCTAGCCCTACATACAGTAGATAATGTACATCTACTGTAACTATTATGCCATGATAAGAAATATGGAAGAACTCTCAACCCCTGTAATGGTGTCCAGAGGGTAAGCCATCAATATTAGAGTGGTGGCGGTCCAATTATCAGCATCTCCACCGATCAGCTGCTTGAATGTTTACATTGGCTTGCAGGCTGGTTTGTTCTTGTCTGCAGCTTTCTTTTTACTTTGGGAATGGTTAATACATTGAACAAATCTAATAGATGTATTTTATAGTATAAAATGCCAGCACAGCCTTTACATGTTAGTTTAATTATCAAGAAAATCTTGACTCATGCATAAAATGTAAAATTCCCCTAAAATGCTATTTGTCTCATTTGTAAGATGAACATGGAAGTTTTTTCAGCATTGTGAATCTTAAAGGTCAGATATTTCTGTATTGGAGTTGTCTGCTGAAAAGCAATTAAGTAGGTTTTAGATATGCATTTCCTTAGTTTGACGTACAGGTTTGGTAATGTCTTATAAATAGGACAGTTTTATTACCAATGGGTTATTTATCATTAAATAAAATATCATAGTTGTACAATTTGTGGATCATAATATAATAAATGATAATGTCAGACTTCTTTATTTTACTTTTACCTACTGTTTGTTAAGTATGCTAAAATCATCAGAGAAAAAGTGCTTACTGCTTCCATCCCTCAGTCTACAGAATGGCCCTATCACAATCAGATAAGGGTAAAACTACATAGGATGGAAAAGCTGCAAATTTTGGGGGATGAGATTAGCATTTTTCAGAAATTGACCTTGAGTGAAAGTTTTAAAAATCACATAATTTCAATTTCTGTTGCAGATATTCTCTGTGATTTTATTTCTTTTAATAAAGTGGTAAAATCTCCATCGAAATTCACTTGTACATACTAAATTGGAGATATGGACTGCTGACCACACTTGGACATGCATGTTTATCCCAGATGTCATGGTTTTGGGGGGCTTTTCTGTGGACAATTTTTGTGTTCAGTCACTAGTAGCAGTAGTGGAAGCAGTAGGTCCATTAGGCCAAACAATAGTTTTTGAATTGTTTGATCATTTTTTTAGGTTATTACTTTTAATACTAGACTTGTTACACATCTTTTATATGTTTTTGTTTATATGTGCCTGAACATTGTAGAAGAAATGACAGGATGAAACTAGATCTCTTCTTTTTCAGCTACATGTGCTTTCAATTTCATGAAACCCTTCATTGGACTCATGTTATGTTACTCCACATTGACCCTAGCATGGTCTGGAGCTTGTCTGTGGCAGGAGGCTGGAGGAAGTAATTACTATATTACACAGGGCATATGATCAACAGGTGTCAGTATTTCCTTTTCTACTTCCATCTGTAGTTCAGTTTAGGGACCATTCAGATCAGGATCTGTTAGAAATGCACCGTATTTTCCAGAGGAAAGTTAGTGAGATGAAGATACAAGTGATGGTCACCTGACAACCGAAGAAATGTCATTTGAATTGAGATGGTTTGGGGTGAGCTGGACCGCAGAGTGAAGGCAAAAGGGTCAACAAGTGCTAAGCATCTCTGGGAACTCCTTCAATCCTTCAAGATTGTTGGAAGACCAATTCTGGTGACTACCTCTTGAAGCTCATCAAGAGAATGCCAAGAGTGTGCAAAGCAGTCATCAAAGCAAAAGGTGGCTACTTTGAAGAACCTAGAATATAACACATATTTTCAGTTGTTTCACACTTTTTTGTTATTAATTTAATTCCACATTTGTTAATTCATAGTTTTCATGCCTTCAGAGTGAATTTCCAATTTTCATAGTCATGAAAATACAGAAAAATCTTGAAATGAGAAGGTGTGTCCAAACTTTTGGTCTGTACTGTATATGTTTTAATCTGTGTACTGTGTAATATGGTAGCATTTGATTCTATTTAAGTGTGCTCACCAATGTACTTGTGTTTATAGATTGTCCAAGTAATGTTCATATGTCTCTAGGTGTAAGGGATAGAGGTAGGGATATGTAGTGATACAGTTAGGCTTAGAGTTCAGTCAGGGTTAGGTCGGATTTAGGACAGTGGAGGGCACTACAGAGTTAGATATTAGATTGAGATAACAACTGGTTTCAACCGGAGTTGTGACAGTTGAAAAAAGGGGTGGGGCCAGTGTAGTGGCAGGGATAGTACCTTCCTGAGGTAATTTTCAGTTAGTGGGAGGAGCTAGAGCAGTGTGAGGAGAATTGTTCTAGAAGGAGTTATTGTTGTTGTCCAGAGAGAGAGAAAGAGAGAAGAACCTGTAAAGGAGAGTTCTGAAGAATGAAAGATTGCGGGGCACAAGTGGATAAATGCAGCCTGAAAGGATCAGTGGCTAGACTGTGGGGTAACTTCTGTGACATCCGGGACTTACGGTCCGACCAGGATTTGCATTGGCAACCTAAATTTTCACCCAAGATGGGGAAAGTGGACAGGGAGCACCTAGAATCAGCTAACTTGATCGCCCAGGGAACTGCGGGACTGGATACCACGTTGCCAAAGGTTATGCTGACAGGAGAGATCAGGGAGAACTCAGGAGGAGAAGTTCTTATGTCCTTTGAAGATTGCTGGATTAAGTCTGTTATGAAGATGCACAAGTTAAGTAAAGTTTTATTCAAAATGAACTTGGACTTTAAGAACATTTGTGTGTGTCTGCGATGGATTGGAGCCTTGCATGCTTTATTAATGCAGCAGGGTGCAATGAAAGTACAGAAGCCCCTCGGCACTACTACCACCCTGGCCCCCATTACAAGCTCACTGATTTGCTGCCATACTGACACTGCAGTCAGTGAGCTTAGCGGGTCGTGCCTTCTATACCATCTGCAGCAGTACTGTAGATGAGACGTCAGCTCTGCAGATAACTGAGCTCAGCAGCTATAGATTACACAAGCCGCTCAGAGCTCCTGAGCTTACTGATTAGCTGCCATAAACAGCGGCAGCAACCCCCCAGGCAGTGTAAGTAAAACGCTATTTTAGTTTTAATACTAATAGAACTTATAGGAAAAACATTTCAGAACAGGGACAGTCCCTTTAACCCCTTAATCCCATATGACGTACTATCCCGTCAAGGTGACCTTGGACTTAATTCCCAGGGACGGGATAGTACGTCATAGCGATCGGCCGGGTGTCAGCTGACTATTGCTGCTGACATCCGGCACTATGTGCCAGTAGCAGTCACGGACCGCCCCGGCACATTAACCCCCGGCAAACATGATCACAGCGTTTCAGGGGCATAGGGAAGCATCGCACAGGGAGGGGGCTCCCTGCTTGCTTCTCTGAGACCCTCAGAGCAATGCAATGGGATCGCGTTGCTCCAAGGGTCTTCTACCACCTTCTTCCTGCAGGCCCCGGATCCAAAATGGCCGCGGGGCTACATCCGGGTCCTGCAGGGAGGTGGCTTACCAGCGCCTGCTCAGAGCAAGCGCTGGTAAGCCACCTCCCTGCATGTCAGATCGCTTGCATTGCAACGTGTCAGATCAGCGATCTAACCTTATAACATTACCCCCCCCTTCCCCCGGGGCAATGTTATAAAGTAAAAAAATATATATTTAGATGTTTAAAAAAAAAAATCCTAAATAAAGAAAAAATATTTATTGTTCCCATAAATACATTCCTTTATCTAAATAAAAAAAAAAATAATGTACACATATTTAGTATCGCCGTGTCCGTAACAACCCGACCTATAAAACTGTCCCACTAGTTAGCACCTTCAGTGAACACTGTACAAAAAAACGATGCAAAAAACAACGCTTGATTATCATACCGCCGAACAAAAAGTGTAATAGCACGCGATCAAAAACACAGATATAAATAACCATGGTACCGCTGAAAACGTCATCTTGTCCCTCAAAAAACGAGCCGCCATACGTCATCATCATCAGCAAAAAAATAAAAAAGCTATAGTCCTCAGAATAAAGCGTTGCAAAAATAATTATTTTTTCTATAAAATACCGTATATACTCGAGTATAAGCCGACCCGAGTATAAGCCGACCCCCCTAATTTTGCCACAAAAAACTGGGAAAACTTATTGACTCGAGTATAAGCCTAGGGTGGAAATGCAGTGTTTATACTGGCCCCATAGATGCCCCAATACAGTGCTCTGCAGTGTTTATACTGGCCCCATAGATGCCCCAATACAGTGCTCTGCAGTGTTTATACTGGCCCCATAGATGCCCCAATACAGTGCTCTGCAGTGTTTATAGTGGCCCCATAGATGCCCCAATACAGTGCTCTGCACTGTTTATATTGGCCCCATAGATGCCCCAATACAGTGCTCTGCACTGTTTATATTGGCCCCATAGATGCCCCAATACAGTGCTCTGCAGTGTTTATACTGGCCCCATAGATGCCCCAATACAGTGCTCTGCAGTGTTTATAGTGGCCCCATAGATGCCCCAATACAGTGCTCTGCACTGTTTATATTGGCCCCATAGATGCCCCAATACAGTGCTCTGCAGTGTTTATACTGGCCCCATAGATGCCCCAATACAGTGCTCTGCACTGTTTATACTGGCCCCATAGATGCCCCAATACAGTGCTCTGCAGTGTTTATACTGGCCCCATAGATGCCCCAATACAGTGCTCTGCAGTGTTTATACTGGCCCCATAGATGCCCCAATACAGTGCTCTGCAGTGTTTATACTGGCCCCATAGATGCCCCAATACAGTGCTCTGCAGTGTTTATACTGGCCCCATAGATGCCCCAATACAGTGCTCTGCAGTGTTCATAGTGGCCCCATAGATGCCCCAATACAGTGCTCTGCAGTGTTCATAGTGGCCCCATAGATGCCCCAATACAGTGCTCTGCAGTGTTCATAGTGGCCCCATAGATGCCCCAATACAGTGCTCTGCAGTGTTCATAGTGGCCCCATAGATGCCCCAATACAGTGCTCTGCAGTGTTCATAGTGGCCCCATAGATGCCCCAATACAGTGCTCTGCAGTGTTCATAGTGGCCCATAGATGCCCCACATTAATCTGTGCGATGGCCGCTGCTGCTGCAATAAAAAAAAAAAAAAGCCATACTCACCTCGCTACTTGCAGCTCCCAGCGTCTGGTCCCGGCGTCTGTCTGCACTGACTGATCAGGCAGAGGGCGCCGCGCACACTATATGCGTCATCGCGCCCTCTGACCTGAACAGTCAGAGCGCAGATAGACGCCGGGAAGATGGATCGGCGGCTGGAACGAGGACAGGTGAATATAACATACTCACCTAGTCCTGGCGATCCTCGCGCTGTCCCCTCCTGTCTTCCGCGCTGCAGCTTCTTTCTCTGTCAGCGGTCACCGGCACCGCTGACAGAGAAATGAATACGCGGCTCCGCCCCTATGGGAGGTGGAGCCGCTTATTCATATCTCTAATGAGCGGTCCCACGTGACCGCTGAAGAGAGGAAGAAGCTGCAGCGCGGACGGCAGGGACAGCGCGAGGATCGCTGGGACTAGGTAAGTATACCCCAGCGCCTTCAGCCCCTCACCTGCCGACCCCACCGCTACCGTGACTCGAGTATAAGCCGAGGGGGGCACTTTCAGCCCAAAAATTTGGGCTGAAAATCTCGGCTTATACTCGAGTATATACGGTAGTTTTTATCGTATAAAAGCGCCAAAACATAAAAAAATGATATAAATGAGGTATCGCTGTAATCGTACTGACCCGAAGAATAAAACTGCTTTATCCATTTTATCAAACGCGGAACCGTATAAACACCCTCCCCAAAAGAAATTCATGAATAGCTGGTTTTTGGTCATACTGCCTCACAAAAATCAGAATAAAAAGCGATCAAAAAATGTAACATGCCTGAAAATGTTACCAATAAAAACATCAACTCGTCCTGCAAAAAAACAAGACCTCACATGGCTCTGTGGACCAAAATATGGAAAAATTATAGCTCTCAAAATGTGGTAACACAAAAAAATATTTTTTGCAATAAAAAGTGTCTTTTAGTGTGTGACAGCTGCCCATCATAAAAATCCGCTAAAAAACCTGCTATAAAAGTAAATCAAACCACCCTTCATCACGCCCTTTGTTAGGGAAAAAAAAAATTAAAAAATGTATTTATTTCTATTTTCCCATTAGGGTTAGGGCTAGGGTTAGGGTTAGGGTTAGGGTTAGGGCTAGGGTTAGGGTTAGGGCTAGGGTTAGGGCTAGGGTTATGGTTAGGGTTGGGGCTAGGGTTAGGGTTGGGCCTAGGGTTAGGGTTTAGATTACATTTACGGTTGGGATTAGGGTTAGGGGTGTGGTTAGGGTTATGGTTGGGATTAGGGTTAGGGGTGTGTTGGAGTTAGGAGTGTGCTTAGGGTTTGGGTTAGGTGTGTGGTTGGGATTAGGGGTGTGTTTGGGTCAGGGTTTCAGTTAGAATTGGGGGTTTCCACTGTTTAGGTACATCAGGGCTCTCCAAACGCGACTTGGAGTCCAATCTCAATTCCAGACAATTCTGCATTAAAAAAGTAAGACAGTGTTCCTTCCCTTCTGAGCTCTCCCTTGCGCCCAAACAGGGGTTTACCCCAACATATGGGGTATCAGCGTACTCAGGACAAATTGGACAACAACTTCTGGTGTCCAATTTTTCTTGTTACCCTTGGAAAAAGAAAAATTTGGGGGGCTAAAAAAACATTTTTGTGGGAAAAAAAATATTTTTTATTTTCACGGCTCTGCGTTATAAACTGTAGTGAAACACTTGGGGGTTCAAAGTTCTCACAACACATCTAGATAAGTTCCTTAGGGGGTCTAGTTTCTAATATGGGGTCACTTGTTGGGGGTTTACTTTCTAAAATGGCGTCCCATCTCAATTCCAGACAATTTTGCATTGAAAAGTCAAATGGCGCTCCTTCCGTTCCGAGCTCTGCCATGCACTCATACAGTGGTTTACCCCCACATATGGGGAATCGGGGTACTCAGGACAAATTTTACAACAACTTTTGGGGTCTATTTTCTCCTGTTACCCTTGGTAAAATAAAACAAATTGGAGCTGAAGTAAATTTTTTGTGAAAAAAAATTAAATGTTAATTTTTTTTTAAACATTCCAAAAATTCCTGTGAAACACCTGAAGGGTTAATAAACTTCTTGAATGTGGTTTTGAGCACCTTGAGGGGCGCAGTTTTTAGAATGGTGTCACACTTGGTTATTTTCTATCATATAGACCCCTCAAAATGACTTCAAATGAGATATGGTCACTAAAAAAATGGTGTTGTAAAAATGAGAAATTGCTGGTCAACTTTTAACCCTTATAACTTCCTAACAAAAAAGAAAATGATTCCAAAATTGTGCTGATGTAAAGTAGACATGTGGAAAATGTTACTTATTAAGTATTTTGTGTGACATATCTCTGTGATTTAATTGCATAAAAATTCAAAGTTGGAAAATTGCGAAATTTTCAAAATTTTCACCAAATTTCCTTTTTTTCACAAATAAACGCAGGTAATATCAAAGAAATTTTACCACTTTCATGAAGTACAATATGTCACGAGAAAACCGTGTCAGAATCACTGGGATCAGTTGAAGCGTTCCAGAGTTATAACCTCATAAACGAACAGTGGTCAGAATTGTAAAAATTGGCCCATCATTAACGTGCAAACCACCCTCGGGGCTTAAGGGGTTAACTTTCTGCATCCTGATAGCTTTCCTGTGTTTTAGTTTGAGAAAGACTGCCTCTATATAATTAACACTCTTCAAAATCATTGGGGGCTCTTCTTACCTTGTCCTGATGACAAAATTAACTGTTCCTGTACTGTCTGTTGACTGTCATTATAGATTTATTGTTGTTGTTACTATTATTATTGATAACAATGCCTTTAAGCAAATGAACAAGAATGTCCTCATGTCAATGCAGACATTTGGTGATTTCAGCCTCTAATTATTAAAAAAAAGGAATTAAAGAGTTGTCAAAATGTTCTTCACGAGTTGTCCCCTGTCTCCCAGATCTTTACATCCCGGGGCAGTGGATTGACAGTGCAGACCAGAAACACGGTCGAGCCACTGGTCTGAATTGTCCCATGTTGTAAGCAGAGGCAGCTTGGCCTTGGAGCATTTGGAGACGTGCAGGGGAACTGAAGCTAGCTGAATAGGTTGCAGAGGTGGCCGGTAACCAAGGCAATGAGCAGTAAAATACAGAATTAAAAATGCCTCTATTCATGTGAACAGAGCTGAGTTTTAATAAATAGATAAATTGCAAAGTTGTTTGCTTTCCCGAGTACTTAGCGATTTTACATATTTACAAGGTTGAGACAATCCCTTTAAGCATTTACATTATGTCTGAAGTTTTAGCACCCTTTAATATTCATCTCCTGGTAGTTCTCTCTGTAACATAGGCTTTTTTTCTATATCCAGCTGCACTACCCTTTGCAGCTGGCTTTGTAATGTCTGCAGCTATGGATTTTCTTTATTTGGCTATGCTCCCAATAATGTGCAATAACTTCATTCTATTTTATGATTTAATTTCAAGAATGAAAACAATATAATACTATTTTTTACTACTTGGCGACCTCTCCTTTGTCCTTTCAAACCCGAAGTCATTAATGTCTCTTATCGTCATTATTGTCATTATTGCCATTCTTTGTCACCTTTGCCATGTAACCTTTGTGGGTTTCACAAATGTGTCATATAAAAGTCAGCCATTCTAGAAATGATTGCTTTAAGTTTATATCCTGTGATCTTTTCTGTGTAGCCTGATCAGTAAATAATAATCCACCTTTCATCATTACTAGCTTGGGTCCTGCCATTTTATGGAAAGTTTTTTTTTTGTCTATCCTTGGTGAGCTGAATTTATTATGTGTGTTATATCATAGATATCATAGATTTTTTTTCATACTTTGAGAGTAAAAGCTTTGGGAATCATTGATCCCTTACTACCCCCATGATTGTCATCCAGAAAATATGCTTTTAAATTATTCCTTTCTATCACAGTACTTTTCAGTGGCTTTTACAACATTTACAGGAACATTCAGAATTTTGCCAGTTTAATAATTAACATGATCATCCCTCTGTTCTCTTTCCACCAATTCGTCATGTACATGCCAAAACTTAGAGTAAACTGTCCAATTTTAACCCTTTTTTAAAACATTTGTTGGAAGTATTAGGTGTGGTCTTTCAACGAACTTCCTCGCGATTTCAAGCCACGGTGGCTTGATGGATGAACGATCTGTAGGAAGATTGATCTTGTGCAAGTCTAGAAAGGTCCACCAGGGTTTTCTCCACAATTACCTTGATAGTATCAAGCCATTGGGTTGCTGATTTTCATCTTTGTCTTGTCGCTTCTATTCTTCTGACCATGAAGTCCTTTTCCAGTGATTGCTCTCACATGATGTGTCCAAAGTAGGCAAGTCTTAGCTTGGTGATCTTTGCTTCAAGTGACATTTCTGGCTTGATTTGTTCAAAAATTGATTAGTTTGTTCTTATTTCCATTCACAGTATTGATTAGATCCTTCTCCGGCACCACATTTCAAGAGCGTCTATTCTTTTTATGTCTTGATTCTTTATCGCCCATGTTTCGCATCCATATGTTTCCAAAGAAAACAGCAAACTGTGTATGACCCATGTGTTTGTCTCCAGTGAAATGTACTTCGATTTGCTCACTGTTGATTTGCCCATAGCTATTTTACTATTGACTTCTAATTTTGTTGCTGCATCTTGAATGTTCATCGATCCTAGTAGGCTGAAGTCCTTTACTTCATAGCCTTCCATCTCAAATGTGTCCTGGTCATACCTGGCAGTAGCCAATATCTTTGTTTTCTTTGTGTTGAGTAGTAGCCCCATGTTTGTGCTTTCTATATTGACACTTCGTAATAAGTCTATTCAATCTAAGTTTGCTGCTTTCAATGTTGTACCATCTGCGCATATAAGATTGTATCATGTAGTGGCAAGGGACTGTGGGCACCTACACTATCCCTCGTACTTGGGGCGCCAAAGTCCATCTCTGTCCCTGGATTACACTGGATTGTGGAGACATACTGATAGGGAATTTAGATTGTGAGCTCCATTGGGGACAGCGATGATAATGTGTGCAAACTGTAAAGCGCTGCGGAATATGTTAGCGCTGTATAAAAATAAAGATTATTATTATTATTAGGGTTTCGTACCTAGCTATGCTTCTAACTTTACCCTTATCTGATCCCCCCACCACCCAGGGAGGTGAGCCGAAGTATATAGGAAAACACTAATCAGACAGACAGGGGAACACAGACAGGGATAAAGGAAAATTACCATAATACAAATAATAATAATAGAAATAATTGTATTTCTATAGCGCCAACATATTCCACAGCACTTTACATTTTAGAGGGGACTTGTACATACACTAGACATTACAGCATAACAATAAGCACATAGATCAAAACAGACACCAAGAGGAATGAGGGCCCTGTTTGCAAGCTTACAAACTATGAGGAAAAGGGGAGACATGAAATGTGGATGGTAACAATTTCTTAGTTGTTCAGACCAGCCATCGTGTAGGAATAAGGTGTTCATGTAATGCTGCATTATTTATTATTATTATTATTATTTATTGTTATAGCGCCATTTATTCCATGGCGCTTTACATGTGAGGAGGGGTATACATAATAAAAACAAGTACAATAATCTTAAACAATACAAGTCATAACTGGTACAGGAGGAATGAGGACCCTGCCCGCGAAGGCTCACAATCTACAAGGGATGGGTGAGAATACAGTAGGTGAGGGTAGAACTGGTCATGCAGCGGTTTGGTCGCATGAACCGGTTATCAGCCTAAGTATGTAACAGTACAGACACAGAGGGCCATTAAATGCATAGAGCATGTGAGAACATGATGCGAGGAACCTGGTTGTGGTAAAAATTTTGAATTTGCAACACAGAGATAGTTAGGTTAAAGCATTGAGATGGTAGGCCAGTATGAACAAATACGATTTTAGGCCACGCTTAAAACTGTGTGGATTGGGGATTAAGCATATTAACCTGGGTAGTGCATTCCAAAGAAATGGCGCAGCACGTCTTGGAGATGGGAGGGAGAGTTTCTGATTATTGAGGATGCTAACCTCAGGTCATTAGCAGAACAGAGTGCATGGGTAGGGTGGTAGATTGAGGCGAGGGAGGAGATGTAGGGTGGTGCTGAGCCATGGAGTGCTTTGTGGGTGAGGGTAATAAGTTTATACTGAATTCTGGAGTGGATGGGTAACCTGGGTAATAACTGGCACAAGGTAGAGGCATCGGTGTTATGATTGGTGAGGAATATGATCCTGGCTGCAGCATTCAATACAGATTGGAAAGGGGAGAGTTTGGTAAGAGGGAGAACAATTAGTAGATAGTTACAATAGTCCAGATGAGAATGAATAAAAGAAACGGTGAGAGTTTTTGCAGAGCTAAAAGTAAGAAAGGATCGAATTCTAGAAATGTTTTTGAGGTGCAGATAACAAGAGCGAGCCGGTGATCAGATGTAGGGGGAGAATGAAAGCTCTGAATTAAGTATGACCCAAAGACAGCGGGCATGTTGCTGGGGAGTAATGGAGGAACCACACACAGAGATGGCAATGTCAGGCATAGGCACATTAGTAGAAGGAGGAAACACAAGAAGTTCAGTTTTTGACAGGTTTAGTTTCAGATAGAGGTAGGACATGATGTTACAAATACTCTCACAAAACAACAAAATGGGAAACAGAGGAGTTATAGGAAGGGGAACCAAATGTGAGATAATAAGGGTAACACGCAAACCAACTCTATGCAGCAATCTCCAGAAAAACTCTCAAACCGCCAACTCCAAACACTGAACTTTCTCCTTCACCAGCAATCCAGGAAGTAGATCTATCATTGGCAACTCCCAAGTGCCAGTGATGAGCAGTGGTGATGAGCGAACGTGCTCGCCACTATTCGTTACTCGCCCGAGTATCGGGGTACTCGGGGTACTCGTCGAGCAGCGAGCATTTCCAGGATTATTTGGCGGTAACTGCAGTCTCCACCCCGCGTTTTTGGCTGACTTTAGAGACCTAATCACGGTGCAGGAATTGTCTGCCAGGCCATGAAATGCCACAGCCATCTTTGTTGTGGTGGTGCAGTGATTGGCTGGGCCGTGCAGCATCATCCTGAGTATAAGAGACCAGGCGCCGCCCTGCTAGCCGCATTCTGTTCCTGTTTCAGCGAGAGTAGGGAGAGCTGCTGCCGAGATAGGGTCAAAATCGAGGTTTTTAGAGTTAGTGTAGATCTACAACTCTGACATCCACAACTCCTGAGAAACCAAAAGTCCTTTTTAGGGCTAATTTATGGGTCCCGATATTGCAGTCCTAGGTAGGCAGGGCACAGCATATCCACATCAGTGCAAGGCCTGCAGGCACCATATGTGCATCCATTGGTCCCACTGCATCCTTCCAAAAGCTCCATAACTGCCTGCTGCTGCTGTTGCAGCTTATTTACTGTCTATATACCTTTTTTCCCAAAATTCCCCCCCCCAAAAAAAATATACAGTCTGTTCTGTCAGACTGAGCCCTGTTGAAAAATTATAGTTTGTCAGTCATACGTAGCATAGTTGTGTGTGCTAGCCTTGTGCCCCTTTTTTGGTGTTTTAAATTCACCGAAAAAGGCCTCATATATCTCTGTACTCTAAGTTTGGGCATCGGAGGCAGGTGTACTTACTTTGTGGGTATGTGATACTCAAATTCTATACAGCGCTATTTAGCCCCCCAAAAAATTTAAAAGGCCACAGATTTACCAGTGTGGTATTTCTGTAACAGCTGTCATATATCTCTGCTCCAAGTTTGGTCATTGGAGGCAGGTGTACTTACTTTGTGGCTGTGTGATAGGCCGGGATCACACATGCGAGAAACACGTCTGTGTGACCAGAAAGAAAAAAAAAAAAAAGATCATGTCCATAAAAATGGGAGCACCTCAGACAGATAAATAAAATGCAAAGTTTTTATTATATATCAACAAGATAATATACCACACACAAAAAACATAGAATATAAAAACATTTAAAAGTGCAAAGTGCAACAGACAAAAAGAAAAACACAGCAGTCATATCCTAATATAGGGAAAATGACAACCCACAACCCTATCTTCTCCCAAGATAACAAGGATATATATATGTACACAAACGTGGTAACCCAAAGAACAATTCCTACAAAAACAACCAAAATGTAATGCTCACCGGCACGTGCAATCCCATGCCTGGGCAGTTGTTGAAACAAGGCTCCTAGCACCTAGGTAAAGAGCATGCTGGACACAATGGTCACTGACATGTCAAAATTAAACAGGAGCCCACACTGCAAAAAGATCCCACAGCCCATTTTCTTCTCTCCCATGTTTCTCCCTCTGTTACCTGCATACGATCCGGTCTCTCATATGCCTATGGATCTTTTTGCAGTGTTTCAACAACTGCCCAGGCATGGGATTGCACGTGCCGGTGAGCATTACATTTTGGTTGTTTTTGTAGGTCTATATGGTACTGTGATATCAAGTAGCGACATGCGCTTGTATGCACTGCATTGTCCCTTCTGAGGTTGAGAATTTCCTATTGTTTATCTATATAGTATATGTGATCGCGGAATTGTTCTTTGGGTTACCACTAGTGTTGAGCATTCCGATACCGCAAGTATCGGGTATCGGCCGATATTTGCGGTATCGGAATTCCGATACCGAATTCCGATACTTCCCGCGTATCGGATACCGGAATCGGAAGTTCCCAGAATTCAAATTGAACGCAGCCGCCAATGAGGAATGAATGAAAGTGTGGGCACATCCTGTTTAGCATGGTGGGCATGCAAGTACTGGCAAGGCTTGGATTGGCTGCTGAAATGATGTCACTCTGCACTATAAAAAAGCGCTGCCGCCATTTTGCGCTCACTCTGCTGTGATTTCAGTTAGGGACAGGACGCTGTGTTCTAACTGAGGGCCAGTTGAGCTTGCTAATTGCTTTATTTTCCTTTCCAAAGGCTAATTTAGCAAAACGCTGTGTGTTCTTCACTGTTCACCTTGCTCTTGCCTTGCAGCGCTGTTTTAACAGCGTTCTGCAAGGTCTCTGTGTGTGTGTGTGTGTGCAGCTCACTCTGTAGTCTGTGTGCAGCCATATACCCGGTTGTATTCAGCTCAGGGGGGGTTCACACTGCCTCACATAGTTGTTCTTTTTTGCTATTAGTGCAGCCTGCTGCACATTTTTTCTCAAATTTCCTATTAGTGTTTTTCCACCAGTCTCCAGCTCTATTGTGGAAAAACACTACATAGGATAACCTAGAGGGGGGTTTTAGGGCCTTGCAGCGCCGTTTACGGCTGTCTGCACGGTCTCCGTGTGAGCCCAGCTCGCCCTGCAGTCTGTGTGCAGCCATAGCCGGTTGGATTCAGCTCAGGGTTCGTTACTGGCTCATACCTTGAGAAAAATTTTCCTTTTTTTCAAATAGTGCAGCCTGTTTAAAATTTGAAAAAAAAAATTCCTATTAGTGTCTTTCCACTCGTATCCAGCTAAATAGTGGAAAAACACTATATAGGATAACCTAGAGGAGGGTTTTTTGGCCTTGCAGCGCCGTTTACGGCTGTCTGCACGGTCTCCGTGTGAGCCCAGCTCGCCCTGTAGTCTGTGTGCAGCCATAGCCGGTTGGATTCAGCTCAGGGTTCGTTACTGGCTCATACCTTGAGAAAAATTTTCCTTTTTTTTCAAATAGTGCAGCCTGTTTAAAATTTGAAAAAAAAAAAATCCTATTAGTGTCTTTCCACTCGTATCCAGCTAAATAGTGGAAAAACACTATATAGGATAACCTAGAGGAGGGTTTTTTGGCCTTGCAGCGCCGTTTACGGCTGTCTGCACGGTCTCCGTGTGAGCCCAGCTCGCCCTGTAGTCTGTGTGCAGCCATAGCCGGTTGGATTCAGCTCAGGGTTCATTACTGGCTCATACCTTGAGAAAAATTTTCCTTTTTTTGAAATAGTGCAGCCTGTTTAAAATTTGAAAAAAAAAATTCCTATTAGTGTCTTTCCACCAGTCTCCAGCTCAATTGTGGAAAAACACTACATAGGATAACCTAGAGGGGTTTTTTTGGCCTTGCAGCGCCGTTTACGGCTGTCTGCACGGTCTCTGTGTGAGCGCAGCTCGCCATGTAGTCTGTGTGCAGCCATAGCCGGTTGGATTCAGCTCAGGGTTCGTTACTGCCTCATACCTTGAAAAACAATTTCCTTTTTTTCAAATAGTGCAGCCAGTTTAAAATTTGAAAAAAAAAATTCCTATTAGTGTCTTTCCACTTGTATCCAGCTAAATAGTGGAAAAACACTATATAGGATAACCTAGAGGAGGGTTTTTTGGCCTTGCAGCGCCGTTTACGGCTGTCTGCACGGTCTCCGTGTGATTTAAACTAGCTCTGTAGCCCGATCTGCACCAAAAAAAAAGTTAAGTTCACCAAACACAACTTAACACTTGTGTAGGCCACATTTGAAAAATAATAAAGTTTAGTCCACAATTTACAACATTAGTGTTTCTTACACCTGTTAGGAGGAGCATTACAGGAATAAGCACACTAAGGCCTTAGTACTTTTCTGCTTATCTTTATCTGTCAACCAAGATGAAGAGGGCAGGGAGTAAGGCACGTGGGCGTGGGCGCGGAGCAGGGAGAGGACGTGGTGATTCTGTGCCTGCTGCGGGCGCCGGTGACTCGTCGTCACTCAGTTTCAGCAGGGAACAGTCCTTCATGCGCAGCTTTGTCGGAGAGCGCCGTGCACCGCTGCTGCGTGAAGACCAAATTGAAGCCGTTGTCGGGTGGATGGCAGCTAACGCCTCGGCATCGACTTCAGTTAGTGCCACATCCTCTCAGGCACAGAGCACTGGAGAGCAGCCATCTGTCTCTTCACCACCTGCCAAATTGGCCAGGCAGTCAGAGAGCCCAGGACAGGAGCCGTCTCTACTTCTGTTCTCTGAATCTCTTGGCTTGGAAACAGGGGGCCAGCCAAGCAGCATTGGAGAAATGGAAGAAGAGGCAGTGTGCAGTGATGCCCAACACCTTTTTCTCTCTGACTCTGAAGAGGCAGGTGGGCCAGTGCCTCCGGTGACCACAGCGCAGTACGCATCTGATGATGAAACTCAGGTGCCGCTTTCTCGTGCGTACTGTGCTGCTGAGACTACCCAGGAGGAGCAGTTGGTGGCAGAGGGTAGTGGAGATGATGAGGTCCTTGACCCATCGTGGCGTGAGGAACAGGAAGGTGGTGGGAGCAGCTCAGAGGAAGAGCTTCCTCTTACGGGCCAAAGACTCCACTTTGGCACCCGTTAGGAGCCTGTCTCTTTCCAAAGCCAAAAAGGGCGCTCCCAAGACTTGCAGTGCCTGGTCCTTTTTTGACACAGTTGCAGATGACATTTGTTTTGTCAAATGCAAGCTGTGTCATCAGAAAGTAAAAAGAGGGAAAAATGTCAGCAACCTCAATACCACAAATATGTGGAAACATGTGCGGACCAGGCACGCGGTGGAGTTACAGAAACACACTGAAGATGTAGGCCAACCAACAGCGGCAGCTACCACCTCTTCAGCTCGTGTTGCCTCTTCCTCCAGCTCACGCACAGCTGGTTTGGCTTCCTCCCAGAGACCTTGTGTAATTCCACCCACAGCACCACCTTCCCAGTCATCCTCACACTCCCAGTCTACTCTACAGCCATCGGTAGTACAGGCATGGGAGAAAAGGCGGGCATTCTCGGCCAACCACCCCCGAGCACAGGCTCTGAATGCAGGCATTGCCAAACTGTTGTCCCTGGAAATGCTCTCGTTCAGGCTGGTGGAGACTGACAGATTCCGTGACTTGATGGCATTGGCAGTCCCACAGTACAAGGTGCCCAGCCGCTTTTACTTCAGCAGGCAGGCTGTCCCTGCCCTGCACAGGCATGTTGAGGCAAACATAAAACATGCGCTACTGGAATTCCACGTTACATATGTTGGAGCGGTTGTGTGAGCAGCAGCAAGCAGTTATGGAGTACCAGCTGCATCAGGCGCAAAGAAGTCGCAGTCAGCGCCGATCAGACTTCACAACCACAGAGTGGGCCACTCTGAAGGACGTCTGCCAGGTTTTGCGTCCTTTTGATTATTCCACGCGGATGGCAAGTGCAGATGATGCACTAGTCAGCATGACTGTCCCCCTTATCTGCCTGCTTCAGCAAACTTTGCAAGGGTTAAGGGATGATGTGGTGGAAGAGGTGGAGGATGAGGAGTCACCTTTTCCATCAGCTTCTGGAGAGTCAGCGCCACGTGGTTCCTCACAAAGGGGTACGCAGGGGCCAATTTGTGAGGAGGATGAGGAGGAGTCAATGGACGAGGAAGAGCTCCGTCCAGAGGAGGGAGCGACACAATTGTCCAGTGGTCAGTGTGTACAGCGAGGGTGGGGTGATGACGAGCGGGCAGAGATCATGTCTCAAGCAGGGGACAGCGTTACTGGGCCGGTTGGCACTCTGCAGCACATGGTGGATTTTATGCTGCAGTGCCTGAGAAACGACCGCCGCATCGACCACATTCTCAACATGCCTGATTATTGGGTGTTCACCCTCCTCGATCCTCGCTACCGGGACAACGTCCAAAACCTCATCCCTGCGTTGACCCGGGAGCGTAAATTGCGGGAGTACCACGACACACTGGTGAATTCCATCATCTTCTCCTGTCCAACTGAGAGGAGTGCTGCTAGTGCTTTACAAAGCAGCTCAGTGCGTCGAGGCAGTGGGGGAGGCTCTGCCCAAAGAGGGAGCAGAAGCAGTGCCTCTGCCCAAGGCAAGCCGAGTATGGCACAACTCTGGCACACTTTTGTGTGCCCGCCCCAAATGTCTACACCATCACCGGCGGCTCCAGTCAGCAGGAGGCAACGGTTCCGTCAGATGGTGACAGACTACATGGCTTGCCCTCTTACTGTACTCCCCGACGGCTCTTCCCCATTCAAGTTTTGGGTCTCTAAGCTGGATACATGGCCAGAGCTAAGCCAGTATGCATTGGAGGTGCTGGCTTGCCCTGCGGCTAGTGTCTTATCGGAACGTGTCTTTAGTGCCGCAGGTGGTGTACTAACAGACCGTCGCATGCGACTATCCTCCGATAACGTTGACCGGCTTACTTTCCTGAAAATGAACCAGGCCTGGATCTCGCAGGAATTTGCCACTCCTCTGCCTGATTAATTAATTGGGTGTCATCCAGGTCTTCTGCTGTGTTCATCTTTCTACCACCTGAACTGCTATTCCTGGGCTCCAACACCGCCAGTTGCGGCTCAGAAGTGCAGGCTGCACAGTCAAAACATACGACCCAGTGTTATTGGGTTTCAGTAACGTCCCCCCCCCCCGTCGTTTGTTACTGAAAGAGCCATCTTGTGCAGCAGTAATGCTGCACAAGGAAAAGGTAGCTATTTTTTTTTGGCTCCTTGCACACGCGGAACTTAACACTTATAAAATGTGTTCACTGATACCGTTATACCGTCCCGGAGCTGGGACTTTCCTTCGTAATGTGACGCAGCACAGCCGTCATTCCTACCCCCTTGGTGCCATGCGCTGCCTCCTCAGCGTTGTTTTAAGCTGTCACGGAGCCTGCGCTGTTCTGTTATCCCTTGGCCATGCCCTATTTGCGCTGCCTGTCTTCTGACATAATTTGGTGTCAGGCTGGCTGCGCCTGTGCGGCCGCGCTGCCATAGATCCCGCCTCGCAGTGTCTTCTGATTGAGTCACACTGCGGGCCTGGGATCCATGGGCATGCGCAGTGCATATCTTCCCCTCGGGCTCTCGCTCATTTCCCTCCGCCTTCTTTAGACTGTGCGCCGTCAGCATGCCACGGCCGTGACAACGCACAGTCTGAAGAAGAGGGAAGGAGGGGAGTGAGAGTCGAGGATATGCACTGTGCATGCCCATGGATCCAAGGCCCGCAGTGGGATTACGTTAGACGAGACTGCGAGGTGGGATCTGGAGCAGCGTGGACGCACAGGCACTGACAGCCTGACACCAAATTATGTCAGAAGACAGGCAGCGCTAATTGGGCATGGCCAAGGGCTAACAGAACAGCGCAGGCTCCGTGACAGCTTAAAACAACGCTGAGGAGGCAGCACACGGCACCAAGGGGATAGGAATGACAGCTGTGCTGTGTCCCATTACGAAGGAAATTCGCACCTCCGTGACGGTTTAACGGTATAAGGGGACACATTTTTAGTGTTTATTTCTGTGTTTGCAAGGAGCATAATTAAAAGAGCAACCTTTTCCTTTTGCATCCTTAGCGCTGCACAAGATGGCTCTTTCAGCTACAAACGTCTTGGGGGGGGGGTTAAAGGTTCCCTTTCAACTTGCTCCAATCAGGCTTCGGCCTACACTCTGTTCCTCTGCTCCTCCTGCTGTCCCTGGGCTCTAACACCGCCAGTTGGTGCCTGGAAGTGCTGTGTGCACAGTCAACAGTCGCTCCTCTGTAATTGGGGTTCAGTAACATCAGCTGATCCCCAGCTGTGTGTGCGGTAATACCTCCAATCTGCTCCTCCTGCTGTCCCTGGGCTCTAACACCGCCAGTTGGTGCCTGGAAGTGCTGTGTGCACAGTCAACAGTCGCTCCTCTGTTATTGGGGTTCAGTAACGTCAGCTGATCCCCAGCTGTGTGTGCGGTAATACCTCCAATCTGCTCCTCCTGCTGTCCCTGGGCTCTAACACCGCCAGTTGGTGCCTGGAAGTGCTGTGTGCACAGTCAACAGTCGCTCCTCTGTTATTGGGGTTCAGTAACGTCAGCTGATCCCCAGCTGTGTGTGCAGTAATACCTCCAATCTGCTCCTCCTGCTGTCCCTGGGCTCTAACACCGCCAGTTGGTGCCTGGAAGTGCTGTGTGCACAGTCAACAGTCGCTCCTCTGTTATTGGGGTTCAGTAACGTCAGCTGATCCCCAGCTGTGTATCCGGCAACGTGTCATGCGACCGCCACGCTGGCACAACTAAAATGTAAGGGGACCTGTCCCCCACCCCCCCCCCCTAGGCGTTTGTTACTGAAAGAGCCACCATGTGCAGCACTAATACTGCACAAGGGAAAGGTCGCTCTTGAAATTATGCTCCTTGGAAACGCTGAACTACACACTCATGTAATGTGTCCCCTCACACCGTCCAACCGTCCCAGAGGTGGGACTTTCCTTTGTAATGTGACGCAGCACAGCCGTCATTGCTAACCCCTTGGCACCGTGCGCTGCCTCCTTAGCGTTGTTTGATTCCGTCATGGACCCTGCACTGTTATGTTATCCCTTGGCCATGCACAGTTTGCGCTGCCCGTCCTCTGACATCATTTGTTGTCGTCCTGGCTGCGCCTGTGCGTCCACGCTGCCCGAAATCCCACCTCGCAGTGTCGTCTAATGTGATCCCACAGTGGGCCTGGTATCCATGGCCATGCGCAGTGCATATACTAGCCTCTCATTCCCCTTCTTCATGCTTCTTCAGACTAGGCGGCGTCAGCTGATCCCTAATAGCATGCCACGGCCGTGACGCCGCACAGTCTGAAGAAGCAGGAAGGAGGTGAGTGAGAGGCGATGATATGCACTGCGCATGCCCATGGATCCCTGGCCCGCAGTGGGATTACATTAGATGACACTGCAAGGTTGGATCTCGGGCAGCTTTGACGCACAGGCACTGCCAGCCTGACACCTAAATGATGTCAGAAGACGGGCACCGCTAACTGTGCATGGCCAAGGGATAACATTACAGCGCGGGCTCCGTGACAGAACCAAACAACGTTGAGGAGGTGGCGCACGGCACCAAGGGGGTTGGAATGACGGCTGTGCTGTGTCACATTACAAAGGAAAGTCCCACTTCCGGGATGGTTTGACGGTGTGAGGGGACACATTATATGAGTGTGTACTTCAGCGTTTGCAAGGAGCATTATTTTCGGAGCCACCATTTTCCATGTGCAGTATTACTGCTGTACAAGATGGCTCTTTCAGCAACAAATGCCTGGGGGGGGGGGGGTTAAAGGTTCCCTTTACACTTGCTCCACTGCAGGCTTCGGCCTACACTCTGCTCCTCTTTGATTCCCTGGGTTTCAACACTGTCAGTTGACACCTGGAAGTGTTGTCTACACAGAAAAAACACTAGGTGATGTGTCAGTGGGGTTCAGCACCGCCAGCTGTTCCCCTGCTGTGTAGTCGGCATCGTGTCCAGCACAAGCCACGCTGGCACAACCGACCAAAAGCTTTCACCAGTGCAGGCTTCGGCCTACACTTTGCTCCTCTCCTCCTCCTGCTGACCCTGGGCTCAAACACCGCTAGTTTTTGCCCGGAACTGCTAGCTGCACAGAGAAAAACACCAGCCAATGTGTTAGTGGGGTTCAGCAACGCCAGCTGTTCCCCTGCTGTGTAGCTGGCAACGTGTCCTGCAAACGCCACGCAGGCACATGAACTGAAATTGAAGGGAGCCTGGCCCCCTCTCCCCCAGGTGTTTCTATGTATAACAGCCACCTTGTACAGCAGTACTGCTGCATTTGTACAAGGTGGCTGACTTTTTATCCTTGCCCACGTGGAACTCAACACGTACAAAATGTGTCTCTTTGAGACCATTCCACTGTCCCTGAGGTGTGACTTTCCTTTCTAATGATACGCAGCACCCCCCTTGGTAGCGCTTCCCGTCTTCTGACATCATCGGTTGGCTAGTTGCGCCTGTGCGTCCGCCCTGCCTGAATAAAATGCTCCTCGTTGTCTTAATTATTTTGACTGCGAGGGTGTGATTGATGGGCACGAGCAGTGCATATCTTCGCCTGTCTTAACTCATCTCCTTCCGCCTTCTTCAGACTGTGCAGCCTCATGGCCGCGGCATGCGAGAAGGGATCAGATGAGGCCGCCCAGTCTGAAGCAGATGTAAGGACATGTGTGAGCGGCAAACATATTTAGTGCACAAGGGCAAGAATCCCAGCACCGCAGTGTGATTTTTTAAAAACACACTGTGGGTCTGGGATTCATGTCCACCGCTAACCGCAACGGCCAACATGAAATGAGGTCATAAGACAGGAAGCGCTCACAGCGCATGGCCAAAGGATCACAAGAGCGCAGACTCCTATACAGCAACTAACAACGCTCAGGAAGCTGCGCCCATGCAAAAAGGTGTTGTTTTCGACACCTGTGCTGCTTTTCTTTAAAAAGACAAGTCCCGCCTCCACTACTGTTTAACAGTATAATGGGCTAAATAGTGTACGTGTTGCATTCAGCGTGTGCAAGTAGACAAATTAATAGAGCAACCTTTTACTTGTGCAGCATTAATGCTGCAGAAGGAGTGGCTCTTGTACTTTGTAACACCTGAGGGGGGGTTAAAGGTAACCTTTGAAATTGGTTCAACTAGGCTTCGGCCTACACTCTGCTCCTCTCCTCCTCCTGCTGACCCTGGGCTCTAACAACGCTAGTTTTTGCCCGGAAATGCTAGCTGCACAGAGAAAAACACCAGCCAATGTGTTAGTGGGGTTCAGCAACGCCAGCTGTTTCCCTGCTGTGTAGCTTGCATCGTGTCCAGCACAAGCCACGCTGGCACAACCGACCAAAAGCTGCCACCAGTGCAGGCTTCGGCCTACACTTTGCTCCTCTCCTCCTCCTGCTGACCCTGGGCTCTAACACCGCTAGTTTTTGCCCGGAAATGCTAGCTGCACAGAGAAAAACACCAGCCAATGTGTTAGTGGGGTTCAGCAACGCCAGCTGTTTCCCTGCTGTGTAGCCGGCATCGTGTCCAGCAAAAGCCACGCTGGCACAACCGACCAAAAGCTGCCACCAGTGCAGGCTTCGGCCTACACTTTGCTCCTCTCCTCCTCCTGCTGACCCTGGGCTCTAACACCGCTAGTTTTTGCCCGGACATGCAATCTGCACAGAGAAAAACACCAGTCAATGTGTCAGTGGGGTTCAGCAACGCCAGCTGTTCCCCTGCTGTGTAGCTTGCAACGTGACCTGCAAACGCCACGCAGGCACATGAACTGAAATTGAAGGGAGCCTGCCCCCCACCCCCAGGTGTTTCTATGTATAACAGCCACCTTGTACAGCAGTACTGCTGCATTTGTACAAGGTGGCTGACTTTTTCTCCTTGCCCACGTGGAACTCAACACGTACAAAATGTGTCTCATTAGAGACCATTACAATGTCCCTGAGGTGTGACTTTCCTTTGTAATGACACGCAGCACCACCCTTGTTAGCGCTGCCCGTCTTTTGACATCATTGGTTAGCTGGCTGCGCCTGTGCATCTCCCCTGCTCGAAACAACGCCCCTCGGTGTCTTATTTTTTTGGACAGCGAGGATGTGATTGATGGGCATGTGCAGTGCATATGTTTGCCTGTTTTCACTTATCTCCTTCCGCCTTCTTCAGACTGGGTGTCCTCATGGCCGCGGCAGGCGATAAGGGATCAGATGAGGCCGCCCAGTCTGAAGCAGGTGTAAGGACATGTGTGAGCGTCAAACATATTTACTGCACAAGGCCACGAATCCCAGCCACGCAGTGTGATTTTTTGAAAACACACTGTGGGTCTGGGATTCATGTCCATCGCTAACTGCAACGGCCAACATAAAATGAGGTCAGAAGACAGTAAGCGCTCACAGCGCATGGCCAAGGGATCACACAATAGCGCAGACTCCTGTACAGCAAATAACAACGCTCAGGAATCTGCGCACAGCAGCTATGTGTTAATTTTGACACCTGTGCTGCATCTCCGTAAAAAGGAAAGTCACGCCTCCACTACTGTTTGACAGTATAATGGGCTAAATAGTGTACGTGTTTTATTCATCGTGTGCAAGGAGCAAATTAAATAGAGCAACCTTTTACTTGTGCAGCATTAATGCTGCACAAGGTGTGGCTCTTGTACCTTGCAACACCTGAGGGGGGGTTAAAGGTAACCTTTGAAATAGGTTCAACTAGGCTTCGGCCTACACTCTGCTCCTCTCCTCCTCCTGCTGACCCTGGGCTCTAACAACGCTAGTTTTTGCCCGGAAATTCTAGCTGCACAGAGAAAAACACCAGCCAATGTGTTAGTGGGGTTCAGCAACGCCCGCTGTTCCCCCGCTGTGTAGCCGGCATCGTGTCCAGCAAAAGCCACGCTGGCACAACCGACCAAAAGCTGCCACCAGTGCAGGCTTCGGCCTACACTTTGCTCCTCTCCTCCTCCTGCTGACCCTGGGCTCAAACACCGCTAGTTTTTGCCCGGAAATGCTAGCTGCACAGAGAAAAACACCAGCCAATGTGTTAGTGGGGTTCAGCACCGCCAGCTGTTCCCCCGCTGTGTAGCCGGCATCGTGTCCAGCACAAGCCACGCTGGCACAACCGACCAAAAGCTGCCACCAGTGCAGGCTTCGGCCTACACTTTGCTCCTCTCCTCCTCCTGCTGACCCTGGGCTCTAACACCGCCAGTTTTTGCCCGGACATGCGATCTGCACAGAGAAAAACACCAGTCAATGTGTCAGTGGGGTTCAGCAACGCCAGCTGTTCCCCTGCTGTGTAGCTTGCAACGTGACCTGCAAACGCCATGCAGGCACATGAACTGAAATTGAAGGGAGCCTGGCCCCCACCCCCAGGTGTTTCTATGTATAACAGCCACCTTGTACAGCAGTACTGCTGCATTTGTACAAGGTGGCTGATGTTTTCTCCTTGCCCACGTGGAACTCAACACGTACAAAATTTGTCTCATTAGAGACCAATGCTAATGTCCCTGAGGTGTGACTTTCCTTTTTAATGACACGCAGCACCCCCATTGTTAGCGCTGCCCGTCTTCTGACATCATTGGTTGGCTGCCTGTGCCTGTGCGTCCGCCCTGCCCGACACAACGCCCCTCGTTGTCTCATATTTTGGATGCGAGGGTGTTATTGATGGGCATGTGCAGTGCATATGTTCGCCTGTTTTAAGTCACCTCCTTCCGCCTTCTTCAGACTGGGTGTCCTCATGGCCGCGGCATGCGATAAGGGATCAGATGAGGCCGCCCAGTCTGAAGCAGGTGTAAGGACATGTGTGAGCGGCAAACATATTTAGTGCACAAGGGCAAGAATCCCAGCACCGCAGTGTGATTTTTTTAAAAAACACTGTGGGTCTGGGATTCATGTCCACCGCTAACCGCAACGGCCAACATGAAATGAGGTCATAAGACAGGAAGCGCTCACAGCGCATAGCCAAGGGATCACAAGAGCGCAGACTCCTGTACAGCAACTAACAACGCTCAGGAAGCTGCGCCCATGCAAAAATGTGTTATTTTCGACACCTGTGCTGCTTTTCTTTAAAAAGACAAGTCACGCCTCCACTACTGTTTAACAGTATAATGGGCTAAATAGTGTACGTGTTGCATTCAGCGTGTGCAAGTAGACAAATTAATAGAGCAACCTTTTACTTGTGCAGCATTAATGCTGCAGAAGGAGTGGCTCTTGTACTTTGTAACACCTGAGGGGGGGTTAAAGGTAACCTTTGAAATTGGTTCAACTAGGCTTCGGCCTACACTCTGCTCCTCTCCTCCTCCTGCTGACCCTGGGCTCTAACAACGCTAGTTTTTGCCCGGAAATGCTAGCTGCACAGAGAAAAACACCAGCCAATGTGTTAGTGGGGTTCAGCATCGCCAGCTGTTCCCCCGCTGTGTAGCCGGCATCGTGTCCAGCACAAGCCACGCTGGCACAACCGACCAAAAGCTGCCACCAGTGCAGGCTTCGGCCTACACTTTGCTCCTCTCCTCCTCCTGCTGACCCTGGGCTCTAACACCGCCAGTTTTTGCCCGGACATGCGATCTGCACAGAGAAAAACACCAGTCAATGTGTCAGTGGGGTTCAGCAACGCCAGCTGTTCCCCTGCTGTGTAGCTTGCAACGTGACCTGCAAACGCCACGCAGGCACATGAACTGAAATTGAAGGGAGCCTGGCCCCCACCCCCAGGTGTTTCTATGTATAACAGCCACCTTGTACAGCAGTACTGCTGCATTTGTACAAGGTGGCTGATGTTTTCTCCTTGCCCACGTGGAACTCAACACGTACAAAAGTTGTCTCTTTGAGACCATTCCACTGTCCCTGAGGTGTGACTTTCCTTTCTAATGATACGCAGCACCCCCCTTGATAGCGCTTCCCGTCTTCTGACATCATTGGTTGGCTAGTTGCGCCTGTTCGTCCGCCCTGCCTGAATAAAATGCTCCTCGTTGTCTTACTTATTTTGACTGCGAGGGTGTGATTGATGGGCACGAGCAGTGCATATCTTCGCCTGTCTTAACTCATCTCCTTCCGCCTTCTTCAGACTGTGCAGCCTCATGGCCGCGGCATGCGAGAAGGGATCAGCAGAGGCCGCCCAGTCTGAAGCAGGTGTAAGGACGTGTGTGAGCGGCCAAAATATTTACTGCTCAAGGCCACGAATCCCAGCACCGCAGTGTGGCTTTATGAAAAGACACTGTGGGTCTGGGATTTATGGCCAACGTTAACCGCACCGGCCAACATGAAATGATGTCATAAGATGGGCAGCGCTAACAGGGCATTGCCAAGGGATAACACAAGAGCGCAGACTCCTGTACAGCAAATAACAACGCTCAGGAAGCTGCGCCAAGCACCAAGGCGTTATTTTGGACACCTGTGCTGCGTCTCATCAAAAAACCAAGTCACGCATCCACTACAGTTTGACTGTAGAATGGGGTAAATTGTGTACGTCTTTCATTCAGCGTGTGCAAGTAGACAAATTAATAGAGCAACCTTTCACTTGTGCAGCATTAATACTGCACAAGGTGTGTCTCTTGTACTTTGTAACACCTGAGGGGGGGTTAAAGGTTTCCTTTGAAATTGGTTCAACTAGGCTTCGGCCTACACTCTGCTCCTCTCCTCCTCCTCCTGCTTCAACACGGGCTCTAACATCGCTAGTTTTTGCCCGCAAGTGCTAGCTGCACAGAGAAAAACACACGCCATTGTGTTAGTGGGGTTCAGCAACGCCAGCTGTTCCCCCAGTGTGTAGCCGGCAAAGTGTCCTGCAAACGCAACGCAGACACAAAGCTGCCTCCAGTGCAGGCTTCGGCCTACACTCATCTCCCCCTGCTTACCCTTTGCTCCAACACCGCTAGTTGGGGCTCTAGGAAGACAATCTTTAATAGGCAAGGCAACGCATCTGGGTTCCAGCACCGCCAGCTGGTTCTCGGCAGTGTTCTTGTCACAGGTACTCCCTCGTGCCAAGCCTGGTTTCAGCACCGTCAGCTGTTTTTGGGTTGTGTCAACTTCACTGAGACACCTATGCTTGCCCCGTCGTGGTGCGGTCGGGTTAGCCAACTCCAGGGTGCCTCCAGTTTAGGAGCTTCCTATGTGGGCTGCATGAATTGGTAGTCAAGGCTGGTTCTGTAGTGCCAGTAGGCCCAGCTCCCCCTGTAGGACTGTTGGGGTTCGGAAACTGCGGCTGCCTCGCGGCCTAGCTGTTCTCTCCTCTCCTGTGGACCTTCGGGTCCACCACCTGGTTCCAGCACCGTCAGCTGGTTCCGGGCCGAGCCTTTGGCTTAGGTGCCTCCTCCTGGGTATCCGAGTTCCGCCAACGCCAGGCGGTCCTTGGTAGTGCTTTTAAGCGCGGGCACCTACAGCTTAGTAACCGGGTTCCAGCACCGTCAGCTGGTCCTCGGTCGTGCCATTGGCTCTTGCACACTGGGGCAACGCATCCGGGTTCCAGCACCGCCAGCTGGTTCTCGGCAGTGTTCTTGTCACAGGTACTCCCTCGTGCCAAGCCTGGTTTCAGCACCGTCAGCTGTTTCTGGGTTGTGTCAACTTCACTGAGACGCCTATGCTTGCCCCGTCGTGGTGCTGTCGGGTTAGCCAACTCCAGGGTGCCTCCAGTTTAGGAGCTTCCTATGTGGGCTGCGTGAACTGGTAGTCAAGGCTGGTTCTGTAGTGCCAGTAGGCCCAGCTCCCCCTGTAGGACTGTTGGGGTTCGGTAACTGCGGCTGCCTCGCGGCCTAGCTGTTCTCTCCTCTCCTGTGGACCTTCGGGTCCACCACCTGGTTCCAGCACCGTCAGCTGGTTCCGGGCCGAGCCTTTGGCTTAGGTGCCTCCTCCTGGGTATCCGAGTTCCGCCAACGCCAGGCGGTCCTTGGTAGTGCTTTTAAGCGCGGGCACCTACAGCTTAGTAACCGGGTTCCAGCACCGTCAGCTGGTCCTCGGTCGTGCCATTGGCTCTTGCACACTGGGGCAACGCATCTGGGTTCCAGCACCGCCAGCTGGTTCTCGGCAGTGTTCTTGTCACAGGTACTCCCTCGTGCCAAGCCTGGTTTCAGCACCGTCAGCTGTTTCTGGGTTGTGTCAACTTCACTGAGACGCCTATGCTTGCCCCGTCGTGGTGCGGTCGGGTTAGCCAACTCCAGGGTGCCTCCAGTTTAGGAGCTTCCTATGTGGGCTGCGTGAACTGGTAGTCAAGGCTGGTTCTGTAGTGCCAGTAGGCCCAGCTCCCCCTGTAGGACTGTTGGGGTTCGGTAACTGCGGCTGCCTCGCGGCCTAGCTGTTTTCTCCTCTCCAGTGGACCTTCGGGTCCACCACCTGGTTCCAGCACCGTCAGCTGGTTCCGGGCCGAGCCTTTGGCTTAGGTGCCTCCTCCTGGGTATCCGAGTTCCGCCAACGCCAGGCGGTCCTTGGTAGTGCTTTTAAGCGCGGGCACCTACAGCTTAGTAACCGGGTTCCAGCACCGTCAGCTGGTCCTCGGTCGTGCCATTGGCTCTTGCACACTGGGGCAACGCATCCGGGTTCCAGCACCGCCAGCTGGTTCTCGGCAGTGTTCTTGTCACAGGTACTCCCTCGTGCCAAGCCTGGTTTCAGCACCGTCAGCTGTTTCCGGGTTGTGTCAAGCTCACTGAGACGCCTATGCTTGCCCCGTCGTGGTGCGGTCGAGTTAGCCAACTCCAGGGTGCCTCCAGTTTAGGAGCTTCCTATGTGGGCTGCGTGAACTGGTAGTCAAGGCTGGTTCTGTAGTGCCAGTAGGCCCAGCTCCCCCAGTAGGACTGTTGGGGTTCGGTAACTGCGGCTGCCTCGCGGCCTAGCTGTTCTCTCCTCTCCTGTGGACCTTCGGGTCCACCACCTGGTTCCAGCACCGTCAGCTGGTTCCGGGCCGAGCCTTTGGCTTAGGTGCCTCCTCCTGGGTATCCGAGTTCCGCCAACGCCAGGCGGTCCTTGGTAGTGCTTTTAAGCGCGGGCACCTACAGCTTAGTAACCGGGTTCCAGCACCGTCAGCTGGTCCTCGGTCGTGCCATTGGCTCTTGCACACTGGGGCAACGCATCCGGGTTCCAGCACCGCCAGCTGGTTCTCGGCAGTGTTCTTGTCACAGGTACTCCCTCGTGCCAAGCCTGGTTTCAGCACCGTCAGCTGTTTCTGGGTTGTGTCAACTTCACTGAGACGCCTATGCTTGCCCCGTCGTGGTGCGGTCGGGTTAGCCAACTCCAGGGTGCCTCCAGTTTAGGAGCTTCCTATGTGGGCTGCGTGAACTGGTAGTCAAGGCTGGTTCTGTAGTGCCAGTAGGCCCAGCTCCCCCTGTAGGACTGTTGGGGTTCGGTAACTGCGGCTGCCTCGCGGCCTAGCTGTTTTCTCCTCTCCAGTGGACCTTCGGGTCCACCACCTGGTTCCAGCACCGTCAGCTGGTTCCGGGCCGAGCCTTTGGCTTAGGTGCCTCCTCCTGGGTATCCGAGTTCCGCCAACGCCAGGCGGTCCTTGGTAGTGCTTTTAAGCACGGGCACCTACAGCTTAGTAACCGGGTTCCAGCACCGTCAGCTGGTCCTCGGTCGTGCCATTGGCTCTTGCACACTGGGGCAACGCATCCGGGTTCCAGCACCGCCAGCTGGTTCTCGGCAGTGTTCTTGTCACAGGTACTCCCTCGTGCCAAGCCTGGTTTCAGCACCGTCAGCTGTTTCTGGGTTGTGTCAACTTCACTGAGACGCCTATGCTTGCCCCGTCGTGGTGCGGTCGGGTTAGCCAACTCCAGGGTGCCTCCAGTTTAGGAGCTTCCTATGTGGGCTGCGTGAACTGGTAGTCAAGGCTGGTTCTGTAGTGCCAGTAGGCCCAGCTCCCCCTGTAGGACTGTTGGGGTTCGGTAACTGCGGCTGCCTCGCGGCCTAGCTGTTTTCTCCTCTCCAGTGGACCTTCGGGTCCACCACCTGGTTCCAGCACCGTCAGCTGGTTCCGGGCCGAGCCTTTGGCTTAGGTGCCTCCTCCTGGGTATCCGAGTTCCGCCAACGCCAGGCGGTCCTTGGTAGTGCTTTTAAGCGCGGGCACCTACAGCTTAGTAACCGGGTTCCAGCACCGTCAGCTGGTCCTCGGTCGTGCCATTGGCTCTTGCACACTGGGGCAACGCATCCGGGTTCCAGCACCGCCAGCTGGTTCTCGGCAGTGTTCTTGTCACAGGTACTCCCTCGTGCCAAGCCTGGTTTCAGCACCGTCAGCTGTTTCCGGGTTGTGTCAAGCTCACTGAGACGCCTATGCTTGCCCCGTCGTGGTGCGGTCGAGTTAGCCAACTCCAGGGTGCCTCCAGTTTAGGAGCTTCCTATGTGGGCTGCGTGAACTGGTAGTCAAGGCTGGTTCTGTAGTGCCAGTAGGCCCAGCTCCCCCAGTAGGACTGTTGGGGTTCGGTAACTGCGGCTGCCTCGCGGCCTAGCTGTTCTCTCCTCTCCTGTGGACCTTCGGGTCCACCACCTGGTTCCAGCACCGTCAGCTGGTTCCGGGCCGAGCCTTTGGCTTAGGTGCCTCCTCCTGGGTATCCGAGTTCCGCCAACGCCAGGCGGTCCTTGGTAGTGCTTTTAAGCGCGGGCACCTACAGCTTAGTAACCGGGTTCCAGCACCGTCAGCTGGTCCTCGGTCGTGCCATTGGCTCTTGCACACTGGGGCAACGCATCTGGGTTCCAGCACCGCCAGCTGGTTCTCGGCAGTGTTCTTGTCACAGGTACTCCCTCGTGCCAAGCCTGGTTTCAGCACCGTCAGCTGTTTCCGGGTTGTGTCAAGCTCACTGAGACGCCTATGCTTGCCCCGTCGTGGTGCGGTCGAGTTAGCCAACTCCAGGGTGCCTCCAGTTTAGGAGCTTCCTATGTGGGCTGCGTGAACTGGTAGTCAAGGCTGGTTCTGTAGTGCCAGTAGGCCCAGCTCCCCCTGTAGGACTGTTGGGGTTCGGTAACTGCGGCTGCCTCGCGGCCTAGCTGTTCTCTCCTCTCCTGTGGGCCTTCGGGTCCACCACCTGGTTCCAGCACCGTCAGCTGGTTCTAGGCAGTGTCTTTTGCTCTTGTACCTTCTGCTCCCCATCCTGGTTCCAGTAACGTCAGCTGGTTCCGGGCAGAGTCTTTGGCTTAGGTGCCTCCTTCTGGGTATCCAAGTTCCACCAACATCAGGTGGTCCTTGGTAGTGCTTTCAGGCACGGGTACCTCCTGCTTAGTAACCGGGTTCCAGTAACGTCAGCTGGTCCTCGGTAGTTCCATTGGCTCTTGGACCTTCGGCTACCCATCCGGGTTCCAGTACCGTCAGCTGGTTCTCGGCAGTGTCTTTTGCTCTTGTACCTTCTGCTCCCCATCCTGGTTCCAGTAACGTCAGCTGGTTCCGGGCAGAGACTTTGGCTTAGGTGCCTCCTTCTGGGTATCCGAGTTCCGCCAACGTCAGGCGGTCCTTGATAGTGCTTTTTAGCACGGGTACCTCCTGCTTAGTAACCGGGTTCCAGTAACGTCAGCTGGTCCTCTGTAGTTCCATAGGCTCTTGAACCTTCGGGTAGCCATCCGAGTTCCAGTTCCATCAGCTGGTTCTTGGCATTTTCTCAGCCTTCTTGTACCTTCTGCTACATTTCCAAGTTTAAGACCCTAAAGTCGACGACCCGGAAGACCACCCCGATGACGACGACGACGACGACGACGACCCGGAAGACCACCCCGATGACGACGACGACGGCGGAGACGACGACGGCGGAGACGACGACGGCGGAGACGACGACGGCGGAGACGACGACGGCGGAGATGACGACACTGAAGACGACGACCCTGGAGACGACGTCATGGAAGACCGAGAAGCAGAAGAACAAGAGGCTGCAGAACAAAGAGCAGAAGAACATTAAGCATAACACTTAATATCAGAGCAAAAGATATTATCTAAATTATATGCAGAAGAAGACTAAGCAGTGTATGGGGGTGAGTCCGTTCCTCCTCGTGGTGCCCCTGGATAAAGCCTGATGCTGCAGGCCAAACTGAACGCGGACAAATGTAACTTTTGTGACTGGCAGAACGGAAGGTGTAATCTTCCAACTTTTATAGATAACAACTACGGGAATGCCTGTCACAAATGAGAATATGATGAAGAAGTAGAATAGGAAGAATAATAACAGTGGAATAAAAAGAATATGTAGAATAGGAAGAATAATAATAGTTGAAGAAAATGAATATGAAGAATGTAATAAAAAAAAAAAATAGGTAGAAGATGAAGAAGATGAATAAGGTGAAGAAGTTGATGTCAAAGATGCTGATGATGATGAAGATGAAAGTGTGGGAAAAGGAAAAAAAAGAAGGGGAAGGTCGTGGAATAGTGAAACATCAATATCTGACAAAATAAAAAAAAATTTACATAGTCAATATCTTTTTCAATCCGAACGTCTTTAAAAAAAAAAAATCATGCTATTCTATTTGATTGGGCTAATCCTCATTGCCTTTAATGTCTCCGCCACCTCCCCAATACATCCTACATTATTCTTAGTTGTTTTCCTTCATGTAGAATGAACCTACAAGGAAAGAAAGGGTTTATTTTAATTCCGATATTTTGGTCCCATTGACTTGCATTGGGATCGGGTATCGGTATCGGCGATATCCGATATTTTTTGAATATCGGCTGATCCAAACCGATACCGATACTTTCCGATATCGGAAGGTATCGCTCAACACTAGTTACCACGTTTGTGTACATATATATATCCTTGTTATCTTGGGAGAAGATAGGGTTGTGGGTTGTCATTTTCCCTATATTAGGATATGACTGCTGTGTTTTTCTTTTTGTCTGTTGCACTTTGCACTTTTAAATGTTTTTATATTCTATGTTTTTTGTGTGTGGTATATTATCTTGTTGATATATAATAAAAACTTTGCATTTTATTTATCTGTCTGAGGTGCTCCCATTTTTATGGACATGATCTTTTTTTTTTTTTTTCTTTCTGGTCTAATTGTAGCTTTTCAAGCCCTTGGTGAGCCCCAGCATGTAATTATTTAGACATATATCTAGTGGTGCCCTCCGCTTTTCTCTATGTTCATCTAAACACGTCTGTGTCTCGCATGTGAAATCCAAGCTCTGGCGCCGGCACTCCAGAGCGGAGCGTGCGGCTCCATGTGTTGCTATGCGGCCGCACGCTCCGCTCCACAGTGCCGGTGCCAGAGCTTGGATTTCACATGCGAGACACGGACGTGTTTCTCGCATGTGTGATCCCTGCCATGCTCAAATTCTATAGAGCGCTATTTAGCCTTTAGTGTGGTATTTCTGTAACAGCCATCATATATCTCTACTCCAAGTTTTGCCGTTGGAGGCCGGTGTACTTACTTTGTGGCTGTGTGATACTCAAATTCTAAACAGCACTATTCAGCCTAAAAAAAATTTGAAAGGCCACAGTTTTGCCAGTGTAGTATTTCTGTTACAGCCGTCATATATCTCTGCTCCAAGTTTTGCCATTGGAGGCCGGTGTACTTACTTTGTGGTTGTGTGATACTCAAAATCTATGCAGCGCTATTTAGGCCCCCCAAAAATGTGAAAGGCCACAGATTTGCCAGTGTGGTATTTCTGTTACAGCCGTCATATATCTCCGCTCCAAGTTTTGCCATTGGAGGCCGGTGTACTTATTTTTTGGCTGTGAGAAACTCAAATCCTATACAGCGCTATTTCGCATAAACTAACTTAAAAAAAATTGAATATAGTCTGTAAGGTCAGGCTGAGGCCTGCCTGGTGTTTAGGTTTGAAAAATCATAGATTTGCAGGCATACTGATCACATATTATTTCGCCACTAATAAAGACATTTGTGTTGAGCATTTGAAATAGTGCAGTAGTCCATTTAAAATGGGCAAGGCAAATGGCAAGGGACAGGGAAGTGGACGTGATGCTGATGGTGCATCCAGAGGAAGAGACCATGGGCAAGGTGAAAGTGGGCAGCAACAAAGACCCACCCATCTTCTCCCTCAACCTTCCTGTCCCTGTTACTAGGGGACCGCAGCACACCACTATGGAAGCCAGAGCAGTGTGAAATGATTGGATAGCGGATAGTTGGTTGGATAGCGGATAATGCTTCCGGTCACTTAGTCACCACCACCTTGTCTTCCACACGGTCAAGTCTGAGTAGCCGTGAGTGTGGCCAGGATATTCCTCACCCTGATCCTCCTTCCTCCCACCATGCCAAGTGCCCTAAGACAACTGATCCCACACTTGGACACTCTGAAGAGCTGTTCAGTTTTCCATTTCAGGATTCAGAAATCTCTGCCGGAAATACCCCGCCAAGGAGCCACAGGCCACAGTCCTCAATTGTAATATTTCTCTTCTTCTTGCATTAGAAATGCTGCCTTTTAGGCTTGTTGAGACGGAAGCTTTCCGCAACCTGATGGTGGTGGCCGTCCCAAGGTACTCGGTCCCCAGTCGCCACTATTTCTCCCGGTGTGCCGAACCGGCATTACACCAGCATGTGTCCCACAACATTAGCCATGCCCTCAACAATGCTGTTACTGGGAAAGTCCACTTAACCATGGACATGTGGACAAGTGCTTGTGGGCAGGGACGGTATATCTCAATGACGGCACACTGGGTTAACATAGTGGAAGCCAGGACCCAGTCGGACCTTGGGATGGAACACATCCTCCCCACGCCGAGGATTGCTGGCCCTACGTCATTCAGGGTTGCCCCCACAGTCTACAGCTCCTTCACCTCCTCCTCTTCATCTCCATATCTGAAATCAACAAATCAGTCAGAAACTGGAAGCACTGCAGCACTGCCTCAGCCAAGCGGCAACAGGCTGTGCTGAATCTAATCTGCAGAGGTGACAAACTGCACAATGCAGAAGAGTGGTGGACAGCACTGAAAGAGCAGTCAGATGTTTGGATGACACTGCTGAGCTTACAGCCAGGCATGGTCGTGTGTGACAATGGCCGTAACCTGGTGGCGGCTCTGAGGCAAGGTGAGCTCACATACGTACCTTGCTTGGCCCATGTGCTTAACCTCGTGGTTCAACATTTTCTGAAAAACTACCCAGTGCTGCTGGATCTGCTAGTGAAAGTACGCCGTCTGTCTGCCAATTTTAGAAAGTCAGCTACAGCTTCAGTCGCCCTTGCTGTGCTACAGCAGCGGTTTCAGCTTCCAGTTCACGACTGTTGTGTGATGTTCCCATGCGCTGGAACTCTACGCTGCATATGTTGGAAAGAACTTGTGAGCAGAAGAGGGCTGTTGTTGACTACCAACATCAACAAGGCCATCGAATTTCAGGTCAGACACCACACATAAGACCTCAGGAGTGGACATGGATGTCATATAGAAATAAAACCTGGTGCACAGCCAAAGAACAAGAGGTGCTCAGGTAGGTTCCAACACCATACCAAATGTAAACAAAAACCTGGCACTCAACTTTATATGTCTGAGGAGATTTTATTGTTCAGCAACAAAAACGCTTCGGTCCTTTACAAGTTGGACCTTCATCAGTTACTGCAAATTTAAACAATATACAAAAACAAGGAACACAAAATCAAAAACATAAAAAAAGGACCAAATAATATAATAATGAAAACCAAAGTATGTACATGAGAAGACATATCAATAGATGGCAAATACCTATGAATCTAATAGCCAAACAACAATTTGGAACCATCCGCTAGTGGCACAATGCTACTGAGGAAAAAATGATAGGATGAGAAGGTGATAACATACCGTGCTATTGAGCATGTAGTTGTGGGCAGTGTACTTCTATGAGTGCGCATTAATCTGTAATAGGAGATTAACCATGAGGGTAGTGGATAGAGAAATAAAGTCAATATAAGGAGAACTGATACCTACAGGGATGGCTGTCAGAACGCTGACAATATAAGTGCAAAGGCTCAATCCTGTGGGGATAGAATACATCTGTGAACAGGGTTGCAGGTCAGCGCTAATGAGGCCCCATGTGAGTGAGCGTGAAGAGATCTCTTACCAGATGCTGTGGTCGGAGTAGACGCGGTGTCCACCGCTGGTCCTAACGCTCGTGCCGGGAAGACGCCAAAGATAGACTCCGGTCTCGGCGGTAAAATACACCGCCGACCGGAAGTGGGCGTGTCAATCGCATCCTAACCTGCGGCCAACTACGTCATAGCTATGGCGGTGCGCTGAAAGCCATGCGCGTCCAGCCATGGGAGGGTCCAGGCTATGGGGGAGTGTCGGTCACATATTGACATGCGGCCATTCACGTCACCGCTATGGCGGTGCTGAGGCGCCTAATGCGTGTCAAGCCATGGGAGGATCCCGGCTAAGGGGGAGTGTCTATCCTGTCGTAGTAAAAGGGCATAATAGCGGCGTGAAAAAAGGGGGAATCCAATAGGTAATGAACTGGATAGATACCAGGGTGGTAAATACTACAGGGAAAACTGTGCAAGCCATGCGAGCCTATGGTTATGATAAGCACCTATCTGAATAAATGGTATAGGGACATCCTAAATATTAAAGAAAGGCTGATATGAAATAAGAGGTGTTAGAACTATGGATTATGCAGACATGAGAGCCAGGGCAAGGTTAGTTACACATATATAGAGACAGTGAGTGCAGCATAGTATATGGGAGATCATGCCAGGAAGCGCCGTGGCGTAAGATAGCGGTGCCAGTGAAATAATGAGTGAGTCGTCAGGCTATGGTGAGTGCCACGTAGCAGGGTTCTCGATCCCCGAGTCAGTACAGGCGGTTCTAGAATGAATAAACAAAAGGTACAATTAGCATAATGATGTGACAAGTAAATAAAACCTACACTTGAGACTAATGCATCAGTTTACATAAAAGCCAGTAAATCGTAATCTCTATTCAGCCCTTTTGGTGTGAGGGTATTCAACGTGTGAATCCAGAATGCCTCACGTTTTTTCAAGAGTGCTACACGGTCCCCCCCTCGACGTTGTAGTGGAATAGAATCAATGACTTGATATTTTAATTGGGAGATAGTATGGCCCTGTGATGAGTAGTGATGGGGAACCGGTAGTAACAGATTATTGCAACGTATAGTCGATTTGTGTTTTGATATCCTATCATGTACCGGTTGGGTTGTTTCCCCGATATATAGCAAGCTGCAAGGGCACTTTATGAGATACACTACAAACGAGGATTGACACGTGTAGTAATCTTTAATCTTAAAACTCTTTCCCGTATGTGGATGTTGAAAGGTGTCACCTTTTTGGACATTCCCACACTGGGCGCAGTGTAGGCAAGGGAAGGTACCCATCTTTGGATGGGAAAGGAATCTGGACCTCGTCTTGTGTGAGGGCCCAAAGTCAGCTCTCACTAGTGTGTCCCTGATGTTATTGGGTCTCTTATAACATGGCAGAAAGGGTAACTTGAATTCGGGTATGGTAGGATATGCTGTTGATAATAAAGGCCAATGCTTCCTAATTTGTTTGTGGAGGATGGAGGTGACAGGATGATAAGTGTGCACGAATGGGACCCTTTTACCTTGATCGTTTGTCCGTGTTCGAGGGGGTGGATTTTTCTGTTCCTCAAGTATGTGTTTCGGATATCCACGCTGATGAAATCTGGTGGACATGTCTTGTAGACGTTGTTCGCATTTGTCATGGTCTGACACTATGCGACGTACGCGTTGAAATTGGGATCTGGGAATGCTACGTTTAACTGATGGAGGATGGAAACTATCAAAGTGAAGAACACTATTGCGATCGGTGGGTTTGGTGTGTAGATCAGTGGTTAGGTGGCCCTCCTGATCTTTAAGGACAGTGGTGTCCAGGAAACTTACAGAGTTGAAATCATGGGTAATGGTGAATCTTATACCGGGCCAGGCTTCGTTCAAGAATGTAAAGAAAGTTTCCAGGGATTCCAACGTGCCCCCCCATAGGCAAAAAATGTCATCGATATAACGTGTCCAATAGAGGACGTTGGAAATAAACAGCTGATGTCGATAAATGATAGACTCTTCGAAGTGAGCCATGTAGGCATTAGCGTATGGGGGCGCTACGTTGGAACCCATGGCAGTACCACGTACCTGGAGATAGAACTGATCCTGGAAGAGAAAGTGGTTATTGTATAATATCAGGGTGAGAAGATCAACACACAAATTTATTTGTTCTGAGTCTAGGCCTGCCGATGTTAATAGGTGATGAACTGAGTTTATGCCCTCTATGTGAGGAATAGAGGTATATAAGTCCTTCACATCCAAGGTGACCAGAATCATTTGTGGGGGTATGGTATCTATACTACGTATCTTGTTGAGGAAAGCCCCGGTATCCAAAAGAAATGATGGGGTATTGCTGATCAAGGGCGTGAGGATCTTTTCCAGAAAAATGGATAAAGGAGACAGTACTGATTCTGTCGATGCCACAATCGGCCTACCCGGAGGGTTTTGCATACTTTTGTGAACCTTTGGTAGGATGTAGAAGACTGGTATTACTGGATTGCTTTTTGTCAAGAATTCTATTGTTTTGGAATCAAGGATTCCTTGAATGGAGTATTTTTGCAAGATGATGCCTATCTTGGTTTGGATGTTACTAGTTGGATCTCTATCAAGTTTGGTATACACCGACTCGTCCTGTAATTGTCGTTTGACTTCCGAAAGATACTGGGATTTGTCCATAACAACAAGGGCGCCCCCTTTATCTGCCGGTTTGATGATTAAATTACCATCCTCTCTAAGAGACCTAAGGGCATGCCTTTCGATGGGGGATAGATTGGGGGGGAAGAACAGTCTCCCTTTCTCTATATCATCCCGCATATCTACAAAGGATTTCTGTATGAAACCAATAAAAGTTTCTACGGCATGAGAGGCGTGCGGTGGGCGGAAGTGACTTTTGTTCCTGAGTCCTAGTTGTGTAACAGACAATGGGTTATCAGGAATGCCCACATCAGGAGGGGAAATCGGTGTGGTGGAGAAGTAAGCTTTGAGCCTAAGAAGGCGAAAAAAACGCTGTAGATCCATATCTAGCTGAAAAGTCTGGCATCTATATGAGGGACAGAAAGAGAGCCCCTTTTGGAGGACACTAAGTTCTGCGATACCCAAGGACCTGGAAGAAATATTAATTACCAGTGATTCCCTACCATGGAGCGGGTGACTCGTATTCTGTCCGTGTCGTCGTTTCTGGTGTTGCCCCCGCCTCGTTTTCTTTGAGGGAACCGGCGCCTTGGTCCTAAAAAAGGAGCCTGACTGGTCGAAGGAGTGTCTCGTTCCGCATCGACATGGATGTCAGACATATGTAACATCCTCCAAAACTTTGAGGACTGCACCCTGATGGTGAGCAGCGATAATACCATAATTAGCATCACCATCCCACTTCTCAGCATTCTGAAAAACTCTCTGCTCACAATCAAAGAGGATGCATTGCAGGCATAGCACGAGGACATGCAGCAAGGAAACATACATAGGGATTACATTCAGCCCAACCTCATGTCTTCTCAATGTGGATTGGTAGGCAATGAGGAGGAGGAGGAAGAACAGGGGCCACTTTTATGCGCTATAGATGGTACTACAAGCACATCTGTATTAGCGTCTGTTCAGTGGGGATGGCCTGATGACAGGGAGGAGGAGGATGAGGATGAGGTGGAGGACAGCATGGTCAGTCGTCCTGTTGGTGAGGACACGGAAGTTTTGCCTGTTAGCAGTCTGGCATGCATGGCTGACTTTATGTTGCGCTGCATTGCACATAATCCTCGGATTATCAAAATTTTGGGTGACACTCATTACTGGTTGGTGACCCTTCTAGACCCACACTACAAGGAGAACTTTCAATCTCTTCTGTCTGAGGCAAAGAGGTGTACTAAAATGCTGTAGCACCACAGGGCCCTTGTAGCGGAATTAGTTAGAAAATTCTCATGTGAGAACGCTGGTAGCAGACGTCAGAGTTTATTGTGCAACCAAGGACTCGAAAGGTGGAGAATATCGTGCACACCTTTGTTACACGATGCGATCATGCCGCCACAGCGGGACACTTGACGACGAAAGAAAGTTTCAAACGATCTGCTACGACGTACAATTCTCAGCGGGGTCCCTGATCGCAGTAGCATGTCAGACACAGCGAGATCGTAAGTATATCGCTGGAACATAGTAACATAGTAACATAGTAACATAGTTAGTAAGGCCAAAAAAAGACATTTGTCCATCCAGTTCAGCCTATATTCCATCATAATAAATCCCCAGATATAAGTCCTTCTACAGAACCTAATAATTGTATGATACAATATTGTTCTGCTCCAGGAAGACATCCAGGCCTCTCTTGAACCCCTCGACTGAGTTCGCCATCACCACCTCCTCAGGCAAGCAATTCCAGATTCTCACTGCCCTAACAGTAAAGAATCCTCTTCTATGTTGGTGGAAAAACCTTCTCTCCTCCAGATGCAAAGAATGCCCCCTTGTGCCCGTCACCTTCCTTGGTATAAACAGATCCTCAGCGAGATATTTGTATTGTCCCCTTATATAGTTATACATGGTGATTAGATCGCCCCTCAGTCGTCTTTTTTCTAGACTAAACAATCCTAATTTCGCTAATCTATCTGGGTATTGTAGTTCTCCCATCCCCTTTATTAATTTTGTTGCCCTCCTTTGTACTCTCTCTAGTTCCATTATATCTTTCCTGAGTACCGGTGCCCAAAACTGGCACGGATCGTGCCGTCGTAGCGACCAAAGTGCCACTGTGAGACGGTACCCTAAGCGAGAGAGACAGAAGTACAATCCAGCTCAGGCAAGGGAACAATGCCCAAGTTCTGGGACAGTTTTTTCAGACCCTCCCATCGTGGTGGCACAGAGGCATGGGGTGCTGTCACAAGAAGTGCAATGTTTGGAACATGGTGAGGGAGTACCTTGCAGATCGTACAAACGTCCTCTGTGATTCCTCTGTGCCTTTTAATCATTGGGTATCCAAGCTGGAAACATGGCATGAACTGGCTCTCTACGCCTTGAAGGTCCTGGCCTGCCCTGCTGCTAGCGTTCTGTCAGAGAGGGTTTTTAGTGCCACTGGTGGAATTATAACAGATAAGCGCATCCGCCTGTCAATTGAAAATGCTGATAGGTTGACTCTTATCAAAATGAAAAAAACACCATAAGAGGAAAAAAACCTCCACTATTCTTGACAAAAAAACAGTACACGGGCAAAGATGCTTACCTGTCCAAGGTCTCCAAACAATTACACTAACCAAAGTGCAGCGGACCCAAGTTAAAATGGTGGATGACAGCCTACAATCAGGATTTGGCCGCTTGGCATACCTGTACAAAATGATCTGTATGTGGCATGTTCACAAAGAAATGCAAAGCATATGGCTCAAGGCCTATTAGTGACGCCATAAAGCGGGCCAGCCATTGTTATAGTGTATCCTGTGTGAACAGAGGCCACAGTTTACAGAGCCATCTAGGGCCCAGCTGCACCCTGTAAAAATGACATGCCCAAAAACATAACAATGTTTGTAAGGTATTGGTTGGCATTATGGCCATAATATTTAAGCTGGCAACCCACGCCAAGGGTCCTGTCCAAGGCCTCCATACAATTACGTCACCGCTGTGCTCTGCTTTACGGCCGGCCGGCGCTGACACAGTGCGGGAAGCTGACGCCGGGGGACAGACACCGGAATGTAAGTATGTACTGTTTGTTTTTTTTTACTTTTACAATGGTAACCAGGGTAAACATCGGGTTACTAAGCACTGCCCTGCGCTTAGTAACCCGATGTTTACCCTGGTTACCAGTGAACACATCGCTGGATCGGCGTCACACACGCGATGACAGCGGGTGATCAGCGACCAAAAAAAAGGTCCTGATCATTCCCAGCGACCAACGATCTCCCAGCAGGGGCCTGATGGTTGGTCGCTGTCACGCATAACGATTTCGTTAACGATATCGTTGCTACATCACAAAAAGCAACGATATCATTATCAAAATCGTTATGTGTGAAGGTACCTTTACACCCAGGATTTTTAACCTGAGTAGCAGATGTGAAACTAGAAAGTCTATTATAGCTTCTTACATAAAAAATTGTTAAGGCTGATTCTAGTTTTCCTGCTGCCTGAGGCAAAAATTTAAATGGTGCCCCTCCCTATAGTACAATATAAACTTGTAGACGAATGCAATTCCATCACTGTCTTTTGGGTTTTTCTTTTATGATATTCATCCATTATTATTGAAACCCATTAGGGGTCTAGAACCTGTGATCATCTGATTGCTTCTACTATATACTGCAATGCCAGTATATTGCAGTATATAGAACAAATCCTTGTCACCTATGAAGGAATATATAGCATCAGAACAACCGTCAGTACAGGATAACATCACCAGAACCATCAACAGTAAAGGAATACATGAACAAAACTGATCAGCACATTAATACAGCGCTAGCACAAACATTAGTATCTTAATACATCACCAGGCTTAAAACTGGGATCAATTGCAATGTTGTGTCAGCCTCTGCAAAATGCAGTACATTTGTATGCCATGAATCTACAGCTCCCAGGATGTGGTTAACAATGGTAAGGAGATAATGGGAATTGTTGTTACCAGCCATTATTGGACTGCAGATTATCCAGGATCCACAGTACTGATTAGCCACAGGTAGTATCACAAATACATATTTACACCCAGGTACCTTTAAGGTAACATTGTCTCTGATTAGAGTTCTTCTCATCCTTTTCATCTCCATCTAGTCAAGATGCCATGATGAATTCTTACATTCACAGCTTGTTTCTGCATACTTCCCTTTTCTCGGGTCTACTGCATATCCCAACATAGGCCCTTAAAAATAACAGTGTCATTGTAATGCTCATGAATACAAATATCTGTACATTGTATCTATGAATAATATATCATATAATTGTCTAAGGGTCACTTCCATCTGTCCTTCTGTCTGTCTGTCACGGATATTCATTGGTCGCGGCCTCTGTCTGTCATGGAATCCAAGTCGCTGATTGGTCGTGGCAAAACGCCCACGACCATTACCACGACCAATCAGCGACGAGCACATTCCGGCAGCAAAATGGCTGCTCTTTCCTCCCCACAGTCAGTACCCGCTCCATACTCCCCTCCAGTCAGCCCTCACACACCAACTTTTTACTATTGATGATGCGTATGCAGCATCAATAGTAAAAAGATCTATTGTTACAAATAATAATAAAAAAAAGGTTATTCTCACCCTCCGACGTTGCGCGCTGTCCTCGGCAGTGCAAGCGGCAGGTTAAGGTGCCAAGGATGCTATGCGAGAAGGCCCTTCCATGACGTCACGGTCATGTGATCGCGACATCATCACAGGTCCTGTGCTCATACCAACCCTGGGACCGGAGGCTGCCGTGTGCACCGCACACAGGTACCAGGACTTAAATAGGCCTTCGGAAGGTGAGTATATGTTTATTTTTTATTTTAAGTCTTTTTTAACCACGCATATAGTGCCCACATTGCTATATACTATGTTGGCTGTGTTACATACTGCGTGGGCTCCGTTATATACTACATGGCTGCTATGTAGTACGTGGGCAGTGTTATATACTATGTAGGCAATGTTATATACTGCGTGGGCTGCGTTATATACTACATGGCTACTATATACTATGTGAGCAGTGTTATATAATATGTGGGCAATGTTATATACTGAAAAAGTTGAGTTTCAGCTCACCCCCATCAGCAAATCCATGAGAGTCCACAGGAACATCCGAGCCAGGAAAACGCCACCGCCCAACGTCCTCTGCTGAGTAAGTAAGAAAAAAATCCAGCTCCGGAGTAAAAGTCATCAAATTTTATTTCCACAAATTTAAAATTAGGAAAAAGCTGCTTGCAAGTAGCTGCACAACTATTCCAGAAAAGAAGCCATAAGTTAGCTGAACGCATTTCGAGCACGCATGGTGCTCTTTGTCCACAGCATAAGCTTGAATAGCCCAACAAGACATATAAAAACAGATTTAACAGGTGAATAGCCATGAGAATAATTAACTCCACCCTGACAAATCCCATTGGACATCCAGAACATGCAATCATTAGGACAGGTACAAAAGGAAAAAAAAAAAAAAAAATCATTGAGCACATATTATATACATATACCATGAATACTGCACAGGCAGGTGTAATTATCCCCTGGAAAAAAAAAACAAAAAAAAAAAACAACAACAATAATAACATGTTAATAATGTAACATCATCTCTTTTCTCAGGTTTAACCCTGTGGGCACTCTGATGTTCAATAGATAAATCCAGAAAGCCTCTCTATCGCGTAATTTACTTTCTCTATCACCGCCTCATATATTTTTGTAAGTTTGTTCTATCGCATAAACCTTTAGGTGATTTGTGTGTCTGTCATGTTTGTTAATGAAATGGCTTGATGCATTTGACACATGACGTATTGTTGGTTGAACAATGTCCAATAAATGTTCCCTAAATCTGTCTTTTAGTCTCCTTATTGTCGATCCAACATATAGGAGTCTGCATTCCAGACATTCAATAATGTAAACCACATAGTCGGAATTGCAGTTTAAGAAACTTTTTATCAGAAAATTTTTTTGATTGCTAGAACAATGAAAACCTACAGTTTTTTTGGTGTACGAGCAAGTCTTGCATGGGTGTGAACCACATCTGAAAAACCCTTTTGTTGATAGCCAGTGAGTGGGAGTTTTTGGTTTAGTTTGATTCAGAAAACTGGGGGATAACGCATTACCTAATGTGGGTGCGCGTCTGGAGACTATTTTGATACCATTCTGTAAGATTATATCCATGGTTTGATCATCTCTCAGCAAATTTAAATTGCGCAGTACAATTTCTGAGATGGATTTGAAATGTCTACTATATGTGAGTACTAACACTGGCTGCTCAACAGGCAATTCTGATTGTTTCTGTTCATTATGGACATTAGTAGTTTGTATAAGATCTGATCTTGTTTTTTTATCTGCAACAGAAAAAGCACGATCTATAGTCCAATTAGGGTATGCTCTGTTGTTGAGACGTTTTTTAATAATGTTTTTTTCCCGGGTAAAAGCTGGTTCATTATTACAATTTCTTTTGGCTCGTAATACCTCTCCTACTGGAATTGAATGAATGGTGTGGGGAGGATGAAAACTGTGTGCATGTAATATAGTATTGCCAGTGGTTTGCTTGCGATATGCTTTACTTTGAATGATGGTATCAGGAAAGCCCTGAAGACTAGTGTTGAGCATTCCGATACCGCAAGTATCGGGTATCGGCCGATACTTGCGGTATCGGAATTCCGATACCGAATTCCGATACTTCCCGCGTATCGGATACCGGAATCGGAAGTTCCCAGAATTCAAACTGCACGCAGCAGCCAATGAGGAATGAATGGAAGTGTGGGCACATCCTGTTTAGCATGGTGGGCATGTAAGTACTGGCAAGGCTGTGATTGGCTGCTGAAATGATGTCACTCTGCACTATAAAAAACGCTGCCGCCATTTTGCGCTCACTCTGCTGTGATTTCAGTTAGGGACAGGACGCTATGTTCTAACTGAGGGCCAGTTGAGATAGCTAATTGCTTTATTTTGCTTTTCCAAGGCTAATTTAGCAAACGCTGTGTTCACTCTTCAGTTCATCTTGCTCTTGCCTTGCAGCGCTGTTTTAACAGCGTTCTGCAAGGTCTCTGTGTGTGTGTGTGTGTGTGTGTGCAGCTCACTCTGTAGTCTGTGTGCAGCCATATACCAGGTTGTATTCAGCTCAGGGGGGGTTCACACTGCCTCATACAGTTCTATCCATTGTCCTTTTTTGCTCATAGTGCAGCCTGCTGCACATTTTTTCTAAAATTTCCTATTAGTGTCTTTCCACCCGTCTCCAGCCAAATAGTGGAAAAACACTAGATAGGATAACCTAGAGGGGGGTTTTTGGGCCTTGCAGCGCCGTTTACGGCTGTCTGCACGGTCTCCGTGTGAGCACAGCTCGCCCTGTAGTCTGTGTGCAGCCACAGCCCGTTGTATTCAGCTCAGGGTTTGTCACTGCCTCATACCGTTAAATAACTTGTCCTTTTTTTTCAACTAGTGCAGCCTGTTGAAAATTTTGTAAACAATTTCCTATTAGTGTCTTTCCACCCGTCTCCAGCAAAATAGTGGAAAAACACTAGATAGGATAACCTAGAGGAGGGTTTTTGGGCCTTGCAGCGCCGTTTACGAAAAAATAGCAATAACTCTGAATGTGGATTAACGACACAGATATACCCACTAGAACAGTTAACTAAATACAGCGCAAGTGGAAATAAAACATAACTTTTACTAGAACAATATAAAAGTACAAATCAAAAAAGCCACCCAAAAGTGATATAAAACACATAGGGTAAGGTCCCAACAAAGAGACCCCGCATAAAACCCCTAGAAGGATTCAAAAGATACCGCCTGCAGAGGTGCTTGCGGATAAAAAGCAGACCAAAATATGATTCACAAGCTAGCTACCAGAAACAACTACATTAGAGTCATGAAGCAATATTACATATAATTGGTTGCATGTAAATAGATAAATATTGCACAATGGCACAAAAAATGGCACCTATACCACGGTGTCATTAATAGGAGTCAGGATAAAGAAAATGGAACATTCTCACCGACTCCAGGATAAACAGGCAGGAGACCCGGAACGCCTCTTGCACAGGCAACGGTCCGGAACATGAAGAAGGGAACTGACAATACCCCTGTCATTCCCTATGGGGCTAACAGTAGTCTATCCCCAGAACTCCTGCCCTTACAAGGGCAGTCCACAACTACCCCTGCAAAAACATGCCCTGCACTCTCCCTGTGGTCAGTCCCGACGCGTTTCCTCCATGCTAATCATCAGGGGACCTGCTTGATTGTAGAGATAAGTGCTCAAAAGGGAGACATAAGTTGCTGCCACCCTCTATGCTATCCTGCAGAGGGTGGATGAAGTGTGGGGCTGGTCTTTAAATAGGAAGTAGCCAAGAAGAATAATTGGCCACTTAGAATGGGATAGAAACGTAACCTGTGTAATTGTACTGAGTAACAGGTGATATGTCTGTTAAAGAGCCTATCAGTACCGCCCACCACACAAATCGGCATCATCATCTCATAAAAAAGAACACGGACACCATAATGGGCGGTGACAGTGGGACTAACCTCTATGATGGCGTCACACGCCATAAACCACGAGGAGACCGGGCGCCGCAGAGAGTGTACTGCACGCCGGCAGCGGCCGACATGCGCAGAGAGACCCAGAACCTGACCTCTATGATGGCGTCACACGCCATAAGCCATGAGGAGACCGGGCGCTGCAGAAAGTGTGCTGCACGCCGGCAGCGGCCGACATGCGCAGTGAGAACCGGAAACTCATCGGCTCACCAAGCGGCGTCCATTGACATGCGCACTGCGGACATATGGTCGCTAAGCGACCAGAACGCCGAAGTGCCTGATGCAACGCGGACATGACCAGCGGCCGCTGACAAGCGCCGGAGGAGCCAGAAGTAATAGCTCCCCAGCGCATACAGAGACAAACGCTGTATCACATATATCCAAATAGGCGGTTTTGGTTGCTGAGCGCCAAAAATGCGCACCTAACCGCAACACATAAATACTCCTATATGAAGGGAGGGAGAGTGATATTAACCCTCCAACAGCCAAAAAGATACCCAAATACAAAAACATGAATCAAAGATACAGATGACAATCCCATATAATGTAGATGAAAATAGCAATTTACATGCAAATCCCAAAAAGGATGGGTGACCAAAAAGGATTTTGGCAAGAACAGAAATAAAATGACTGTGTAATAATTAAAGGAGGCTACCAAAAAGAAGCGCATAAGAAACTAATTCAAATAAAACAACTATAATTGATTTGATCATTAAGGCCATTAGGGGTCACAGTATTGAGATAAAAGATCCATTTGGCCTTTCTCTGAAGAAGCAACCGATCCCAGTCGCCCCCTCGTATAGGTTTTGTGACCCTCTCAATGGCCATAAATTTAAGATTCTTAGATTGACCGTCATGCGATAGATTAATGTGACGGGAGATGGGGGTATCCCTCCCATGTTCCACATCACCCAGATGTTCGCCAATTCTTTTTTTGAATTCCCTGATCGTTTTACCAATGTACTCAATTCCACAAGAGCATGATGCCCTATATATGACTCCTTTAGTGCTACAATTCATAAATTGTTTGATATCATATTTCCTGCCAGTAACGTTGCTCACAAAGCTCTTACCCACGTTGACATGTTGACAAAACGTACAGTGTCCGCATTTGTGACATCCCGTAATGTTACTTCTGAGCCAAGTCTCATTTACTGGGCCCGAGAAGTGGCTATGAACCAGTCTGTCATTAAGTGAACGTGCTTTTCTGTACGTGATAGTAGGGGTGTCACCCAAAAACCGAGAGATGTCTGAATCCATCTGTAAGATGGACCAATATTTTTTAAAAATATCCCTTACCCGGGTGGCACCATTGTCATATGTGGTAATGAACCGTACCGCTTCATGGTTCTGTGTCTCACAAGTAGAGTTTAATAGAGAAGTTCTATCTCTGCTTTTAGCATCGTGATACGCCTTTTTTAGGACTCTAGATGGATAGCCCCTATCCTCAAAATTCCTTCTCAATTCCCTGGCTTGAGACTCAAAGGTTACCTCATTAGAACAATTTCTCCGAATTCTGAGGTATTGCCCCTTTGGAATCCCTCTTTTAAGAAGTTCAGGGTGATGGCTATCCCAATGGAGCAAGGCATTGGTGGCTGTAGGTTTTTGAAATTGGATGTAACCAACTCACCATCTGAGCCTTTAGAGATAAGGATATCCAGGAAGGGCAGTGACATAGATTCAATTACAGATGTGAAAAACAGCCCGATAGAGTTGTGATTGAGCCTATCCACAAAATCCTTAAAATCATCTCTAGAGCCCGTCCAAATCAAAAAAACGTCATCTATGTAACATGTCCACATTTCTGTGACATGAAACATAGAACACTCCTCCTCTTCAGAGTCATCATTCCAAACCACAGTCTCCTCCCACCAGCCGAGGAAGAGGTTGGCGTAGGCCGGGGCACAGGGACTGCCCATAGCCGTCCCCCTCAGCTGGTGGTAGACGTGGCGGTTGAATGTGAAATAGTTGTGAGTTAAACAAAAACGGAGGAGTTTAAGGCTAGGGTCACATTGCGTTAGTGCAATCCGTTTAGCGCTAGCGCTAGCGGATTGCGCTAACGCAATGTTTTTAAAGGGTCGCGTTTCGGGGTCGCGTTAACGTCCCCGCTCTCGCAGATCCCCGATCTGCGAGAGCGGGGAACGGACCTCGGGCGCGCCGCGGACGCTGCAAGCAGCGTCCGAGGCGCGCTACAAAAGACCGGCGCGTCGCTAGCGCGTGCCGAAAATGACACGCGCTAGCAATGCGCTGGTACATTGCGGGCAATGGGAGCGCTAACGGACGCGTTGCATGGCGTTAATTTCGCCGTGCAACGCTGTCCGTTAGCGCTCTGACCAAAACGCAATGTGACCCCAGCCTAAGAATGAAGTGGTTATGTTCTTGCAAATGCTGACCTCTCGTTCGGAGAAAAAATGATACAGCCTCCAAGCCCTTTTCATGTGGAATTGAAGAGTAGAGGGCCTCCACATCAATACTTGCAAGATATGTTTCAGAACTAACGGTAAGGCCATCAAGTCGACGAAGCAAATCAGGAGTGTCCTTTACAAATGACTGCAAGGAAGACACAAAGGGGGACAACACACGGTCCAGGTAAATATCTGCGTTCTGGCACAAACTACCTACCCCTGATACAATGGGCCTGCCTTTCAAAGGGTTCAGGCCCTTATGTACCTTCGGGAGGCAGTAGAAGGTAGCTGTCACAGGATGCAGAGGGAAGATGAAATCAAATTCTGTTTTATCAATAACACCTCCCTCCAAACCTTCCTGTAAAATCTGTCTCAGCTCCTCACAGTATTCCTTATTTGGATTGCATGCCAAGACCTCATACGAGTCTCTATCAGCAAGTATAGACTCACACATCTGCTGATACTGAGTAACGTCAAGAATGACATTACCGCCCTTGTCAGAGGACTTGATTACAATGGTGTCATCGTGTTCTAGGCGGTTAATTGCCTCTATCTCTTTCCTAGAACAATTATATTTACATGGTATACGGGAATGGGACAACTCAGTAAGTTCTGACGTCACCAAATTAGAAAAAACGTCTATAGCTGACAAATCACCAGTAGGAGGAGGCATTCTATGACTTTTTTCTTTCAGTTGTGTGAAAGGACCCCTACCTCGTTGGTTGGGATCAGTCTCCCCAATGCTGTGTAACAATCTCACATCAGGCAACATGTCCACTGGGATCCCCAGATCAGCACATGTGAGAGAATCCTGTTTGGAGAAAAACTTTTTCCATCTGATTTTACGCAAAAAGGTTAAGGTCCTTCACGGTTCTAAACAGATCAAAGTCACTATTAGGGACAAAAGAGAGACCCTTTTTCAATACAGACATTTCGTCACAATCAATATTTCTCGTGGAGAGGTTGATAATTTGGATGCTTTGTTCAGTCATAGACTCAGGGGAATAGTTAGAAGGTATCTCCCTCGAGCATCCCTCTCCCATAATTTCTTTACTGGTAACGGTCTGTTGCGTAGAGCATACACCTGGTCCAAACCCCCCCCCCCCCCCCGAATTATGGTCTGGTCTCTCGGAGGGTTCCTGCGCACTTTTCCCCCTTCCTCTGCCTCGGTTTGTGACGAAATGTCTGTATTGAAAAAGGGTCTCTCTTTTGTCCCTAATAGTGACTTTGATCTGTTTAGAACCGTGAAGGACCTTAGAGGCAATTAACCGCCTAGAACACGATGACACCATTGTAATCAAGTCCTCTGACAAGGGCGGTAATGTTGTCATTCTTGACGTTACTCAGTATCAGCAGATGTGTGAGTCTATACTTGCTGATAGAGACTCGTATGAGGTCTTGGCACGCAATCCAACTAAGGAATACTGTGAGGAGCTGAGACAGATTTTACAGGAAGATTTGGAGGGAGGTGTTATTGATAAAACAGAATTTGATTTCATCTTCCCTCTGCATCCTGTGACAGCTACCTTCTACTGCCTCCCGAAGGTACATAAGGGCCTGAACCCTTTGAAAGGCAGGCCCATTGTATCAGGGGTAGGTAGTTTGTGCCAGAACGCAAGTATTTACCTGGACCGTGTGTTGTCCCCCTTTGTGTCTTCCTTGCAGTCATTTGTAAAGGACACTCCTGATTTGCTTCGTCGACTTGATGGCCTTACCGTTAGTTCTGAAACATATCTTGCAAGTATTGATGTGGAAGCCCTCTACTCTTCAATTCCACATGCAAAGGGCTTGGAGGCTGTATCATTTTTTCTCCGAACGAGAGGTCAGCATTTGCAAGAACATAACCACTTCATTCTTAAACTCCTCCGTTTTTGTTTAACTCACAACTATTTCACATTCAACCGCCACGTCTACCACCAGCTGAGGGGGATGGCTATGGGCAGTCCCTGTGCCCCGGCCTACGCCAACCTCTTCCTCGGCTGGTGGGAGGAGACTGTGGTTTGGAATGATGACTCTGAAGAGGAGGAGTGTTCTATGTTTCGTGTCACAGAAATGTGGACACGTTACATAGATGACGTTTTTTTGATTTGGACGGGCTCTAGAGATGATTTTAAGGATTTTGTGGATAGGCTCAATTACAACTCTATCGGGCTGTTTTTCACATCTGTAATTGAATCTATGTCACTGCCCTTCCTGGATATCCTTATCTCTAAAGGCTCAGATGGTGAGTTGGTTACATCCAATTTCAAAAAACCTACAGCCACCATTGCCTTGCTCCATTGGGATAGCCATCACCCTGAACTTCTTAAAAGAGGGATTCCAAAGGGGCAATACCTCAGAATTCGGAGAAATTGTTCTAATGAGGTAACCTTTGAGTCTCAAGCCTGGGAATTGAGAAGGAATTTTGAGGATAGGGGCTATCCATCTAGAGTCCTAAAAAAGGCGTATCACGATGCTAAAAGCAGAGATAGAACTTCTCTATTAAACTCTACTCGTGAGACACAGAACCATGAAGCGGTACGGTTCATTACCACATATGACAATGGTGCCACCCGGGTAAGGGATATTTTTAAAAAATATTGGTCCATCTTACAGATGGATTCAGACATCTCTCTGTTTTTGGGTGACACCCCTACTATCACGTACAGAAAAGCACGTTCACTTAATGACAGACTGGTTCATAGCCACTTCTCGGGCCCAGTAAATGAGACTTGGCTCAGAAGTAACATTACGGGATGTCACAAATGCGGACACTGTACGTTTTGTCAACATGTCAACGTGGGTAAGAGCTTTGTGAGCAACGTTACTGGCAGGAAATATGATATCAAACAATTTATGAATTGTAGCACTAAAGGAGTCATATATAGGGCATCATGCTCTTGTGGAATTGAGTACATTGGTAAAACGATCAGGGAATTCAAAAAAAGAATTGGCGAACATCTGGGTGATGTGGAACATGGGAGGGATACCCCCATCTCCCGTCACATTAATCTATCGCATGACGGTCAATCTAAGAATCTTAAATTTATGGCCATTGAGAGGGTCACAAAACCTATACGAGGGGGCGACTGGGATCGGTTGCTTCTTCAGAGAGAGGCCAAATGGATCTTTTATCTCAATACTGTGACCCCTAATGGCCTTAATGATCAAATCAATTATAGTTGTTTTATTTGAATTAGTCTCTTATGCGCTTCTTTTTGGTAGCCTCCTTTAATTATTACACAGTCATTTTATTTCTGTTCTTGCCAAAATCCTTTTTGGTCACCCATCCTTTTTGGGATTTGCATGTAAATTACTATTTTCATCTACATTATATGGGATTGTCATCTGTGTCTTTGATTCATGTTTTTGTATTTGGGTATCTTTTTGGCTGTTGGAGGGTTAATATCACCCTCCCTCCCTTCATATAGGAGTATTTATGTGTTGCGGTTAGGTGCGCATTTTTGGCGCTCAGCAACCAAAACCGCCTATTTGGATATATGTGATACAGCGTTTGTCTCTGTATGCGCTGGGGAGCTATTACTTCTGGCTCCTCCGGCGCATGTCAGCGGCCGCTGGTCATGTCCGCGTTGCATCAGGCACTTCGGCGTTCTGGTTGCTTAGCGACCATATGTCCGCAGTGCGCATGTCAATGGACGCCACTTGGTGAGCCGATGAGTTTCCGGTTCTCACTGCGCATGTCGGCCGCTGCCGGCGTGCAGCACACTTTCTGCAGCGCCCGGTCTCCTCGTGGCTTATGGCGTGTGACGCCATCATAGAGGTCAGGTTCTGGGTCTCTCTGCGCATGTCGGCCGCTGCCGGCGTGCAGTACACTCTCTGCGGCGCCCAGTCTCCTCGTGGTTTATGGCGTGTGACGCCATCATAGAGGTTTGTCCCACTGTCACCGCCCATTATGGTGTCCGTGTTCTTTTTTATGAGATGATGATGCCGATTTGTGTGGTGGGCGGTACTGATAGGCTCTTTAACAGACATATCACCTGTTACTCAGTACAATTACACGGGTTACGTTTCTATCCCATTTTAAGTGGCCAATTATTCTTCTTGGCTACTTCCTATTTAAAGACCAGCCCCACACTTCATCCACCCTCTGCAGGATAGCATAGAGGGTGGCAGCAACTTATGTCTCCCTTTTGAGCACTTATCTCTACAATCAAGCAGGTCCCCTGATGATTAGCTTGGAGGAAACGCGTCGGGACTGACCACAGGGAGAGTGCAGGGCATGTTTTTGAGGGGTAGTTGTGGACTGCCCTTGTAAGGGCAGGAGTTCTGCGGATAGACTACTGTTAGCCCCATAGGGAATGACAGGGGTATTGTCAGTTCCCTTCTTCATGTTCCGGACCGTTGCCTGTGCAAGAGGCGTTCCGGGTCTCCTGCCTGTTTATCCTGGAGTCGGTGAGAATGTTCCATTTTCTTTATCCTGACTCCTATTAATGACACCGTGGTATAGGTGCCATTTTTTGTGCCATTGTGCAATATTTATCTATTTACATGCAACCAATTATATGTAATATTGCTTCATGACTCTAATGTAGTTGTTTCTGGTAGCTAGCTTGTGAATCATATATTGGTCTGCTTTTTATCCGCAAGCACCTCTGCAGGCGGTATCTTTTGAATCCTTCTAGGGGTTTTATGCGGGGTCTCTTTGTTGGGACCTTACCCTATGTGTTTTATATCACTTTTGGGTGGCTTTTTTGATTTGTACTTTTATATTGTTCTAGTAAAAGTTATGTTTTATTTCCACTTGCAGCGCCGTTTACGGCTGTCTGCACGGTCTCCGTGTGAGTTAAACTCGCTCTGTAGCCCGATCTGCACAAAAAAAAAGTAAAGTTCACCAAACACCACTTAACACTTGTGTAGGCCATATTTTATCAATAATAAAGTCTAGTCCACACTTTACAACATTAGTGTTTCTAACACCTGTTAGGAGGAGCATTTCAGGAATAAGCACACTAAGGCCTTAGTACTTTTCTGCTTATCTTTATCTGTCAACCAAGATGAAGAGGGCAGGGAGTAAGGGTCGTGGGCGTGGGCGTGGAGCAGGGAGAGGAGCAGGGAGAGGACGTGGTGATTCTGTGCCTGCTGCGGGCACCGGTGACTCATCATCACCCAGTTTCAGCAGGGAACAGTCCTTCATGCGCAGCTTTGTCGGAGAGCGCCGTGCACCGCTGCTGCGTGAAGATCAAATTGAAGCCGTTGTCGGATGGATGGCAGCTAACGCATCGACTTCAATTAGTGCCACATCCTCTCAGGCACAGACCACTGGAGAGCAGCCATCTGTCTCTTCACCACCTGCCAAATTGGCCTGGCAGTCAGAGAGCCCAGGACAGGAGCCGTCTCTACTTCTGTTCTCTGAATCTCTTGGCTTGGAAACAGGGGGCCAGCCAAGCAGTATTGGAGAAATGGAAGAAGAGGCAGTGTGCAGTGATGCCCAACAGCTTTGTCTCTCTGACTCTGAAGAGGCGGGTGGGTCAGTGCCTGCTGTGACCACAGCGCAGTACGCATCTGATGATGAAACTCAGGTGCCGCTTTCTGGTGCGTACTGTGCTGCCGAGACTACCCAGGAGGAGCAGTTGGTGGCAGAGGGAAGTGGAGATGATGAGGTCCTTGACCCATCATGGCGTGAGGAACAGGAAGGTGGTGGGAGCAGCTCAGAGGAAGAGATTCCCCTAACGGGCCAAAGAGGGAGAGGGAGGGGGAAGACTGCGGAGCCTGTAGCCTCCACTTTGGCACCCGTTAGGAGCCTGTCTCTTTCAAAAGCCAAAAAGGGCGCTCCCAAGACTTGCAGTGCCTGGTCCTTTTTTGACACAGTTGCAGATGACATTTGTTTTGTCAAATGCAAACTGTGTCATCAGAAAGTCAAAAGAGGTAAAAGTGTCAGCAACCTCAATACCACAAATATGTGGAAATATGTGCGGAACAGGCACGCGGTGGAGTTACAAAAACACACTGAAGACCTAGGCCAACCAACAGCGGCAGGTACCACCTCTTCAGCTCGTGTTGCCTCTTCCTCCAGCTCACGCACAGCTGGTTTGGCGTCCTCCCCGGATCGCCATGGAAGAACCTCTGGCACTGTTATCCGGAGACCTAGTGTAATTCCACCCACAGCACCACATTCCCAATCATCCTCACACTCCCAGCCTAGTCTACAGCCATCGGTAGTACACGCATGGGAGAAAAGGCGGGCATTCTCGGCAAACCACCCCCGAGCACAGGCTCTGAATGCAGGCATTGCCAAACTTCTGTCGCTGGAAATGCTCTCATTCAGGCTGGTGGAGACTGACAGCTTCCGTGACTTGATGGCATTGGCAGTCCCACAGTACAAGGTGCACAGCCGCTTTTACTTCAGCAGGCAAGCCGTCCCTGCCCTGCACAAGCATGTGGAGGGACAAATAAAACACGCGCTACTGAACGCCGTCAGTAGCAAGGTCCACCTCACCACCGATGCGTGGACCAGTCAACATGGACAGGGGCGATACCTTTCCGTCACTGCCCATTGGGTTAATGTTGTTGAGCCGGGTACAGACCATGCGAGTGGCGCAGGACGTGTCCTGCCCACTCCAAGGATTGCAGGAATCCAGTCTGTACACATTGACTCCTCCTCTTACACCAGTTCCTCAGATTCATCGCTGCAGGATCCATCACAGTCCACCTCCACATGGACCCGTGAACGTTTACCTGTTACGACTGACATGAGCACAGCCGTGGCCAAACGTCAGCAGGCCGTCTTGAAATTAGTTTCTTTGGGGAATCGAAGCCACATAGCGCAGGAGCTCTGGAATGCCCTAAAGCAGGAGAGCGATGTGTGGTTTGTGCCAGCGAATCTCCAGCCAGGCATGGTAGTGTGTGACAATGGCCGAAATCTGGTGGCAGCTTTAGGCCTTGGCAACCTCACTCACATCCCATGTCTGGCACATGTGCTCAATTTGGTTGTGCAGAGTTTTCTGAGGGACTATCCGGATCTTGATGCACTTCTGCACAAGGCCCGCCTAGAGTGTGCTCACTTGCGGCGTTCCAGCTTGGCAAGATCCCGCATTGCTGCTCTGCAGCGTCGGTTTCGCCTTCCTGAACATCGCATCATATGTGACCTACCTACCAGGTGGAATTCCACGTTACATATGTTGGAGCGGTTGTGTGAGCAGCAGCAAGCAGTAATGGAGTACCAGCTGCATCAGGCGCAAAAAAGTCGCAGTCAGCGCCGCTCAGACTTCACAACCACAGAGTGGGCCACTATGAAGGACGTCTGCCAGGTTTTGCGTCCTTTCGATTATTCCACGCGGATGGCAAGTGCAGATGATGCACTAGTCAGCATGACTGTCCCCCTTATCTGCTTGCTTCAAGAAACCCTGCAAGGGATAAGGGATGATGTGGAAGAGGTGGAGGATGAGGAGTCACCTTTTCCATCAGCTTGTGGGCAGTCAGCGCCACGTGGTTCATCACAAAGGGGTCGGCAGGGGACCCTTTGTGAGGAGGATGAGGAGGAGTCAATGGACGAGGAAGAGCTACGTCCAGAGGAGGGAGTTACACCATTGTCCAGTGGTCAGTGTGTACAGCGAGGGTGGGGTGATGAAGAGCGGGCAGAGATCATGTCTCAAGCAGGGGACAGCGTTTCTGGGCCAGTTGGCAGTCTGCAGCACATGGTTGATTTCATGTTGCAGTGCCTGAGAGACGACCGCCGCATCGACCACATTCTTAACGTGCCTGATTATTGGGTGTACGCCCTCCTCGATCCTCGCTACCGTGACAATGTCCAAAACCTCATCCCGGCGTTGACACGGGAGCGTAAAATGCGGGAGTACCACGACACACTGGTGAATTCCATCATCTTCTCCAGTCCAACTGAGAGGAGTGCTGCTAGTGCTTTACAAAGTAGCTCAGTGCGTCGAGGCAGTGGAGGAGGAGGCTCTGCACAAAGAGGGAGCAGAAGCAGTGCCTCTGCCCAAGGCAAGCCCAGTATGGCACAACTGTGGAAAACTTTTGTGTGCCTGCCCTGTTATGGCTGGCAATCAGGCAACACAGCGTGCAGTAATCAGCGCACATACAGAGATCTGGCAATAACCAAAAACAATAGGACGAGCTCTGAGACGTGGAATCTCTGTAGACTGCAGTACCTGATCTATCCTCACACAACTATAAGCAGCAGTGGATTGCGCCTAACAACTACCTATGCAACTCGGCACTGCCTGAGGAGCTGACTAGCCTGAAGATAGAAATACAAGCCTGACTTACCTCAGAGAAATACCCCAAAGGAATAGGCAGCCCCCCACATATAATGACTGTTAGCAAGATGAAAAGACAAACGTAGGAATGAAATAGATTCAGCAAAGTGAGGCCCGATATTCTAGACAGAGCGAGGATAGCAAAGAGAACTATGCAGTCTACAAAAAACCCTAAAACGAAAACCACGCAAAGGGGCAAAAAGACCCACCGTGCCGAACTAACAGCACGGCGGTGCACCCCTCTGCTTCTCAGAGCTTCCAGCAAAAGACAATAGCAAGCTGGACAGAAAAAAACAGAAAACAAACTAGAAGCACTTAACTAGCAGAGCAGCAGGCCCAAGGAAAGATGCAGTAGCTCAGATCCAACACTGGAACATTGACAAGGAGCAAGGAAGACAGACTCAGGTGGAGCTAAATAGCAAGGCAGCCAACGAGCTCACCAAAACACCTGAGGGAGGAAGCCCAGAGACTGCAATACCACTTGTGACCACAGAAGTGAACTCAGCCACAGAATTCACAACAGTACCCCCCCTTGAGGAGGGGTCACCGAACCCTCACCAGAACCCCCAGGCCGACCAGGATGAGCCACATGAAAGGCACGAACAAGATCTGGGGCATGGACATCAGAGGCAAAAACCCAGGAATTATCTTCCTGAGCATAACCCTTCCATTTGACCAGATACTGGAGTTTCCGTCTAGAGACACGAGAATCCAAAATCTTCTCCACAATATACTCCAATTCCCCCTCCACCAAAACAGGGGCAGGAGGCTCCACAGATGGAACCATAGGTGCCACGTATCTCCTCAACAACGACCTATGGAATACATTATGTATGGAAAAGGAGTCTGGGAGGGTCAGACGAAAAGACACCGGATTGAGAATCTCAGAAATCCTATACGGACCAATAAAACGAGGTTTAAATTTAGGAGAGGAAACCTTCATAGGAATATGACGAGAAGATAACCAAACCAAATCACCAACACGAAGTCGGGGTCCCACACGGCGTCTGCGATTAGCGAAAAGCTGAGCCTTCTCCTGGGACAAGGTCAAATTGTCCACTACCTGAGTCCAGATCTGCTGCAACCTGTCCACCACAGAATCCACACCAGGACAGTCCGAAGACTCAACCTGTCCTGAAGAGAAACGAGGATGGAACCCAGAATTGCAGAAAAATGGAGAGACCAAGGTAGCCGAGCTGGCCCGATTATTAAGGGCGAACTCAGCCAACGGCAAAAATGACACCCAATCATCCTGGTCAGCGGAAACAAAACATCTCAGATATGTTTCCAAGGTCTGATTGGTTCGTTCGGTCTGGCCATTAGTCTGAGGATGGAAGGCCGAGGAGAAAGATAGGTCAATGCCCATCCTACCACAAAAGGCTCGCCAGAACCTCGAGACAAACTGGGAACCTCTGTCAGAAACAATATTCTCAGGAATGCCATGTAAACGAACCACATGCTGGAAGAACAAAGGCACCAAATCAGAGGAGGAAGGCAATTTAACCAAGGGCACCAGATGGACCATTTTAGAAAAGCGATCACAGACCACCCAAATGACCGACATTTTTTGAGAAACGGGAAGGTCAGAAATGAAATCCATCGAAATATGTGTCCAAGGCCTCTTCGGGACCGGCAAGGGCAAAAGCAACCCACTGGCACGTGAACAGCAGGGCTTAGCCCTAGCACAAATTCCACAGGACTGCACAAAAGCACGCACATCCCGTGACAGAGATGGCCACCAGAAGGATCTAGCAACCAACTCCCTGGTACCAAAGATTCCTGGATGACCGGCCAGCACCGAACAATGAAGTTCAGAGATAACTTTACTAGTCCACCTATCAGGGACGAACAGTTTCTCGGCCGGACAACGATCAGGTTTATTAGCCTGAAATTTCTGCAACACTCTCCGCAAATCAGGGGAGATGGCAGACACAATGACTCCTTCCTTGAGGATACTCGCCGGCTCAGATAACCCCGGAGAGTCGGGCACAAAACTCCTAGACAGAGCATCCGCCTTCACATTTTTAGAGCCCGGAAGGTATGAAATCACAAAATCAAAACGAGCAAAAAATAACGACCAACGGCCCTGTCTAGGATTCAAGCGCTTGGCAGACTCGAGATAAGTCAAGTTCTTATGATCAGTCAATACCACCACGCGATGCTTAGCACCCTCAAGCCAATGACGCCACTCCTCGAATGCCCACTTCATGGCCAGCAACTCTCGGTTGCCCACATCATAATTACGCTCAGCAGCAGAAAATTTCCTGGAAAAGAAAGCACATGGTTTGAACACTGAGCAACCAGAACCTCTCTGTGACAAAACCGCCCCTGCACCAATCTCAGAAGCATCAACCTCGACCTGGAACGGAAGAGAAACATCAGGTTGACACAACACAGGGGCACAGCAAAAACGACGCTTCAACTCCTGAAAAGCTTCCACGGCAGCAGAAGACCAATTAACCAAATCAGCACCCTTCTTGGTCAAATCGGTCAATGGTCTGGCAATGCTAGAAAAATTACAGATGAAGCGACGATAAAAATTAGCAAAGCCCAGGAATTTCTGCAGACTTTTTAGAGATGTCGGCTGAGTCCAATCCTGGATGGCCTGAACCTTAACCGGATCCATCTCGATAGTAGAAGGGGAAAAGATGAACCCCAAAAATGAAACTTTCTGCACACCGAAGAGACACTTTGATCCCTTCACGAACAAGGAATTAGCACGCAGTACCTGGAAAACCATTCTGACTTGCTTCACATGAGACTCCCAATCATCTGAGAAGATCAAAATGTCATCCAAGTAAACAATCAAGAATTTATCCAGATACTCACGGAAAATGTCATGCATAAAAGACTGAAAAACAGATGGAGCATTGGCAAGTCCGAACGGCATCACCAGATACTCAAAATGACCCTCGGGCGTATTAAATGCCGTTTTCCATTCATCTCCCTGCCTGATTCTCACCAGATTATACGCACCACGAAGATCAATCTTAGTAAACCAACTAGCCCCCTTAATCCGAGCAAACAAGTCAGAAATCAATGGCAAGGGATACTGAAACTTAACAGTGATCTTATTAAGAAGGCGGTAATCAATACACGGTCTTAGCGAACCATCCTTCTTGGCTACAAAAAAGAACCCTGCTCCCAATGGTGACGACGATGGGCGAATATGTCCCTTCTCCAGGGACTCCTTCACATAACTGCGCATAGCGGTGTGTTCAGGTACGGACAAATTAAATAAACGACCCTTAGGGAATTTACTACCAGGAATCAAATCGATAGCACAATCACAATTCCTATGCGGAGGTAGGGCATCAGACTTGGACTCTTCAAATACATCCTGAAAGTCCGACAAGAACTCTGGGATGTCAGAAGGAATGGATGACGAAATAGACAAAAATGGAACATCACCATGTACTCCCTGACAACCCCAGCTGGTTACCGACATAGAGTTCCAATCCAATACTGGATTATGGGTTTGTAGCCATGGCAACCCCAACACGACCACATCATGCAAATTATGCAGTACCAGAAAGCGAATAACTTCCTGATGTGCAGGAGCCATGCACATGGTCAGCTGGGCCCAGTACTGAGGCTTATTCTTGGCCAAAGGTGTAGCATCAATTCCTCTAAACGGAATAGGACACCGCAAAGGCTCCAAGAAAAATCCACAACGTTTAGCATAATCCAAATCCATCAGATTCAGGGCAGCGCCTGAATCCACAAACGCCATGACAGAATACGATGACAAAGAGCACATTAAGGTAATGGACAAAAGGAATTTGGACTGTACAGTACCAATAACGGCAGAGCTATCGAACCGCCTAGTGCGTTTAGGACAATTAGAAATAGCATGAGTAGAATCACCACAATAGAAACACAGTCTGTTCAGACGTCTGTGTTCTTGCCGTTCTACTTTAGTCATAGTCCTGTCGCACTGCATAGGCTCAGGTTTACTCTCAGGCAGTACCGCCAGATGGTGCACAGATTTACGCTCGCGCAAGCGACGACCGATCTGAATGGCCAAGGACATAGACTCATTCAAACCAGCAGGCATAGGAAATCCCACCATTACATCCTTAAGAGCTTCAGAGAGACCCTTTCTGAACAAAGCCGCTAGTGCAGATTCATTCCACAGAGTGAGTACTGACCATTTCCTAAATTTCTGACAATATACTTCTACATCATCCTGACCCTGGCATAAAGCCAGCAGATTTTTCTCAGCCTGATCCACTGAATTAGGCTCATCGTAAAGCAATCCGAGCGCCAGGAAAAATGCATCAACATTACTCAATGCAGAATCTCCTGGTGCAAGAGAAAACGCCCAGTCCTGTGGGTCGCCGCGCAAAAAAGAAATAATAATCAAAACCTGTTGAATAGGATTACCAGAAGAATGAGGTTTCAAGGCCAAAAATAGCTTACAATTATTTCTGAAGCTCAGGAACTTAGTTCTGTCACCAAAAAACAAATCAGGAATCGGAATTCTTGGTTCTAGCATCGATTTCTGATCAATAGTATCTTGAATCTTTTGTACATTTACAACGAGATTATCCATTGAGGAGCACAGAGCCTGAATATCCATGTCCACAGCTGTGTCCTGAAGCACTCTAATGTCTAGGGGAAAAAAAAGACTGAAGACAGAGCTAAGAAAAAAAAATGATGTCAGGATTTCTTTTTTCCCTCTATTGGGAATCATTGGTGTGGCTCCTTGTACTGTTATGGCTGGCAATCAGGCAACACAGCGTGCAGTAATCAGCGCACATACAGAGATCTGGCAATAACCAAAAACAATAGGACGAGCTCTGAGACGTGGAATCTCTGTAGACTGCAGTACCTGATCTATCCTCACACAACTATAAGCAGCAGTGGATTGCGCCTAACAACTACCTATGCAAACCGGCACTGCCTGAGGAGCTGACTAGCCTGAAGATAGAAATACAAGCCTGACTTACCTCAGAGAAATACCCCAAAGGAATAGGCAGCCCCCCACATATAATGACTGTTAGCAAGATGAAAAGACAAACGTAGGAATGAAATAGATTCAGCAAAGTGAGGCCCGATATTCTAGACAGAGCGAGGATAGCAAAGAGAACTATGCAGTCTACAAAAAACCCTAAAACGAAAACCACGCAAAGGGGCAAAAAGACCCACCGTGCCGAACTAACAGCACGGCGGTGCACCCCTCTGCTTCTCAGAGCTTCCAGCAAAAGACAATAGCAAGCTGGACAGAAAAAAACAGAAAACAAACTAGAAGCACTTAACTAGCAGAGCAGCAGGCCCAAGGAAAGATGCAGTAGCTCAGATCCAACACTGGAACATTGACAAGGAGCAAGGAAGACAGACTCAGGTGGAGCTAAATAGCAAGGCAGCCAACGAGCTCACCAAAACACCTGAGGGAGGAAGCCCAGAGACTGCAATACCACTTGTGACCACAGAAGTGAACTCAGCCACAGAATTCACAACACTGCCCCAAATGTCTACACCATCACCGGCGGCTCCAGTCAGCAGGAGGCAACGGTTCCGTCAGATGGTGACAGACTACATGGCTTGCCCTCTTAGTGTACTCCCAGACGGCTCTTCCCCGTTCAAGTTTTGGGTCTCTAAGCTGAATACATGGCCAGAGCTAAGCCAGTATGCATTGGAGGTGCTGGCTTGCCCCGCGGCTAGTGTCTTATCGGAACGTGTCTTTAGTGCCGCAGGTGGTGTACTAACAGACCGTCGCATGCGACTATCCTCCGATAACATTGACCGGCTTACTTTCCTGAAAATGAACCAGGCCTGGATCTTGCAGGAATTTGCCACTCCTCTGCCTGATTAAGTAATTGGGTGTCATCCAGGTCTCCTCATGTGTTCATCTTTCTACCACCTGAACTGCTATTCCTGGGCTCCAACACCGCCAGTTGTGGCTCAGAAGTGCAGGCTGCACAGTCAAAACATACGACCCAGTGTTATTGGGTTTCAGTAACGTCAGCTGATCCCCAGCTGTGTAGCCGGCAATGTGTCCTGCGACCGCCACGCTGGCACAACAACCTAAATGTAAGGGAACCTGTCCCCCCCCTCGGCGTTTGTTACTGAAAGAGCCATCTTGTGCAGCAGTAATGTTGCACAAGGAAAAGGTAGCTCTTTTATTTTAGCTCCTTGCACACGCAGAACTTAACACTTATAAAATGTGTTCACTGACACCGTTATACCGTCCCGGAGCTGGGACTTTCCTTCATAATGTGACGCAGCACAGGCGTCATTCCTACCCCCTTGGTGCCATGCGCTGCCTCCTCAGCATTGTTTTAAGCTGTCACGGAGCCTGCGCTGTTCTGTTATCCCTTGGCCATGGCCAGTTTGCGCTGCCTGTCTTCTGACATAATTTGGTGTCAGGATGGCTGCGCCTGTGCGCCCGCGCTGCCCGAGAACCCGCCTCGCAGTGTCTTCTGATTAAATCACACTGCGAGCCTGGGATCCATGGGCATGCGCAGTGCATATCTTCACCTCGGGCTCTCGCCCATCTCCCTCCGCCTTCCTTAGACTGTGCGCCGTCAGCTGATCCCTAATAGCATGCCACGGCCGTGATGCCGCACAGTCTGAAGAAGAGGGAAGGAGGGGAGTGAGAGTCGAGGATATGCACTGTGCATGCCCATGGATCCAAGGCCCGCAGTGGGATTACATTAGACGACACTGCGAGGTGAGATCTGGAGCAGCGTGGACGCACAGGCACTGATAGCCTGACACCAAATTATGTCAGAAGACAGGCAGCGCTAATTGGGCATTGCCAAGGGATAACAGAACAGCGCAGGCTCCGTGACAGCTTAAAACAACACTGAGGAGGCAGCACACGGCACCAAGGGGATAGGAATGACAGCTGTGCTGCGTCCCATTATGAAGGAAATTCCCACCTCCGGGACGGTTTTACGGTATAAGGTGACACATTTTTAGTGTTTACTTCTGTGTTTGCAAGGAGCATAATTAAAAGAGCAACCTTTTCCTTTTGCATCCTTAGTGCTGCACAAGATGGCTCTTTCAGCTACAAACGTCTTGGGGGGGGTTAAAGGTTCCCTTTCAACTTGCTCCAATCAGGCTTCGGCCTACACTCTGTTCCTCTGCTCCTCCTGCTGTCCCTGGGCTCTAACACCGCCAGTTGGTGCCTGGAAGTGCTGTCTGCACAGTCAACAGTCGCTCCTCTGTTATTGGGGTTCAGTAACGTCAGCTGATCCCCAGCTGTGTGTGCGGCAATACCTCCAATCTGCTCCTCCTGCTGTCCCTGGGCTCTAACACCGCCAGTTGGTGCCTGGAAGTGCGGTCTGCACAGTCAACAGTCGCTCCTCTGTTATTGGGGTTCAGTAACGTCAGCTGATCCCCAGCTGTGTATCCGGCAACGTGTCATGCGACCGCCACGCTGGTACAACTAAAATGTAAGGGGACCTGTCCCCCCCCCTAGGCGTTTGTTACTGAAAGAGCCACCTTGTGTAGCACTAATACTGCACAAGGAAAAGGTCGCTCTTGAAATTATGCTCCTTGGAAACGCTGAACTACACACTCATGTAATGTGTCCCCTCACACCGTCCAACCGTCCCGGAGGTGGGACTTTCCTTTGTAATGTGACGCAGCACAGCCGTCATTGATACCCCCTTGGCACCGTGCGCTGCCTCCTTAGCGTTGTTTGATTCCGTCATGGACCCTGCGCTGTTATGTTATCCCTTGGCCATGCACAGTTTGTGCTTCCCGTCCTCTGACATCATTTGTTGTCGTCCTGGCTGCGCCTGTGCGTCTACGCTGCCCGAAATGCCACCTCGCAGTGTCGTCTAATGTGATCCCACAGTGGGCCTGGTATCCATGGCCATGCGCAGTGCATATACTAGCCTCTCACTCCCCTTCTTCACGCTTCTTCAGACTAGGCGGCGTCAGCTGATCCCTAATAGCATGCCACGGCCGTGACGCCGCACAGTCTGAAGAAGCAGGAAGGAGGTGAGTGAGAGGCAATGATATGCACTGCGCATGCCCATGGATCCCTGGCCCGCAGTGGGATTACATTAGATGACACTGCGAGGTTGTATCTCGGGCAGCTTTGACGCACAGGCACTGCCAGCCTGACACCTAAATGATGTCAGAAGACGGGCACCGCTAACTGTGCATGGCCAAGGGATAAAATTACAGCGCGGGCTCCGTGACAGAACCAAACAACGTTGAGGAGGTGGCGCACGGCACCAAGGGGGTTGGAATGACGGCTGTGCTGTGTCACGTTACAAAGGAAAGTCCCACTTCCG